>NC_071403.1:28100000-28725000 GCF_017976375.1 Cuculus canorus
TAAGTTTTGGAGGACCTGAAAGATAGCAAAGGAAGCAAATGCAAAGCCTCTCATGGGGAATAAAAAGCAATTTCTTTGACGATTTTCACTTTAAGAACTGAATTTGTAAAAATGGAGTAGGTGAAGAAAACTGAACACTTTTCTCAGAAGATGCATTTACCAATATTTGTTTGCTCTTTGGTACATTTTGAAGACTGCTAGCTAGTCTATTCTGCTTTTATGAGTTATTATGCTGTCACCTAAAGCTTTGTAGTGACTGTTACATTGGCATTTGGAATTAGAC
This sequence comes from Cuculus canorus, assembly GCF_017976375.1. Taxonomy (NCBI): domain Eukaryota; kingdom Metazoa; phylum Chordata; class Aves; order Cuculiformes; family Cuculidae; genus Cuculus; species Cuculus canorus. The sequence goes on from NC_071403.1 coordinate 28,100,284, forward strand.
AAACTGAGGTTTAAGATAACTGGTGCAGAAACTGAAGAATGTGTGCACAGTTCCTCTCACTGCATTCAGAAGTACAATTGTTTTAATATCAAGGGTAATCAGCATTTAATCTTGACATTAAAGCCTATAGACATGGACACATTTCATTTTTCTTTAAAAAAGAAAAATATTGTAGAGCTTTCAGCCTCTTCTTGGAAATAAAAATCAATTTAACTTCAGTATCTCAGAATAATTTAGGCTGCTTTAGTTATATAGTACATTGGGAAGGTTCTGATTATAAGACCTACAATAGTTGTTGGAAAAGGTGCTGATAAAGTTAATAGAAGTAATTAATCGGTTACAGGTCTCTTGATGTCAGGAAATAAGTGAAGCAGTTAAAAGAAACAACACTGAATGTTTAAAGACTGAGGTTTTTAAAAGAGTTACAGTTATTTAAGTTTTGGGACAGAGAGATGACACCAGGTATTTATCAAGTTACCAGAAATCACTACAGGGTTTTAATTTCATTTTTGTCTGGAAGAAAACTTTGAACTTGTTTTAATTCACATTCGAACTGTGAATTCTAAAATATTATGAAGCAAGTTTAAATTAGCAGTATCTTTCCTCTAGTTGCCAGAAGCACTTTTCTCTTCATCTTCTTAACTTCTAGTTTTCCTTTTCCTCACTCTTAATTTTCTCATTTATTCACTTCTTTTCCTTTTTTGTGCAGTCTCTGGGTTTTTGAAGCTCACAGAGACTATTTATCTTTCTATGGATGCTTTCCCTCTGCATATTAATATACAGCTCTGTTTTCTGCACAATTCTTTCTGCTCTGTTTTTAATTCTGTTCCTATTTATCTAGGTATATTTTATATTTATGAAGTATATTGTATCCAAGAACTAGAGAGGACTTACTTTCATGAAATAACAATTGCATGTCCTGAATAGAAGATTTTTATTCTCAGATGAAATAATCTAGGCTTATACACAATAGAGGTATAGTGTCAGATCACATAGTTTGATATTGCCCTTAGTGCATTAACATATTCTCCTTCTTCATTATGAATGACAAGAACATTATGAATGAAAAATCAGAACAGAATCTGCAATTTCTTTACTCAGGAGATTCATTTTAGGTCAAATTAAAGTTTATTCTGTTGCATAAACATATTTTCTGGGCTTTATGTGTGAATAGATCATGGTTAGTAAGTGTTTTGTGACACTAAAATACAAATAGCTAGCAACCAAATGACTACAAATATTTTTATGATGTTTACTATCTTCTCTAGTAGTAAGTAAATTAATTTGTATTATTCACCTAGTGAAATGGATCCAAACTTAAGCATTAGAAATAGTTACAACTGTTCTTGTAGTTCAGCCATTAAGAGAAAATCACCCTCAAGTGAATAGTAAATGGAAATCACATAATCTCATTTGATTCAGTAAAACTTCTGGGTAGAAATTGGAGTTTGCTGAATGTAAATGCTGTTCACTAGAGTTAACTGTGTAAAAAATGCAATCTAATTAAGGCTCTATTCTATGTAAGATAAACCAAAATATTTGTACACAGTCTATGAGTTAGAATAAATATTCTGGTGAAATTAGATATTTTTATCTCATGAGGTTGAGTTATCAGGAAACAGAATACTATAGCTCTGGTCAACGTAGTATATCTGTGTTTGTGTCTTTTAAAAATATACTTCTATTTTGTATAAGCAAATTACTTAAGGAATACCATTTTCTTACGTGAAGAAAAATAAAATGCAAGAAAACATTTTAAAATAAAAATGAACGTAGAATTGCTTTAAAAGGTACTACTAGAGTTGAATGGCTCATAGATACTACCACTAAAAATAATATAAAAATCCACTTAAGAACAGGAAACTGATAAAGGAAGACACGAACTATCAGAAAAATATCTTAAGTGACAGAACTGACACTGGGTGTAGATAATATAGAAAACTATAGATAGTATAGAAAAAAAAAAAAGATTTGGGTAAGTTTTCTGCATTGTGTGTAAAAATCCAGGATAAATCTTCCCTTTTTAAATCCATTACAGTATCCTCTAGGTTTTATCAGTAAGCTAAAGTGTGTGTATATATATATATTTTTTTTTTTCTTTGAGATATAGATAAGCGAATATCGAGTAGCAAATGAGGCTACTTATTTTTATATGGCATTAGGGAAACTATTGATGAACTGTTGTATCCTATTCTGGTGACCACACTTCAGAAACAAGTTTAAAATTGGAAAGAGTCCATTAAAGTGAAAGACTGACTATAGGTCTGGAAATTATTGTAGTTATATGCTAAAGGATATCAGTCTGTTTAATCTGCTGAAGAGAACGTTACGAAGTGGCTTGATCATAGTCTATAAATGCTTTAATGGGAACTAGGCTTTTGAAAGCAGATGACTGTTTAATCTAGCAGAAAAAGGCATAGTGAGATCCAATGTTTCAAAGCTGAAATTAGGCAAATTTAGACTAGAAATAAGGTGCATAATTTTCAGAATGAGAGTAATGAACTGCTAGTATAACTTGTCTGGGTGTGGTCTAGATCTATCCACCACAGGATGAGGAAAATGGGTACAACATACCTCAAACACATTATAATTTGGAATGACCTCTTCATTATACAAGAGGTCAGATTAAATTTTAGTAGTCCATTTCTACTTCAGAAATCTATTAGAGTATGACTTTTGATGCAGGTTGCACAAAAGATGATGAAGAGGATGTATTTATCATCTGTATATTTGTTTTTCCTTAGCAATTTTGTCTTGTTTTAATGAGCAGGGATTAAGTAAAACAGTTGTGTTATGTTACAACAAGAAGTGAAGGCACCAGATGGTTTCTTAATGTTAAATTAAATTATCATATCTTGGTTATAGTTATTTGTTCCAATCACAGTGAGGCTCAGTATCTGCCCATGAGACTGACAGTAATTTCTACATAAATTGTTTCTATAGTAGTCCATTGAATTCTTTCTTAAAAAAACTTTGGTAGTTGGCCAAAGCTGTGTAATGGTAATACAAAAAAGCAGCATTTTTTGAAGGAGAACCTAAATGGGTTTAAAATCTGCTTAAGTTAAAATCTTGCAGAGCACAGGGAATACACGTCAAAAACACTGTGACCCTTGTGAGTCAAACATCCTTGCGAAGTAGCTCCCTATGAAGTAGCTCCAATGAGAAAGGCGAATCGTTTCTCCAGAGGTTTATTAGGTCCTCTAGATCATCATGTGCCTCCTCGTAGTCTGAGAAACATGACATTACAATTCCTTTTAGAAGCCAGAAAGCAAAGGAAATTTTCAGAGCTTTCGTCTCTTAAAATCTTCTTATCTAAACTCAGTATGCAAAGGAAGTAGTTTTACAAGTCTACTATATACCTGGTGGGTCTGGTGAGCCATTTCATTGGGAACAACAAAGAAAACTTTAATATTATCCAAGAATTAGAAGGAAGGAAATGTGAACATAAATTCTGAGCCATATCTTCTGCTAGGCATGTAGTTTCCACTCCTGATACATATTTTGGTGTTTCTAAAATTATGGAGGGTTTTTTTAATGAGCTTATCTTCCTCTCTCTTTACTGCTTTTGACACTATTGTCCATTTTTAAGTTTCAGAAGCCTGTTTTTCTTCCTGTTGAGAATAAATTAAAAAGCACTTACTATTTGCATGAAAGGTACTTATCTCACACTAATTGTTCTTAGATAAAAATGCTCAGATTTTTTCATTGCTCCTGATTTCTGTGGTCTCTCAGTCTATGTTTCTCCAAGTCCTATGGTCTGTTTTCTTGCTGAATTACAGTTCTGAAATTAAGAACAACAGTGTTAATTCCACACTCTTTCTATTTGTACCCCAGTTCTCCATCCTCACACACAAAGAAACTACTACTGCACATGTACTTAAACGTGGTCTAGAGTTTTCAGATTTTTTTTTGGTGAAATTGCTGTGTACCTTTGTTTTTCTCATTTTTTTTTCATATGTGTATTTTTCAATGTGAGAGTTTATTCTTTTTATGTTTTTGTACAGTACCATGCACAATACAACTTTTCTCAGTTATGGTTACTAGGCATTTGCATACTGAGTAGTAAAAAACAAAGTAATTTTTCATTCTCTAATAGCAATAGATTAGTATCATTACTCTATATCTTGAATTAAAGATATTCTCAGTTCTCTGTGAGAGTCATATCATTTATATCCTTGTTTTGCCGATAACAAAGCTGAAGCACTAAAAATGAATGCATCTTCTCAAGATAACTTGTTGGAAGGACTAATTCAGGAAAGCTGACTCATGCACCTTAGAATTCTCTGATGATTGTATTTATCATTTACATTTGCCAGTTTCTTTCCTTTTCTTCTTCAGGACCCATTTCTTCTTCAGGTCTACTTTTCTACAATACCCTCCATTTCTTCCTGCACTAATTTTTCTCCACAAAGATCCATGCTACTGACCCTTTTCAGGTCCCCCTCACCCCCCATTTTTTACCCTAGCCACTTTGTTACCACCTTGCACAAGAAATTTGGAGGAGGCACCAATTCAGCACTTAGTGCCTATCTTTCTGCTCCAAATTCTCAGCCTATTGTTAAAGAAAATGGCATGAAGCTTTACCCATACATTGCAAAATCTCAAATATAATAGTCTCTTAAGGCTGAAAGAAGGAGTTGTAGGGGAATTTTCCCACTGCTTGCAGCTGGAATAAAATTGACAGATTCTCTCACATAAATGAAAGAATAGCAGCAAGAATGAAAGTATGAATGACATTCACCATGAGTGGTGTTGGCATTGGCCTGCATAAAGCCAGTATAATTTCAGTGGGGTTTTCAAACCTAGGTTTGAGCACTGTAACAAGCAAATGACATTTATCTGTTTAACAAATAAGTATGCATGTTCAAGCACATGGGCATATACACATATAAAACATTAGTTGAATGCTGCAAATAAAACATTCTGAAGTTTAGCAATGTCTACCCATTGTTTGATGGAATTCTTGCAAGTCAAAGATGAAAAAAAGAACATTTCTGAGCTGCTCAAATATCCACTGACTGACAGTGTCTAATGGAAAACAATTTTTTGAGTCCCAGCCTCCATGTGCTGCTCTGGATAATGCTTAAAAAATAATTGGTAGCAGATACCACAGATACACGTTCAGTTTGTTTTAAAATTATTTCACTTCATAGATAAGTTGCATTTGAACAGTTCTAAAAAGTGAATTGAATATAAACACCATATAATTCTCTTATTTCTTCCTCTTTTTAATCATCTTGATTTGGGCATGTCTGCCAGAAATACATATAGCTAAAATTCCCCTTTCCCATGATTATTCCCTCTTTACAGAAACACCTACTCCATTAACCACTATAACTTTGAATGCACAAAAAAGCAGGCACAGTTGCAAACCTGTAAAGCAAGACCTTTGTTTGGTCCATACATTTATACAAACGGAATCTGTAATGGCAGAGTCTATGAGAATGAGTTACAGGCTTTGTCCAGAGACCTCAAAACACCTCTGCCTCATTGAGTCCTACTTTAGAAGATCTAGGAAGTGAGGTTTCTACTTTACAAGATCTAGGAAGTTAGGTAGAGGTAGGTAGGTTATATGACGCATTAAAACATTCTGTAACAAGACTAGCAGTGCTTTTCATAATTTTGGCAGCATTAAGTTCTTTGAGGTGAACTGTATTTTTTTTTTTTTTTTTTTTTGGTAGCTGAGGGCAGAAAGCAGAACTAATTCACATAAAGGACTTCATTCCAACTAACTTTCTAGGTTCTGTAAAAAGTGCCTGATTTTTCCCCCCTTCTCCAGGTTTGTCAGAGCTATTACTGTTCCTGCAGGGAATAAGATCATATGTTTGGCTGCCTGTTGCATCTCAGTGCTGAGATATGAAACTAAAAATAGGTGGAATGCGGTAGAAATTCACTATCTTTCTGCATTTGCCTTTTTCCACGCCCACGTTTCTTCCTTTCCCATTCCATATTCTTCATTCCTTGTACCTTTTTTTTTTCCTATTCCTACATTGTGGGCTGAGGAAGATGAACACAGGGACAAATCAACTTTTCATTATTGCAAAGATTTATAGTGTATTATGCCATATATCCAGATAACAGGCACTCTTAATAAGCTGATGGATAACATGTTATATTTTAAAAATTGTGCTACAAAATCACAGAATTCATGTTTATTGATTATACCTGTCTACAGGTCTAGCTCCTAGAAACTGATGAAACACATACAAATGTTTTTTGGCATCTTCTTAAAGAAATATATGTAAATTTCCAGTGAAAAGTGGTCCTATCTGGCTTTCCTATTCCATAAGTATTTCACAGTATGAATATAATGTAGAGCAAAAATGAACATATGAGCAATAAGCTGACATTTCTATTATTTTTCAAAACTGCATCTGACAAAAATATGTGTTGATGTACCATAGTGTACTTACATGATGAAGACTGTGTAAAGCTGATCTTTCTCGGTGTATAGGTAGGGTAAAATATAGAAGATCTGACTGCCACTTGCATAGAAATACTGGAAACAAGAAATAAGAGCACAGCATGAGAAAAAAGAATAATAATTAACCATCTATTTATCTGTAGAAAGTCAAGCCTCATGATATATACAATCATAGAATGATTTGGATTGGAAAGGGCCATGAAGGTCATCCTCCCTGCAGTGATTAGGGACATCTTCAACTAGCTTGTGTTGCTCAGAGCCCCATCCAACCTGACCTTGAATGTTTCCAGGAAGGAGGCAACCTGTGCCAGTGTTTCCCCACCCTCAGCAAAAAAATAATGCCTTCCCAATATCTAGTCTAAACTACTCTTTTAGTTTAAAACCATTACTCTTTGTCCTATTGCTACAGACCCCACTGAATTTTTTTTACTCATCTTTCTTGTAAGCCCCCTTTAAGTATTTGAAAGGCCACAACAAGGTCTCCTTAGAGTCTTCTTTTTGCTAAGCTGAACAACCCCAGCTCTCTCTGCCTCTGGATATAAAAATTACCCAGACCACACTTTGAGTCCTAAATCGTGTCAGGATCTTCTACCAGCAAAAGACAAAACTGCTGATTCAGGGTAGTGTTGTGGTCTAAGCATTTCAAAAATCATTTTGTAGTTAAGAGAAACTAATTATGACTTTTGTGTGTATGTGTGTAATATATAGTCATGCCACTGAAGACAAGAAAAGTAAGGCCTTTTTCCTTTGAAATCAGATGGAGTTTAATCGCTACTAATCACTACAAATTACATCTAGTCATATCTGTCAATAACTTTCTTGCTTTGTTGTTTTGAGATCAAATTAAACCAATCTAACTGTGAATAGTTCAGCCTCTTCTGCCTTCACCCTCAAGCTCTGTTGACTCTACATGTCATAGGGCTGTGGCACAAATTAGTCCAGCTTTCTGATCCAAATGAAAATGAATCTTTTTTCATTCTTGCACTTTTCAGTTGTGAAGAAGGCTGCTAGAATGCTAGAATTGATGTGAATGGAGCAGAAGGTGTGCATTTCCATGGCATGGTGATGTTACATCACTTGGGTAAATGTGAAAGACACTTGGAATCCACACCTTTTGGGAAGTGGGTTCTTTTGCCTAGACATTTAGGATACAAGGATAAGAAAATCAACAGCAGTATAGCTGCTGGTACTTCCAGAATGTACATTTTCTTTATGTACCCTTTTAGGGTTTGTCTCAACTTGCATTTTATTTCCATTCTGTCACCTGACGCACTTAATTTTCTGGCCTCTTCAGGGCCCTTAATGTCACTACTGACAGGATTAGTTGTAAGAGAAGGACTGAACTCTGGGTTCTGATAATAGGTTTGGTTGCAAGATTTTTTCCTCAGAAATGCCTAACTTAATTGCTCTCTAGCCTTATCACCTTTCTCTCCTTCTCCTGCTTTTTCTCTTTATGTCTATCTTTAGATCTTGAGCAACGTGAGAAACAGAACAGAACTAATTTGTACAGAATCCTTTAACAGTGAACAGCTTTCTGTATGAAAGACAGATTTTGAGTTAGAGTTTGTTTAGGACATACAGCATACATCTATTTGACAACATTTTTAACCACCATCATTTAGGTTTGAGAGGATCTTTAAGATCATTGAGTACAACCATAAACATAACACTGCCAAGTCCACCACTAAACTATGTTCCTAAGCAATCACCTATATGTCTTTCAAATATCTCCAAGGATAGTGTCTCGGCCATTTTGGTGAAGATTTTTTTCCTAATATCCTAAGTCTAAACTTCCCTTGGCAAAGCCTCAGGTCATTTCCTCTTGTCCTATTACTTGTTACTTGGAAGAACAGATCAATACCCACCTCACTACAATCTCCTTTCAGAGAGTTGTAGAGAGGAATAAGGTCTCCCCTCTGCTTCCACTTCTCCAAATTAAGCAGCCCCAGTTCTCTGAACTGCTTCTTACAGGACTTGTTCCCTAGACCCTTCACTAGCTTTGCTGCACTTGTCTGGACACTCTCCAGCACCTCGATGTCTTTCTTGTAGTAAGAGGTCCAAAACTTAACACAGCATTTGAGGTGTGGCTTCACCGGTGTTGAATATGGGGAACAATCACTTCCCTAGTCCTGCTTTCCGAACTATTTCTGATACAATCCAGGACTCTATTAGCCTTCTTGGCCACCTGGGGACACTGCTGGCTCATGTTCATCTGGATGTCAACCAACATCCCCCAGGTCCCTTTCTGCCAGGCAGCTTTCCAGCCATTTTTCCCCAAACCTGTAAAACTTCATGGGGCTTTTATTACCCAAGTGCAGGATCTGACAGTTAGTCTTGTTGAACCCCATACAACTGGCCTCAGCCCATTGACCTAGCCTGTTCAAATCCCTCTGTAGAGCCTTCCTTTCCTCAAGCCCATCAACACTCCTGTCTGTCTTGGTGTCATTACTGAGGGTCCACTTGATCTCTTCATCCAGGTCATTGGGAAAGATATTAAACAGAACTGACCCCAGTACTGAGCCCTGAGGAACACCGCTTGTGACCAGCTTCCAACTGGATTCAACTCCATTCACCACAACTCTTTGGGTCTGGCCATCCAGCCATATTTTACTCAGCAAAGACTATAATGGCTCTCCAAGCCACAAGTAGCCATGTCTTTATGATCAGAGTAGCCTGCTGATCAGAGGAATATTTGCCCATGAACACATTGGACAAAAGATACGCAATATATTTCTTAGCTTTTTTTACTTTGGTCAGATACGACATATGATCTTTCAGTTTACTCATCAATTTATTGCATAGGAAATGATGGGGGCTAATTTTTTCACATCTTAAAAGCTGAGACAGTAACTCGTAATAATGTTGATGATCATAAATAATATATTTTTTTATGTTGAATTGGACTTAAATTGCCATAACAGATATTTAAATGTACTTAGCAACCAAAATCCAGATAAGTTATGTGAATTCTGTTGTGGATCATTGTGATTTGAGAAGAGCATGAGAGCTTCTCTTATATTAGCACATACTATTAGTTAACTATTATTTCTTAATTATTCAACAAAACATTATGACTCTTGGTCTTAATCTTCAGGTCTTCAATTTTTCCTTCAGAACTATAGAATTATTTTCATAAGCCAAATCTCTATCTTTCAGTAGAATAAATTTAACAGCAGAACCACCAGAACCTACAAATGTTACAGTTGCAATGTCATGTGATTTGAGATATTTTTTGTTATTTTTAAATGTGTTGACATTAGTGATAGAATCAAGTCATTAAAAGCCTCCTGTTGCTATGTATTTGTCATTCAAAATTGTTAATAGTCTGGTTTCTTACACTGTAATGCATTACACAAGCCTTGTTTTAATAATATTACCAACAATTAATGTAGATAGTATAATTTCATAGGTAAAATGTGTAGCAAAAGTAATTTATTATTCTTTTATAGATATAAGAATTGTAAAATAAAGCATGGCATCTCTGAAATGATGATGAGTAAGTCCAGGAATAGGCTATATTTCTGAGTTTTCTCAAAACACATAGAGTAGAACTGTAATAACAATAGACTGGTAAATGTTAAATTTGCCACTAGATTGGTAAATTTGTGGGTTGGTAAAGAAAGAATCTCAACTGTTGACAGAGAGAATTTGTCAGGGTGACATAATAAGATTCCCCCAATGATTTGTTTTACTAGGATAGATGTGGTTTTTTGAAACATGTAGGGCAGATTTCTCCTCACAACATAATTTAGAGATTTTGAAGAAATTCTTCATGATGAGGGTGGTGAGGCACTGGCACAGGCTGCCCTGTGAAATTGTGGATGGCCCCTTCCTGGAAGTGTTCAGTGCCAGGCTGGATGAGATCTTTATCAGCCTGATCTAGTGGGAGGTGTCCCTGCCCATGGCAGAGGTGGTAGAACTAGGTGATCTTCAAGGTCCTTTCCAACCCAAACCATTCCATGATTCCATGACTACAGCAAAGATTAGATTAGTACCTTGGCCTGCATGCTTAGTGTGTAGGTGGTTATGAGTACATAGGATGAATCTTACAAAATTTCTGGTTATTGTTTAAGTACTAGGCAACTTTCATATGTGTATCAACTGCAGTATAACTGTAGGAAGAGGCTGTAATTAAAAATATCTATGTATGCAAATTACTTAATTTTACAAGCAATAGTATGAGTTATTCTAATTCCATAATAAAACTGACTGACTTAACTAGCACTGGGGAGCTGGCAAATAGTTGTCTTATTTTAGATTACTGGTTTAAAGCATGTGAAGATCTTATTTCCTTCCATATTTTAACTAAAATGAATACAAAAATTAAAAAAAATCTTTAAAATTATAGAAAAATGTTACATTTGGCTTACAGTCTGAGTTGGACTATTGTAAAAATTTTGCTCTATGTTTGTAAATGTCATATTTTAAAAGACTGAACTGTTCATAGTGAGTGTTCCTAAAAGTAAGCCAGTGACTGCAAAAACCTGTCTTTCAAAAAGAAATGTAAACGTAACAAACAATAAACATGATTCACCATTTTTCTTTGTTGATGTGAGTACATATGTTTGATCATAAAAAAGCTGAGTATGTTTGACCTTCACCAGCAGGGTAGATGTTGCTGGATCATCTGCTTTATAGCTTGTTAGGGTTTTTTTCACGTTTATGGGTCCATTTTTTTTTTAATTAAATTAGAGTGATAGGTGCAGGTTTTTGATGTGTGCACCAGTAATGTTTTTGCATTGTTTGCATATTTTTATTTGAAGCATGTGGTAATCTTGACATATGCTGTACCAGAATTTTCATGGAAACTTTGAATTGAAGGGTACAGTTCAGCAAATTGTGTCAACTGAGTTATTAAAGCACACTAGGTGTTGATCAATAAATGATGAAAAAACTGAGGATATATACAGATTAACATTTCTAAAATTTCTTCAAACTCCAAGCATTTTTATGTTGTATTCCTCTAAGATAGTGTTTGGAGTTCCAAAATTGTAATCTGATTTAATTTGCAATCGCTAGAGCAATTCTTAGCACATTTAGAGGAAAGAGATCAGTGTTCAAAGTTGTTTTTTTGGTAGATTAGAATAGATCAAAGAATAACAAGAATAAGCAAGAAAAAACAGCATAGTGAATTTCTATAACATAGAATCACATTTATGTCTGATGAATATAACCCTACACTTATTGATTCCTGTTTCTTTAATTCTTTTAATTATTTTCTTTAATTGTACAGTCACATTCTTTTCACATATTTGGGGTTTTGCACATATACTGGAGATTAGTAGGCTGACACAGCAAAATTAACAACCTTGTATACAGAAAAAATAAAATTTGCCTGCATCCAGAACAATTTATACACTTTAGCAGTCTGAATTTTTAATTCTCTTTGGAAATTGTTATTTTTCTGTACTTTCATAAACAAATTCCCCTTGATTTCAATAGGTTTTGGGTGTTTTAATACATCAGTGAATGCTTGAAGGCTTAAAGACATATGAAAAAAAAAGAAAGAAACAAAGAGGTAATTCCAAGTAAGGCTATATACCGAACAAATTGTGGACATCAAATTTTAACTTTCACAGAAAAAAAAAGGAAAAAAAGGAAAAAAGGAAAATCAGTCAAATATTACACGTCTAGAGGCTTGGTCTAGATGACTGTCAAAGCAGAATTCAATTAAAACACCAATGTTTTAATAGTTACAGTCTGTTTGAAACCAAAATGTTATTTTTGACCTTTAATTTAAACATACAATGCTTTCCTTTTTATCATGCTGGTGTTTCTCACAGTATTATAAAGGAGAGCTATTAGATAATTGATATTACTTACCATTTTAATTTTAAGTTAAATACTTCATTAGTGTAAAATGTGTCAAGAAGAAACTATTTCATTTTACTTGAAAAAGGAATCTTTGATGTCTTTGTATTCAAGGACAGTAAAACAAACACTCTTAGTTCTGATATTTTCTAATGTGCCTTATTGAATTTTAAGTATATGTTTGGCTCATATTTTAAGCGATGACTAATCTCAAGCACATTTGCATTGTGAATACCATGTATTTTGAGATGGATTTTTTAAGTGAGACCCAGAATGACTCCTCATTTTCTTAAAAAATTCAAACCCAGACTTACTTTGCATAATTTTACATAGGCAATAGTTCAATTTAAAAGGAACAAATGCTGTTTTTCTCCACATACACACATACAAATGATGACTACATGTTTGCATAATCTGCATACAGTTTCCCCTGAAGGTATAGGAAACACACTGCTATTTTCCTATTTTGTTGAAGAGGAAGTTGTGGTGTTGAATAGAATTACCTCATCAGACACTCCACAGAAGTGCCAAGCTGTAGCACTCAATAGGGAAAGAGCAGATGTGAAGGTTTGTTTTCGTCAAACAATATGAGTGGAAGACTTTCCTATGAGAAAGAAAGTACTTCATTACATTTAATCTATACTAAGAATATTAGTTCTATCAAGCTTTCAGAAAATTAGAATATAATGACTTTCATGACTCCAGCTCTGAAAGAGTCATTTTAGCAACAGTTAAAAAAATTGATAGATTATCGTCTGTGTAATTGTACTAAGTGATCAGTATTTCATTAGTTTTAAATTGGAATGTTGCTATTTCTTCTCTCTCTGAATAAAGAGGATCCAGCGCAATAACTCTGAGAAAAGAATTGACTCCCTGGGTGATCACTATATTGTAGCAAGCGTAAATGATGCTTTTGGAGCATGTTCATAGGAAACAAATAACATGTTATCATTTATCTTGATCATAAATATTTAAATACTTTTGTTCAGAAAGTTCCTTGTTTTGCATCTAGCTTGGATATTTACGTTTGTTTCCTTTTATGAACAGTATGAGGAACTGTTCAGCGTTTGTCCACACAAGAACTGCTACAGAAAAAATGGGTTTCAATATATAATCAAGTGAATGCTTTTTAGAGAGCTTGTCCTACAGGGAATGACAACACCAGAGAGCCAGTAAAGAGTGATGTGTAGCTGGCAAGCCAGTGGATCAAAGGTAGTACATGTCAGCATGAGAACTTACAGTTGCTGATAGCAGATTAACGCTTTTCTGAGCAACCAAAAAGCGATAGGTGTTAGGGCAGAATACTTGGAGAGAAATATTCACTGACAGATAATTTCATTCATTCATTTAAGCTTGTGAAATGCTTTCTTTTCAAGAAGGTGGATCAGAGATTTTGTGTGCTTGAGACTAAACATGGGAATTTTTTTTGCCTTACAAAAAGCCCAACTCCTCAATTATATACCTTTCTCTAAGAATACCTCTAGTTACAAGGATGGATATGTGTAAAAAGCATTGAAGCAACTTTCTCACCTCACCGATCTTTAAATTAAAATACTTCTTATTGAAAATTCTGCCCCTAGTCTGCTCGATTAATACTTAGAGCAAATTATATTTATCGACAATGTAGTGGAGGAGTTGGCATTTATCATCTAAAAACACCTTTCTCATTGAAGTCCGGCATGGATTGAAAATGAAATGTTCCTAGTCCTTGAGCTCTGTTCACACTGATAACCAAATAAATGCCTCAGAGTATACATTAAATCAAAGGTTGCCCTGAGAGTTTTGATATTTAGTGCCAGAATGGAATTTGATTTGATGAGTACTTAGCAGTTCTTCAGTTTCCTGTGCCTCCAAAGTTCACAACAAGGGGCAGAACTGAGGGCTTTGACATTAAGAGCTTAAATGAATATCACATGGTATCTGTTGATATTGCGCTTTTGTCTTAGAATGCTGTGTAATAATGTTTACAAGCAATTTGCTTTTGCCTTCAGTGCTTACAGAGATGTTTGGAATCAAGAGAAAATTATTTTCCCTTTGGGGTTAAAGTGAAGCTGAGGAATTCTTGTCATGTAGCCCAAGACCAAATATTTTTTACCTCAACAAACATAGCCAAAAGCACCAAAAAAATCTGTTAAATCATGTCTTATCTTTTGGCATTTTTGCTACTTTTGAACAACAGTTTATCAAAGTAAGCAAAACAGAGATAGCAATAAAATTGAGGGCTGTATCCAACATGCAAAGTCATTTACAACCTGGACTTTATTAGGCTCTTATTTTAGGTAGTAAATCTGTTTTAGTAATGGAAAAATAACCTTATTTAATTACACTGAAAAATTAAATGTCAGCTTCTTGAACTTATGAAGAACGTTAAGCTCCGGAAGCTGAAATCTTCAGGTCTCTTAGTCTAATATAAGTAAACTGGACAAACCTTTTTTTACCACTGCTGTGTTATAGTGCTTCTGCACTCACAAGAAATGTCATATTCTTTCAGCATACCATGTCTCCAGCATGTACTGAGATTCAGGGGAAAGTTTACCTGTAAGTGAAATGACCCATAAATGAGTATTCTGATAGCTATTCAGCTGGTCTAAAATCTGTGCCTTTAGTAAAGATGGCTTTAGACCTGTAATGACCCCTCTTTTATATTTTTTAATACAGTTATTATATCTCTTTTACAAAAACCATTGAATATTGTAGTTTTCAGAGTGGGAAAATATGGCATGAATACGGGTAATAAGGAGTACATTCTCTAACTGTGTTTGCATAAATCCCATTAAAACAATCATTTTGCAAGCTATAATATAAAAGAAGAAAAAACCAAAATCCATATAGACTAAGCTTAGTAATGATATTTGATTGTCACTACAGGTAGGTGTCTTGTTTATTAAATGTTGCAAATTAGCTAATTAGACTATACAAACTATATTATTTTCACTGTAGGTCTCCTGACAATTTTCTGAAAACAATGAGCATTTTAATTATTACCAGAACAATAAAGTAAAAAGGATTAAGTTGGACTTCTTTTCCTTGGGACCTACATCTCAGTGATGTGGTAAAAGACTAGGAACAGAGCTGTTTCAAAACTCAGCTGCAAGAAACTTGGCACATGGATGTAACTGGGTGCCATGGAGAAAAGCGTTTATCAGAAGAATCTGATTCCATAGTTATAGTAAGATAACTTTTCATAAAAATCCTAAATCTAATAATTTCTTTTCATAATTACATGTGTTATCAAAACAATTATATCAGGTGGTACTTTGTACAATTTACTAACAACAGTGGTTTTACTGCTGTCTTTTTTTCAAGCTCTGAAATTTATATTCCTATTCAACTAAGTCCCAGTGAATTGCACTAGAAGTCTCCAGCTTAACAGATGGGTATTAGGTCATATCACTAATCTGCAATTGTAGGCTTTTAAGTACAGTTACTGAAAGCTCATTCCTGTAAATTTTGGTTAAACTAAACATTCAGAGATCCACTTTATCAGAATATTTTCTACTAAATTGGTCAACTGAAAATACATGAAAATTTGTTATAATATGTTCACAGATTATTTTTACAGAAATATACAGAATGAACACAGCAGTGCTGTTGTTGGTGCCATCAAATGCATGCCATTAATAAGTTCAGAGTATTATTAAATTCACTTTGTTTTAATGAGACAAGGAACTAACAGCAAGTGGAATTAGAAAGATCTCAAGTTACATATAGATTCTCTTACAGGTTAGACTTAAGAGGCACAAAATAATGCTAGAATATCTGCTGAGCTAATTTTCTAGCTCCTTTGTGACAAGTACTGAACCACAACACTTCTTTTCGATTGATAATATTCAGCTCTTTCTTCTGGTTGTCTTTATGATCTTGAATGTTCCAGGCCAGTTTGGTCTCTTCGGACGTGCTAAAATATCAGTTCTTAAATTAGAGCTAATGCTTGTAAATAATTGTGCTTTAAGTTCTACCTATATAGAAAATTATTTTAGTTCTACTGTACTGTCAGAAATAAGATAGCATACACAAATGCACTTTCTCATGAAATGAGTATCTCGTTCTTTCATCTGTTTACAAGACAATTATACCATACTCGTTCCTATGTTAACTTCAGAGACGTGCTACTCACTTACTGGCAAACTATCATATTAGTGATAATGGCTCCTGTTGTGTTTTTTTTCTGTTTGACTGGTTTTTACCATCTTCTATTTGTTTGTCTCTAATATCCTAGGCACTCTATTAACGCGGATGTACATTAAAGCCATAGTCTAATTAAAATTGTTAATATTTGGGTGAAATTATAAAAGCTATGTGCTGCAATTCACAAAAGGCACAAAATCCTGAATAGAATCCCTGCCACTCACATCATAAGAAGACAAGAGACATTAGGTGCTCTGAAGCATCTATGATTTAATTTTCGTGTTGTGACAGGAGTTTTCTTTTGCAGTAGAATCCCACATATTAATGTGATGATCTGGTTACCATTTTCTGCAATAAATGAAGTTATTCAGCTTTCACATGCTCAAATATCTTCCTGTCATGGAAAGGTTTTTCCCTATGTGGGCCATCTGGGGTCTTAACAGCTTGCTTGCCTCCAGCCTTTTCTGGTTACCTCCTCAGCTTTGTATTAATGCAGAGAAGTTTATACACACACGCGCTTTGTTTACACAAAGTATAGAGCTGTTTTGTTACAGAGATAGTTGTATAGAAACAAACAGCTGTCAAAAAATGCCCTAAATTCCTCAAAAGAAGCCAAACCAAAAAACCCAAACCAAGAAATAACCCGCTGCCCCCAACACCCAAGAACACCCAAACCAGAAAAAAGAAAAAAACATAAATTAAATTAAGATGAACACTTAACAGTTGTGTGGCACCCAGAACCTGTAACAATTTATTCAGTGTTCTAATTAAACCAAACTGTGACCAGAAAATCTGAAAATTAGATCTTCTTTTTGAAGTTCATAATACTTGGAACTACCCTGCTGAATCCAATTTAAACACGTATAGAGTTCTGTTCACAAAGTATCTTTGCTGTCTTAAAAATATCAAAAGCCCGAGGGAACTGGGCTGTAGGATTTTCTAAATGCTGCAGTTGGCTAAAATAACAAATAATCAAACCCCAAATTGGGAAAAAAGTGACCTACTGTCAGAGAACATTTCTTTATTTAATGAATCTCCTTTCATGCCTTTTTATTCCTAAAAAAAATAAAAAATAAAAAAAAAAAATACACTATTCTAGAACCTGGTTTCTTGAAAAATTATCTAATTATCTTTAAACTAGGAAGAATTGTGAATTGTGGAAGCACATTGAAGCTATCATACAAAATATTTTATGTGTCCTATTTTGTTGTGCTTCTTAAACTTAAAAAATGATTCACTAGGCTCAGTTATATTTTTCAGAAGTTGAAGAAAATTATCAGATTCAGGTATGTATCATGTAAGTTTGTCAGATTTCTGACTACAAAAGAATTCTATGGAACACTTGCTCTTATCAGAAATGTAAAATAAGCTAAATGTGAAAATAATAACACTAGCTTTGAAGTGCTCTCAGATAATTTGACATAAACAAAATGATCATTATTTTCTTAGTGTCATTCTAATTTAATATTTTCTCATGATTTTCTTTTTAGTGCAAGGCTATAGTTAATGATATAAGCTTGTAAAAGAATCAGCCTATCACTTTTAAATCACAGCTGGTGGAGCTACCACAACAGGGATTTAACGTTGATTCCACCCTGACAGCAGGACTCCTCTGTCGTTGGACGTTATTGTAAAGATTTAACATCTGTGTTATACCTTTCCATCTGCCTAACATTGATATTTATCACAGATAGCAGAGAAGTAAGTGCTTATTAGGTGACCCCAGATCAGAACAGTACAATCCCTTTTAAAGTTCAGAAAGGGAGAACACATCTTTGTGATTATCAGGTTTCAGTCCCAAGGTCTAGAAGTGTGATTTTATTCCTCAGAAAGTTTCTCTTTAAATTAGGTACTGTGAAACTACATGCAATGATTTTTCCTTGTTGTTTTTCTAATCTCTGTGATCCCTTTGTGTCATTTCTGTACAATAATGAGGTAGTTAAATACAACTAGACCTCACCCTAAGCCCTTTAGTTGCTTAAGACAAGTACTTTAACATTAGTCTTATGGTCCTTTTGTTTTAAATTCCTTCATTATGGTTTAAAGCCATTAAAGCCATGATTTAAAGCAATTAATTTTATGACATGAATTTTATGAGACACTGATGCTTAGCTTGACATGTACTCTGGCTTCCCAACAACTCTCTCATATCCTACTCTGGTCCTTCCTTTCCTCCCAAAGCACAAAATGGCTAGTTATTAATCTCCCTTAGAATCTGATTCAGTAGGAATTATCTGAGACAAATAATGTATGGCAAATTATATCCTAGAACATGGGATTGTTTAGGTGTCAAGTGACTTCATTTCATTCCATTCCTTGGGAGTGGTTGACAGTATTTAAAATTCATATTTATGAAAGTAACAAAAAAAGAAAAAGGTCTGCCTTAAATTAAGCTGAAAAATAAATTTATTTTTATTCTCTCCTTTCTTGGTAGAGAAGATGGCAGGGCTGACAGAGGGTCCCATAAGATCTCTTGAGGCCAAATGATGTATTTTCTCACAGGATAAAGTTAAGAAGCATCTTCCAGAAGGTCAAATAGAAGTGGAAGGTGGAAGCCTTTCCTCTCCTCATTTCTCTCTTTATATCCTGAGTCCATCCAAAGTCTCTGCAAGGTGGGAAGTGTATGGGCAGTGAGAGGGCTGAGGGTCCCTAATTTTCTCGTCCTGCTACAATCCTGCTGTCTAGTGAAAGTATTTTGTAACAGCAGTTGAAAGTTTACATATGCAGAAAAATAGTTTCTAACAGAATAAAATATTTCAGTGGAAAAATCTCATCTGTTTGGCATTGTTATCAGATTCTTCCAGGTGAATTTAGCTGAAATCACTAATTTTTCTGTCCTTAACCATGCCATTCATCTTGCCTAGCTTCAGAGGACAGAAGCTAGTCATCCAAGCTGACCAAGTCTTTCAGTTCACTCACTTCTGTATTTAATGTATGCCTGAATTGTTCTCTGGAGATAAACTCTTTTTCCTTTTCTCGTAAATATAAAGTAGGTCTCTGTGAATATCTTAGTTTAGAATAGGTGAGCAAATTTTAAAAGTCTAAAGCAAGCAGCATGATTTTCTCCCTAAATGTATTTTTTATTTCATTTTCAATGTTATTTTTATTCTAGCATTGTATACATACTTTTTGAAGTTTGGAAAAACTTTTTTACCCCTTTGAGGTATATACCAGTTGGATGTTCCTCAAGAATTTGGATATTTCATGTCCTCTTTCTTTTACTTTCTTCTAGTTTACCAAATCTGAATCTTTAGTTTTTGCTGGTTACCAACTCAGTCTACTAGAATCATTAAAAAAATACCATGCAATGTTAATCTCTGTATTATTAAATATATTGTCTAAGTACTAACCAGAACCAAATGTGTTTATCCTATAATAAAAAGTTCTGAAGGCAGTAACCCTGAAATTATTACATAGTATTCTTATTTTAAGGCAGACTGTAATGTGGATACATTGATTACACTATATTAGTATTGTGTTAAATTTTTATGGTACTCCTCCCAAATTTACCTATCTAAAATTACTGAAATGAAATTATATATCTAGTCATTTCTCCTCCTAAGATACCATCTGTTCAACAGACAACTTAGGTAATTAGTTGCTTTTAGTCAAAGAACAACAGTTAATTCCTCAATTGCCACCCATCCCTACAGTCAGTAATTTCCTTAGTTTCCTAGGAAAGTTTAGTCCTGATGTTATGCAGAGATGGCTGGTCTGGTTCTTTTGAACAGTTCAGTGCCTATTTCTGAGTCTCTTTTGGGGCCTGACATTCCTCCAGGGACTAGTCTGGAAACACAGTGACTGCATCTTCCCTTACTCCTACAGTGACAAGCATGACTGCTATAGCTTGGTTTTATCTGGTGACTCAGATTGTAGAGAATACACTGGAAGGAATAACTGAATTTTTTAATGTTGAGATATCCAGATGAGAAAACTCTTGCAGTCCATACTATTCAAGCTAACCCATCCTTGTGGTTTATTATGAATAGAGTGAAAATAGATTAATAGATTAACATTCTAAGGAAAGAGAAAGGAAAGAAGGCACTGCTCGGTTGAAAGTTCAGCCTTCCTTCCAGCAGAATGCATGTGTGTTTCATCCCACTGTTACACAGTTTAATCAGGTGGAGTGTAAGTTTTCTGTCTATTTGTCAATGGAATACTTTCAGGATGGAAAAACATTCTATACCACTTTTTTCTGCATTCTATTCATATTATATTAAACATTTCTTTTCTATGTAATCTATTTTAGTTTAGTTTATTTGTTTCTTTATAGTAACTTTAGTAGATATAACCCCTCACCTTCTTGGTATGATGTCAAAGGTACAAAGGCGCAGAAAATGAGACCGTTCTATTGAGTAATAAACATGAGTGATTTCAGTTAAAAAAAAAAAAGCAGAAAGGAAAAGGGTGAAAAAAACAAAATTGCCACTTCAGAGAAAGCTATGGATTCAGACAGACTAGGGTAGCTTTAATTTGCACTCTGCCTATTTGAATAAGGTATTTAACATACTAATTACTTCAGTATTCATGTTCAATAGTTGCTATAGCACATCTGCAAAGAGTCTAATTCCTCTGCCTTAATATCTGTAAAACACAGTGTATTTTATTCATCATTTTAATTTCCTATTTAGTAAATGTAAACATGCAAACAAAAAGACAAAGGCCCAACAAAAGGTGATTAAAAATGTATATATTAAAATACAAAACTGTAATTTAGTTTATTGCCATGATATTACATTTTGGATATCACTGTGATGATGCTGAAGTGCTCATATCACTATGTAGTAGAAGTACCCAGTTATTTAAAACAAACAAATGAAAAATTAAGAAATATACCAGCTGGAGCTGAGCATATCCTTAAAAAGATATAAAGTGATGGAAAATACATTGTTGGCAGAAATGAATCTGACCTGTACCGGGGGGATTGTTTCTGGACTTTTGCTTTCTCAGAGAGCATTTTTCCAGACAAATACAGTCAATTAATAACCTAGGTTAAGATCTGAAGGAAGCCCATTCTGAGATCTTAAGATTTAGTTTTATAATGCAACTGAAATATTTTTCCTTTACTCTTTTAATGAAGTTATCCTAATCAAGTAACTGTCACTTCTGTGGTGAATAGCTTGTGAATGTGTTTTATGCTAGTGCAAAACAGTATTTTCTTAAGATTTGTTTGGAACTTTTGTCTCTTTCTACAATGTAGCATATATGTTAGTACATACAGCGTGTTCACTCTCAGGTGCATCTTTCTTGGCTTGTAATTTATACTTCAAAGATGAAGAATTCTGTTTATATCCCGAAGTCTGATCTTAAACTTCACATATGTCATATTACAAGACATAACAGTCCTAGCGACTATGTCTGGCTTGTTACTTCTCTGTTGGTTTTTGATCCAGGATGCTAAAGGGTGGTCTGTTTGCTGAGTATTAGATTGTTATTTGACTCTTCCTTACGTTTACAGTATTTCTTACTGCCATTCATTAGCTTTCTTGTGAATATGATCCCAGAAAGATGAGCCAAATAATGACATTTATCACACAGTGACATTTAATGACAAAATAGAAATGCCAGTAAAAATTTTAACAATGGTTTTTTATTAAACTAAATAAATGAATCATTAGAATTACAGGGTGTACTACTTCCTGTTCACTGTTCCAAAGTAAATGATTATCAAGTAACTCGCCATTCTCTCGTGAATCTTCAAATTCTATTTTTAAAGCTGTTTCCTGGAGCATAGTGTAGTCTGTTCATAAAGAATATTTTGAAGATGTCATTTGCTAAAGAAGACAAACTGTCAGATAAGATAGTAATAAGCATACGTTTAAAGGACTATAAGTGAAGATAAATGATATAATTAAAAGCTAATTATGAGTAGAATGCTTTAAGGGACAAGAGCTTATCTTTTTCCAAATCTGACTGTAGAGAAACATATAAAGTTTAGTGCAGTCTCTTTTTCTCTCCCTGCCCCAGGTTATCTTCACAACATATGAGACATTATCACCAGTAACATGCCTTTTCAGATACACTGTTAGATGTCTGTGCATTCTTTGGGATGTCTCCAAAGTCTGTATCCCAGCAGGCATAGTAAACTTCTTCAGATTGATTTATTTGTACAGAGTAAAGTAATCAAGTGAGGGACCCTTTTGCCCCTCTGTAGAAAGCAGACATATTGGCCGATATTTGCAATGGTCACAGGTAAACTCCATAGTAGAACAAACATTTGAGGCCTTGGAACTTACCCTGGTACTTCTGTTTTGAGAAAACTGTGATTTTCAGTAACTATGATTCGTCATCATCCAGATCAATCGAACCTCTCTGTAAGGGAAACATATGCAAAATACAGGTGTGTTGAAGCTGTTTTTTCTTAAATGTTTCATAAAGATGAACTACTTCCTATGAGCATATGAGGCACTGGTTTTAATATATTTATAGGCTTTCCTTTGCATGTTGTTTATTCCACAGATTAGTTCTGTAGGCTCAGAACTAAGTTACACAAAGGAACAGCAGTGTCTTTCTGTCCCTGGGGCTGATCCTATGCCAAACACAGTCTAAATTATGACAGCTGGCTGGTTATGGCTCCCAACAGTGCTTTGTTAGCAAGAAATTGCCTGAGCACTCCAGTATTCCACCATGTCGAGTGACCATATGGAAGTTAAGAATTTGGCTTGTGATTGCCATCACCATCACAAGGCAATTGTGAATTCATTCTCCAGCACTGTAAATCCACATTATTGACTTCACATTCTTTAGACGCACTATAAGTTTCTTTCTTTTTACGATGATCTTCTCATTACTTAGGAGAATATGTACTGAAGTTAGTTTAGGGTCACTTCTAGCTAAATGAAATCTAGGAGAATCTAATTGTGTTGGCTCTTGAGGATTGGTTTCTAAAGAACCTAAGCCTTGCAACTTTGTGCTAGAAAGGCATTAAACTATCTGTCTGCTGAACTGAAATAATATAGACCTAGGAATATGTTCTATGCTTTTGTAGTTGTGACATGAGAACAAGTAAAAATTCTCCCATATGCATACCTCTAGTTTAAGTTGGACTTTGTGATCTTAGAAGGCTTTTCCAACCTTAATGATTCTAGAAGTATAACACAGCAGGTGGCTAAAATATAGGAATATAAGGATGATCTCCACTGAATCATTTAATTCAGTATCCTCTTTATGGCAGCAGTCAGCCTAGGTTAATATATGAGAACATTACATCCACATGGTGATACTTGTCTGAATTGGCACCAATTTGTAGCTCATGTCCTTCTTGAGATAAAAGTAGCAATGTTATGTTTAGAAACTAGATTGCCAAAATAAGAGGAATCAGAAAGCAGAGACAGGAAGAAACTATAAAGAAAGTGATTAATAAGGGATAAGACTGGATTTAATCTTCAGATGCAGTTGGATTACAGAAATATTTTATGTTAAATTCAGAAATATTTTTGCTGGTTTTAATATTGCTGTTTTATAGTGACATTTTGTCCTCCAAATTGTCTGCAAATCACCTGAGTCCACTTTTTGTTTTGTAGCAGAAATACTTATTGAATAGTTACTTTTACTTATGTTTCAGGGATAGCAGAACCAGGACTATGAAACACTTGATAGGCTTACAGGTCTCTGTTTTCAGATGAAAAAAAACCAAGAAAATTTGATAGTGGAGTAAAAGCTGCAAGGCTAACTGTCAGTGAAGGTAAGGTCTGGAAAAATTGTGAAGGGTCAGACAGATTGTGCCTCTGGTGAGAACTTGGCAAAAGGAATAGGATAATTCCTGACATGGAAGGGAACTGGACAGTTTGGCAGCTAAGATCAAGCTTTGTGCATCATTCACCTGCTGCCTTTATTCTGGAAATCATGCACAGAATCTCTCCTGGTCATTATTCTGCAGCCAGCCCTGACTGCGGCCTTGTAAAGGACTCCAGGAAGGTAGTCTCTTCTCATCTCTGCTGTCAACGTCCTCCAACTGTTCACACACCTGGTCAAATAGACCTTATCAAGCTAATTTCATGACATTAGACGTTAGACCTGCCTTTTCACTCATACCTTACTTGGAGACTTTTGGTTCTTTGAGAGTGCTTTGCCCATCTGTACTGTTAATGATATATTGAGTTAAAAAAGCATTGAGCAAAAGAGCAGTCTGCGTTGCAGGAACAACCTGTAATATGTGAAGCTTAAAGTGAAAACCACCATCATATACTACATATTTAACTGCATTTTTACTTTTTAGCATGCAATCGCAGCCTATTGTGATTGAATTAGACTTTGAATATGCAACTGTTTCTTATATACTTTGTTAAGTATCCTGTTACAAAATCAGTTGTGGATTACACTGTGAAAAATATATTTGTGTAGAGACAGATTTTTTAAGAGTCCTGTAACTTTTCTACATATGCAGCTGGTGGTATGCTGGTTTTTGGACTTACTTATGGTAAGAGGATATAAGAGGTCGCTTCAGTGCACACTTACTTCCTTCTGAGAAGTGAGAGGGAAGGGAAATGAAAGTCATACTCTAGGTAACAGTCATTACCTGCTTCTCAGTGTAGCTCTTTAATAACAGGATGTGAAATGGGTTGCTCAGGAAAAGATGGTTTTGTTCTGAAAGGGAAAGAACCAGGAATGTGAGTTAGCATGTATGTAACTGCTCCTCTCTCAGCAGTCAATTATTTGGTTTTGCTACCTAGGTGAGCTCTGCTACTGATGTGAAAACTGAATTAGCCAGTACAGTACCTTACCCCATTCTTCCTTCTGTTTGTTAGACTTATCATATTTTCAGGCCTTACTCTAAGGCCAGAGTCCAAAACTCAATCAAGTAATGTTTTAACAGTTTCACATCACTTAATACCTCCTTTTACTTCAGTTTCTGTATTAAAAAAATAAGTTGATATTTGTTTATCTCAGTGTATATTAGGAATGGTTCATACTTGTTCAGTGCAGTGAAAATGGAAGATTTAATTTTGCATTATTTATTTTCTCTGCCTGAGGACCTTTCTCAGGAAAGACTATGAGAGAGGGTTTTTTGCATTTTCTTCTCTGACCTTCTCTTCCCACTTTTTTCCTTCTAAACAAAGTCTCAAGATCTTTCTTCCTGAAAAATCTGTGAAGGCTACTCTGTAAGCAAGCAATGTTTTATGCCAAAGAGAGATGAGCCGGATTCTTACTCTTTTTCCTGCATGTGTGGGAGGAGAAAAGTCTGAAAGATGCAAGGAAGAAACAGAGAATTCTAAGTCAGGAATTTTCTCCAATTCTCATGCCATTATGAAATAAAAATATGCATCTGCATTTGAGGTTGAGAGGGTAGTACTGCATGCTTTGTCATACCTAGAAGTTCAGCTAATACTTCATAGAAATCCCAGGAAAAAAAAAATATTATTTGTTCCCCCTGACTACTCTCTATGAAATAGAGAGTTTACACTTTTTCATCAGTACTGTAGTGGATTTAATTTTCTGTTTTATAAGCAGGTGGATTAAATAAAAAGAAAAGTATGGAATAATAGCAATATTTTTAAAAACAAGGACCATAGCTGTGTTACTGTGTTTCACAATTTATGTCATTGGGAGAACAGTTCACAATACCTATATTTTCTTTGTCAGATTAATAGAAATCACATGAAATGGATTACAGGAAAGAGGGGGGGAAAAAAAGAAGACATGAAGGTATTTATGGAAATATATGATTTCAGACTACTGTAAAATTAGTTTAGGCAGTTAAAATGGAATCCCCCCACAACAGAAACCCATCTTAACAAATCCTAGAAACGGTATCAAAATGAGATTGCAAAGTTGTTATCATAGATTGTCTTCTCACCTATGTCTCCACAAAATTTGTTTATTTTGTAAGATTTTTCACATTAAAATCCAATGCCTTCTTACAATAGGCTTTACTTTGAAGATTGCTATGGAACTTAAAAAATAATACAAGATTACATGACAGAGAAAAAAAAAAAATCACATGGTAGATTCCCATAAGCAATTACTCTAATTTTAGCAGAGATGACAAAGTTGTTTTAAGACGGTCATGAGACCTGCTGAGGTCCTGGAATTTACATGACTCCCAAGTTTATAGTGTGTGCTTTGTCTCCAGTCAAGATTTTTTTCTCTAATTGCACAGGGGGGATCAAAAACCCCACGTAAAAACATTTTCTTCTCATCAGGAACCTATTAAACTGAAGTAGCAAGTTTAGCATGAATGAGGGTGGGAAAACCCCATCAGATCATTGTCTTAAAATAATTCTGTAAAATAATACAGGTGTTTAGAGGAAAAAGAGTTTTCAGTAGGGAGTGTGAGTAAATGTGTATTTCATTACCCATTTTAATTTGTTATAAGTGTAAATAGCATTTATATACAAAAGTGTAGATTGAAAGGTAGCACAGACCTGTTAGACTGTCATTCATCAGCTGTCAGGTAAGATACTCATAGTATCATTTAATTCTGATTGGCAGCTGTTGGGTGCTCACCCACATCTCATTTCTTCCCTTAGAAAATTGCTCACTTTCAGCTTATTATCTCTCTACATTCTGTATCTCATACCATTAAGGTAGTCTGGCAGTGTCTGACAGATGGAAGCTTGAAAATGGATAGCCTGCAGAGAATGACTTCACTCTGAAGCTTTCTTGCACTCTTGCTGCTCCTGCCACTAGAACTGCTATTCACAATATGGGAAGATATCTTGATGATAAAGCCTTCTGTCAGCAGTGTTTGACCTAACATTAGCTAACTGACATCTGATTAAATGAAATTTCACTCTCCCTAAATTAGTTGTGAATCATTGTTTTATTTTTAATACACAAACTTTGCTTTCTCATTGTTGTGGAGTTTACTTACTTTGATTATGTATGTTATCTGTGGTTAGGCTTGTATTGCAAATTACAATGGCTTTTACAGGCTTTTTGGCACCTGCCTGTTTTTAGTATTATTTCCCTCTCTTCCTGTCCCTCACTCCCAATCACTCTCTAAAAAACACTAATTCAGGAGTAATCATAGAATCACCAGGTTGGAAAGGACCCACTGGATCATTGAGTCCAACCATTCCTAACACTCCCTTAAACCATGTCCCTAAGCACTTCATCCACCCGTTCCTTGAAGACCTCCAGGGAAGATGACTCGACCACCTCCCTGGGCAGCCTGTTCCAGTGCCCAATGACTTTCTGTGAAGTATTTTTTTCTGATATCCAGCCTGAACATCCCCTGGGAGAACTTCAGGCCATTCCCCCCCCTTGTCCTGTCCCCTGTCACTTGGGAGAAGAGGCCAGCTCCCTCCTCTCCACAACCTCCTTTCAGGTAGTTGTAGAGAGCAATAAGGTCTCCCCTCAGCCTCCTCTTCTCCAGGCTAAACAACCCCAGCTCTCTCAGCCGCTCCTCATAAGACTTGTTCTCCAGCCCCCTCACCAGCTTTGTTGCTCTTCTCTGGACACGCTCCAGAGCCTCAACATCCTTCTTGTGGTGAGGGGTCCAGAACTGAACACAGTATTCAAGGTGCGGTCTCACCAGTGCCGAGTACAGAGGGAGAATAACCTCCCTGGACCTGCTGGTGACCCCATTTCTGATACAAGCCAAGATGCCATTGGCCTTCTTGGCCACCTGGGCACTCTGCTGGCTCATGTTCAGTCGGCTGTCAACCAAGACTCCCAGGTCCTTCTCCTCTGTGCAGATTTCTAGCCACTCTTCCCACAGTCTGTAGCACTGCATTGGGTTGTTGTGCCCCAAGTGCAGGACCCGGCATTTGGCCTTGTTGAACCTCATGCCACTGGCCTCAGCCCAGCGGTCCAGCCTGTTCAGATCCTTTTGCAGAGCCTCCTGTAGGAGGGTTATTTTCTGACAGTAATAAAGAGAAGTAGGAAAATCATCAGGATGCCTGCGCAATGGTCCTAATTTCATCACACAAGAGTTGATGCAACAGCCAGGACTATGTATAGCAATCTTTAAAGAGGAGCTAATGTCAAAATGAAACAGAGTTTTTAAAATTATTTACTTCATTTTTAAGACTGTTTATTTCCAAATGAATAGTGTTGATAGTGAAGTCCTCAGAAGTTCAAAATTCTCTTTTCTGTGTTTTCTCTGAAAGACTAACGGCTGTCATTTTGTATGTTGTAAAGCATGCCATCTTCTACAGATTGCACAATTATAGATATATCATAACAAAGATCTATCAATTTGTTTTCTGAGATCAAGCCATGTAGTGAAAAAAATTCTTGTTTGAAGACACATCTGAAATTAATTTCCATTCACTGTATTAAGTTCCTGGTAACAAAAATGAAAGCTGAAAGCTGATTAAATTGATATATTTCATCTTTATTTCCTTTTTATTCTTAGAGCCTGGGTAAGAGGGGATAAAAGAGAGGGAGACAGATATGCATTAGTGCAATTCCTACTTACGAGAATATCTAAATATCTGAGTGCTTCTGTATGTATTGGATACTCAGGCACCAAAAAAACTTGGACTTCTGCACTTTCTGCAGACTGTTACCTCCCTGCTCAAACTGTATTGAGATGACAAAAGTGTTGCCTTCTATGCTTTAATATTTCTGAATATAAAAAAGAGATGTATAAGAAAATCTCATGGAAATGTATTGTTGAATAATGAGAAAGTTGCTTCTTTGTTTCTGCCTTTGCCTTTTTCTTTTCGTCTGTTGTCTTTACCCCTATAGTGATAGGCAGTTCCATTCCTCCACCTTGACTTTGAACAGGCATACTGGGAAAGTTTGAAACTCATTTTAACAATAATAAAACACCAAAAGGTGTTATACAAAACAAAGAGAAAAAGGAGTTGTCCAGCTTAGGTATCAAATCGTTATGTAATAAACCCTTGCTACAGATCAATATTTAACAAGAATCTGAAATAGTCATAAGTAACATCGGCATTAAAGAGTTAAGTTTCAGCTTTCTGAGGTGAGAAAGGTGTCTTTGTTTTTGGTAATTTTATAACATACTTAAATACACAATCTTATTTTTGTTTGTGAACATGGAATGAAGATGAACTTCAAGGAGAATTTTGAAAGAAAACTCTATCATTTCCTCTGATTCAGTTTTCATTTCTCTGTAGATCCTTGCCCATACTATTATCTAACCCCATTTTACTGACCTTCCACATTGCAGTATCTCATGTCCTAGTAGGAGTTAAAGGTAGCTACATTCCAGCAGTTTGCAAAATCCTTTGATGTAGTCTTGCGCCGTAAGACTTTAATGGTCAAATTTGATTTTGTGGAACAAAGTCTGTCCTGGTTTTTTTGGAATAAATATTGTGGGATCCTGTAACAAGTATCTTTGGGCTGAACTGTCTAAACTGTCTTTGAGGCTGTTGTTTTTTTTTTTTTTCAGGACATAGAAAAGAAAATCAATCTTATTTTTCAGGAACTAGATCTAGGCAAAACCACAGGCTTCACCTTCTTTTCTTCCACAGCCTGCCTTTTCCTAGTCATTAACTAATAGAGCTTATGTGAGTTGATTTGTGTCATTGTTTGCAACTACATTTAACAATGGCATTTGGTGTAAAATCACAGGTCTCCAGAAGGAGATGCAGATTTCAGACTTGATTTCTTCTCTTTATTCTTTACTTCTGTTCCCCTAAATTCTGCTAAGTGCAGCAGAATTAGGGGCTGGTGTAGGTATTGGCCCCTAACCAACAAGGTTTATTACAAGCAAATGATAAGGGAAAGGCTAATGCAGTCTTTGCAAAGGCATATTTTTAAATAAAGGATCAATAATAATATAATGTAGGAGAATATTTCTTTGATGAATTCTTAGCCCAGATGAAATGTACTTTTCTAGATTGACATTCTGTGGCAACTATGTTATTCACTTGATCTCTTGCACTTAGGGCAGTATTAGATAACCTAGGGAGAGTGTCTGTGTGCACACATTTATACGTATATGTGTTTATATATGAATTGGATGTGCAGACACATACACATCCAATTTACTTATAAAGTCATATAATTTTGCTTCAAAACCTTTTTGACTAGATCGGGTTGCTCAGTCACAGAACATTCACAAATTCCCTGGGAAACCTTTCCCACTGTTCCACCACCCTCATTGTAAAAAATTTGTATCCAATGTAAATCTACCCTCTGTCAGTTTAAAACTGCTATCCCTCATCCTGTTACTATAGACCCTGGTAAAAGGTTTCTCTCTGTTTTTCTTATAAGCCACCTTTAAGTATTGAAAGGGCACAATACATTCTCCATGGAGGAATGCTTCTCCAGGCTAATATCCCAGCTTGTGGGGTCTCTTATGCTCCAAGTAGATGCTGTCTGGAGTTCCAATAACCTTCAATGATTTGCCTGATTTTGAGTTACTGAAAGATCACAAGTAAAGTTTCAAAGTCCAACCTTATATTTGTGAGTTTTCATATTGTTGTGAGTCGGGGCTGAATACTGACAGAATGTATTGCTTTGTTTCGCTCATTCAACATCGTCTAAGGCTCTAGTAAAGAACATCCATACTACTCCTCACTAGCTAGTATCAGCTATTAAACCAAACGCTGCAGTGTATGAACAGCACACATATGACAGAGTTGCTTATTTATCTTCATTCTGCCTCTAAGGATAGGGTCTGATATGTTTGTCTGACGTGTTAGTTTATGACTAAATATTTAACTGTTCATCTTTGAAAGTGTCTGTCTTCTTATGCCATTCAGGCTGGGACACCCCCAGAAAGAGAACTGAGAATTGCATCTACTCTTTTGTGTATGAATATTATATACAGAAGTTGTGCTTTAATATTAATGTTCTTGAATAAGTAAAACAGTAGGAAAGAATTAATGCTTGAAGTGAGCGAGAACTGTTTCTAGATATAGATGTTCTAAAATACAGGTTTATATGAGACACATACATTCTTCAGAATGACATTTTAGCCCCTTAAAATAAGTTACTAGAAATATCACTTTTCTTTAACTAATTATTGTAATTTTAAAATATTAAAAAAGCATTAGTTTTAAACAAAGCACATTGTTAATGTTATTTAGGTAAAGCCACCCAAGAGAGGCGTCATTTTTTGAATGTGTTTTATAATAATTCCTATGCTAAATATTCAAGTGTTATTTATATTGCAGCCTACAGTAGTAGACAATCATCTTGTTGTCTAAATCTATTAGGTACTAATGACTATCTTAAAGAAAATCTGATTTTTTTCAGAAATATTTCTTCTCAACTTATTGATGCTTAACCAGGACAAAGCTTAAGCAATTAATATTAACAACTGATATATTAGTAAATGATAGCATTTGTGAAAAAGTAGTTTTCAGTGTGAAATCATACACTTTTACCTAGATGCATGTAATGAAATTGAAAGCAT
This sequence comes from Cuculus canorus, assembly GCF_017976375.1. Classification (NCBI taxonomy): domain Eukaryota; kingdom Metazoa; phylum Chordata; class Aves; order Cuculiformes; family Cuculidae; genus Cuculus; species Cuculus canorus. Next base: position 28,131,927 of record NC_071403.1, read on the forward strand.
TTGTTTTTCTGAAACCACTAATATGCAGTAAGATTTTTTAGTGCAATTCTTCTATTAATATTTTTCATTAAGCATTATTTTTTATTTTCTTTTGTTAAACTGTCCTCCCTCTTAATTATTTATTTTGCATTGATTGACTTCTGTTGCAGAGTTGGAAACCTGTTTGTACCCATATTAATAGATTCCATCCTCAGAGCCAGTTACCTTGGAAACTGTTTAAAGTCTATCTTCTTGACTACTTGTTCTACCAAATCACTGCCTGCCTGCCTTCCTCTTTCATCTATTACACCACAAAGCTTGGTACCAGCAAACATATATGCCTAGCCTATTTCTTACTATTATTCCATTTCTTAGATAATCAAGGTGAGACTCTACAGTAGGCATTTGCTTATTTTCAGGTAATCGTTAGATACCTGCTATATATATTTTTGGTTAAGAACAAATAAAGAATATCCAACTACTCTTTTCTGCTAACAGCTACTGTCACTAGCAGTAAAGTGGCACAACAATAATAATAAGTGTAATGAGCAATCCTCACTCTTCAGAGAGCAGCAACAGTTACTGCTTCCCATTCACACACAGTCCCCTTTACTGTGATGTGGAAACTACCGAAATAAGTATGGTGATGAAAATTATTTACTTAATGACAATAGTTATTTTGAGAATGATTGTTCATATAAATGAATTAATTTGGTGTTTCTCAAGAATCATAATGCTTGTAATTCAGGTACTACGTTGTAGGTTCTTATCCTCATCTGGTCTTAAATGACATAGCTGCATTGAAACTCTTAGTAGCTCCATCTGTGTTTTGTTTTTTCATCGACATACCTGTTTTTCTATCATATTCAACCTGCTTTAAAATCCTGACAAAAATAGTGATGTTGATATTTTACACTGGGAGTGGCAGACAAATGGAATCGTGTTTAAGAACACAGTCAAGTAAGCAAAAAGATTTTCTCTTTTTCATTAGAGTAAGGCACAAACTGAATGTGCAAGTGAGAGCCACATCTGCGTACATTCACTTTTATAGCTAAGCAGATTTTACAACATTCTTTGAATATTTATACATTGTTAATAAGCATTGATACAGGCATTTAAGCTTCATCAAGAATGTAAGAAATGTCAAGGTTAAAGCCCTGTGAGCTCTTGTACTTTCCTGAGTTTCAAGGCCCCATGTAATTTAGAGTTCGTGATGTCAAAAAGTGATGTGAATCCCATTACAGCTTAGCGTAGCAATCCAAAAATTCTGCATCTGATCAAAACCAGATATACGTGAGAGAGGAACATTGCAAGAGTCTTAAGATACAGAAAGACAAGATGCTAAAGATAGGGAGAACTGATTACCATCATGGATGTGGTTCCTGCTGCTCACCATGGATAACACAGGGAACCTCGATACTGGGCTTAGTTCAGATGCCTGACTTTTAAACACCTAATATGAGATGAGATTAAGTTAGCCCTTTGATCTGAAACCTAGTATCCAAATGAGAAATGAGGCTTTGGCATTGCAGATCATTTTGTCAAACAATGCCATTTTGTCAAAGAATTCTTCATGGAAAAATTTAATTCACCCAAACTTTTGTGAGAAGGAGTAGTCAAGTCCAGAAACACCTTTGTCTCTAACAAGCTGTTTGTTTGGCTGTTTGTGAAAAATGTCCCTGATATATACGTAAATATGTACTTACACACACATAGAGTGGAGACTTTTAATCAATTATCTTCCATCAGGTGTGGGCACCCTGTCTCTCTTAGAGATTCCTCCTTACTCTAAGGGGGGTAAATTGGTCATGAGTGCTTGCTGGAGACTCACCATATTTCTTTCTGGCTCTTCCTTTCCACCACTTACTTCAATGTATTAAATCAGAATAATGAAAAATATTTTAATTCTCCTCTTTTACCAGAAAAACAAATTGTGCTGTATCATTATTTTTTTCTCAGCACAGGTTGTGTCTTGGTCTATTCAGATGATCTCTAGCTTTCTAGACACTGATCATATATTTAAATGGATAATTGCTCAATAGCCTCAGCCCTCCCAGATGACTGTCCTCTTGCAGATCATTTCAGATGTATAAGGAAATACTAATTTCTTGATACTTTTGAGGAGAAACTGGCAGAAATGCTAATGAACACAAAGCTGATTTGGCTAGTTGGTTTTAGCCGACACTGTGTATTTCTGAAACTCATTAAATGTAAGCCCCACTATTGTACAGATTCACAGGAATTAATGTTCAGCAAATCTTAAGAAATGTATTGCAAGGCTGCAATGTCTTCTACAGCAAGTTTTATAATGCTTTTCTAGATCCAAAGTGCCTAACTCCTACCTTATCCCTTCCAGAAAATATAAGAGGACCAAGAGAAGCTGCTACATAGAAAGAGTTATATCTGTCAAGCCTGCTTATTTAATCTACTTAAACTCACTTCTTAATTTAGGATCTCCAAAAACATGTTATAAAAATAAAACCACACACAGATACATACATGTATGTGTATACACACATACAAACACAGACAGAGGGATACATCTACAGTTGTACACAATTATTTATTGAGGGATATACTGTTCCTAATGACTAAAGATTGGCTGATTTGTGGATTTGAACTAGTATAAGGATTGCAATGAAGAAAGGAATGCAGCCATGAGAAAAATGTTGTTAAAGATAATCTCCATATTCAATAACTTTGACTATGTTTTAATGCTCCATGTGTTTTAGAGTTTAACTCTTATTTAATGAGAAGAAACAGTGGTTATGAATACCAACAACTCCTTTACATGAGAGTCACTAGTGGCTTTGAAGGGGGATATTGGCAGGGAGGTATAAAGGAAGAGAAAAGTAAGATTTTCATTTCATGGCACTTGATTTTCTGAAAATAATTATTGTTTTAAATAAAAGAAAATGGATTTGTCCTGGGTCTTTGGAAAAGATTTTTAGGGACAGTATGACAATAGTATATTGATTTTAATTTTACTCTGATTTTCTTGCCCTAAAGAAATATTTTAGATGGCAAAACATTTTTCTTACTCTGGATTTTTGACAGAGGGAAATTCTTGGTTGTCATGGATAGATGATTTGGGAGAAAATGCAAACAACTTTTACAGATGATACATAACTGTGAGGAGTAGTTCATAGATCAGGTGGTTGTGCTCCCATTCAGAGGAATCTCAACAAGCTAGTGAAATGGGCAGGCAGAAACCTCATGCAGGTATACAAAAGAAAATGTTAAAAATCTGCACCTGGGAAGACATAACTCCATGTGATAGTGCAAGTTGGAAGGCTGACCAGCTGGGCTGTATTAGGCAGAACTTTGTCAGCCTGTCAAGGAATGTGATCTTTCCTCTATATTTAGCACAGATTACAGACATCTGCATCTATATCTGTAATCAGCTCTGGGCTTCTCAGTACCAGAGAGACAGTGCTGTACTGGAAGAAGTTTAATGAAGGGCAACAAAGTGCATCATCAAAGGATTGGAACACCTTCCATTAGAAGATCAGCTGAGAGAGCTGTGTTTGTTTAGCCTGGAAGAAAGGCTGGGGGCAGGGAATATAGATCAATGTTTATAAATACTTGAAGGTAGGATGTAAGGAAGAGGGAGTCGGACTCTTCTTGGTGGTATCCAGTGAAACAAGAGGAGGCAATGGGTGCAAATTGAAATTTGAGAAATTCCATTTAAGCATAAAAACCCCAGTCTTTTTACTGTGAGGGTCAAACACTGGAACAGGTGGACCAGAGGGACTGTAGAGTCTTCATCCTTGGAAATTTTCAAACCCTACACAATGTCCTAGGCAATCTGCTCTACTAGGCTTTGCTTGGAGCAGGATTTTGGGCTAGATGATCTGCAGAGTTTCCTTCCAACTTCAACAATTGTGATTCTCTCAGTCTGTGATTCTATGATCCCTGTGGTAATCCAGGACAATGGTATATGCGTCATCCTCCCACAGAACAGGAACTAGCCTTCATAGTTTTATTTTCCTTGCTATTTATTTTCCTTCCAAGTTCGATGTCCATTTGAATTATTTCATGTTAAATGGGCCCTGCATGGAAAAAATCCGCAAATGAGTGTTTGGGAAGGGGGAAGTGGTTGCATTAACAACACATAATGAGTTGTTTCTCCGTTCCCTTACTAGCTCCAGTGTCAGTAGTATTCCTAGCATGGAAGATTAGCCATTTCAAATTCCTAGCATTCTTTAACTCAAGCTAGGCAATTGTTTTAAGAGTCAGTCTTACAGGTTCCTCAGGGGGTTTTCTAAGCCTAATAGTGAAGAAAATGCAAGTCCTGTTAGGACAATAGTTAACAGCATAGAAAACCAGAGGAATCATGCAGTATGTTTATGCACCCGTGGAATAAGAAAAGCAAATCAGCAAGTTACTGGAACTTTCTTTAGTTTTACATTTTACTCAAAATGAGAAAATCAAATGGAGACTAATCAATATGCTGTCACTTTTCTATGTTTTTTTACTTGATGTTTCTCTAGGTTTAACCATTTCCAAGGTAGCTCTTGGAATTTAAAAGTAAAAAAGTGATAATATCTTGTTATTATCCATTCTTGTAGGGTAAAGTTAGCAATAGTAAAGATTCGCTAGAATAAAAGCAATCCTAGAACTATAAAAAATGCTACTATGATCTGAGTAGACAGAGTGTACTAATTGGCAGATGCTATCACATTTGTCATGAAGAAGATGAATATACTCTTCCCAGAGATCTTCTGTAAATTGACACCTTCCTGGAATGTTCAGTGCAACTTCGTCAGATAAATATAAACCAGAATCTAATTATAAGAATATAAATGCAAATTAATATTATTACAGTACTTGTCCCCATCTGAGATATGACATTGATAGTCTTCACACATGCTACTAAAGTTAACTATTGCTAAAATGAAACAATAATAGTTAATTAAGGTCATATGACTAAAGCTAAAAGATGATTATAGAGCTATGCCCCTTAAACCAGGTTATTTTTATTTTTATTACTAACAGATAATGTTTATTATCTATCTGTAGCTGATTAATATAAAGTGAACTAGTGGTTTAGCAGCCCAACTGCTGACCAAAGTCTTCATTAGAAAAAAACTACTATGTTAATTGGCATAATTCTAAGCAACCTCAGCAGATGACCAATATTCAATATAGATATTAAACTATTCCCTTAATTCCCTTAAAACTCCCATCTGCTTTATCATGGTAAAGTCTGTTTTTACCGTCACTACTTTGGCTGCTTTTCTTCTTGGAATATGCAGAGAAATCAGGTTTGCGGCATTACTACAACACAAAGGCTTTCAAACTCATGGCTGATCTCTAAATCCTGTATATGAGCAGTGAAGGGTCACCTGAAACAACATAACTGCAAGTACACATTGTCAGTGGCATCAGGAACACGTCAAATACCATCACAAGTTCTATCAGTGCAACTCTTTATTTTTATTAAAATACATGGAAATTAGAAAAATACAAGTGATATAGTATTAAGTGTAGAATAAATTCTGTTAGTTTCCTGTGTTTTCACTCTATTTTTACTGACATTATTTTCAGTCCTGTCTCACGCATATGAACAGCAAGACATGAAGTCAGTCACAGCTAATGATATTAACTTTTACTATAGTAATTTATTATGTATTCAGTTATTATTCATTGAAGGTTTCTAAAATAGTGGCTCATAAATTAGTTTCCATAAAACTCTCTAGAATGAAATTTTCTGACTCTTCACAAATAGTTTAATTAAAACAACAAAAGAGGCAATAGAGTCAAACACTGTAATCCCGGCTGTTACTATTAGAAACTGCTCAGCAGAATAATTTGGTAGCATCCAGAAAAGGTTAACTTGTTTTGGTAAGAAAGTTAGCAAAGTTATCAATATAAGTTTAGCTAAATTTAACTTAATGGATGCTCAAACTTAATCAGAACATTTTTTCCCTTTAGCTTTTTACTGGGTGAAGAACAGAATTACTTTTTGACCTCCAATTGATCAATTTACTGCAGCCTGACAGGGGAAACCAGAATCTTCACTATGCTACACCCAGCAGTTTCATGGGAGAAATTTCTAGAATCCTTAGCAGCTCTGATAATGCCATATAATCACTAATGTAATAAATTTTCTGAGAGTTATGGTACCACATACCGGCCCATAAAATATTTCTGTGATGGCACATGGATTTCCACCAGTGCATATCAGTACAATGTCAAATGTCTATTCCTCCCCTTGACTGTATTTCAGAACTCAGATGTCACATTACATAAAGTAATTATTTCAAGCTATGTTTAAAGCATTTAATTGTGGTATAAAGTTCTATGCAGTCCCAAAAATTCATAAAGTATAATTGCTTTTACCATGTGCCACTATAGATACATACATGTAAATTAATATTTTAGTCAATAATATGCTGGAGTTACAACACATTTTTTGTTGGAAAGCTTAAAATATCACTGATACAACTCTGAAGCTCACATGTTTGTGTCTTGATGAGTACCATGGAAAAATTTTATGCCAGCTTAGGCATTGTCTATTAAAAAATAATTTTTTGCAAACAAAAAATTTCCCATGGTTAAGTTTTAATATTTATCATTGCTTTCATTTTTTTTGTCATGAAAAATCAATATGAAATTTTGCTCTCTCCTATCTTTCCCCTGTCATTCTGCCTCCTTTGTCCATAATATTTATTATTATTTAATGCTTTTTGTAAAATTGATTTCACAGTTTCTTATTCATTGTAATTCAGTGTGCTTGCAATTGCTGAAATACCAACATTTTCTGTAAGACATCAATTTTTTTTTTTTAATCTCAAGTATGTAACAGGCTTTGAAGAACTTTCAACTTTTGGGCAAATAATTATCACTAATATCCTTCTCTTCCTCTTCTCTAATTTGTACAATATTTGTGTAAATAATAAACATCAGAGTAGTATTGTAATGGAAATTTGATTTGTGGAAATTTGATTTGTAGGAATTTGTGTGATCTCTGTATTCATTGTGTTTAGTTTATCACTGAAGATTCACCTTATCTCTCAAGTGGGATACATACCTGCCATATTTGGTCATGTAAAAAAACCCAATAGAGTAAAAACTGAAGGAAGGCCACATCAACCTAACTAATTATTTGTTTTTTCTGGCTGATATGGCTCAATGTTAGTATGATTTTAACTGATTTCTGTTGTTGAAGACTATGTTTAATAAAACTACACTTGGACTTATGTTTGCATCATAGGTGAATACAGAAAATGCTAAAAATTGGAAGAAATAAGAGATTACAATACTTTTCACCTTGACATTTCCAAGAATTCAGGGCAACTAACAGAACAGAAAATCCAAATTTTTTCTGACTGCAATGCTGTACCATATGATGAACACTTCCTAGTGCAGACCTGACAGACCACTTCACAGTTGTCCCAGAAATAAGTATATATTCCTACAACCAAGGTCAAATGTGCTCAAATTAAAATTCCTTTTGCAATTTCAAGTTCAATCTAACCTATTCCTAAAGAAGATATAGTATGTTCTACTAAAACCACAAACTGTATGTTTTTGTAGGTAGATTTCCAACTGCAGAAGATTTTGCAGTTGATATAGGGTAGTGGACATAAAAAGCAAAAATTTTTAGTTGATTTAGCTTTTGCTTTTCCTCTTTAAAACCATATAAAATATCAGAATTTCAGATTCAGTAGCTTCAGAAGATCACACACAATAATTCTACAACAATAAAATAAGTAGTCAGCACAGCATTAGCCTGAGAAATCTTAGAATTATCTTTGGCTAAGTTTGGTGTATAATTTAACAGAAACATTAATGTTACTATTTAAGTCACGGAATGGTCAAACTGATAAAGTGGTGATGAATTTTCCCTTCTTTTTTCTTTCCTCAGAAATTCCTTTACTTTATTCTTAGTAATTTTGGGCACTTCCTTCTGTCAAAATTGGAACACATCAGTTAATAACACTGGAAAGAGAATCCTTTCCCCTCTATTCTGTCATACACTGGCTGTTCCAAATTAGAAACAAAGCAGAGCCATTGTAGAAGTTCCTTAGTCTTCAGAAGCTATACTCTAGCCTTTTCTCTGTTAAACCACATTAACAAAGTGTGTTTGCACTGCCTGTACTCACCTATTACACATGTTCAATTTGCAGTATGCAAATAAACACATGAATTGTATCTTGCTCTAACTTCTGACATGTTGTACAATTTTATCAGTAATGCAATTTTCTCTATCAACTTTTGAAAGGTAGGGTAGGGACTCTGTGTATTAATGTTAAAAAAATACTCAAATTACATCTTGTAACTCTGCTACTATACCTATTTTCTGTATGGATCACTGACTGAACACATGTAAATTTGTTTACCCATACAGATGAATTTCATCCCATATCTTCAATTTATTTTTTTTTAACCTCTTCATTGTTGGAGGAAAGCAGATCCTTAAGTGCTACATTGCTTATCTTCTCAAGTATGTTGTTTAGGAAATTGCAAGTGTTTCAATAACAAAACTGTGGGAATTATTCCAAGACCTGATAGATTTGCTGGAAAGCAAGCAGTTCTTCTGATCAGTGTCCTAACACTCCTCTATACCTTTGATACAAACACATATGGCATCAATCCTGATTGCCTGAATTAACTCCAATTTTCTAGTGTCCAAGGTCAGATGAATACAGAGAAAGACTCAGCTGTTTTTAGCCAGCACATATGGTCCAGTTTTGTTGGTAATTTACTTACTGTAATAAAAATGTACTGAATGCTAAATCCCAATACCACTGCAGAATACCTCAGTGCTAGTTTATGCTACTCTATAGCTGGCAAATATTTTATATGAGCTATTTTGTAAAGGAATAGTTGAAATTAATGTGTATTTTTGAAGTTCAGAGTGTTCTGAGGTATAGCAACAAAACCGATGAGGAAATTTATTGGGGTAGAAGAAATGCCAGTCTGTCTATGACATTAGACTGATTTTGATGACTATAATTACAGGCAATAACTGATGTTAATGTTACTGCTTGACAGGTGACAAATGAAAAAAAAAAGTGACAATGGAACTTCCATTAAGCTTTTAAAATCTCTGAAGTTAGTGACACAATATTTATTCTTAACTATTTTGGGCAACAAATTAGCAAATAAAATTCAGGCTGAGAGAGTTGGGCTTGTTCAGCTTGAAGAAGAGAAGGCTCAGAAGAGATCTTATAGCGACCTTCCAGTATCTGAAACGGGCCTACAGGAAAGCTGGAGAGGGGCTATTCATAAAGACTTGTGGGGATAGGACCAGGGGGAATGGGTATAAAATGGAGAGGGGCAGATTTAGACTGGATATTAGGAAGAATTTCTTCACCGTGAAAGCGGTGAGACACTGGAACAGGTTGCCAAGGGAAGTTGTAAGCTTTCAAGGCCAGGTTGGATGGGGCCTTGGGCAGACTGATCTAGTGGGATGTCCCTGCCCGTGGCAGGGGGATTGGAATTAGATGATCTTTAAGGTCCTTTCCTACCCTAACCATTCTATGATTCTATGATTTAGCAGGCTTTCTATCCTTTCACCTCATTCAAAAAGATATTGAATGCTATGAGTTTGATTTCTAAAGCTGCTTGATATGTTTCTTTCAAATCACAGCAACATCAGTGTTTTAGACATGCTGAATTATAATTTGAATTTTAATATTGCACAAACATTTTCCATGTCAGTGTCATTGTGACAAATTCTTACTCTATTAGAAGTGCGTATTTAAAGTAGTATTTGTGGACTTCATTCTCATTTCTAATGGCGAAATTATACGCTTACTGCTTTTGGAAAAAAAGATTGTTTCCAGACACAGTGTAAATAAAGTGTGGAGTTTTTTTATTACAGTTTGTGTCTGAGAACAGGCAGAATGAGCAGAAGTGTATTTATCTTTACAGAACATGCAGATTATGGGATGTGCTTTAAGAGAAGATTAAATTTGCTTAATGCTTTATTCCAATGTATAAAGGAAGCAACCTACAGAAATGTGACAAATGTCGCACTTGTCATTTTCCACAGTATTTTACAAAAAGAATCATTGTGACATTAGTTATAATTCAGCAGAGGGCTATAAATCATTCTGTAATAAAAGGCAAGAAAGTTTTCTTAAGTCCATTAGTGATTTTGAAGCTATAAAATCTTTACTTTTTTTCAGGTCAAAGCTGCTAGTGAGAACTTATCTGGATACTATTAGGGTTTGGGTTTTGCTTAGCCATAAAAAACTTTAAATATTTAATATTTGTTCAAAATCTTTGGTTTTAAAACAAAAAGTCAGCATAATCAGAGCAAGAGTCAAGCAGAGCAAATTCTGTCTCTGAGTACTGCATTTTTCATTCACTGCAGCTCTATTTTTGGCAGAAACACCTTTCCTACCTTTTTTCATTTGTGCTCTATAGACCATGAAAACTGCTGTTATGGAGGAGAGAATGCTGTATGCATTGGTTTTATTGTTTTCATGCTGACACGACAAAATCTAAAGTGGATGGTTCACTTTGGGGTTTTCAGGCCTCAGCAATTCTTAAAAAGTAGCCCAAAAAAAGAATGGGGAAAAAAAAAGGAAGGAAATAAATGCCCTGAAGTCAGAGTCAATGAGACCAGCCTGACAAAAAAAGTTTGCTTTGCACCTTTCTTTGATGATCGAGAAAAAGACAGTCACATGGTTCTAGGAGACAGCAAAGGAAATGTGATACTACAGAGGTCATTATGTTGCTAATCATTAGGTCATTAGTTTTCTAATTTGGTCAGAAAATCAGCTGATACTTAGAAGTTCATTTGAATTAAGATGGTTCTTCTGTTGAGTGATAAAGGAGAGGTTAACTGATTTAAATTTGGTTTGCCATCCAGTGCAGGTGGAGGAATGTATCATATTTCAGTATACTTAAGCTGATATACTTAAGTATGGTACTTTGTAAAATGTATGCCCTACCCTATAGCAGTAATTAAAATCTGTGCTTTGCACATATATCAATGCAGAGTTTGGGATGTCTATGGCATCATGTTATATTACAGAGTCATCAGGTGCAGATACGCTATTAAGACCAAGTTGTGTTTTACATATAATGTGCTCAGATATGTCAAAATCAGTAAATATATTCCTTTTGCTGCCTCAAAACTTTTGGAGTGCACAATTAGTTAAGGCTAGAAATTATTTCCATTATTAAAACAAATCGAAATGGATTATTCAGCACAAAATATCTAGAAACAGGACATGAAATGATACTGGATAAAGCTGAAAAATCAGTAAAATCTGATGTCTTCCATGCTGATTTTTGTATCTGATTCTGATATTTACATGTACTGCTGCTTAGCTGAGAAGTCCCAGTAATTAATCACAATCCCATCACTGTCAACTTCAAAGATATTGAGTAGTTTTGGAGAAAACAGTACATATTCCAAAGGATTCACATTCCTATTAAGAATTGGGAGAGGTGGATCTGCGTACAAGGAAAGAAATTACAGAAACAAGTACAAAATATGTACAAAATATGTACAATGGAACAAGCTCATTATTGGTCATTGATAGATTTTATTTTTCTTTATGCAGTTGTTCCAATTATTTCAGATAGCCTTATCATTGAATTTCATTGTGATTATAATGCTTGAAGACAATTACAGGATTCCTAAAACATTCTTTACCATAGGCTGTTTGTTTGGTCTCTCAGCTTTAAGCTTTTCACAATATCATTTCAAACATATGAAATTAATTAACTTTATTAATCTGGCTATTAATGGTACTAATCCTCTGTGGCCTAAGATACCAGAGACATATGCTAAATGTGCTAGAACATCAATGAGCCATAAAAGGATTGTCTACATTTCTGGTTTCACCTAAATTTGACATGCAGCCCTTTTATAGTTAGGAAAAGATCTTCAGATCCATTAGCTTTGGCAATTATTAAGAACATTGGAAATGCAATTCCTAGCTTATTTCACAGCTATGTAGCCTTAGGGCATGTGTCAAAACAAGATATCAAACTTAGGAAAATAAATAAGGAATAAATAAAATAAACAACTATGAACAGTGCAGCTTGGATTTTTGCACTGATTTTTAAAATTTCCAGGGAATCATGTTTTATAAAAATTGAAAGAGTTTACTTGAGTTTCAAAGGACTGAAGGGTGAAAAAAACAGGAAAACACAGGTTTACCTTGCTAATAAATGGCTTGCCTCTGGCTTGATTGTGTAGTTCAAGTTTGGAGGGGTTTATAGGGTAGGGGCGTGGTTTTGGTTTTGATGTGTTTTGTTGTTTTGGTTTTTTTTTCTCAACCGTGAGTAATATGTTTGCTCGAAATTTCTTAGCATCAAAAGTTGAAGAGTCTCCAGAAACAAATTACTCTATGTAATTTCATACTCATAAAGTGTCATAGAGATCAATGAAACCAGAATATTTGAAGAGACCTTTAGATTTCCCTTCATCTAGCTGGAGGAGATCTGCCTTCCTAATTGAAAGCAAGGCCTTACATTAGCTTATTCAAGCCTGTGTTAAGCTGTTTCTAATATTTCCAGTGAGCTGATTCCACTGCTTGTCCGGTTTACCTGTTCCAGTGTTTAGTTGTTCTCATGGCGATTTTTTTTCTTATATCCACAAAAAATTTCCATTCAGCAGAGTGGGCCAGTGCCTGATCCTCTCACCACACATCCTAATGAAGAGTCCCTTCAACTTGTTTCTAATCTTCACTTTAGGTAGCGGAAAAATGTGAATAGATTCTATGTAAGTCTTCCATTCTCTGTGTTCAACAACAATTTCCATCAATCTTTCTTTGTAATTAAGATCATAGAATCATAAAATGGTTAGGATTAAAAGGGACTTTAAGGATCATCTAGTTTCGACCAACTTTCCAATGGCAGTGACACTTTCCGCTACATCAGATTGATCAAAGCCACATCTGACCTGGCCTCGAGCACCTCCAGGTATGGGGCTTTTCTGGGCAACCTGTTGCAGTGCCTCACCACTCTCACAGTAAAAAACTTCTTCCTAATAACTAAACTAAATCCCCCCTCTTTTAACTTACAATTGTTGCCCTTTGGTGTATCACTATTCTCCCTGATAAAGAGTTCCTCCTCATCTTTTCTATAGGCTCTGTTTAGGTACTGGAAGGCTGCTAGAAGGTCTCTATGGAGCCTTCTCATTTTTGAGCTAGACAAGCCCAGCTCTCACAGCTTGTCCTCATTTGTCAGTGCTCCAGCCCTCTGATCAGTGTCATGGTTCTCCTCATGACTTACTCTAACAGACCTGTGTTCTTTCTGTGCTTCACATCTCCATCCCTCTGATCACCTTGGTGAACACTTTCCAGTTTTAACTTCTCTCCTGAACTTGGAGACGTAGAACTAAACACAACATTGCTGGTGTGTTTTGACAAGTGCCAGGTATTGTGGATTAATTGCATCCCTTATTCTGTTGACTATATTTTTGCTAATACAGCCTGTAGTTTGCTCTCCTGCTGCAAGCACAGACTGCTTGCTCGTGTTCAATTTGCTGTCCTCCTGGGTATGTAAGTTTTTTTGAGCCAAGATATACTCCTGACAGTGAATTCTCAGCCAGTATGGATGCTCAGGGTTATTTTCTCCCGGGAAGGATTTTGCATTTCTCTTTGTTAAATCTTACGGAATTCCTGTTAAGCTAATTTTATACCCTCTTGAGGTCTCTCCGCATAAAATATAAAGATATATAAAATCATATAAAATATATATAAACTGGTCTTCTGACCCTTTTCTTTTTTCCAAAATTTAATCTTAATTACCTTTAATCTTTGCTTTGTTACTATAGACTCTTTTGGGTTTAAATATTGAATGGGTGCAAACAAAGCTGTCACATTGCCTGTGACAACTACATTCTTTTAGAAGCTAGGAAAGAAGTTAGATGCAGTCATCAAAATAAAGATTTCCATTAATGGATCTGTAATTTTTACTTTGTAGAAATATGTCAGAATGTGCTTGGCACATTTCTGCTGTGCATTTATCCAGTCTTGTCTTGCATTATGAGGTCTACTCTCTTGCCCTCTGATCCTTGTTTATTCTGGCATTCATTGTACATTCTAATATTTTTCTAACCTGTGTTCCAGAGTCTCAAGGCTCAGATACTTGCCTTTCCTAGCTGGTGCTTCAGAATAGAATCACAGAATCACAGAATCACAAGGTCGGAAAGGACCCATTGGATCATCGAGTCCAACCATTCCTAACACTCCCTAAACCATGTCCCTAAGCACTTCATCCACCCGTTCCTTAAACACCTCCAGGGAAGGCGACTCGACCACCTCCCTGGGCAGCCTGTTCCAGTACCCAATGACTCTTACTGTGAAGAATTTTTTTTTGATATCCAACCTGAACCTCCCCTGACGGAGCTTCAGGCCATTCCCTCTTGTCCTGTCCCCTGTCACTTGGGAGAAGAGGCCAGCTCCCTCCTCTCCACAGCCTCCTTTCAGGTAGTTGTAGAGAGTAATAAGGTCTCCCCTCAGCCTCCTCTTCTCCAGGCTAAACAACCCCAGCTCTCTCAGCCGCTCCTCATAAGACTTGTTCTCCAGCCCCCTCACCAGCTTTGTTGCTCTTCTCTGGACACGCTCCAGAGCCTCAACATCTTTCTTGTGGTGAGGGGCCCAGAACTGAACACAGTACTCGAGATGCGGTCTCACCAGTGCTGAGTACAGAGGGAGAATAACCTCCCTGGACCTGCTGGTGACCCCATTTCTGATACAAGCCAAGATGCCGTTGGCCTTCTTGGCCACCTGGGCACACTGCTGGCTCATGTTCAGTCGGCTGTCAACCAGCACCCCCAGGTCCTTCTCTTCCGTGCAGCTCTCCAGCCATTCTTCCCCCAGTCTGTAGCGCTGCATAGGGTTGTTGTGCCCCAAGTGCAGGACCCGGCATTTGGCCTTGTTAAACCTCATCCCATTGGTCTCGGCCCAGAGGTCCAGCCTGTTCAGATCCCTTTGCAGAGCCTCCCTACCCTCCAGCAGGTCGACACTTCCTCCCAGTCAGCCAGGACCTCTGTAAGATGATGGATAGGGGTTTGGAAAGGACATCCGCCAGTTCCTTCAATACTCTTGGGTGGATCCCATCCGGCCCCATAGACTTGTGGGCGTCTAGCTGGGCAAGCAAGTCTCTAACCGCCTCCTCTTGGATCACGGGAGCCTCAATCTGCCCCTCTAACTCTTGGATTTGTAAACAGAAGGAACAACTTTCTTTGCTATTAAAGACTGAGGCGAAGAAGGCATTAAGTACCTCAGCCTTGTCCTTATCCCCTGTCACTGTTATTCCTTCTGCACCCACTAGAGACTGGATATTCTCCCTCGTCCTCCTTTTCCTGTTAATGTACCTGTAGAAAGACTTTTTGTTGTCTTTCACAGACTTAGCGAGTTTTAATTCTAGTTGGGCCTTGGCCCTCCTGATTTTTTCCCTGCACGATCTCACTTCGTCCCTGTAGTCCACCCAAGATGCCTGTCCTTTCCTCCAGAGCACATAGAGCTTCTTCTTATTGACGCATCTTGAGATCTCCCTGCTCCACCAAGCTGGCTTTTCCCCCCGCCGGCTCCTTTTCCGGAACACAGGGATGGCCTGCTCTTGAGCTGCTAGGATTTCATTTTTCAAGAGTGCCCAACCCTCATGGGCTCCCTTGCCCTGAAGGACTGTTTCCCACGGGACCTTGCTAATCAACCTTCTGAACAGGCCAAAGTCTGCCCTCTGGAAGTTTAATGTGACTGTTTTGCTAACCCCCTTCTTAATCCCACCTAGAACTGAAAACCCTATCATCTCATGATCACTTAATCCCAGGCGTCCTCCAACCGTCAAATCCCCAACAAGACCTTCCCTATTCACAAACAGCAGGTCTAGGAAGGCACCCTCCCTTGTTGGTTCGCTAACCAGTTGTGCAAGGAAGTTGTCTTCGATGCACTCCAGGAACCTCCTAGACTGTTTCCTTTCTGCTGTATTGTACTCCCAGCAGACATCCGGAAAGTTAAAGTCTCCCACAAGGACAAGAGGCAGAGATTTAGAGACTGTCCCCAGCTGTTTATAAAAGAGTTCATCAGCAGCTTCTTCTTGGCTTGGGTGGTCTGTAACAGACTCCTATCACAAAGTCCCCTTTCTTGTGGGCTCCTCTGATTTTAACCCATAAAGCAGTAAGAAAAAACCCATAGAGCAGTAAGTCACACACTAGCAATGACGATCCCTTCTGTTTCCAGCCTTACATTTGTACATAGAATTAGAGTAACTTAGAGCCCTTGCCATGCTTCCTTTTGTGATCCCTGACATGCACGGTTATCTGCAGTGATCTTTAATTTATGAACACTGAGTATGTAATTGACAGTATCATCTGAGTGTCACTGTGAAAGCTACCTTTTTATGCACCAAGTAGATGAGTTTCTTTGTTTGCTTAATATTTTCATTTCCATCTTTCCAGTTTCTGTTTTTTTATTCCAGTGAAATTCCAATGTGGCAAAGCATAGGCAGATTTCTTACTACTCGGCATTGTCTTCAGCATTACTGAAGGAACACAAGCATGATAAATCATGTCACCACAAGTTATCTTATATAGACATCATTTCCAGTTGATTTCAAGTCAGGTTGGATTTCCAAATATTGATTTCTGGTTAGATGAAAAAATACGGTAAACTAATCCAGATAAAATAATACACTTCATTGATGGTGTATGTAAGTTGATTAACTAGATTGATTTGCACACAGTGAAAGAAGGAAATAAATTGCAGCATCTGCTTCTATCAGTATGAATGACACAGTCATAAACACAGGGAGCAACATGTACATATTGGAGTGTCATTCTCTTTAGTTCAATGTCAATGGGCTCCTGATGCTTTTGATTGTTCTGGCTTCTTCATTTTAGTCATGTGAGGTTCTTGAGCAGTTGGCCAAACTCAGAAGAAAATCATTCATGGTTGCATTTTCCTGAATCAAATGTTGGGTTTTTATTTTCAGATATAACATTCTCTGTTGTACATAAAACAAATCTCATAACCCATACAATATACTTTTTAAACACTATTTAGAATTTAGTGGTAACAAGTAGATTGACTGGTTTTTTTGCATCATTTCAATTCTGACTTTTAGATTTAGGGGTGGAAAAAAGCCATTCAAAGACACTGTAGTGTTCTGCTTGTATGAGAAAACTAAGATCACGGTGAACTTTCTATCACCCTTGTTAACCTCACAATGATGGGCCATATGCACTGGTGTTCTAGGCTTTATCTTATCTCCTAAAGTCTCACTAGCTATGTGTAGACTTTTAATTATTTTTTTTGTTTTAATTATTCCAGTAAGAAAGCTACCCTACTCAGGAGCTTTTTCTGATTTTGTTGGTGACATTTGTTCCTTTCTTTTTTCAATAGTATGACATTTGTTCCTTTCCTTTTTCAATAGTAGCTATGGCTTCATCACAGCTGCTTGAACAAGTCACCGTAATATGAACACTCCATTCTTTAGAGGATATTGTATTTTTTCTTGTGCTTTAATGCTTCAGTAGAGCTAAACTTATTTTCATCCTAGAATTTACTTTTTTTTTTTTAACAGAAATATAGATGTGCATGTGTTCATTCTTTCTTTATTTTATATTCTAGTTCATTTGGCTTTTTCCTTTTTTTTTCCTGCAGCATGTGTCAGCAATGTGTATCTAGCAGTTTACTAAAATTCTTTCTTCTTCTAATATTTTATATCTCTCAGATTATTTATTGTAGCTAAAATATACGTTTTGTGTAATGGGGTAAAAATTTTATGTCAAAAGAATTAAATACAGGATATTGGTAAAATTTTACAAATATTGAAAAACATACATTTTCCATCCTTTCTGTATTACATAGTAATTTAGATTCAGAACTGATGTGCTCTTCCTTAAAGTACCTTATGCTACAGAGCAATATGAAATGCTTGAAAGAATTATTTGATTTTCAAAACAAACCCTATGAGGAGAGACCTTATCTGTTTGGTCCTCTACATTTTATGTGTTCATATTATATTCTGAAGAAAAATAATTTTCCCTTTCATTGTTATTAAAATCTTCTGCAATCAGCTGCAGACTATGTACAGTAAACTATCAAGGTGTTCATGCAGAGTCCTAAAAATTTTCAGTTATGTACACATTTACAGTAGAGGTAGTTCAAATGTTTGGTCCCCAGGCAGAGTGAAATAACTCTTGAATTGTATCTCAGCAGAGGGGAAAAGTAATCTTTTTTCTAAATAAATGTTCTCTTTATTCCACATAGACTGCTAATTCTCCTCTGAGGCAAAATGTACGGCTGCCAATCAGGTGAACTTCAGAAATGTTTGTAGTGTCAATCTTTGTTTAGTATCTGCACCAGAGCTGACAGCAGAGTTATGTTGAAGTCTGACATTAAAAGATGAAAGTCTCCTTAAAAATTCCGATTATGCTAGTTCTCATGCTGTATTTCTACATTTTATTTACTGGGAAAGATTTAACATGACTGAATATTTTTTGATACATTTTGAATTTGAAAATTATTAAAAAGATAGGTAAAAATGTAATATAAAATATTTAGTAACTACTAATACCTTCAATTTATCCAGTGGTTATGATCTCTTAAGCACTATGTTTTACAATGATGAGGGAAGGTAACTTTTTTTTAAAAAGAAACCGAGGTGAAGGAATGGAAGCAATTCCTCTATAGTCGCACAGCATCACTTTGTGTCAAAGTACTATACATCTCCTTTGTCTCAAACTACCATCTGTCTCTTCCTACCACAACAGTTCTTCACATTCGGCGAATATTAAAACAAAGAATACATAGATATTTTTAGGACTTTTAGTAGTCAGTTTCTGAATGACAAGTTAGTATTAGTGTGACCAGAGTATGATACTATCTCTTACCTAAAATTTCTCTCCAATTATTTTTTACAGATAAAATATTTGCTGCCCTCTCCCTCACAACTGTTTTCTCCATGTCCTGCCATCTTTAAATGCTTTGAGTACTTCAGGTTGCGACATTGTGTATTAGGTTTTCAAAATTGGTCAGGTGTAGCTGAGTGATTAAGTCTGACAATTTAAAACATGCCAGAATACACAGGTTCTCCCGTGGCGCTCACCAACATTGTTGATGAACTTAGCTACAGTGAAATACTTAATAAAAAGCATATTAACAACAAAAAGCAGATAAATAACAGATAATGCACTTTTTCTTGACAATCTGTCTAGCTGGGTTTTTTTTTTATAGAAACAAGATGAGAGGTACAGATAAGAGGAAAAGTACAGGACCCCCTGGTAAAACCTGATGTACTAAAATACAATGAGCGAGCAATGTGCAGACTGAGAATCTGTTTTCACTGTTACAAGCATATTATTCTGCATTTATGTTGCATCAAATATTTGTCTTTCAGAAATCCAAAATCTCCACTTACGACAAGATGTGGGCCTTCATGAGTAGCAGGAGGCAGTCAGTGCTTGTCAAAAGTAATGAAGAAGGTATCCAGCGTGTGCTTACCTCCGATTATGCATTTTTAATGGAGTCAACAACCATTGAGTTTGTCACACAGCGGAACTGTAACCTAACACAGATTGGAGGCCTGATAGACTCAAAAGGTTATGGTGTTGGAACTCCCATGGGTAGGTGATAATGTCAACCATTTGTTCTCTGTTCATTAATCTTAGTTGCTGTAATAGCATAGAAAAGCTCTGATACACTATTGCTTTCTTTTCACTGCTAACATTTTTTCTTATTCTCTTTTTCTCTGGGGAAACTACATATTTAATTAACATTTATGGATTTTATTTTTTTTTTTTCAAAACAGAAAAATATAGTTACTTTGTAAAATTTGGATGTTTTCATATGATATGATTCTCTTACATTGTGCTTTCCATATGTTCAACAGCAATAACAAGTACTTTTCACAGCACCTTATTTCATAAAAAAATGTTTTTAAAATGTTGATCTCTTTAGAGAATGAGATGCTGGTGTTACAAGCCTTGCCTTAGCAAACAGGGGTAATGCTTCCATACTGAGATGTTCATCACTAAAATCCTTAAAAGAGGAGGGATGACTCCATAACATGCCATGTATAATCCACAGACAACAGAAAAATTGAATTAACCTTGTGGAATATGTTTTTGCAGAGCAATTCCAGTTCAGTAAATATTTTCCAGGTCAGATGTTCTTGACTGGGAACAAAACTTTAGCTGGAAGATGAAAAGCTAGCTACAGACGATAGTTTGGCTGCTAGAATTCACATGATGGGAGTCAGCAAGCACTGAGGTGCTGAGTTCCTACTAGTTGTAATGATTTTTGATAGACATGAGCTGAGGATCTGGCTTTAGATTTCAGAACAGATGTGAGTAAGAAATGGTGTGACACAAAGACTGTACTGCACAATGATATTACTTAATCTTGTAAGATCATTCTGCTGACTTCTTTGTAAGATCAATATTTACTTTAACTTTGTTTTTAAGAAGAATTTATCACTTTGTGATTGATGTGAATATGTTTTATGTTTTTCTCTAATAGATCTTTCATTTGGAACTGATTTCCCTATATCTTGTAGATATTTACTGCAACTTCAATGACATCTTCATAATTTTCATTATTTTAGTAATTCATGATGAAATAGACACTTGCTATAGAAACTATGACTGTTCATTTTGTCTTTGAACAACTCGTTGTTAGGAATCTAGTTTTAATCCATATAGAATTTTTCTACCCTGTTCTATTTTGACATCATGTATTGCTGAATATGGTCTGTAGACATACAAGTGACAGAAAAGACTGGGCTTTCTGCTGCTCTTTCTGACATTCAGTATCTTCTGCTATATACATACTTTCTATTATTTTCAGGGTGAAAACCATCTTCCTTAGGTTTAGTATGGTGAAAATTTTATCTTAGAAACAGTTTAAAGTCCTTGAATAAGCTGCACATAAACTTGTGAAGCGTCTGAAACCTGCCCCCAAAATCTAAGTGCTCATGAAAGTGCCAAAGTGATAGGAATCAGAGAGACCAGGCTATTTCATTAACGATATTGGTTAAGCATAAATCAGAGAAGCTGCGTAACCAAAGAAACACCAAAGAAAACAGATGAAAAGCAATGATAAAGCCAGAAAACAGACTTCTATAGTTAAATATTAGAGGAAGAAGTATTGGATATCAAGAGGCAAGGAAGCAAGTAAGCAAACAGTATTTTGGTCTTTGGCCCCTGTCTTATTTGGGGAGAACAGGCAATATGCATGCACTATTTTGTCATTAACTTCAACTCATATCAAAGATGTTACTCAGCTTTTATTCATCTTCAAGATGCCAAGTAATAACAAATTACCTGTGTCAAGGGAAATAATAATGTTGTACAAATGGATCAGTAAGCTGACAACTGTCTCAAATTAAGATGAAACAAATAGAGAACATACCTGCAAGAATCAGATCACCAAAGAAAGTAAAACAAGATTACAAACAATGTTAAACTTAGCCAAAGATGTTGAAGTAAGTTCTGTAAAAAAGATGAGGCCTCCCTAAAAGGGAATATCACGGAACTTAAAATAAGAAATAAAGTTTTCACAAATGAAATGAAGGTACAATAAAACAGCATCTGGAGCATTCCTAGAATTTCTGAGAATAACAGACTAATGCCATATTTTCAGTGTCTGTAAAAACTCATCTGGAGAACTAATATTTATAAAAGTTTTGTATCCTGCGTATTAACTGCACAGTCTAAGATGAGAGAAATTGGGTAGTCTCTGCTAAACGAAAGCATAGTTCACACATACCTTTAAAAGAAAAACTTATGAAGAAGTATATCCATATTGACTATTAGAACAATTTTTTAAATATATTGCTTTACTGAAGCTCAAAAATCTTACAGAACAGTGGATAATACAAAATAAACTCATGCATTGCGGATAATCTAATTTCTACAGGGGAAAATAATTCCAGAGTCTTTTGAAGAACTTAGACACAGTTAAATCTATAAAAGTAGATTTCCTCATTATTTAATGATTACAGAAGAAGTTAATACGCAATCATAACTTTTTAGAGTTAATAATCCTAAAAGAGTAACTTGTCAAGTGTTTGAGAAACTATAGTGCAATGGTTTAATAAAAAAAGCATTTGTTATTACTTATGTCTGTTTGGGAAGCAACATATCTCTCAGTAAAACAGTACAGAACTATTTGTATTGGAGGCACGGTATCTGAAAGGTATACATCTAGTCTCCCAAATTTTACAAAAATATCCATTTATCTCCAGGAATATTGGCTTGAAGTTGCAGAAATATTTGCACATAAAATCAAATTTTTAGAATACTATTGTTACAGGCCTTATGTTGAATACAGTAGAATGGATATGGTTACTTATGGAGAACATCATCAAAGGAGTTAGGTGCAAAATATCTTGTTCATTTTGAAGGCTAACAGAATAATAGTGAGAACATAATTTCTCGTGTCTAAGTAAGTACAAGCAGAAGAGCAAAAAGCCTTCCTGACAAAAAATATGCTATTAGAGTAGTTTATCATAGCATAATCACTTGGAAAATACAATCATCCAAATATAGTTTTAGCTTAAAGTAGTAAAGTAGAAGCTTCCTTTTCACAATGTAGAAGTTTAAAATTCAGAGAAACCAAGATGAGGAGAAAAAAACTGCAGATTATGCAATGTATAAGTATCAACTCCTTCTATACACACTGAAGAAGCAAAATCTGAGTTTATGTGATTATTTTAATCTCTCTAAAAGTATTAATGGAGTAAACAAAGCTTATATTGCTAAAATGTAACCTCGATGAAGGAAAACAGAAAGGCTCAAGTTTTGGCACAAAGTAGGATCAATGCAAAATTTTAATGTCAACAAAATGCACAGGTGTTTGGAACAGATGCAAGGCAGGATTCTATATGATATCTTGCTGTTATCTTTATTTAATATAACATATTTGACATTTAAAGACCTGAAAAATAAACTAGAGTTAGTGAATTTGATGTTATACATACAAGTAGTGATTATCTTGATACATGTTTATAAATTAAGGTAACAGTCTCGTATATACATAATTTTCAGTCAGACATCTTTGGTGCTAGGCTAGAAAAAAGCATTTACAATAAAAAGAAAAGGGAAGAACAGACATGGGATGACATGTTTGACTGCAACTGTTAATCTGGAGCAGATAAGCGAGAACTTATTGGTAATTGGAGTTAAGTTATTTTTTGTTTTATTTTCCATCTTCTCAACCTTGTCTATATATTTGTAGCTAAGAGTGTAACAGTCGCTTTGCTAGAGCACATCTATTCTTTTTATTCCAATTTGAAGCTTCAGATGCCAGGGATCTGTATTCACTTTATCCTGTCATGTCTTATTAAGGAGCACTGTTTTGCCAGTCCTGTGTTCTTTATCAATGAATATGGTAGACAGAAAATCTTTTGTTAACATGCATAAAGTTTGCAACATGTCATATAAGTTATTTCTAATAATAAATATACAAATATGTATCATGTTTAGTTATCAGAGATACATACATATTTCTGTTTCTGATTGGAATTTGGCTTCGTGTGCACACACCTCATCACCCAAGATCAATATTCAAGGGAGAAAAGCAGAAAGAGAAAGAGAGAAAAAGAGAGAAAAGACAGAAAACAAATGAACAAAGGGGATGGGGTGGAAGGAGAGAGAACAGACCCTTTGAGTATGCAGAATAACTTCTGCCTTTAGTAACAAATCCTCTAAGGTGTTATTCAACTCCTCCAGTAGTTTTAAGTGTTTCATTTCTTCATCATGCATGATAAAGGCGTTTAAATTTGGGTTTGTTCTGGAATAAATCCTAGATGAGATAAATTTACCATTGCAAAGGATTTCTTCCACATGTTTATGGTTGCCTTATCAAGCATAAATTGTTACTTTTTTCAAGAAAACCTAGTCTATCCAGTAACATGCGGTTAATGCCGTACTGAAATACAGTTAATATGACTACCTATGGCCAATATACGGTAAAAACCAGTAATATTATAGAAATAGCTATTTTTCATGATTTCCATAAATATTAACTGTTAGAATAGTTAGTGTGAAGTGAGCCATGTGAAAGGTTAGAAATTTAGCTTCTGTGCACTCAATTGAAGACTTTAATAGTCTGAAAAGCTCCTTTTCACCTTTTTTTTTTACTTTTAACTCTCCAGTTGGAAGAAACATATTTGGACTAATGTCTTGGAAGGCAGCAAATCTTCATCTCTTTGGAGTGCTTTTGGGTTCTTATTTCTTTTCCAAATTCCTCTTTCTCTTCAGCATGTAGGAGAGCATACTACCTTACATCTGACTTGGGCAGATTTTCTACTGAATTGCCAATTGCTCCTATGTTGAATGTGGAATACATAAATAGCTGACAACTCTATATGTCAAACAAATTCCATATGAGCAGATCTACTGAGAATGCACTTTTCAGGTGATCTATACTAAAGTGGCAACTCAGTAATATCCTGTATGTGCTAGACAAGCTCTGTATGTTTAGAGATACATGCAAAATAACAACTTTGATATTCAAAAGATGGTAGGTGTAAGTAATCCTGAAATTTTGCATACATTTCTTCTAACTCTTAAGGAATACAAAATGGAAAGTGATGTTAAGGAGATATGGTGCATATAGGAAGTCAGAGCTAATCATTCACCTGCTGTTCCTTTGTGATTGTTGAGCTGTGGAAAGTTACACAATTTGATTAGGAGGGGCGTTTAACTGTATAGCAGTGATGTTCCTATAATATCTGTTAATGGCAAGGCAAAAAACAGTTTGAGAAATAGATGAATTACAAATTTTTTATCCTTTGTGTGCAGTTATTACAAGAAAATAAATTGTGCTATTAATATAAATATTAACTCAGTTGCAAAACATAGTGAGCTAAATCTGTTACGACTGCCTTTATTTTCACTATTTTTTTGACTTACTTTTCCTTTGCTGTGATTGAAACATGACTTTTCCTACTACAGTATGTTACGTTTGTGTCCCTGATCTTTCCATACTAAAGGACTGTCAAAATGCCCTGGAAAAATGATGCTGGAAAGTGATTGAGGCTCAGATCTCTAATATTTAAGTGTTAATTTAAAAATTGTTAAGAAAGGTGCACTCGTGCTACTACATGGAGACTCTTCATTGTGCATGGGGATAAAATGCAACTCTCAGAATATGAATGAAAGTAAACCAATGTATTTTGAGGTCAACATACCAAGTGGATAAAGCTACTAATGTTTAATTGCCAAGCTAAGTCTTATGGAACTACCCATTGCACAAAGCTGCAATAACTACAAACAGTAAAAAAGATCCAGGTATCAAAATTTGTTCATGTGCATAGATAAAACCTATCTGCAAAATGTATATTTATATTTTCACAATAGTAAGCTGGTAGCTAGTCTGATACAAACAAGTTATATCTCCCATGTCAAAAAGAAAAATATATTAATAAATTAAAAGCCTCCCATCAGAGATGCATTGGTTCCAAGCCCCAGATACAAGTACACTCACTTAAGTTCGAAAGATGAAGTAAAATATCAAGGCTCTCATGTTCTATTCATTTAGAGGTGCCACTTTAGCAGTTTCTTTTCTTTAAATTCTAATGAAATACGAAATAAAATGTCTTTGTTTACAAACATATCTATCTTTTAGAGAAAAAAAAAAATCACAGTACATTGATCTTAAAGAATCTCAGAATTCAACCCACTCATTTATGATTTCCAAAATGCCTATTTGGCTACTGAATGTAGTGTGTAGATCACTGTGCACAGAAATTCATTCATATACTGTTGTGTAACATAGTTAATCTTAACATTCTTTCACTTAGTCATTCACATGTTTTATTTTAGACAAATCAGAGCCAGAGTTGAGTTGGCTTTCTTTTTTTTTTTGGAATTTCAGTCAGCTGTGTAGCATGTACTTAAAATGTTTGGAGTAAGCACATTTTGAAGACAGTAGCATTCATATAATTTCATCAGACATAGACTGTAGAAAGAGTATTTCACAGTCCAGTCACTTAAATTAAAGATTTCACTGCAGAAAAAAAAAGGGTTTTCAGGCAATAATTTATGATCTGCTATTTCATATCTTCTCTAGAAATATGACTTAATGAATTATTTATATTTAAGCTATTAATAAATATGGTAGAATAGTATTCTACCTAGGCCAGTGATAGACTGTTGGATTCAAATAGAATTTAAACAAATAGTTTAATCAGCAAATGTAGAACACTTAATTATCATGTTGTATCCAATAACACTGTATGGGTTCAGCTGATTTATTTCGCCTGTTCTGTCTCCAGGGAGTGACCTACAAAAAATATTCACAGTAAAAGTTTTTATTTTATAGTACTAAAATCTTTTAATGATCCTGACAATGTTCCCAATGCAGGTATTTCACAAAAGACTTCATTTCTTGCCATTTTTGTTTAAAGGCATGTTTATAAATATGGAAAACTAAATGAAGGCACAGTATATAAGAATATACATTACTTAAGAACAAAAGCTTTTAATAGATGCTTATAATTTCAAAGATTAAAACTTCATATAGCAAAAATATGAACAAATAAATGACTCTTATTTCCTAAATATGAAACAGAAAGTGAAAAAGTATATTATGAATATGATCTCAAAATACTTTAACTCTCTTCTTAAAATTAGTTCAGACTCCTCTATTGCCACATTTATCATTCCAGACAGAGATTTGTAGCCTGGTTTTGTAATCATCTAAAAATTTGTTTACTTTTGGAACTTGCCTGTAAGATAAAAAGTAGATAAAATTGTAGTAAACACTTTGTAAATGTAAGAACAATGCTTCATCATCCTATAGATGTGTAAGGTATTGTCTCTTACATTTTGTCTGGCTTTTAAAAGACCAAAGCCCTGAATTCTATAGTTGCATATCTGAATTAAATTTTTGTTAAGCAGTTTCTACACTTACAACATGAACTACATCCAAATTTAGATTTTAAACAAATGGCTTGAACATTTTCTAGTAAAGATATCTATTATGTTGTTACATATTCAGAACATAGTGGTGCTAGAAATTTTTGCTGCTCAGTGTGCTACCTATAAATATGGAAAAATTAATTCCAGTTTAACAGGTATTAAAGTATGAGTAAAAAGCCTTTCATTTTCCAGAAATTACCTGAAAATAAATTAATCTTAAAATATAAGGTACAATTGTCCAGTAGGGGACAGTCTTTTCTCTAACCTCTAGTTGAATGAAAATCTATTGTTATCCTGCAGCGTAGATTCTTCTGAAAGGAGCAGGGTTATAATACAGATGTGTATCATAATGATAATGAGTTCTGAGCCCCACAATTTAAGAAGGATGTTAAGGTACTTGAATGCATGCAGAGGAAGGCAACAAAGTTGGTGAAAGGCTGGAAGGAATGTCCTGTGGGGTGTGGCTGAGGACACAGGGTTTAGCTACTTTGGAGGAAAGGAGGCTGAGAGGTGACCTCATTACTGCTTCCTGAGAAGGGGAAGTAGTAAGGGAGGTAGTGGCTTCTTTTTCCTGATGTACAGTGATTGGACGCTTGGGAATGGCTCAAAGCTGCAACATGGGAAGTTCAGGCTGGACATTAGGAATCATTTCATATTTATTTAGTGCTTGATGCTTCCATTCTATGTGATGCTCTTTACAGTTCCTGCACAGGTGCACAAAGACATACAGATTTTCTGTTCCTCTATTTTTAATTTACATCTGTTAGAACCAACAGGGCTAATTTTTTTTACCCGATTGTGGGAACCAGAACAGTTATTTAAACAAACAAATAAAAACCAACAACAATAATAAACCTGAAAACATACACCACCACTCCACCTTCCCAAAACCTGAGGGGTGACATTTCTATCTACAACATACCTAAATAAGAAAGTAAGACTGAAGCTTCATTGTCATTTTAAAGTGGCAGAGGGCTGGTGCATTTTGTGAAAACTGACAACTATATGAGCTGATTTAGTGACCTAAACTGGCAGAATACTGTTCATCTTTTTCATAGAATTAATTTATTTAATGTTTAATTACGTAAATGTTAATGAGACTGGATGAAACCTAGTTATAGTATGAAGGGAACAGTAATAGAAAACAAACTGCAATATGGAAGAGGAAATGAGATTTCTGCATAAGCAGTTGTTAGACTGAGTCAGAAGACAACGTTGAGAGCTTTCCTTGTTTACTGATAGTTGTGAAAAGCTGTAATGTGTTTATCAGTGGCAGAAATAAAACAGCTGTAACTTAACAGAAGTAAGTAGTTGTGGACTGGGGAGGAGTTGTCAAAGTGAGTTTACCATTTGTTAAAAAACATTTTTTCCCACTTCTCCCATTCTTTCTTTCTCAAACTTTGCAGAACTTTGAGCAGTACAGTTTTCATCCTCCTCCACACCCATGATTCTTCAATTTTTTCTTCTTTTTATCTTTTCTCCTGGAAGTCCAGGCTAAGAATCAAAGAACAACAGGGTAGTAAGAGAGATACAAGGAATTAAAAAGCTACCTTATATTAAATCCCTTCTTTAAAAAAGAAAAACAAAAAATCCATAAGATCCTTTAAAAAATAACTGCTTGGAGTTTATCAATATTCCACGCTCTGAAGCTAGGCACTCATTGTAGCTAGGGCTGCTTTCTCTCTTAACATCTTTCCCTTTGCATGTCTCCACCAAAGTGAAAAGGAGACATATTGAAGAGGCATATTTTTAAATCTTTTCTTAAATCACAGGAAAGACTAGAAAACTATGACATTGAGCACAGTGACTGGTGCTGAGCATGACTGACACATTCCTTTCAATTAATTTGTAACTTTGACAGTCAGTGTTCAATGCAGAACATAATTCTAGAATTTTTTTCCAGGAGAAACAAGACAGGATTTTTAAAAATATGTTTCCCTCACTTATCTTAAACATTGCACAACTTGCTTAATTTTATGTTGCCTTATATGGAGCAATGAAAGAAAAAGAACATCCTAGGCTCCACAGATATGGGTAGTGAAATCTTGCTTTGCTTCTGCTCTTATGAGTAACTCAATTGTGTCTGACACTGATTGGTAAACAGAACATTTATACTTTTCACACACCTATGTTTAAATATATTTATGTAAAAGCAGCAAAGCCACAAGGATGAATTATGCAGGAACCTTTCAAAAAGCACAGTTCCAAAAGTTAAATAAATGACAGGTTTATGATGTATTAATTTAGTCTCCAAAATTTTCAGCAGTACACTTGACTGAAACAAAATTTGACATATGTGAAGATACTACAAAGATCAGAAGTTTAAAATTTGCATTGATTAAAATACATTCCTGGATTTCATCTGTACAGTACTAAACCAAACAGTCAACACTGGCTTTCAATTCAGTCATTGCTGAGATTTCAGACTCTTGCAGTTATGTTCTGTTTATATTGTGTGGGATACTGAGGATACCTATGCTATCCTTGTCTATTACCTGCTGTAAAGTAGTAGTCCTGGAGAAAAATTTCCGTCTTACAGACCAACACTGTGTCTACTTAGGAAATGTGCATATGCGTTTATCTATATATTTTCTACATTTTTAGATAATTTCAAATAATAAATGTAATGAAAACTCTGCAATCTAAAAGTATAAACATCGTCTCCTGCCTATTCAAAATTGAAAGCACTAAAAAAAAAAAAACCTTTCTAATCAATCACTTGGTTTTATTAAGACACCTTAGTTCTCTTGAAGCTACTTATTATCTTCAGACCATACAAATGACATAATATGAGCATATTTTTTATCACTCATTGGATATGAGACATATAAATGGATCTGTCTCTATAGGAATAAATAGAAAACCGTGTACCAACATGAGGCCTTTTCCTTTTGCTTGTCTGCACTCAATCTGTAATCCTTCATATAATTTGAACTTTAATATTCATCACTTTTACATGCATAAAAGTGCTGAGCTTCAGTTCTTCTGTGACTAAACCAAATTAATACATTTGTCTTCATTAGTTGAACATAATTCACAAAAATATATGCAAATTACTTATTTTTATGCAGGTCAAACCATGTATTGAAACTAATTTGAGAATTTCAACTGCTTGAGCACTTTATTGTTGCTGAAATGTAAGAATGTGTGGCTAACATATTTGATCAAAGAACTAGTTTCTACAGTTACCTCAGAAGTATGAACATATTGAAGCAGTGAGAGGCATGCTAAGAGACTGAGCTTTATATCAATAAAGAATTGCCAAAACACTTAACGTCTGGTAGCTGTTGTGAGCAAATTCTGTGTTAGAGAAGCGGTTTCTAGTAGGAATTTACTGAACAGATGTAACTGAAGCAAAGACATTATTAAAACTTTGATGTTAGAGTGTTTAGGACCATGCATATGTATTGCATTGTCAAAGATCCATCTGCAAAGGTTAGAGTCCTCTATCCTGATATGTTGCCCTTAATTAGAAACAAGTTAGTGCGTTGCATCCCAGTACATGGTGTTTGCATGGGTTTAGGCATTTTTGATCTGAAAAAGATGCAGCATCAGCTATTGAATTTGCCTCTTGTACTTCCTGGCTAAGTGTTTCCTTTTCACTGCCTGTTAAGTGGGATCTCATTTCCCAGCAATCCAGGGTCACTAACTAAGTATCGCCATACACTCAGTGCCCTGCAGCTTAACTACAATGCTTTAAGGTTCTTCTGAGGGACATGCAATAACTAACAGCAAACTGACCACAGCCTTTATGAAGGTTACAAGAGAGGCTGATGAAGCTGGGACTGTTCAGCCTGAAGAAGAGGAGGCAGCTCAGGGGGAAAATCAGTCAATATATAGACTTACTTGATGAGGGAAAATAATGAAGGTAGAGTTAGACTTTTGTCAGACTGTCACCCAGCAACTAAACAAAGGCATGGGGCACAAACTGAAATAAAATTAATTCCATTTAAATGTGACAGGAAAAAAACCCACACACAAAAACTTTTTTACAGTAAGGGTGATCAAACACTACAAGTTGCCTGGAGATATTGTGGAGTCTCCATCCTTAGAGATACTAAGAACTGGACAATGAGGCCTGAGTAATATGCTGTAGCTTGAGCAGGTGGAATAGGCTAAACCATCTCCTGAGGACAATTCCAAATTCCTGCCTTTCGTAGTATTGAAATACAACAGTTTTGTGGTGGAAGTACTTCAGACTTTTTAACTACAGAATCTCAAATTTTAAAACTACAGAATTGAGACCCTTCTCTTGGAACAATGACTTTAATTTGTATCCAAAAGGGGCAAATAGAAGCTATTGGCTCTCTTTCAGTTTACGCCTTCCCAGTTTCATCTTCTGCACCCAAATGACTCCCTTTTAGTGGAAAAGAAATCTAAAATTTTGAAAGCTCTTAATAAATCTCAATTCTTGCTCTGTAATCCAGCCCCACTGTTGAGGACAGAACTCCAGAAACCAGCTAGTGTGAATGAAAATACCAGCATCATGGTATTAAATCCATCGTGGTGCCTTATAGACAAACAGCACAGTGAGTGAAACACTGAAAGGCAATGATTTTAAGTGGTCTTTGAATAGTTGAGGCTTGTTATTCTCATTCTACCTATGATGCATACAGTTAGCCTGTGCTTCCTTTTCCCAAAGATCAACCAAGAACTGACCGCCTTGACTCTGTAATCATCTTAACCTTGTAAATGAAATTAAGTAACAGAAATCTGCATGGAAAACCTCAAGGAGTCAACTTCTCTTATTTATCAGAGGCATTATATATATGGAGAATATCATTTAATTGAACAGTAGCAGCTGAAATTTCTTATCATCACCTACAAATGCATTGTGAGACTTCATATGAATTCTGACAGCTCCAAAGGTCTAAATATAATTTGTTTTTATAACTTAAACAAAGATTGCCAAGATTTAAGATGGCATTGTAGTTAAATGCACCCGAGGCTAATTCATAACTCAGTTATGATGAAACAGTTAATGATAAAAACACTGATATTAATTTTTTTCTGAATTTCCCTTATATCTTAGCAAGAGATTGAGTGTTCAAACAAGAACAACGGGTTTTCAGATCTGGACACTTTTGTTATGGCCTTATGCTTTTCTTTCAATGTAGTCTTGTCTGCCTACTTGAAATACTCAAGTATGTAGAGCTGCATGTAGCATTTTGTTAGAGTTCTTTAATTCAACCGTTTATTACTGGGTATTGTTAAACATTTCCCACAAAGGAGGTTGCACTTTCAAACCATTCATATGTGATTGAAACAGGTTTGCAAGAAGAATTGGAAAAAAACAAGCACTGTATAAATATGAAATAGCTGTAATAAAAATATCACTGGTTTTCTCAGTAGAGGTTTCAACAAAGCTATCTTCCTGTTCTGCAGCTGCACAGTTCAAGAAGGGTAGAGAGATGTAAGTGTATTATGATTATGATCTTTTCAGACTGTCTTTGATATTGTAATGCATGAAGAGTCAATGAAAAAAGTTACCTTTATTTGTTTGAATTTAGTATTTAATCTCTCTAAAAGCTGTGCTTTAGAGTTGTTTACAATGATAGTTTGAGGAAGGACTGAGAAAACTAAACTGTTAACAAAAAAAGAAAAAACGAAAACAAAAGAAACAATACAACAAAAATGCATGTCTTATAAAATAATGTAACAATGATTTG
Organism: Cuculus canorus; assembly: GCF_017976375.1. Lineage (NCBI taxonomy): Eukaryota > Metazoa > Chordata > Aves > Cuculiformes > Cuculidae > Cuculus > Cuculus canorus. Next base: position 28,164,426 of record NC_071403.1, read on the forward strand.
AGTATTTAAACTAGTAATTATAAAAGATGTTCCAAAAATAACAGAGAAAAAAGATTTATATTAACTACTAAACCTGTTATCATCATATCTTATCTAAGTTATTAATTATAGTTAAACTTTATACATGCATTTTTTGGTGATTTGCTCACTGTGAAGGATAGGTATGTTTTAAGTTTATTACAAATTATATATATATTTTTTCAAGGCTATTCCCTTCTCAGTTCTAAAACCATAAGTACTTACAAATGCAAGAATTCATGAATGGCTATTGCAGTCCTAAATCTCCCATGTATTCATCTAATTTTTATATTTATAGCTGCAAAATGATGAGAAATTTAATATGAAATAAATCTCAGCTACATGGTCCCTCTTCATTACTCTTCAGCTTTACAAACATTATGATCTTTTTCATAATGATTCTATAAAGAAATGACCAGAAATTAACATGAACTGGGAATAGTTATGACTGGGAGGAAGTGAAAACAATTAGAGTACACACCACTTGTGGAAGGGCTTTGATTACATTTGGAAGAAAATACTGATTTAAAAAGTTTTCAGTCTCTTAATAACAATTTGTTTTTTCCAAGCCATACATCCAATTCAAACGTGAGTATATATGTATATATGCAAGTATTGAAGATATTTGGTTTGGACTTTATTTTGAATGTCTGCAGTTTTAATTAGATATGGGATAGCTTAGACCAATGTAAACATCTGCTGAGGATCTTCCATTGTAGTAACTTCAACTTAATGAATATTTAATGTTTACAATATGTTTAATATTACAATATGATAACCCTAATGCAGCATAAAGTGTTGCAGTTAACAATCAGAATCATGAAACTCTGATATTCTTTCATCATAAATATTAACCCATCCTCATAAATATTTTACTTCAAGGTTATGCATTTAATCAGAAAGGCAAGAATGAGAAATCTGCCACACAGCTAAATCAAAGTTGCAAATATTTCTTATATTAGACCTTCCACTTTATTATTTATTCCTAATATTTTCTACAACATGTGCAGTATCTAAACAACTTTGAAAAAGGCTTCTTCATGTCCAGAATTCTAAAGTCCATGACCCAGAAGTCCATAAGGAAGTAGGACAACTTCTAGAAGAGCAAGAAGTATGCTTTTTTATAATAGTTAAATCTCATATTCTAATGTATTAATCATAGGAACATAGAATTTTTTGGTTGGAAAAGACCATTGAGATCATCAGGTCCAACTGTGCCTGTCCACTACTAAGCTATATCCCTGAGCACCACATCTACCTGTCTTTTATATACCTCCGGGGATGGTGACTCAACCACCTCCCTAGGCAGCCTGTTCCAGTACCTGATAACCTTTTCGGTGAAGAAGGTTTTCCTAATGTCCAACCTGTACCTCCTGTGGTACAACTTGAGTCCATTTCCTCTTGTTCTATAGTTATAGTTATAGTTCTTGGGGACTTTTGAATCCATAGATAGGAAGAACATACCAAGCTATGTTAACCCTTCTCTCTATTAGTTCTCTCAGATCCCAGTTAGTGAGGGTTAACAGAGTTAGGGAGGAGAGCTGGCTGTGACTTTTAGAAGAAAATAATTTCTGTGGCACTAAACTGCTCCTCCTGTACTTGGTGCCCCTGAGCTATTCTTTACCTACAGGATGTTAAAACTGTGGCTGTCAGTATTACTGAATGCTGATTGTGCTACAGATTCATGGAAGCTGTTTCAGACTCTGTGAGGCACAAGGCTGTAGGTAGTAGTTTTTCCATAGTTGCTTGTAGTCTGAACACCTAATGCACAATTATGTGTAGAAATCCCTTCCATCTTGTTTCTGTCATGCCTATGACTCCAGTATGCATGACGCTTAAGGGAAACTGAACTCCACATGCTGTATCTCCAGCTTTCCTCTAGCAAGGAATTTCCATTCCAAGGGACTGGACTAAACTTTGTCTTTAGTTTAAACAAAAGGAAAGCTTCATTGTAGTAACTGATGGATAGAGATAACAGAACAGTGTAACAAACAATACTTTGAAATAAAATTTAACTAAGCATGCAGTCAGTTTAGTATCAGAACATCTGTGCTGTGATTCTTTATGAGGCTAAATTATGGGATAAGAACAGAGAAATGACTGTATGCCAAGACTTAAATGATTCCATCCATTCCTGGTAGTATAAATGGTGTTATCCAGCATTCTTATGGAAAATTCAGATATGTTTTCATTCTATTTTTTTCTTTTGAAGATTAAATTCTGTTAAATTAAATATTTCTGATTTTTAAAAATGTAAAACCCAGGTTTTACATTACAGCTTTTTTACAACACCTCATGGAAGGACTTGATTCATCTTTCAGTCATGTGGTAGGAGTGACTAGGAAAATTAGCTTGTATCAGAAAAAAATCTAGGAGTAAATAAAATCTTAGGAAATAATATCATTATTACACCTCTTTTTTTCTCTTAACATCTACTTGAATCAACATAAACAGCATTAAAAATAACTTTTTTGTCGTCATCAGGTTGTTGGGTGTACTCATTTGTTGTGATATATGAATCAATGAATTTAGAACAGTTAATAATTCAGAAATAGAATAGAAGTACAGCATTAAATGCTAGCTTTATCATCGATACAAGATTTTACATGTTTAATTTAGCAGCAGCAGTATACAATGCTGGTCATCTCACATGGATCTTTACTAGTGGGATCACCATTTTTAAGACAAGATAATAAGGTGTTACAAATACAAATATTGTAGTAGAAACACCAATGGCCCTGTAATCTGTCCACTCCACAGCTATTTTTGGAAAATTTTGCAAATCGCCAACAGTAAGTTATACAAATATTGAGTAATTAATAACTGCATGCTCCTGATGCAATATTCATAAACTTAAGTAACAATAGATAGGGTTGGCCCATGCTTTCTGTTTCTGTCTATGAATTCTTCTTAATTCATTTTTAAGTGCTTCAAATGGACTAGAACTGCATGTGACCAAATCTAGTCCCTAGAATATATAAATAATACATGAAGAATAGTTAGTACTGCCTATATTTAGACCAGCAGAAAGTGTGGAAATAAAATGCAAATGAGTTTAATTAGAAAGAAGCCTGTCAAATCAGAAGATGGCTTAAATTGAGTCCAAAATTATTTCTCAGAATCTAATGTTATTTAAGTCTTTGTTGTTAAATATTTATAGGCAGTGTAACACTGATAATATCCCCAAAGGTTATGGTATGCACTTACACTTCCTTAGACTCTTGTGGACCAATCACTTTTCTTCTTCCATCTGACTGAAGAAATGTGTCAAGTACAGGGTTTTGCAGAATATCAGCATAATCAGGGTGATTTGAAACATGTGACTTAGGCCTTTGCATGCAGAAGACAGTAGAAAACTCTTCATTTTCCCTTCTTTCAGCCTCTCATGTAGAACCCTGTAAACACAGTTTAGCTTACAGTACAGAGCATCATTCTTTTCTAAGCACAGGAGATAAAAGCACAACTTCTTGCAACTTCAAAACTCGGAGGCCAGATTTCTCTACCTTTTATTCTGGAAACAAGAAAAAGCCCAGAGTGTTCTGTAATTAACGGTCCTTTCTATGTTTTACTTCCCTCCTGGCACAGCAATCCTTTAATATTAGCTTTATCCACATTGTAAGCTCTAGATAAGAAGAAGCCAAAGTAAAAAAAAAAAGAACAAATAGAAAGACATTACAAAAAATATGTTTTCCAAGAGTGTAAAGAGTATAAAATATCCTACCCCTTCATTCCTACACATCCTTCACAGCTTATGACAGTACATGAAACATTCAAATAGGCAACATGTATCTAAAGGATGCTGAGATTTTTTTTTTTAAAAAAGGTATTGAGTTAATGAAAATGCATTTTGTTACTGAGCCAAAGGAAACACCATAAAAATTATAGCTAGTAAGCAGCATTATTATGACTGGAAGGAAAAGAGGAGGGATTCTTTGTAGAGTTGCACTTACATTGCATGGCTTTTCATCTACTTTTTTTTATTTTTAAACTGGGGTTTCTTAACCACTTTAATGAAGGGGTTTTTGTTTCTTTTTTTAAAGGAGAAGAAAAATGATGGCTTTTTTCTGTTCTTAAACAGTACACAAATCTCAATATAGAAAGCCCGTCTAAACCATGTGATTTACTCTCTGACATTCAGAAAGGAAAATCTTTCTCCACTGGCATTATTCATTACTTAATGTAGCTTTTAAAATGCTTATTGAAAAGTCCTTACATATGTATAAAGAAAAAGACATCAGATGATATACAAAGGCATGCTAGTACCCTTTGAACTGCCCTTTGAAATACTGAAATGTTCCAAAACTGCAAAATTGTCATGTCATTTTGAAATATGGAATTTTGAGAATGAAATACACGAAAATATGATCTTGTTATCCAAACACACTTAACCGTATATTTCTGAATGCACTGCTACTTGGTACTGTTAATAAGCGAGTGCTTGGAAGGTACTTTAAGGGCCTGAAAATCTAACATATAGAGAATTTTGTGGCTTGGTCCTCAAACCAGGTTGGGCATGAAGACATTTGAGACCATAGGACTGTTGGATCAACTTGCTTGGCTTACAGGCAATACCAGCTGGATCAAGTTTTGTGCATATATATTTGTATCTGTGGACGCATGTGGGTTCATGTTTCTGTTTATGTTACCAGTGTGACAGTGGTGAAATTTAAATGTCTTTTCAAGAAATGCTACAATTGTGCAGCCTATAGTTTTCCCTGTGATGTTATATTACATTTTGTTCATATCAAGAATAACTAACTTTCTTTAAAAGATATTCCATGCAATATATGATCCCTGTGGTCTCTTTAGGTTCTCCATATAGAGACAAGATCACTATAGCAATTCTTCAGCTGCAAGAGGAGGGCAAGCTCCACATGATGAAAGAGAAATGGTGGAGAGGGAATGGCTGCCCAGAGGAGGAAAGTAAAGAAGCCAGTGCATTAGGAGTTCAAAACATTGGAGGAATCTTCATTGTGCTGGCAGCAGGATTGGTGCTTTCTGTCTTTGTAGCAGTGGGGGAGTTTTTGTACAAATCAAAAAAAAATGCCCAGTTGGAAAAGGTAAATACTGTCTTTTCATACTTTATTTTATATTTATAGTGTATTTAAATAATACTTTAAGCATTTGGTAGTAAAATGGAGGTGATGCATACTGATTGCTTATTGCATAGTACAGTATTTGTGTAACAAAGGATCACAGCAAAGAACCCAAAGTTTTACATTTACAGCTTTTAATTTGTCTTCAATGTGTTTAATTGTAGCCAGATTTCAGGACAAGTGACTATTTCTCCTCTTATTCGAGCCTGAAAAAAGACAGCTTTTTACTTCTGGAAGTTCACTGCAGTTAATTTTATGGATGAAGAAGAAATCCGAAACTGTAATGGGAAACAAATTAATCTTCCACAGATAATTTTGATTTTTCAAAAGACAAACTGGCTGTAGCTCAAAGTCTCTATAAAAAAATGTCTCTTTAGAAATGTCTTTTTGGAAGTTTATACTTGCAAAGTTGTCCTGGCAGCATCTGGAAATGATTACATCAGCATGACTATTTTTTTTTTTTTGGTGGGTTTACCGCTAATATGACATCCTATCATTTCAAACTGATTCAATTTTGAAAATTCTACTGTTAATTTATTTTATACTTGCAATTTATACAACCACAATGCTGTAATTTTGCCAATGCCAGTAATAGCTTGTGAAATTCTTAGATGGAAATATCATTTTTGTATAATAAATAGGTAAATCTCTCCTTATACATATGTATCCATGTTTGAAAATAAATTCAAACTGTATCTTTTATTTCTGTGACATATTCTGAATTTTAAAAACTGAGATAAACTGTTGGATTTTACTAGATTCTTTTTCTTGCTTTCTTCTCTCCTTTTGAGGAGCTTGTGACCTATGGCAATTTCTTTATTTCTATTTAGTAATTTAATTTAATAAAAACAGTAGTAAATCCAACAGCTATATTTATATTGGTATTTTTCCAGATGCTACCAGAGATTTTTTTTGTAATTTGAATTATTTCTCAGAAAATTTACAATCTGTTTTCACTTTTTTGGGGGCAACCGTTTGGTATGAAAATATTCTGTTATAATCATGTTGTTAAAGATTTTTTTTTTTTTAATACACACAAAGGCAGTGTGAGGTCACAAGGTCCTAAACACAGTTTGAAAATGGCTACATTTTATAGAATTGTTAAAGAACCGTTTAGATCCTCTACTTGATGATACTACAGGCTGGTTCCTTTCTGTTAACATACTATTGGAATGTTATGTTTTTTAAATGAATTTGTGAGGAAAAAGATACCATTTACTTAAGTAAGCAGTGTTACGTCTCAATAATTTTTGTGTACTCCTAAGGTGGATTGCATATAGCAGTATAATTTGGTTTATCTTTCATGGATTTTTAACCAATACTCACTTAGGTGAACAAGACTATTTTGATAATAATCTTGTAACATGAGTTCAGTATTTGCAGGGTGTGAATGCATATCTTACGTATCAACAGAAACAAATTGTGTGAGAAAGCAAAGAGAAAGTTCTTAATTATGGACTCATTTGTCAAACCCGCATGTTTTTGTAGTTTTGTTTTTCCGGGCTTAGTGGTTTGGCTTTTTTTGTTTTCTTCTGTTTTATTTTTGTTTATTAATGGTGGATAGATATAGCAATGACTAGAAGTATCTCACCTTTTAAGAGTACTTGTACCAGAAAGGTCTCAGCACATCAACAAGTACTGAGGTACTTGAGAAAGTTAAGAGTGGATCTGAAGCAGTTAAAAGAGTCAGATGTCTCTCCTCTCTTTTGTCCTCACGGCCAATCTCTCTCCTTCCCTCACCTCCCCACTACACACATGTACCCTGATATCAGGAGACTGGAAAATTTTCAAGAGAACTTATGGAATGAAATTAACAGGAAAATGATGCCAGATCCTTACACATGGCCTACCCCAGCATGCCGTCACCCACCCTTCTCCCAGCACCCAGAGATTTTCAGTGAACTTCTTCTTCCATCCTCTGCAAATATATCAGCTCCTCTTTGCCTAGGAGAGGGAGTAGCAGCAGCCAAACGGTAGATAACCAATCCTGTCATCTGTGCCCAGGTTCTACATCTCCTCTACTGCAATGAGTAAACCATGCAAATAATGCTGCCTTGGTTACACCATAGGGAGAGAGGAGACATTTTTTGTAACATTTCATCCCTTTAGAACTGAAATATCATTATGACATTTCTACAATTCTTGTCAACATTTGAATCATAGAATCGTTTGGTTGGAAAAGTCCTTTGATATAGTCAAGTCCAAATGTACCTGTCTGCTACTAAATCACATCCCTGAGCACCCTGTCTACCAGTCTTTCAACCCTTTGGGGATGGTGACCCAACCAACCTCCCTAGGTAGCTTGTACCTGATAACCTTTTCAGTGAAGAAATTTTTCCTGGTATCTAATCTGAACTTCCTGTGGTGCAACTTGAGGCCCTTTTCTCTCATTCTACTACTTGCTGCTTGGGAGAAGAGACCAACATCCACCTTGCTACAACCCCTTTTCACATAGTTGTAGCAAGCAATAAAGTCTCCCCTCAGCCTCTTCTCCAGATTAAACAGCCCCAGTCCCCTCAGCCACTCCCCATAAGACTGGCTCTATCTAGTCCTTTCACCAGCTTTGTTTTCCTCTGAACACACACTCTGGCACCTCTTATAGTGAGGGGCCCAAAACTGAACACAGTATTTGAGGTGAGGTCTCACCAATGCGGAGTACAGGGTCACAGTCCCTTTCTTGACCCTGCTGGCCACACTGTTTCTCATATAAGCCAGAGTGCCATTGGCCTTCTTGGCCACCTGAGCATGCTGCTGACATATTCAACCAGTTACCAACCAAGTCCCTTCTCTGCCAGGCAGCTTTCTAGCCACTCGTCCCCAAGTCTGTAGAGCTGCATGGAATTGTTTTGTCTCAAGTGCAGGACATTGTTGAACCTCATACAGTTAGTTGCAGCCCATTGATCCAGCCTGTCCAGATCCCTCTGTAGATCCTCCCTATCCTCAAGCAGATCAACACTTCCTCACAGCTTAGTGTCATCCGTGAACTTACTAAGGGTACACTCAATCCCTTCATCCAGATCATTGATAAAGATATTGAATAGAACTGGACCCAACACTGAGTCCTGGAGACAAGGAAGATCAAAGGTCATTTTAACAACCAAGGAAGCAAAAGATATCATGTAACTTCACCTGCTAAATATATGGAGTATCCTGGGGTATAAATAGGCATGTGTGTTTTCTTTTTAATTTATAAAAAACATAGAGTTGCACTTCCAGTGCGGAGGCAATGCAGGTTTAATGTGTATAATCTGGATATATTTTTTTTAAGCGTTTTTTATTTCACCTGCTCCTGGAGTGCACATGTAAACAGAGACATTAGCTAATATGAATTTAATTGGAGGAGTCAAATCTTGCAAGGAACTGAGCTCAGAAAAGCAGTGAAAGTGTGTTATTTGCTGAAATACTCTTGCATCTTTTATCCAAAGTGGCTTAGAATGTCCATGCTCCTGATGTGTTCAGAAATCCAAAGGAAATGTGTGATTTTATCTGTAGTTTTTCTGGGAGACAGATGTCGACAAGTAGAATACCACACAGGAATTCATGCCACCACAATACTTTCAGATGCTGAGAAATTCCTCTTTTACTGACACCTTTCAAAAGCAAAAATAATCCCATGTGTTATCACAGTTAAACTGGCAGTTGCTGAGACTTGATATGACTAGTTTGAAAAAAAATAAGAAAAACAAGTGTCCTAATTTCCTAAGAATTTCCTAGAATATCCAGAGCTGATGGATGTAAAAAGAACAATATATGGATTCAATTCTACTGTCATTTATAGCCATTCAAAACTCCTGGGGCCATAAGCAGGTCAGAACTAAGTGTGCTCGTGAAAAAATAACAGATATACATTTCAATAATTTTGAACTTTTAAGTACTTAAAAAAAATGTGAAATTAGACACGTCATTAGTCAGTGTACTTCAGCTGTTTGTTTCGCTATGGGAGATCTGGTTATAGGCTTCCTACACTACAAAATACCAGATTAAAACTTAAAGCGTACTGGTACAATAACACCAACAAAATATTTCTGGAGTTACACAATCAAGTCATAACCTAAACATCAGTTAAATTAGCCTCTCTAAAATAGTTATGTATTTGTAATTGACCACAAATTCAAGTAAAACAATAGATAAATTGATACAGTTTTATATTTTTACATACATCTCCCAAAGAAGAATAAAACAATTGAACTTTCCATGGTAAATAATTCACTGCTCATCTACACAGTTGAGTTTAGAAAGATCAGCCTGGGTAGTTTATCATACAAGGTACAATGAACTAGCTGTTAGCAGGACTAAATCCAAACCAGAAAATAGTAGCTGTGAATGTACTTGTGTGTTACATACAAAATAGTGGTCTATTTACAATTGCAGATCTCATTGAACAGGAAGTTTGAATGCTGAATTGTTACCTGTATATGAGACTAACTATGTCTTTGAAGATGGCGTTGAGTTTTGCCCAGAATAGATTGTTTAAAAATATTTCAGACATGGATATTTCTGCAAAATATACAAAACATGTTTTGGTTTTGGTAATGTAGAGATGAGAGGAACAGAAGGGGTAGGGGGAGGTGGCAGGCTGGAGGCTATCCTAACTGCATTCCTGCAGAGTAACCACAAGATGATGCCACCTTATTTCTCAGAGCAAAATTTAATTGTTACTTTTTCAGAGAATTTATGTTACAATGCTCACCTATTTTTTAATTGCAGCCTTTCTATAAAATACTAAAGGCCTCTATTCTTTCTTATTGTTTATAATACAAACATCTAATTCCATCATCTGCTTGGAAGCATGTTATGAAGCAGACCTTTTTTATCTAGTCAATCTTGACAATGAATGCTCAGTCATTTGCATTTTATAATTGCTTTTACTGGTGAATGACCTGCTTCCTGTTTTTAATAGGCACTCAGAGGGCAGTGAATAAGCAATGTTAGAAACAGAAGCCATTTAAAACAATTACTCTATCCTATCATTTTTTTGGAGATACTTCAATGTGTTATGGGTTTATGTCCATTTGTACATTTAGTTTTGTATAGCTCATATTATTATCATAAGGGCCAAGGAAAACTTTGACCTTGGAGACCATTAATATTTAACACAATATATTGATGATTCTCAGTTTGAGTACTTATTGACCTTTCCTTCTTTTTTATTTTTTATAAAAATCTTCTCTGAGGTTATTTCCATTTTGACAGCACCTTCACACAGCAATTACATATTGCCATAAATATCAGCTATGCAGTAGAAACTATGTGCGTATTGCTGAAATCTTTAGGATGAAATTGCTGAAGACAGTGTCAAGAGTACGTAGAACACTGCTTGTTATCACTTTTGCAAATGGTTGTCCTTATACCTGGTTATGGTTTCTTTGGAGAGGGTGGTGTTGGTTTGAGAAGTTGTCTTGAAAACCGGATTTATTAGTGTAGCGGAAACCACCGCTTCCCAAGATACAAGGAGGGACCAAGGCCCTGAAAAAGCTGTTGTGCTGTAATTGTATAGAGTAGATACCACATCCTGATTGTACTTCTTTCAAATACAGTTTAACTGTTTACATGGATATAGTGTAAAATTTAACACAGGTTTATTTATCATAGAATCAAAGAATGGTAAGGGTAAGAAGGGACCTCTGAAGATCATCTAGTCCAACACTCCTGCTAAAGCAGGTTCACCTGCAGCAGGTTGCACAGGAAAGTAACCCAGTGGGTTTTGAATATCTCCAGAGAAAGAGACACAACCTCCCAGGCCAGCCTGTTCCTATGTTCCATTGCCCTTGCAGTAAAGAAGTCTTTCCTCATGTTGAGGTTGAACTTCCTGTGTTCCAGTTTATATCTGTTACCCCTTGTCCTCCCATTGGGCACCACTGAGAAGAGATTGGCCCCATCCCCTTGACACCTGCCCCTTAGATATTTATGATAATTGATGAATTCTCCTCTCTTTTCTGGGCTAAACAGACTGAACTCACTCAGCCTCTCCTCATGGAAGAAGTGCTCCTGTCTCTTGATAATCTTTGTGGTCCTCTGCTGGACTTTCTCCAGTAGTTTCTTGTCTTTCTTGAACTGAGAAGCCCAGTTCTGGACACAATACTCCAGATACTGCCTCACCAGAGCCGAGTAGAGGGGAATGGTCACCTCCCTTGACCTGCTTGTTAGGCTCATTAGCCTTCTTATCCATGAGGGCACATTACTGACTGCTGGCCAACTTGTCATCTAACAGGACATCAAGGTTCTTCTCCGCAGAGCTGCTTTCCAGCCAGTCAACTCCTAACCTGTATGGGTGCAGAGGGTATTCCTCCTGAGTTGAAGAATCTTAAACTTGCCCTTGTGGAACTTCATTAAGTTCCGCTATGTCCTGCTTTCCAGTCTGTCCAGGTCTCACTGAATGACAGCACAGCCTTCCAATGTATCAAAAACTCCTCCCAGTTTTGTACTATCATCAAACTTGCTGACGATACACTCTGTCGCCTCATTGAGGTCATTGATGAATATGTAGAACAGGACTGGATCTAGTGCCAGTCCCTGGGGAACACTGCCAGCAACAGGCTTCCAACTAGATTCTACACCGCCGATGACAATCCTCTGAGCTCTGCCACCCAGCCAGTTCTCAATCCATCTCACTGCCGACTCACCTAACCCACACTTCCTAATCTTGCCTATGAGGATATTGCGGGAAACAGTGCCAAAAGCCTTCCTAACATCAAGGTTAGCAACAACATCCACTGCTCTCCCCTCATCTACCTAGCTAGACATGCCATCATAGGCGGCTATTAGATTGGTCAGGCATTATTTTGCCTTGGTGATCCCATGCTGACCACTCTTGATAACCTTCTTTACTTCCAGATGCTTGGCAATGACTTCCAGGGCAAGGTGTTCCATCACCTTTCTGGGAATGGAGGTGAAGCTGAATGGCCTGTGGTTTCCCAAGTCCTCTGCCTTGCTCTTTCTGAAGACTGGAGTTTTATTAGCTTTTCTTCAGTCTTCAGGTACATGTCCTGCTCTCCAATGGGTTTCAATGATGAAGGAGAGCAGTTTAGCAATAACATATGCCAGCTCCCTCAGCGCTCATGGATGCATCCCATTGGAGCCCATAGATTTGTGGATGTCCAGTTTCCCTAGACGATCTTTAACTTGATCCTCCTCAAGCAAAGGACAGTCATCCTTTCTCCAGACTTTCTTTTCCCTCCTGGGTCTTGGATTCCTGATGGCTGGCCTTAGGAGTGAAGACTGAAGCAGAGAAGTCATTGAGCAACTCCACCTTCTCTGCATCCTCTGCCATGAGGATGAGCACTCATCTAATTCAGCAGTGGGTCCACATTTTCCGTAGTCTTCCTTTTACTGCTGATGTACTTGAAGAAGCCCTTTCTGTTGTCTTTGATGTCCTTTGCCAGATTTAGTTCCAAGTGGGCCTTAACCTTTCTTTTTGCATCCCTACATAGTCTGACAATATTCCTGTGTTCTTTCCAAATGGCCAGTCCCTTTTTCCGCCCTATGTAAACTTCTCTCTTCCAGATGAATTTTTCTAGAAGCTCCTTACTCATCCATGCAGGCTTTCTGCCTCCCGTGCTCAATTTCTTACTCCTAGGGATGCACTAATCTTAACCTATAGGAAGAAGTGCTTGAAGATTTCCCAGCTTTCTTGGACTCCTCTACCATCTAGAACTCTATTGCACAGGATTCCTCCAAGTAAGTCTTTGAACAGGCTAAAGCTAGCTCTCCAGCACTCCAGTTTTTAATCCTGCTCATCGCCTTGTTTTTCACATGCAGGATCCTTAGCTCCACCATTTTGTGGTCTCTGTAACCAAGGCTGTCCACAACTTTCACACCATGAAGTAGACCTTCTTTGTTTTTTGGACCTGTACAAGGTCCAGCAGCACTTCTCTCCTTGTCTGGTCACCCACCACCAGTGTCAAGAGGGACCTTGTGTCAAGGTCCTTCTACAATCAGTTTGCACCACAATAAATTTAATTCATTATGTCTTAGAAAGCTTCTTTTCAGAATTGACTTGAGTAAAATGCATGCATATATCTTCCCCCTAAATGGAATTGTCTTAGAAAAAGAGTTTAATCAGTACTGAAATATTGTGGATGCCTATTTATCAGCAGGATATATAGAAAGTCAGTATTTCCTTCTTTGTTTTAAGCGTAATTACTGAACGACAGTGTATAATGAAATTACCACAAAAATTTCATAAGAGAAATGAAAAGATTTTTAGGATTCTTCTTACTTTACCAGGATAATGTATGGTTTGGTTTCTTTTACCCATTTTAATAAATTAGTTTTCATTAAAATATTTTTCATTATTTTCTCAAAAAACTCAGTTGTGAAGGTGTTATTGGAGTTCAGAGCATATTCCTGATAATTCAATATAAAAAAGCTTTTGATATTTGGAACAGTAATTCATAATACTTTTGGAACAATCCCAAAGTAAATCCCAGCCTAGTGATTTTCTTTTGTTTTCCAGGGGGAGACTAGTTCAAAAGATTTTAGAGTTGAAAAGCCTCTTCCTCAGGCTACAATAAACAAAATAATGTGGGAATTCTTGGTAAATCAAAGTAAAAGCTTAGGGATTTATATCCCAAGTAAGTTTTACACAAAGTACTGTGATGTATTCTGTATTGTACTGTCACATTTTGTAATGGAGTAACCTCAGAATTTTTTATGTTGGCTGGGAAAAGCAGTTGCAGCTCTGACAGCTCATAAAAGGAAATGTTTTCACAACTTTAGCACATTGCATTCTGCGGATATGCTATTGGAAAACTGGGAAATTCCATCATCTTGTACTCCCTTGAGCACTGTATGTAGATGAATAGACTTGTATGGATAATTTGTGTGTGTATAAGTGCTCAGACTACTTGAAGTTGAGGTACTATTTATAATTAAATGGCCTCTTGGAAGCTACAAAAGAATATATCTGCGGGTATTTTCTAATGCAAGGAACTTTTACAAAAAACAACAAAACAAAACAAAAAAAGGCAAAAAATAGATATGAAAAGGCAAAAATAGTAAATGTGGAAAAAAGCAATTTGACTGACTGTGGCATTTTAAAAGTCATTTTCAAACAATAAAATATTTAAACCAAGATCTCTATTTTGAGTTTTTGATTGCAGCTCAACCATTATGTATTTGGTAATGGAACTTGTTTCTGAGGTATTTTTAGTTTCTTAACTTGCATCATTTAAGAAACAAAGAACAAAGATTAGAAATGTAAGTAAAGCTGACCGTTGCACAAGTACAAGTGTAAGACTATGATTTCAGGAGGTTCAGTATTACTCTGTAGATAGTCACACAAAGATCAGGGCTTAAATTACAGGTCTGAGTTATGGAATATTTTATGTTAGACAGGTATTTAATGTTGCATAAAATTTTTTTTGAAACCCCTGCATGTTGTTTATTTCATAGAAAGTAGCATAAGTAAAAAGAAGAAACATTCACATTATATAATTATTGGTTCCTCCGAAAAAAATATGTTCTTCATTCTCAAGGAAAAAAATATCAGATTATAGAACCTACCTTTCCAATAATTTTTCATTGACTTCCTCTAAATATTATTTTAACATGTAATGTGTACAAATATTTTAATATATATATGTTAATCTTTGCATTTCAAATTAATTAGCTATATTATAGCTAAACGTGGTACTAAATACAGTTCAGTTCATCTGGTTTAGATTACTTTGACTTTTCTATAAGCCAGCAGAGTAACAACAAGAACTTCCAGCTGCATCTTAGATTGAGAAAATACCCTAAACTGTGGATGAAACCATGTAATTATAGAAAAATGGATGCTAACCATTTTGATATTAAGTAGTGGAGTATGACTAACAGTTAGTGTTTCCAAAACAGTAGCAAATGTGGGAATTAAATTAATATTAATACTTTCTTTCTGTTCAATATGTTTTGAGGACATGCCAGATTTTATGTTAAGTTTGTATTATCACACTGAACTATATAACTAATATAAATTATTACAGTGAAAAATGTACAGTGGGCTTTAACTCAGCAAACTTTAAAAAAAAAAAAAGCTAACTACACCTAAACTCAGGTGAGAGAGGTTGTATTTATTTTCTAAAATGAACTATTTATTTTCAAATTAAAACCCATACTGTATTTTAGTCTGGATATTTTCATATTCCAAAGGATTATTTACATATTATCACCACTTACTTTCACCGTGCCTGAAGATCAACAAACACGGCCTTCTCTTGGACAAACAGAGAATGAATTTACATACAGGATCTAAAAATATTTAACAGGTGAAGGTACTTTCACATGCAGTGGGTGAGCATTCAAGATCTCAGATTGCTGATTTCACTACAACCAGGATCATCCCTCCTGAAAAGCAGACAAATACCATTAAACCATTAAAATGCTGCATTGGCTGTCACTCTAAATCAGATAGCCAGTACTAATATTCTGTTATTTATTTGATCATCATCAGCTACATGGCTGAGAGTACTATGAGTTACTATCAGCACTTATGAAACACCTGGCAGTCATTTGTAGCCATTGTCCAGGGACGCTGGACTGCAGTAATATGTTCTGGAAGAATATCTGAACTACTGTGGCAAGCTTTACACCAGTAGAAATAACTGCCGGTAGTTGAAACACAAGTGACAAATAGTTGTTATCACCATTGATTCAATTTCAATACCCATAACAAAACTTAGGAACCTGGAGAAATCTGAGACTATATGCCTCTTTCACAAGAGGTGGAAGTGAATAATAAAGGTAGATAACATCTTCTGGATGCTTCCCTTTACTTGTCCCACACAGCACTTATCTGCCTCGGATTAAGCTGCCCTCATACCCCTACTTCAGCCAGGTACTGGAAGTGCAAAATATCTGCACCATCCTGGTCTGTCAAAAGAGTAGGACTGTGTATCATCTGAGTGCTGATGACACCACAGCCCAAATTATTTCATTATCTCCTCAGTGGCCTAATACACATGTTGAAAGGAGAGATGACAGGATGAAACCTTGTGGAATCCTACATGAAAAAGAGCCCACGGGGCTGATGAGCAATTGTCCTTTGCCATCCTCTGGGATTTCTCTGAAAGGAAAGAGTGGAACCACACAAGTGCAATCCCAGCTGCCCCAGCCTAGGTCCACAGGTGAGTCAGAAAAATATAATGGTCAGTGCAATGGACAGAAAGGCTGCTGGCAATGCTAAATAAAAAAAAAAAAACTACCTTTGAAAAAGCTTTCTGCACTGTTAGGAGTTCCCCATCAGCAACAGTGTAGCTGTCAGGTTGCACTCAAACTGGAAATCAGGTAAAATAATTTCAGAAGACTTTAAACGGACTCAGAGTTGCTTTACCAGAAGTCTCTGTCATCCACTAAAGTGCATTTTGTTTTGGCAGGAAATTAACTTTAGAATGAGAGTGGCTGAATTTTTTTTTTGGACCCAAATTGATAATTTATTTAAGGCAAGCTGGAATCTTTATTTCGCTCTGAGAGACACTGACAATGTGTGCCAGAAGTGGTCTGCAGTCAGGTCCTCTATGTCATCTAAGATCATCACATAACTCTAAAACTTGGCGAGAACTTCAGCCTGCAGAATATTATTTCAGTATTGCTTTGTTACAGGAAGGGTTGGTCCCATCAGATTCTTGTCGATCCCCTACACAAAATACCTACAAAAGTCTTTGAAACAGTCAGCATTCAATTCAATTACAAGGTGAAACATCTCATGTTTCACCAAGCTATCTGGAACCATTCTACTTGTCTTGACCTTGTCAATATAATGGTGGAAGAAAAGCTTAATTTATAGAATTAAAGTTTGCATTTTGTTTGATACTATTGTCTTTGTTTGAGTAAGTGAAGAAATCTCCCATACATTTTGGCCTGAAAACAACTTCCTAAAATGGCTATTCTTTCTACTTATACCAAAAAAACCAATAACTGCTAAATATGAAATTGAGAATATATTGGTGATGTGTTCAGCTAATGGATGTGAACTTAGTCTTCAGTGTAGTTGTGCTTTATACATGCTGTGGAGTGAAAATTCGCTACATCAGAAAAGCCTCTGGCAAAATATTTTTAATGTAATCATATTATGTATATATACATATATATATGTCAGTACATATATATGTGTACAACCTTTGGGCAACAATCATGTCTAAGACTAGGTATTTAACTAAGCAGTCTAAAACCTGATAATTACAAGTACACTCTATCTTCTTTTGAAATGGTAATGCCTCAAATGCAATGAAATATGATTTCTCTTTTCTGAGGTTATTTTCACTCCATTCATTGTTTATCTCTGATTCTAAGACAACATTTGCTAGGACTCATGTTTCTGTTAAGAGGGTTTAAGATTGACAGGTTTTCCATATACACATTCAAAATCCCTGGAGGAGTAGCATATGGAAGCAGAAACTGATTAGAAGGGATAGTCAGGGCAGGGCTGTGCATTCTTTCTTAGCTAGCTACAAGGACATGAAAAGCAGTTTGATTGATGTATCCTATTAGATGCTAGAATGCTGAGCCATAACATAACAAGCTGATGCAGCATTACTGCTCTTACTGTTTTAAGAAAAATAAACAAAGCTTCAATTAATATTTGACACAAGACTGGAAGTAGCAAAATTCTGAGTAAATATTATAAGTTTTTTATTGCATATTGGCAGCCAACCTTACATTACCTGCATCAAAGATGGAAAAGATATAAAACAGCAAACTACTGGAAATTGTAAGATTTCAAAGATGTCGAACATTTTTCACTTAAATAAGATTGTTGAGAGAGGTGCAGGCACACCATTCCTCTCTTCCTGATGCTCTTTTTAGGCTATTAAAGAAATAGCTGTGGTTATAGTCTCGTAATTCTGTATCTAAAAAATGCTAATATGTCTTCTAGAAAGGTCTTGTAGAACTTTCTACATTCCTATAGAGAAATATAATGAAAACAGTCAAAATATTGTTTAGCTTTCATGTTAATATGTACATGCAAAGACAAGTTTGGGGTTTTTTTTCCTCCTCAGGCAGTAAAGCCATGCAAAAGCTGTCTAAATAGATTGTAAACACTGGTAATATTTTGCAAAATTATTATCTTGATTCTACATGACTTGTGATCTCTCGTCTGTGGCAAAGAATGTAAGAGGTATTAGTTACTTCGGTCTCCTCAAGATGTGCTTTTTCAAAATTACTATGTTAAAAGGCAAAGAAATACACTTCTGATTAAAATATTCTATTGTATACAAGGAATCCCCATTGAGAATTGCAGCTCTTTTTTCTAATCTTTTTATCGATGGTTTTCCTGCAACAAAACAGTTGCAGTTAACTGTACTATTGTTTAGAGAACCGTATGTCTTGCTTCAACTCTTCTACTTTTTGCTTATATATAAGATGACTTGGAGGCAGCATTTACTTTCTGGTAACATTTAAGAAGACAACTTACAGTTTTATAAGGGTTGGTGAAAAATGATGATCTCATAACATGCCTGCAGTGTGGAAGGTGAGTTGGGGGCAAAAGATTATTTTCTTTGATTTGAGCAGAGTCTTGTAATATACACTAAAAGTGCTCAATTTCATGATGGACAAGAGTTTTGAAATGTAGCCTATAAGTTCTGTAAACATTTCACTGTTTTTGCCTAGCAATCTGAATGGTTAACTGAATTAAGAATAGAGACATTGAAGTATGTTTCGTAAAATCATATCTGAAAATGTCATTTATCTGTAAGAAAAAGAAGTATTCAAGAGCAGCTTGGTTTATTCATGTCTAACTAACCTGAAGTTGTATCCTAACAGTGAAAGAACACAAAGTTTAACTGTATAGTAAATGGACAATGTACACAAATTGGAATTGAAATGAGAAAAGAAGATTTCTATTAAGAAAAAAGGTCAACTATAAAATAATCCTTTGTAAATCTTTTTTGAACATGGTTTTTTCTGTGTATGGGAAAACTATTGCTCGTATTTCTCATATAGAACCCAAAGAAGAATAAGATCCAGGTTACGAACTTTTACATACCCTTGAATTTGTCTTTTTTTAAAATACACAAATATTGCTGGGGGTGTGGGGAAAAAAAGAAATCTAATATTTCTCTTATTCAGTACTCAGTTACAAAAGCAATGGTATGGTCTGTAAGCTAATATTGTTTTCAGATATCTGTTATTTTAAAACAATGTGTGTGAAAAATTATACTGTTTTGTAAATGTTTGCAGATCTTTACAAAAGTTTTTTGTGGACTGAGGAATCTTAAAAAGGATTCACACTATTTTGGCACTCTCATTAGAGGTCTTGAGGAAAAAAAAGACAAGGGATAGCCTTGAAAGTGTTAAGTGCTGATACACCATTTTAAAATTTAGAAGTATTTTGTTCCTCAAGATGTTTCACTCAGTCTTTGATTGCAGAGGTGAAAGCCATGTAATAGCTGGAGGTGGTGTAATGTTGAGGGTTGCAGCATTTACTTCTTAATGGATTCCCCACAAAATTCTTGGGTTGTGTGCTAGGTTCCCCATACACTGAAAATGCCAAGATCTGCAAGCATTACCAATTCAGCCTGTAAGCCATTAGGGAATATTAGATTAAATCTTGCCCTTTCAAGAGGTTTCAGGGCAATTTCAGATTCATAATCATAACTGCAATTCTGTTATTAAGTAACAGCACTTTCTTGAAAAAAAGTGAAAGAGAATTGGATGTTTTCTTTCAAAGTACCACTGGATAAGGAAAAAGTACAGTTTCTTGCTTGCTACACAATGATAAGCAAAGATAACTTATGCATGAAGATATGACATATTACAGCTCAGACCATTAATTTAACAATGTTAGCCATCTCATTCACACGATGAAAGCCATAAATTCTGTCTTGGATGTCAATCCAATGCACCAGAACATTTTTAAAAGGGATTGTTAATGAGTGTCCATCGCAAAAGCCAGTCTACACAGCCAGTCAGAAATTATGAATTTTGTCTTGAACTTTGGCCTTTGCTGAAGGTCTAGTGCTTGACTCTCTACCAGAGAGATACACCCCTCTCTTCTATGGATTCACAACTTAAACTCTTCTTAGCTGTAGGTGGCTAACCCCTTTCTATCATACGTTGACTTGGTGTCAATCTTTTCTTTCAAACTCAGCAGGAGAAAATAATGTTTGACAGGAAGATTATCACAGCCAGAGTAAGCTTACCCTTTCCTTTCCACCTGCCTGTTCCCTTATTCATGCGATGCATTAGGGAAGACAGCATTTGTTTGGGAGTTGGAGGATTCAGGTTCAGTTCTAACCCACGTCTGTGACAACTCATGTTTGCACTCTTTTGCAAGTAAGAGATTTTTACAGAAAAATATTGACATTGTCACTAAACCAGGAATTACCACTCTTTCCTCTACCACTATGTGCTATAATTTTTAATCTACCTTATAGCCCACACTCTCGTTCTCTCTCTTTCTCTCACTCTGCTTTTGTTAACTGCTTCCATGCAAAGTGGAACAGGATCTGTAGGTGGTAACTACAAGTGGTTTTCCACTGAAATGATCTGGTTCTTGTAGGTTGCAACCATTTGCTGAGACACTGATGCTTAAATCTCGTCTGGCAGAGGATGCTATTGTAATGTTTGCCACATGACCTTCTTTAACAGCTGTCACTTTTTTTTGAGAAACTTCATTTGTTAAGTCCTTTCAGAGCATGTTTTGAAATCAATTGAAATTGATTACTTACTTATGGAGAAATAGTGTGAAACGTGATGGGATACAGGACTTATCCAATGTGTTTAGCAGAATTCCTATTGCCTATAGCCAAATGACAAACCTATAAATTTTAATGTGGAAAACTGAGTACCTTATTGCTCAAAGGGATTTCAGCACTGGAGGTTGGAAGACTGATGTAGGTTTTGATAGATAGTTTCAGTTTAGACTCCTCACCAGGTAGGGTGAGGTGTTTAATATTTTCTGGATCTCATGAGCAAACTCCAGGTTTGTATAATAATGGAGATATAACAGCTGCAAATAAAGCAGAATTCTTGGTTTGGGAGATAAATTAGACAATAAATTGACTCAAGATCTACTACTAATCACACAAAATCAAGAGATATCAAGAGATATTTACAGTAATTCCAGGTGCTCTGTGGGTTTTTTTTTTTTTTTGTTCTTTTTTATTTTTTTTCTTTTTTTTTTTTTTCAAGATCATCTTCTTGGGATTCATCTTCCCAATTAACTGGGAATTAATTATTCAGAAAACAAAATGTAAAGGGCTAGATTATACATCAAATTTGCTTTGGGTGAGAGCAATTGTCAAAGGCTTATCATAACATCTCAGGCGCTCAGATGTGTTATTTAGTTAATACATTTCTACATTAGCTGGAATACATTTAAGTATGTGATAAAAGAGGCTAATTCACAGACTGTAATACTGTGGCTCCTCTTCCTTACTTCCATATTTCTTCCATATTTGAGTTCTCACACTAGGGAGAAGCTAATTACTCAGCACACTACTAGCACTTGAGAATTCAGACAGACTGAAGGAATAAGGGAGATTTTTATCTTACTTTCCAAATTTCTTGCACTGTAAAATGGAAATAGGGCTTTGAGGATCTAGCCTTTGGTAAAAACATGTTAATAAACCTTTTCTGACACTACACTCTTCACAAAGATCAATGAAATGGAATATCTTTTGCAAATATATACTACAGAAGTGATAGTAGGCAGTGGAAGAAGTGGTTAGATAGAGTAGATATTAAAAATAATGGAGTAGATCACGGAATCATAGAATTATTCGAGTTGGAAAAGACCCTTAAGATCACTACATCTACATGTCTTTTAAATACCTCCAGGGGTAATGACTCAACCACTCCCCTGGTCTGCTCATTCTAATGCTTAACAACCCTGTTGGCGAAAAAATTTTCTCCTGATATGGAGTCTAAAACTCCCCTGGCACAACAGGAGGCCGTTTCCTGTTGTCCTATCACTTGTTACTAACACCCATCCCACTACAACCTCCTTTTAAGTTGTTGTAGGGAATGATAGTATTTCCCCTCAGCCTCCTTTTCTGCAAACTAAACAGCCTCAGTTCCCTCAGCTGTTCCTCATAAGACCTGTGCTCTAGACATTTCACTAGCTCCGTTGCCTGTCTCTCGACACACTCCTGCAGATATTCAAGTACTGGGTCTACATTTTAACAGTATTTAAATATTACTTTAGGTAAACTTGTTGTTTTGTTGAGGAACAGCTATTAAAATCATACAGAAATTAAATATATTATTTTGAAATATAGGCAAGGAGATTTTAATGAATACTTAATAAACATGTTACATTCAAATGCTATTCTGTAAGGCTAAACTATGTTAACAGAACATCTTTTTGAAATATTTTTAGGTATCGTATGCATCCATAGTCAGCAGCTGCCAGATAAATGATTGTAGAGACAAGGTGATTTTTTTCACTGAGCCATCACAGCTTGATAAGTCATTTTAATTATTATGTGATGCATATTTAAAAGACAGCGATTTGTTATGAGCTCCAGGCTGAGACAAAGCAAACTTACAGGACTAACAAGGCTGTGCTAATAAAGTGAATCTACTCCTAGAAATTGCAGCTAGATATTTCTTACAGCTTTTTTTTTTTTTCTTCTTTTTCCTTTATTTCCTTCTGTAGAGGTCCTTCTGTAGTGCCATGGTAGAGGAGCTAAGAATGTCTCTGAAGTGTCAGCGTCGACTAAAACACAAGCCACAGGCCCCTGTTATTGTGAAAACAGAAGAAGTTATCAACATGCACACATTTAACGACAGAAGGTTGCCAGGTAAAGAAACCATGGCGTAGAGCTGGGAAGCCAAATAGCACAAACTGTCGTCTTTTTTCCAAACAACCTTGCGAGAATGTTTCCTGTGGAAATATGCAACCTGTGCAAAATAAAATGAGTTACCTCATGCCGCTGTGTCTATGAACTAGAGACTCTGTGATCTCAGCAGTTGCAATGGCCAGACTCGAATCACAAGCATCATGGATCAATCAAGTTATGCAGGGTTACACTCTTCGTCATGGGTTTCCACCATTCTGAATGAATGAATGTTCCATGTGAGTTTTGTGGCTGGTTTCAAATGCAGTCTCAGTGAGAAATTACAGGTTCCTTTTGAAGTTCAACGGTTGCCAGGAGATGGAGAATAAATGTCCAAGATGATACTAACTATGGAAGGAGTCTAGTAAAAGTAATATCTCGGAACTGTAGTAGAACAAGAAACCATATGCTCTTCTGAACTTCCAAGCATAGAAGAGTTGGTAACTGCTGGTAGACTGAACCTACCATCTGGACAGGCCATATGAGCTTCCTGGATGGAAGAAATCTTAAAGCGAAGAAATGTGAATTCCATAAATAGAAGGATAAATATGAGGATGCTCAGCTGCTTTTTGGACTTTCTTTGTCACTGAACTGAGTAAATAAAAACAATAATAATAATAATATAAAAATAAAGCAGTAACTTAAATTTACCTGGGCTGGAACTCTGAGCTAAAAAAACCCAGAAATATCCATAATTTTGACCCAATTTTAAGATGAATGACAGTTCCCTTAGTGCAAAGAATGTATCTTACAATTTTTAGATATAAGCAATTACTTTTTTTCTTTAATTATGAAAAGGGGGTGGGGGGTGGGAAGCAGTGTATTTCACACATAGAGGGCTTGCATTTTAGCCTGAATGGGCTTTGAACCCCTTCTTCCTGCTACTAATTGAACTCAATGGAGCCTGTGTAATTCTCACTAATGTTGGAAGCGGGATGGGTCACCTAAAAGAAGTGAATGTGGAGAACTTTAAGGAGGACTGCATTTTTCAATACAGTCACAGTACTAAATGAACAAAATTCTTGAGCAGTTTTTTTTTTTTCAAAAAAAAAAATGTTCAGGTTTATTTGTGGAAATGCAAGATTTCTATGAAAATAGTTTTTGTATGGAAATTTTTGTAATACTTTTTATCAACAAAATAAGAACATATGTTTCTGTCAGGGGTGTGATGCCAAGCATGAATGGTAGTGCGTGTGCACCACCAACGTTTGGTGAAAACTATTTTTATCAAGAAAAAGGAATCTTAGAAGAGACATATTTTCAAGTTAGATAATATAAAAACTAGATGCACTACCACCACTGCTTACCATACTACACCCCTGGTTTCCACTAGGCTGATAACATGCTGTCATAAACAATTGTGTGTAAATGGTAAAAGACACAGACCTCTTGACCACATTGTGATAACAGTTAAAGTTCACTCAGTTTGCTGTTTGAATCAAATGCACAAAATTAAAAAAACACAAACATTAAAATTATGTCAGTTTTAGTTGTTTTGTTTTTGCTGTGTGATTTGAGCAACATCCGTAGAGTACTTTGTGTTAGTACTGGTACCTAACCTCAGCTTAGTGCCCTATCCTGCTGATTTTTGCCACTGAATCTGTGGCCATTGAATTTGCTGGGTATTTCTGAGAGAAACCAGTACCACACATTGTCATAAGTTTTTGCAGGATCTGGCTCTTAGCTTCTTCAAAGTTAATTTATATGTCCTGCCTGTGGTGAGTTCCTGGACATAACATTTCAAACTACTGCCCTACTTATACTGAATCTTGCACCTCCATCTACTGTAAATTTATTTGTATCTTGGCAAAACATGTATAGGATGGGTTATGTAGGAATGCTATGTCGACCAGAAAAGATTATGATTTTTTATGTAGAAAATAAATCATTTGACTAATCTAAAAAAAAAAAAAAAATTAAATTATCATAGTTCATCACTTATTGGTGAGTAACAAGATAATTTGTTTACTGGGGCTTACTTTAACCTTATCATTAACTTTGTAGCACAGGAATATAAAATTCATTATTCAAATTGTAGAATTCATATCATGCAATCTGGGGGAAAAGGGGAGGTTTGTGTCTACTCTCCAGTTCTTGTAAGTCTTCATAGAGACTGAGCTGGCCATTTCCATTGTGAATAGGGACTGAAAAACCAAACTTTCTTTTATTTGTGAGAATTTCAATCCTTTTTCTGTGATAACAAAGAACAGACTATCTTTGCTGGAAGTATATACAAGATAAAGACACCTTCAGCAAAGATTCTGGTAATAAGTATACTTACATAATGCATATTTAACTTTCAGTTAATTCTTTACAATACAAAGGGGAAGAAAGTAACTGTAATAAAACACAACGAAAAATCCTAATTATTATGGTTTTGAATGGGAAAAAATTGGCTATCACATTTGATTGATGATTTACAATAAAATTTGTAAAATCATGTAATAAAATGCTGTATTATATTCAAACAAACCTTTCATTTCTCCATTAAGGTTGTTGAAATAAGTAGGATTCCATTCTCACTGTGATACGCATGACTAATTTTCACTAAGATTTTTGTGATCCAAAGTAAATATGAATGCAGAGTACATCCCAAATATTTTATTGTATCAAAGTCTCCCAAGGAACAAAAATCTTAGCACCTAAGTAGTGTGGCTTAATTAAGATTTCAGTGAGAATTTCAGCCTTCCATTATTAAGAGAAATAAGCAAAGTACATGGATACCTGTGTTTAAGATCAAGACTAGAAATGCATGAGACCACAGATTCATAGTAGGATAATGCCTTTTTAAAAAAAAAATCATGCACTGATTCCTATCATCAGTAATTATTTTTGTATTTTTCACAGAGAATTAAGACATTTAAGGAGAAATTACTAATGAAGAGTTGAGGCCTAAAGCATTAGAAAATAATACTTGTTGGTTTGTACTCCAAAATACTCAATGGTTCATTTTCCCTTCTCTGTTGTGAAGGAAATCCTCAGTCCTGAAGGAAATTTCCTCATTTTGAAAGGTCTCAGAATGACTAGTCCCAAAATCCCAAATTATCATGTAGTATAGACTTCTATAGTACCATTAAAATCAATGGAGCTACACCAGCTAAAATCAAGTGAGTATCTGGCCCATGAAGATTCCAAATCGGTACATAACAGCTTTATGTGGTTTCATGTAGTAGCTCGATTACTCTGTTTATTTTCCAGGACAGGATGATGGGCACTTCTCTGACTGACCTTGAATATTACTCTAAGAAAACTTTTAAAGCAGTTATAATTCAGTGATGCTGTGTTACCTGGTGGATGACAATTGGAATTAAAAACCAAACAGGATGGTTCCATTTTATTTTTTTTAAGGATTCTCAAGACACATAGTTTAACTCCTCAGGATTCCTTCGCATGGCTATATAGTGATAGATAACTATGTGAATATTACAGAATAAATGACAAAAAAATAGCTTTTTGATAAATGTCATTTGTGAAGGACTGATAGTGAAAATTCTGAGCCAAATAGTTGGATGAAATTAGAAGATATGTGGTGCTTTACAGTAAGTGAGGATTTGGATGATTATAAACATCAGGAGGCCATTTCATAGTGTTCTCCTATTACACGAACACAAATACAAACATATCCAGGGAGTATCCAGCAGGTTTTTTCATGAGAAAAGCTTTCTGAAGTTTCTATCTCAATTTTCAGTTGAAGAATTTAGTACAGGTTTGAAAGAACATTTTCTTTCATATTTATATTATTTGAGGCTCCATGCAATAATCCTTGCTGGTTTCATCCATAGAGTCTTCCAAAAAACCAAAATAACACTGTTTAGCCCTACTACTCTAACTACTTAATATTTTAGAATGAAAAAGACATAATTTACAAAGAAAATAACCCACAAAAATCCAAAGACTCAAACAAAAGTAGGAGAAATGCCTTGATACTTTACAAAATCAGAATGTTTACAGGGAAAAGGGCATGAACAGAGATAACAGCATACAAAAAGGTAAACGATAATCCTATAAGATAATTTTTGCATTATTATTATATTAAGGATATTAGAAACATTTTTGAAGTATTTTAGATACAACTTCACTTAGTCTCCAACTACATCAACACAAAGTAAAGTGATTGAAATGCTGACTACGTGGGAAGCAGTATCAAAACTCCTAATTCAGAGGAATCAAGATTTTGCCCAATACATCCCCAATATTCACTAATACAATACGAAAGGTAAAATAAGATGCAAACCTGTGTTTAGGTGTACAGAAGCAATTGTTCTCTTTATCATATTTTTCAAACGTGTAGGAAAAGAGTCACTGAGTTTGACTTACCTGATATCCATCCAACTTCAAACATGTTGGTGTCCTGTTCCCTTCCAATCTTGCTCCCGCCTTCTTACAAGGACCTCTGACATTTTTAAATTTTTTTCAAATCTTTTTCTTCTGACTTTCCTATAAAATGTAGTTCTAATTAAAAATAAAGTTACTCACACACTTCATCTTCCCAGTTTATATCCAACAAGATAAACACTTTAGCTTTTTATGTGACTGTAATCTAATTGTCCTTCTTTTCATTTACTTCCCCACTCTGTCCCCTGCCTGTGTTATATCCTCCTGTTGTTCTTGTTCTTGCCTAGACTGTAAGCTCTTAGGGGGCAGGGAATCTGTCTTTGATTTGTTCTATGTAGCACCATGAATTATGGAGCTATATAAAAAATAAAAAAAAGCAGATCATCTTAAATGATGTTTGAAGTGATAGTGATCTGATTGACTAGCAGTCTAGTAATACATTGTTTTAGCTCATTAACTGAAATCCTAATCGTTACAGTAAAGAATAATAATAAAAAAAAAATAAAACCAACCCAAGAGAGCTATCACACTGACCCATCTTACTGGAAATTTCCCTACATGGTTGGGGTATAGGAGTATAGAATATCATGTTCACACAGATTCTATAAAGGTTTTAAAATGAAATCAGCTCTGTTAAAAATAGAAAAGGAAGGTTAACACATTAAAAGAATGGTTATATGCAGAACAAGCTTTGTGGAAGAGAACTTTCAATTGGTTTAGCTTGGAAAAGCTATGATTATGGAATTTGTTGAGTTGAACACCAGGCACTGTGCCTTCGTTCACTGACCACTTAAGTCAACAAGATTCTCATTGTCAAAATCTATACAAGTCTTATTTTACTAATTATTTTATGGACGTAAAGAGAAATTTTCTATGAAAGATAATTCTAATTAAAACTAAAATAAATATTTCATCTTGTTCCTATCCAACAATGCTGTCTTTCTGTAACTGCTGGAATGACAGAATTGTGGGAATGTAAGAGAAATACTAGCTGTAAATAAGTTAAAGGAAATCATCAATGCATATAATCTTGAGGGCAAGCATATCAGCTTTGTCTTCTACTTTTTTTTTTTTCAAGGAATTCCACTCTGTAATGATGAACTTCATTTTTCTGAATGTTGAAGTATACACTTGAAGTTATGCATAGATACATCTTTCAGGAATTCTCAGAGCCAAGAGAATGCCTTTCTTTCCTTGTCATATAATGTATGTATAGTTTTTTCCAGCTACTTAGAAAATCTAGCATGAGTTAAAAATAATGAAAACATCTTAAGAGTCTCTTCTTTGCCATGACTGTAGGAGATTTGCTTTGAGGAAATAAGATACTTAGTTTTACTTTAAAGTTACTTGAAAAATTATATTAAAGTATTGAAGATTGGTAAAGGCTTGAGCTGTTGTTAAAGCTCTTTGGGTTATACCATCCATCAGAGATAAAATTCATAACAATTTGTTTATGAATATACAAGTTCAAATTTTATGGTGGATTTATGCCAAATGTTTTCTCTCGTCAGTCTTCCACAAGTAGACTTCTGGCTGTTAAGTACAGGGAGCTGAAAGAAACCTAATACAGTGAAGGTATTCGCAATAATTCTCTTGATGTTTTAACCAGAATCTGGTAGATCAATAGAAATTTCTGATATACACACCTGCTAAAGCATTCTATGCATTAACATCTATGTTAAAAAATGCATATTTGTGCTAAGTAAATATTACTTGCAGGCTTCTCATGGGAACATCTCTTATAGAATTATAACCACAAAGTCACAAAATTGTTGAGGTTTTGAGTTATTGAGCCTAGTGTCTCTCCAGATGGAAGGGCCTCCTGAAGACTAGTCTATTGCCCCTATTCAAAGCAGGGTCAACTGCAGAAGGTTGCCCAGTACATTGTCCAGTCACGTTTTGAATATTTCCAAGGATTGAGACTCCACAAACTCTCTTTTTCCAGTATTTATTCACACTTACAGTGAAAAAGATGTTTTTCCTCACATTTAAAGGTAATTTGCTGCATTTCAGTTTGTGCTTATAGCCTCTTACCATCTCACTGGACACCACTGAGAGTCCAGTTCCGTCTTCTCCCTGTTAGATTCTGCTGAGCCCTCTCTTGTCCTTGCTGAGGAGTCCCAGGTGTATCAGCCTCTCCCTATATAATAGGTTCTCAATCCCTTCATCATCTTTGTGGTCCTTTGCTGGGATCCATGTTCACTCTGTATGTCCCTATCTTAATTTGCAATATCTGATAATCTTATTTACTTGGAACTCATTCAATAATAATAATAAAAAAAAATCCTAGTCTTTACTTGGAAAATAACAAAAAGTACGTGTTTTGTTTTACAGCTGTTTTTCTGCTAAGTAATTTCTGAACACTACAAAGAGAACCACAACTAAATGTATATCTATTTGGACTCAAAATTTTAGTGACATGTCTGATTAGTGAAGAAAATCCTAAAAAATTCTTCTCTGTCATCATGCTGGACAACGATAGCCTTGGAGTCAGCAGCATGGTGACTGAAGGTAGCTGCTGCACAGTTCTGTTTTGAAATATTTTTGACTGTTTAGTTACTTCAAAACAGATAGCTATTTTTAGAATAATTTAAGTTAAGTTTTCATCTTTCTCTGAAAGTTTTGAAGAAAAGTTGCCAGACAGAAATAAAAAAATCCAAACCCAAAAGCTAGTTTAGTGCTCGTGATCTCCAGCAAATTTTTCTAAACTACAATGCTATTCTATGACTCAGTAAGGTCTCACATAGTAAGATTTAAAATCACAGGCTGATACAAACTTGGTAACTGCAGAAGCACTCACATGGCTTACAAATTACCAAAGGAAGCTGAAATAGCTGTCCTTACCTGAATCAGTCCTAGATTCAGAAGTAAGTATCCAAGATGCATAGTTGAAGTACATCTATATTTGATATATGTGATCTTTGGCCAGAATCTAGTCTGAGGGACTACACATGGCTCTTAGAATCAAAATAAACCAATTATAATCTGGCTATATAAATTGTGAGCTGTCGATTTTTCAGGTCAAAACTTTCTTTTCTGGTATTTGGTATTATATTCAGATCGCTAGACTTTTATTTTCTTTGTCTTTATTCCCACTGTACTTGTGTTTATATTATAGGAATCACTAGTCTAACAACATATTCCAAAAATTGTCCATGAAACAGAGGGATAATTTCAGTTTGTATAAGACAGTGAACCAACTTATATTCCACTTGTGAATCTGTGGACTCAACAGACTGAATTGCATCATAAAAATTCCATCATTTTTCTTGTAGCTCTGTTGTCTTTTCTTTGCCTTTTTGGTTTGTCCTGATAAGTGTTTTTTTTTTTTTTTTTTTTTTTTTTTGGTTTTAGCTTTTGTTTTCATGTACAGTGCCTGCGAAAATGAAATGCTAAGAATATGCAAACATTATGACATAGTAATAAGAAAAAAGTTAAGTGGATTCTCAGAGTTGTATCCATATTGACTCCAAAAAGTTTGACCCAAGAAGGTTTTGTGATGGCATCACATTAAGTTGAGTTAAGGACCCATTTCCAGGATACCAATTGTTGAACTCTTCTTAATGTGTTTTGGCCCTATGTAATATAAAAATTCTCTCCTACCAGCATTGTTCTGGCAAGACCAAGCTCAATCAAGCTGCACATCAGCCAATTATGTCTTTTGCTATTTACACAACAAAAGTAATATGATATAACTAACGAGATGCTGGGACTTCAGTTTATCTACACACTTAGACTACAGGTGTACCAAGATTTCTTTGGAAACTCTTAAAAAAACAGAAACCAGATCATAAATTTATTAGCTATTCTTAAACTGTTGCTCTGAAAAAACACTGAAAAATATCTTATTAAAGGAAACATGCAATGAAGTATAGTCTTTGTAACAAGCTGTCGATGGATAAATAAATGCTAGATGAACACATGCTAGATGAACTACAAGGGGTCTGATTTTAGCATATAATTGAATGACCCAATTTTCCATCTATTTATTAGGATGTTGGGCTTCTAAGATATTATAATTAATATTGACAACTTTGACACTAAAAATTGAACAGTGTGAGATTTGCTTGAAAGTCCTAAATTCTGCAGACTTTGATTTTAACCACGTTTTAGGAACAGGTTATAAGGACTAGATAATTGATCCTGAACCCAGTGAGTTCAGCACCCCATTGGTGGCACAGGTTAATTTTTAAATGGACACTGTCCTTGGTCGACCATTTCTCATAGCAACTCATTACAAAGATGATTGAGTATGCTGTAATCATGCCACTTATCTAACACCTTGCTCAACTCAACATGAATGAAACTACTGGGAATTTTTACAGAATATTTGGATTGGTAAATTACAGGAATTGATATGTATCAATTGTGGCTGATCAGAGATTTTGACACCTAATTCTCTTAAATTTTCCTTTCAAGAATGTGGATATTCATAATTAAAATTGGCTCAATTTTTGCCCACTATCTTAATTATGTAATCCTTGCAGTGTGTCAGTTTCTTTAAAGACTTTAGGATAACTAAACCATGAATGTCTTTTGTTATAATTCTGAAACAATTGCTCAAAATTATGGATTTTTTCTTTAAGTTTTCAGAGACGTAACCAATGACCTTTAGTTTTGTACTGAAGACTTAAAACAACTTGTGTATTAAATTTACTTTTTCATTTATATCTCCATCTTTTGGAGAGACAAATAATTTTGTTTGTGTGATAGCAATATATGTGTAATAGTTTTACTTAATATATATCTCCAATGAGGATCTTCACTGCAGTGTTTGATTTCCTAATAGGCATTAGTATTTACATCCTCATAATGACTTCAGAGAGTTTTGCTTTCCAATGTACAGAATGGAATCGGTGACACAGAGAAAAGTGAATTACCTAAACTTAGATAGAAGGTCTGTTTCTGCAGTTTACTAAATCCTTACTTAATATGGGTGAACTGTGGTTACATTCACCATTTAAATGCAGCATAAATCCGGGTTGCTGCCAAAGGACAGATTCTTTTCTTTCTCAATTTTCTAGTCTTTTAAACACATTCCACCCTTTAGGCCATCATGCTTTTTTTTTTTGGCCATATGATGAGAAGAATCTCTGCTCCTGCAGAAAACTAGCTTAGGATAAAAAAAGGTGGGAGGGAAGATGAGTTTCTAGCTCATGAAAAGCCTTAAGCGAGCTGTGTGTTATCACAACCAACTGCTGTAAGCAATCAGAAGCCTTGTACCCCTTATTTCAAAATCTAACTTTACTCCCAAGTTGAAACAATCTGAAATACTACAAGAGCACTGTGATGGGTTGATGCCAGATACCCACCAAAGCTGCTGTGTCACTTCCTTCCTCAGCTGGACAGGGGAGAGAAAACATAGCAGAAGTCTTGTGGGTTGAGATAAGGACAGTGAGAGGTCACTCAATCACAGGCTAAGCAGACTCGACTTGGGAAGATTGGTTTAACATATTACTAACCAAATCAGAGTAGAATAATGAGATATAAAAACTAAACCTCAAAACACCTCTCCCCTATCCCTGCCTTCTTCCCAGGCTTAACATTACTCCCAAATTCTCTACCTGCTCCCCCTGCAGTTGCACAGGGCAGTGGGTGATGGAAGTTGCAATCAGTTCATTACACATTGTCTCTGCCACTCCTTCCTTCTCAAGGGAAGGATTCATACTCTTCCATTCCTTCGGTGTGAGTCTCCCACAGGGTCGCAAGTCCTACCAGCAGACTTGCTCCAGTGCTTTCCATGGGACTGCAGGCCCTGCTTGAAGACTGCTCCAGTGGAGGCTTCCCATGAGGTCACAGCCCCCTTCAGGCATCTGCCTGCTCTGGTGTTGGGTCCTCCACAGGCTGCAGTGTGGATAGCGTGCCTCAACATGGACTGCAGGTTAATCTCTGCTCTGGCACCTGGAGCATCCCTTTCCCTTCTTTCTTCACTGACCTTGGTGTGTACAGTGTTGTTTCTGTCACATATTGTCACTCCTCTCTCCTACTGCAGCTCCTGTATTTTTTCACCCTTAAATGTTATCACAGAGTCACTACCACTGTTGCTGATGGGCTTGGCCTTGGCCAGCAGCAAGTTAGTTTTGTAGCTGGCTGTCATAGGTGCTATCAGACAAAGGGAAACCTTCTAGCAACTTCCTACAGAAGCCAGCCTTGTAACCCCCACCTACTAAACACTTGGTGCTACACAAACTCAATACAAACACATTTCTGTACCTGGAAGGAACTGGAAAAAAATGCTGGGTTGTGCCAGTTCTACAAAACTTTAGCAATGGGGATCCTGGCCGTAGCGTCACAGGCTGGGGTCCCTGTTTGGCTCAGATGCTCTGGGGTCCCTGTTTGGCTTGGGTGCTAGCCAATGCCCCTACGTACAGCTGTTCTGGGAAAGGAGGTCCTGCAGCACGTCACCACCCAGGACCTTTGCTAATGAGTACCCAGAGCTGCTATGCACACTTCCCCTGCCTAGATGGGTACCAGGTGCTCGAGGAAGCCAAGTTCGGCTCCATTCACTGTGAGGACTCAGTTCCTTCTCCGACTTTTTTGCAGCTGGAGCACTGCAAATGAAATGAGAAGACTACAACATAGCACATGGAAATCCACCACACATGCTCATTTTTGAGACAGAAAATGATGCTGAAAACATCACCGCTTTGAAATGGCTTTGAGTTAGAATTCTCCTTGTCTCGATCATCTTAAACATGATGCTGTTTTCAAAAGCAATCATCAGTTACTAGTGATCTAATTCCCGGGTCTTTTTAGTAGTGGAACAAGGTTATCCACAAGTGCATAAATATTCCATTGGGAAAAAAAAAAAAGTCACAGAATCCCAGGACCGTCTAGGTTGGAAAAGAACTTTAAGATCATCAAGTCCAATCCTAATGCAAACACTTCGAAGTTCACCACTAAACCATGACCAAATAATTACACCAAACCAAAACAAATAATTATATCTGTACTGTGCCCCAAACCATGTGTTGTTAAATTGTTTTGGGGCACAGTTTTTCAGATCATCTTTTATTTTTTATTGTTGTAATTTTATCGTTCCTTTCCCCTGGAATTTACTTTCCTTACTTTATCTCTATAAGAGAGAACCATGAGCTGTGGAAAGCTCAGTTTAATTTCACATCTCTTCTTCCGTTGTAACTTCAGTTTCCTCTATCCAGACTCTCTCTGGGACAGGAATATAAGGATATTTTTTTTTTGTTCAATACAGATCAGGTGCCTCTTTCGAGTTTATATTGTTTTGCCTGCTATGATTCTCCTAGCTTGAGGAACACTCCTGTATGTTAATGCAGATAGCCTTAGTTTTTCAGAAGCTATATCTCAGTTAATGCATAAAAATACCACATTTTCCAAACAGAAAGAAAAATCCATGTCTCATTTCTGTAAAAAAGAGACAAAATAGTGACACTTTCCGCAACAGAAACACAAAATGAAAATCATTTTACAGTGGTCCTTGTGAGAAGGTAGGAGTGTTACTATGTAGTTCAGTTTCTGTGCACAGAAAAAATGAAACTGATAATAATCAGATTTAAACTATGGTAATAACTGGCTCTGTTCAGTGACATGGAGAAATCTCCAGGAAACACATAATCAGCCAAATCAATTCCATTTGCACTGTAAATGTTTCAAACTGTGACCAAAGTTGTGTTTCCTCTACCCAAAAAGGCCTGCTGATGGGATCAAACATGTAGTTTTCCATTACAGAAATCTTGATGTTGTATCAGTTTACACCAATATCTGATTTAATCCCTTATTGTATCTAGGCTCCTGTTTCATAAATCAAGCTTTGTGCAAAAGACAGTTTGTCTGTAATCAAGATTCAAGAACATGATCCTTTTTTATTCAAACAGCTGCTGATCATCCCCCATCTCCCCAAAGGATATGAGGTCTTTTTCAGCCCTGCTATAGGTATTCTGGAGCAGAAAAGAGAGCCTTTTTTTTCACAGAGCTCTAGACAGACCATGGACTAGAAACACTCTGCAGATAAACCTCTGCATAAACTCTGCATTTAGGAAATTACCCAAAGCCAACTCTTGTGGCTGCCAGGGCATGGAATATCTCCTCTACAGAAGCAGCCAGAGCCTCCGCCTAATTGTGATCTCGTAAAGGAAGGGGTACAATTCTGTCTATGTTGATATCTGTTTGCAAGCTGTATTGTGTTATTTGTAGATTTTCCTGTTTAGCCTGGGCTGCTTGTGCTTCTTCTACTGTGAAGAACATTACATTCACGGAACATTTATTTGGTACAGTGAAGAGAGATTTGTACAGCTACTGTGCAGGATGGGAGTTAGAAAATGAGACTAAAAAGAAGAATCAGTGTCTAATAATCTGTCTGTGTCTTCATTTTGTTAACACAATTCTGTGTAAGTATTGTCTGGGGAAGCTAATAAGTGAGAAAACATGCCATTAAGTGATTTCCTGCAAGAGGAGTTATTGCATGATCGAAAGTCCATTAGTGGATAGAACTGGCTTCATACTCTTTTCATTGTTGTTCTCTAAAGCTCCACCCAGTTTAGTGGCAGAGCAACCAGAGAACTGAACTACATCTGGTATCCTTAGAGGAGTTTGACTTACACCTAAATATTAAATATGCATACACATATTTTCATTTGTCTCATCAAGGACCAGCAGGTGTAATGGCTCCTCTTCTTTTAAGAATTTTAGCTGCTGAATACACAGTCCTCCTAATCAATGGTCCTGAGGGACTTTTCAGGTGTGAACTGAAGGGCTGATCTCAAACAGCATAAGAAGATAATGTTGGATACAGGACTGCAACATGAGGAGTTCTGGTTTACTTTGGATCATAACACTGCTCTTTGTGAGAAAATTACCATAGGAAAATATGCTGAAAGCATTTAAACTCTTACTTGAGCAATTTAAACAGCACTTAACAACCTGTTTTCAGCACTTGTTCCCCAAATGTAAACTAGCAAAGATCAAGAAGCCTCTTTTCTACAGGTTATCAAAATTTCTCAAACCTGTTTTTAATCTTCTGTAATTTTAGCTGTAGATAATCATAGAATCATAGAATGACTAGGTTGGAAGGAACCCACTGGGTCATTGAGTCCAACCATTCCTAACACTCCCTAAACCATGCCCCTCAGCACCTTGTCCACCTGTCCCTTAAACACCTCCAGGGAAGGTGCCTCAACCCCCTCCCTGGGCAGCCTGTTCCAGTTCCCAATGACCCTTTCTGTGAAATTTTTTTTCCTGATGTCCAGCCTGAACCTCCCCTGATTGAGCTTAAGGCCATTCCCCCTTGTCCTGTCCCCTGACACTTGGGAGAAGAGAGCAGCTCCCTCCTCTCCACAACCTCCTTTCAGGTAGTTGTAGAGAGCAATAAGGTCTCCCCTCAGCCTCCTCTTCTCTAGCCTAAACAACCCCAGCTCTCTCAGCCGCTCCTCATAAGACTTGTTCTCCAGCCCCCTCACCAGCTTTGTTGCTCTTCTCTGGACACGCTCCAGAGCCTCAACATCCTTGTTGTGGTGAGGGGCCCAGAACTGAACACAGTACTCAAGGTGCGGTCTCACCAGTGCCGAGTACAGAGGGAGAATAACCTCCCTGAAAGGAGGTCTTAAGGATGAACCTTAAGACTGAAAAAATCTTTTGTTTTTAACGTTCAACCACGTAACATACATAAAGACAATCTTCTGCATATTATATTCTTAGCATTTTATAAGCACAAACCATCCATGGTTGACCTTGTCCTTGATATTTTTATTTCTCCAAAATATTTCAAGCACATTCCTTTTAAAAAATGAGGGTTGGCAATTGTGTCCATGGTGCTTGTTCTGAGAACATAATTTTCTGTGAAGTTTGTATGGTTCCAAAGAGACATGCAAAGGCTAATGAGTATGTGTCACTGAAGCTACAGAGCAGATATCTCTTCTCAGGGAATGATGCTTCATTGTAATGCAGACAGCTGCCAACTGTAGCAAAATTGCAGTGGAGAACATTTTAGTAGCATAATGAAATTCAGCATCCAGATCCATAAAACACAGAAGAGAAACAAAAAGGAACAACAAAAAAAAATGTTAGTACTGTCTCTGCTTATTCACTTTACACTGGTTTGTAAGTTTCTAGAATAAACACTGAATAGCAGTGGCTGTATTTCATGAACACACTGAATTCTAGATACAATCTTGTCCATTTTACGGCTTCTTCCAGACTAGGGGGAATTATCTCACTCATTTATATGGAGCAGTTTAGTGCCGCCTGTGCAAGCCAGCTAGTCTAACCAGCTCACAGAAGTCCTTAGTTCCTCCATTCACTAGTTCTCTTTGCTTCTTTGCAGAATGGAAGGGTAAAATAATTTGTTGTCTTTGCTTTCTTAAGTGATTCTGATTTCTTCCTTGATCTTTTGTTCACCTAAGATAAGACAGTGACTGTGTAACCTTAATCTCTGAAAAATGTAACTTAATATATGCTGAGTAAATATAAGGCAAATGAGTTGTGTTCACATATAAAGCTGGAGCAAAACAATTTATTTTCCTAATTTTATTAGGAAAGAGAGTGAATGGCTTAACTCTGCCAGCCTTTTAATCACAGAATCACAGAATCACCAGGTTGGAAAGGACCCACTGGATCATCAAGTCCAACCATTCCTAACACTCCCTAAATCATGTCCCCAAGCACTTCATCCACCCGTTCCTTAAACACCTCCAGGGAAGGCGACTCGACCACCTCCCTGGGCAGCCTGTTCCAGTGCCCAATGACTCTTTCTGTGAAGAATTTTTTTCTGATATCCAACCTGAACCTCCCCTGGCGGAGCTTCAGGCCATTCCCTCTTGTCCTGTCCCCTGTCACTTGGGAGAAGAGCCCAGCTCCCTCCTCTCCACAACCTCCTTTTAGGTAGTTGTAGAGAGCAATAAGGTCTCCCCTCAGCCTCCTCTTCTCCAGCCTAAACAACCCCAGCTCTCTTAGCCGCTCCTCATAACACTTGTTCTCCAGCCCCTTCACCAGCTTTGTTGCTCTAATCTATTTGGAATTTGCAAGCTGAGTGTCCCTGACAAAGGAGACTCTTAGAAGTTAAGAGTCTGTACTCTGTCTTGTGCTGAGAAACTGAGTTTTTAGGGTGTGATATAAAATACTGCAGTTATAGCATTGAATCTACCTGCAGGCTGTTTAACACATATAAATATGAGCTTGGTGAAGGTTTGAGATTATTAGAGCTTAAAAAATATCCTTTAGACTATGGAAATCCTGTCAACACTCGAGTAAACCTGTTTACAAATTATGCTAGTGAAGGTGTAAATTGAAAATTAATTTGGCAACAATGATTTAAAGAGCTTTGGAATTAATTATTTATGTTGTTTACAGAACCCAACCTCCTAATGGGTCTTTTAGAGAATATATAACACACATAAGGTTTTTCTTTACTGCATCCTCCCTTCCTTTTTCCTTGCCTATCAAAGTCACTGAAGCCTCAGACAAGGAACACGGGACAGAACTTGCCGAATTCTTTACTTCTAGCTCAATATTGTAGCACGTATTCCGGCATATATAAAAGTATCACTGGAAGAATAATTAAACAGTCAGAACTAGACACCAAGTTGCTAAAAGGTTTTATTTACCTCTGTGTGTGGAGCATAAACTCGAGAGTGTTTGGACCCTAGGTATTTGCAGGATCCATTTTCTAATTATTCCATTTATATTCAATTATGCCATTTGTGGACTTCAGTGAAACAATTACCATAGCCCAGAGAACAGCCTTTTACTCATCTACACAAAATCATGTTGTTCTCATTCACTGTTAACAGAGGCAAGTTGAGAAAATGCAACAAAAATAACAGCTGCCCGCTCTTCTGACTTTGTTTGTGGAGGTGATGTTTAAAGGCTCCCTTGTGTGAAGGTTATTTACTGACAAAGTTCCAGATCATCAGGAAAGTAATGGAATAAATGACACAGCTAATGGCCGAACTTGGATATTCTGAAAAATCAAACAGACATACACACAAAATAAGTTGGATGGTGTCATGAGACTGGATGCGGTCTTGTGAAGTTTTGTTTCCTTGATAATATTAACCAGTGAGTGACTTTATATGAGTACACACCTCGCTGAACCCAAGGAATTGCAAAGCTCCAGCCTGAGTAATTACAGGTTTAAAGCTGCAATATGTTAAACAAGAAATAGTAAGGGTATGATATACAATGCAAAACTCTCTTTCTTCCAATTTCCCTTGACTTTGAAATAAAGAAAAGTGTGAAAATAAAAACAGACAGACTCTCTGTATAGCATATATCACAACTAGCGTGGTAGTCTAGATTGTTCTAAGATACGGCCTCTGTGAGGATGAAGAGACTGGCAACAGTGACTATACCATAAACCCCCACATTTTTCTGCTTTTGCTTCTGCAGCTTCACTACACAGACTTGCAGCATTAACGTCAAACACTAAATTTCTATGTATTTTTTCATAATATAGATGCAACAAGGTAATTAAAAATGTTACTATTTGACCACTCAATGTGTTATAATAAAGAGTGAAAACTATCATTATATGTTTCTTGGGCACTGCACACATTCTCTATCAGGATAAAGCATTGGGTCTAGTGGTCTAATTTGGAGTGCTGCATTTTGCTTCAGCGCCTGTAACTCTCAATAAGTCAACAGAGAAAGGTAAACATAAAGGATATATTTTAACTCTTGTAGCAGGAACAAGGCACAGAAATAGTTCTGTCTACTGGTTAGTTAGCTGTTGTAGAAAGACAGTTTCCTCTAAGCATTGAAATACAGCTGCTTTCACTAATGGCACATTAAAAGCCAGATATTTTTGTGGATATTTTTTACCAGAGAAAATCTTTTCTTCAGAAGCCTAAAATAAAGTGAATGGTGGATTCTTAATAGATTTCTTCATAGGAACTCTATTTGTGTGGCTAATCATGCTGTCCTATACTAAAAATCACTAGCAGATGGTATAGACCCTCCTATTTTGTTCCAGTTGGTGGTTACACAGCCTGTCCCGTCATGGAACATGTGCTTCCCAAAACCACTGTGTTCCTGAAATGTCGGCTATCCAGAGAAAAGCTCTGTTTCTGCAGTAACTCCATTTCTGTTTTCTGGCACAAGAATAACTCAGGTAATCCTGTTATGTGGATATACTGCCTGGGACTATATGAACTCTATGAGATTTCTGGTGATGGAGGTGGGAAAATCCCCATCTGTGGTCAGGCTGCAACCACTATTCTCATTCATGGCTGCTCTCCCATTAAAGGAGAAGTGGCAGTGAGGTCTAGCAGGTGATGAGGAAAGAGAGACCTGTTTGCAAAAATCTCCCTTTACCTGTGGTCTGAGCTATGTTCTTCATTTACAGAAGGTTCACAGAGCTGCTTAAAATGTCTGCGAGCACTGCCTTACAGATAAGGAGAAAAGAATTTACCATTGCTATTTCATGTATTTGCACCCATGCTTTGAGATTTCTGAAAAGTCTCTGAAGCAAGAAATGAAAATAAGCCTAATTTTAGTATTGGAATGTATTCTGTGATATGTTTTAGAGGGTTCTACAATTTTTTCCAATCAGAAACCTCACATTCCAGGTACTGTAACATGCTACTTTGTGTTAATGTTGGAACAAAGAACTGATCAGATAGAAACCTAATATATAATTTTGACACAATCAAAATTATCTATCATCTGTGTGAGAGGTTTTCCCTACTTATGTAACAAAATTGAAGGTCTATAGATATCTGAATCATCAGGTTAATACAATCTTTCTAATTTTACATCAAATAAAATACATGTACTTTTCTTCTACACATGAGAAAACAGAAGACAAAATCAAACAGCCAAGGCTAATTATCAAGTATAATGAGACACAATATACAAACATTTATAAATATAGGATGCAGCATGCTAAATCAAAGAAATACATTTATAAATATAGAATAAATTCTGTAAATATGAATAGACAGTGTAAGGAAGAAGTAATTATGAAAATTGGAACACAGTCTCTCTTAGTTTATAGCTAGAACTGAAGTAAGACCTAAGGACAATGAATTTCAGCAGAACAAATTTTGGAAGTATGCAGTAAATGATGGGTGAAATTGAATGATTTTGAGTAATGGAGAGAAATTTAAGGTGTTTAGAAATAAATTTCTTAGGCACAGAGATTATGCATGCTACCTAGCAATAAATATAGTGGATGGTGGGTATTATTCTGTTCTTTTCTCCATTTTTTATAGCTAATGTAGACGACCAGGGAAATTTTAAAAATGACCAGCAGTAAGAAAGATGCATACAGTATGGTTAAGAAAGTATATTTAAAGGGTTTGTTCTGGGACTAATGTTTAATATCTTCATCAGTGACATAGAGAGTGGGATTGAGTACACCCTCAGCAAGTTTGTGAATGACACCAAGCTGAGTGCCTCTCATACTTAGTTACCTTTCACTTTTCTTGGTGATGCATGGTGAGGGTATGTGATACCTCATAGCACCTATGTGCCATGCTGTTGAACAAAGAGAAAGAGATGAAAAATACTATTCTTAAGACAACAGATTATAAAAAAAAAACAAACCCAAAACTGAAATAATATGTCTTGAGATATTCATTAGCCGTATATGGATGTCTTGGTTAATATGTGTTTTTCTCTTCTGCAAAACAGCATTTAACATATTAACAGTGTAACATTCTGAGGTCCAACGATTCATCTTATGTCAAGGCATTACATTTCAGTTTACATGAAAGATCTCTGCCATGAGCTATCAAAATACATCTGAGTGAACTGAATTAACTGAATTCTGGACCTAAATATGTTTTCCAAATTTTACACCACTGAGTTATTTATATCTTCATCTTTCACCTAAATATTTGTTTTACATAAAAAACTATTCTGTATCTTCAGTTCTGTATTGCACAAAGTCTTGTGAACAAATATGATGTCATCAGATGCTGTACCTTCTCGAGAAAACTGGAAATTTTGGTACTGAAGAAGAGTTTAACACAATGTTTCAACACCTTAAGGATAACAATTAGAACTATATTAAATGCCCTGCTTACTGAGTCCCACTGCAGAACGCTAGTCACCTGATGAGGCAGGATGAATGACAGAAATGGGAGAGAGAAAATGAAAATTTCTGCTTTAATCCTGTAGGACACTGCCTGAAAAACAAGCCCTCCACATTCTGTGCTAAGGACCTGATATAGTGATACTTTCACTGGATAATATGTCTCAGAAGATGATTAGATGGGTTTGGACAAATATCACAGAATCACAGAATCACAGAATCACAAGGTTGGAAAGGACCCATTGGATCATCGAGTCCAACCATTCCTAACACTCCCTAAACCATGTCCCTAAGTACTTCATCCACCCGTTCCTTAAACACCTCCAGGGAAGGCGACTCGACCACCTCCCTGGGCAGCCTGTTCCAGTACCCAATGACTCTTACTGTGAAGAATTTTTTTCTGATATCCAACCTGAACCTCCCCTGACGGAGCTTCAGGCCATTCCCTCTAGTCCTGTCCCCTGTCACTTGGGAGAAGAGGCCAGCTCCCTCCTCTCCACAACCTCCTTTCAGGTAGTTGTAGAGAGTAATAAGGTCTCCCCTCAGCCTCCTCTTCTCAAGGCTAAACAACCCCAGCTCTCTCAGCCACTCCTCATAAGACTTGTTCTCCAGCCCCCTCACCAGCTTTGTTGCTCTTCTTTGGACACGCTCCAGAGCCTCAACATCCTTCTTGTGGTGAGGGGCCCAGAACTGAACACAGTACTCGAGATGCGGTCTCACCAGTGCTGAGTACAGAGGGAGAATAACCTCCCTGGACCTGCTGGTGACCCCATTTCTGATACAAGCCAAGATGCCGTTGGCCTTCTTGGCCACCTGGGCACACTGCTGGCTCATGTTCAGTCGGCTATCAACCAGCACCCCCAGGTCCTTCTCTTCTGTGCAGCTCTCCAGCCATTCTTCCCCCAGTCTGTAGCGCTGCATAGGGTTGTTGTGCCCCAAGTGCAGGACCCGGCATTTGGCCTTGTTAAACCTCATCCCATTGGTCTCAGCCCAGCAGTCCAGCCTGTTCAGATCCCTTTGCAGAGCCTCCCTACCCTCCAGCAGGTCGACACTTCCTCCCAGCTTAGTGTCATCTGCAAACTTGCTAAGGGTGCACTCAATGCCTTCATCCAGGTCATTGATAAAGACATTGAACAGGGCTGGACCCAGTACTGAGCCCTGAGGAACTCCACTTGTGACTGGCCTCCAGCTGGAGTTAACTCCATTGACCACCACTCTCTGGGCCCGGCCATCCAACCAGTTTTCAACCCAGGAGAGTGTGCGCCTGTCCAGGCCAGAGGCTGACAGTTTCTGAAGCAGAATGCTGTGAGAAACTGTGTCAAAGGCCTTACTGAAGTCCAAGAAGACTACATCCACAGCCTTTCCCCCATCCAGTAGTTGAGTGATTTTGTCATAGAAGGTGATCAGGTTAGTTTGGCAAGATCTGCCTTTTGTAAACCCATGTTGACTGGGCCTGATCACCCGGTTCTCTTGCGTGTGCTTCATGATAGCACTCAAGATTACCTGTTCCATGACTTTCCCTGGCACTGAGGTCAGACTGACAGGCCTGTAGTTCCCCGGATCCTCTCTGCAACCCTTCTTGTATATGGGCACAACATCAGCCAGCCTCCAGTCTAGTGGGACTTCCCCAGTCAGCCAGGACCTCTGTAAGATGATGGATAGGGGTTTGGAAAGGACATCAGCCAGTTCCTTCAATACTCTTGGGTGGATCCCATCCGGCCCCATAGACTTGTGGACGTCTAGCTTGGCAAGCAAGTCTCTAACCGCCTCCTCTTGGATCACGGGAGCCTCAATCTGCCCCTCTAACTCTTGGATTTGTAAACAGAAGGAACAACTTCCTTTGCTATTAAAGACTGAGGTGAAGAAGGCATTAAGTACCTCAGCCTTGTCCTTATCCCCTGTCACTGTTATTCCTTCTGCATCCACTAGAGACTGGATATTCTCCCTCGTCCTCCTTTTCCTGTTAATGTACTTGTAGAAAGACTTTTTGTTGTCTTTCACAGACTTAGCGAGTTTTAATTCTAGTTGGGCCTTGGCCCTCCTGATTTTT
Organism: Cuculus canorus; assembly: GCF_017976375.1. NCBI lineage: Eukaryota > Metazoa > Chordata > Aves > Cuculiformes > Cuculidae > Cuculus > Cuculus canorus. Next base: position 28,208,691 of record NC_071403.1, read on the forward strand.
TCCCTGCACGATCTCACTTCGTCCCTGTAGTCCACCCAAGATGCCTGTCCTTTCCTCCAGAGCACATAGAGCTTCTTCTTCTTATTGACGCATCTTGAGATCTCCCTGCTCCACCAAGCTGGCTTTTCCCCCCGCCGGCTCCTTTTCCGGAACACAGGGATGGCCTGCTCTTGAGCTGATAGGATTTCATTTTTCAAGAGCGCCCAACCCTCATGGGCTCCCTTGCCCTGAAGGACTGTTTCCCACGGGACTTTGCTAATCAACCTTCTGAACAGGCCAAAGTCTGCCCTCTGGAAGTTTAATGTGACTGCTTTGCTAACCCCCTTCTTAATCCCACCTAGAACTGAAAACCCTATTATCTCATGATCACTTAATCCCAGGCGTCCTCCAACCGTCAAATCCCCAACAAGACCTTCTCTATTCACAAACAGCAGGTCTAGGAAGGCACCCTCCCTTGTTGGTTCGCTAACCAGTTGTGCAAGGAAGTTGTCTTCGATGCACTCCAGGAACCTCCTAGACTGTTTCCTTTCTGCTGTATTGTACTCCCAGCAGACATCCGGAAAGTTAAAGTCTCCCACAAGGACAAGAGGCAGAGATTTAGAGACTGTCCCCAGCTGTTTATAGAAGAGTTCATCAGCAGCTTCTTCTTGGCTGGGTGGTCTGTAACAGACTCCTATCACAAAGTCCCCTTTCTTGTGGGCTCCTCTGATTTTAACCCATAGGCACTCGATCCCGTCCTCACCGTAATCCAGTTCGAGAGTTTCAAAGCACTCTTTGACATAGAGGGCTACCCCGCCTCCTTTCCTACCCTTCCTGTCCCGCCTGAAGAGTTTATATCCCAACATAGCTGTAGTCCAGTTATGTGAGTCATCCCACCACGTTTCTGTGATGGCAATGACATCGTAGTCACCTTGCCCTACAACAGCTTCCAGCTCATCCTTCTTATTGCCCATGCTGCGTGCATTGGTGTAAATGCACTTCAGCTGGGCTGATGAACCTTCAGCCCTCATAAAGGGCAGAGAGTTTATTCTCGATTGACTGGTCCTTGGAATAACTAATTCCACAGACCCAGTTTCATCCTTACTGTCCCCACTTATACTCGCCCTCACTTGCCCTGTTGTGGTGTACTGGTGGTCCTCTCCAGCACACCATTTCTCAGCCGCCGGTTTCCCACTTCCAGGCTCATTCCCAACTAGCCTGGTCTCCTCCCCTTCCCCCTTCACATCTAGTTTAAAGCTCTATTTAAGAGCCTAACTAGATTTTTAGAGATAACTTTAGTCCCCCTTCGAGACAAGTATGACCCATCCCTAGTAAGAAAACCTGGGGGTGGGTGGGTCACCCCATGATCAAAGAAGCCAAAGCCTCTCTCCTCACACCAGGCTCGGAGCCAGGCATTAATCATCTGTACGTTCCTGACTTCCTGCTCCATATTCCTTAGTATTGGGATGGAGCTAAACACCACTTGCGCTCCAGAGCCCTCAATCATCTTCCCTAAATCCCTGAAGTCTCTTTTGATGGCTTTCAGCTTTCTGCGCTGTAAGTCATCATTACCTATTTGAAATACTAACAGGGGATAGTAATCCGTTTCCTTCACCAAGGAAGGGAGTTTTCTATTGATATCCCTCACTGAAGCCCCCGGCAAGCAGCAGACCTCCCTGTGGAGCGGGTCCGGTCTGCAGATGGGACCCTCCATTCCTTTAAGAAGGGAATCCCCTAAGACGATCACTCTCCTCTTTTTCTTGACAGAGGAAATACTGTCAAATTTCCAAATATATTTGGAAATACTGTCAAATACCTAGCCCCATAAACAAAATTCTATTAATTCTAGTTTTTATAGTATTTCTTTGGTTGAGGATATGAGGTAGTGAGACGATGTATATATGTGGTGTTTTATATTTACAAAAAGTTATGATAGAGACAATTAATAAGTGTTGTTGTAGCTGTTAGATTTGTTTGGCCACATGTTTATGTACTTTTATTAATGTAATTTAGTAGAGGATACTTCACTAAAAGTCAGTGTTTCTGAAGCGTTGTTTCCGTTTGTCTTTAAATATGCATGGCCTTGCAAAAAAATTAATTAACTGTCTCTTGAGTCAGAAAAAAAAAAAAAGAAACATGGGAACCAGTCACTAAAACTATAAGTTCAAAGTTTTGTTAAAATAAATATCTAGGAGCCCTGAAATTCAACAGCCAGTGAGATATTTATATAAAGTCACTAGGAGTAAAAGATACATCAGATTCTCTCAGTTCACTTCTTAATTCACCTTCTAATCCAGACGTGAATCAAGTAGACACAGAGATGCTTATTTCAGAAGTTATCTAATATATTCATACACATGCAAGAATCAGTGCTAGATAGTTCACTCTTTTTCTATATGACCTATTCAAGTACTAAATAGTGCTTCCTACTAGAAAATGTATTTAAATCTGGATCTAAGATTTATTTTATGTTCTGGCTTCAGATTGTTATTGTTCATTCCTCAAAGAATGGAGAATTTTACTGTATTTCTATGTAAAAAAATTATCAGTTGTTTATTTACAAATATTTTTTTTACTGAATAGTCATCATGTCTAAACATGTTTGAGGTCAAAGAAAAGCACCCTCCTTGGCTTGCATACATCATTTATATCAAAATCTCCCACTTAATGTGAGTCAAACCTAGTATTCGCATAATAGAAGTAGAACTCTTGGTAAAACTTTCTTCTCCTTTTAAGACAAAATATTCTGCAAAGAATTTTTGCCAGCACTAGATATTAGTTCTCAAGACAAAACAAAGTGGATAAGATGTTAGAGAAGATTACACTTTACCCTTCTTAAATTGAAAAGTTTTCAATTTTCATTGAAAGAGAAAAGAAAGAAAAAAGCCCCACATCCCAAGACAGTGTACTAGGGGTGGAAGACCCGAATACAACCACAACAAATCTGAATAAAGGATTTGTCAGGCAAACATGTTGAAAGTGTTATGGCACTACTGAAGATGAGCAACTTTAAGTGACTGACTAGATTAAGCACATGACTTCAGAAGAATCCTGTGGAACTTGGGGACTGAGCACAGACTCTCTGAAGTGAATGAAAGCATTCACTTTGGCCCTAAAAATGATTATGTTTGTACATGCAGAATCTCAACAGATGCATATGAAAATGACCCTTATCATAGAAATGTCAAAGAGGAAGGTTTCAGCCCTTGTGATAAAAAACTTAAAAGAATGTTATATAAACACATATGCACGCATCTAATTCTCTACACAAGACTAATTTTTTTTTTAATGTTAACTATGTCAGTAAACATTTGAAGAAACAAAATTATATTTCTACTCTTGAGATACGGCTTTGTAAGTATTAATATGAAGAATATGTCAGAGGAGGTAAATCAATAGCATCAAAATCATAGTATTAAAGACAAGATTTTCAGAAATAACTATTCCTTCATCACTTTCTTAGCTTAATCTAAGTTGTGTTGAAGGCAGCAAGAAGACCCCTTTGGGATAAAGTTTTATACACCCTTGACACTGCCTGAGAGGATGAATTTACAGTAGGGTTAAAATACTTAATATTTATGCCATATCCAAAGGAGCTCTTATTTTATAAAGAATTTAAAAGTGTAGTCACTTTCTTACATGTATTTGTGGAAGATGTCACTGAGATGATAAGAGGATTTTGAATTTCAAAATTAGCAGATATTGCCTTTAGAGACAGATTCTCAGAAGCGTATGGGCTTTTAGCTAACCTTTTGCCCTAAAGAATCTTTTTTCATTTTTTCAGGGTTAGTTATCCATATCTACACACATACAGACACGTTGCTATATAAACAACTGAATGATATATTATAATGCCTAAATTACAAAATCTCTTTCTCTTCCTGTTGATAGTGCAGCCTTAAGAACTTGGAATACTACTCAAAGTACCTGATGAAAATGGGGAACTAGCTCAGCAGACCTGTACAGTTTATGAATTTTCACACTTTAGATATGAAATTTCATAAGGACTTTGTGGTGAAAGCATATAGGTGGCAAACTACGTACTGCTAGCTGACTTGGTTTTATTGACCTTAGAGAAAAGCACAGACATATGCTATTTGTTTCCAATATTGCTCTTCTGTGTAAGCAACTGTATTATTCAACAGAAGATATCATTTGTTCATTAGTAATTGAATTTTAGCAATACGCCACATTACAAAAATAAATTTCTTATTTTTTTTTTTTTTTTATGGAAAACCTAAACAGTAGAGGACAATATTACTCATTTGAGTTATAATGTGACATACAAAATCAAAACCATAAATTATTGACATAAAAAGAATGCATCGGATTCTCCTGGATGTAGGATTTGCTGCATATCTCACTAAGCTTAAAAAGCATACTTGTCAGTTTGAGAGAGAAATGGACGGAACTATTACATGAATTAGATCAGTGTGTCTAGTGCAGAATTATACAATGATTCTAGAATTATCATGTACCTTGACAAAATAAAATGCAAAATCTTGATAATATTTTGGGAATGAGATAACTATTTAAACATTAGTCTTTCTACCATTTCATTAAATTTACTGAAATAACTAAAAAAAAAGAGGACTTATAAAGCAAGTGACAAGACGACAACATATTGTTAGTGGCCAAATAATGCCTGAATCAAATTTCCCTCAATATGGAAAGTTTAGTAATAGCTATTTATTTCTTTAATAAGGGTACAAGTAAACTCTGAAGTCATGCTGAAATATTTTGAAATGGTACACTATCAGATACTGGATCACTCTTAAATTGTACTGTAGTACATTGTGCATTTATACCAACAGACGACTAATCAAGGAGACCACTGCAGTGAATTTAAATGGAATATTTTGGTTTTTGCTCCAGTTACCCATATAAATGAGTGACCAGAGGATATAACTGAAAACATGCAATATAATTCTGGAGCAGATTAATGAACTGTAACTTATACAGAAGCAAGCAGTGAAATGTTGAAATTAGAAATTTTGTTTTCTGCACCTAGCATTATAGGATGGCTGTGGCTCAAAGTTTAGAACAAACAATATTTCCAGAACAGTTCCTCCTTGATAAAAATTGAATCGCCTAATAATTGCGCCTACGTCAAACATACTAGGAGATTCTAGATCATCACAGCAACGACTGTTCATCAGTTTTGAGAGATCAAGTTACCCATAGTTGAAATAGCAATCTATATATTTAGATACCTTTTTTCCCTATTTTGAGTGGGTTTGGGTTCTTAAAGCTGTCTGACCAAACCTGGGTTAAACTTCCTCTAAATCAACACAAAAGTTATTGACATATTAAAAGAGAACAAACATAGTTTCAGCACTAACTGATTACACTGAATTTTATATACCAGATTCTACAACTTTCATGAAAACTTCACTTTTCAGGTAGATTCTCAACAAGAACAAAATACTACTTAGTAGGTGGCCACACTTAAATATCACTGACTATTAATCAAATAGAAGTTAAAGCTCAAATAACAGCAAACAAGAAGAGCAAGATACCAGTTGGGAGAACACCATTTCACCAAAATATACTCCTAAACTCTGTTTCTCAAATGGTATGTATTATCCTTTTTTTTGATAGAGTATATTTTCCGAGCACACTGTGGTACTTCACACCTACTAAGGTGACTTTTTTTTTGATGAGTTTGAAACTCATATATATGAAACCTGGATATCTAAAACATTTGTCTTCTTGTAATTTAACTGCTAATTTGAAAAGCTACATGATCCCAGATTGATTTCAGGAATTGATTAGATGACTCATTTCAAGGAAAAGAAAATTTTGTTTATTGAAAAAAAGCTCAGAATTTTGAGTATTTCATTCAGCAGAGTATATAAAAGTAAGCTAATAATAGGGTAGATTTGCAGCGAAATGATGCAGAAAAATATAATTGTTAATAATATTATGTAAAAATGTCAATGATTAAGGAAATGTTTATGATTAGACATTTTTTTATAATGCATGACTTTTGTCTGAATGTTACTGGATTAAGCCATAAAGCCAGCCAACTAAGTGTGCCCTCTTTTATTTGATCTAGTTCTATTCTTCTAGTATATCTCAAAAAAATAAGCAAAGTTGTTTTCTTATGATGAAAAAGTATAAATTCCTGTTTTCTACTTAAACAAATACAGAAATCCGGTCTCCATAAGGCACACTTTGTGAAGATTCACATTAGAATCCTTATTCAGCAACCTACTTAATGATTAAAACCTTTGTGGTTTTTTTTAAATTATTTTTAAGTGCAAAGGAAGTCAATCTGACTTCTTCAGTAAGCACACAAGTTCTTTCATGAATAAATTTAAATATGTGATCAAAATTAAAGAAAGTGCATTATTAAAAACAAACCTCACCACTGGAAATGTAGAACACCAGAATTCACTGTATGTTGTGAAGCAGGAAGATTTTGAAGGAAATGACAGCAAGAAAATAGAATTCCTTGAACATTTTCCTGCATCAAGAGATATAATACATTTGGGTTGCATTTTTCTACTTTTTCTTATTGTCTATTTTCACTTGTGTTTCCTATCACTAACAGTACTAGACATATTAACATGTCTATTTTTATATATTCTATTGAGGTAATAACATAATTTGCCTTTCATCATCCATGTCTTTCTGTAGAACAAAATAATCCTTTTTGAAGCTACTAGAAAAAAAAAATCTGCCACTCTGTGCTCATTAATATTCTAAAGCAAAGTAAGTTTTGAATAGTTAGGATGAATTCTTGTGTCAAACACAAGATGGTTATTCATGTTGAAAATGTTAACTCATGAGTTTATATTAATGAAAACATTTCAGGTGTGACTGACTATAGAATTACTCTGTCATGGACTGTAAAATAGACATGCAAACACATATTTTGGAAAATAACGGAAGTTTCCACAATGAAGGCTTCAGACAGAGAGATGTGAAATCTATGCAAAATATGCCTTCAAATTTGAATGAACATGTCTCTGTAACTAGAAACACTCCTGAGGTGTTCCAATTTCTATGCTTTAGGGACAACCATAGCAGCAGAAACCACAAAGAATGCCTGAACCAACTAATCAAACAACAAAACCCAATCATTTAAAAGTTTTTTCAAAAGTTTAATTTTTCTAAATTTTTGAAGGATGCTACTGTAATTTTAATTAATTTTCTTCAAGAACTTTCGTATTTTGTATGCGTTCTGATGTATGTGGATTTTTTGCAAGATACAAGTATGGTTGAAAGAAATAATTAGAATGAGCTTGAAAATTCTGCTTCTACATAAGGGATTTTTCCTGAGCTATTTCCCTTGATTTCATAGAACTTGAAATTTTCCTTAGAACTGCAAAGAAATGTGGATCATGCCTGGAGTACTGTCTTCTTCACTGTGTCGTCAAGTCTGTCCATTGTCTCTGCTATTTTCAGTAGTTGTCCTAATTTGCAGCAGCCATATTTTGTGACAGTGATTGAAAACAACAGATTGAAAAATACCACATTTCTTTTTGCTGATGATGCTCAGAAGCTAACTATTAATGTAAACCATCAAAGTTCTCACAGCGTGTTGTACTTTTCTGTAACCTTAGCAAGTTTGTTGCAATTAGCCTTTCCCAAATATGAAATTGAAGTAACATTTCCAAATCTATTTCTTTTTTGAAAAAATAATACTGTTCAAAGTCAGACTTGTAATTTCAAGGGTTGTACTCACAATTTGGAATACGAGTTTTACAGAACTGAAAGAATCAGATAAATTGAACTCTGCTGCTAAGAAAAGCCACTGTCTTAGCAAGAGCTAACTGAAAAGCTTTTCATAAAGGGAAAGACTTGGCAACAAAATCTAATATTTACTATATAGTAGCTAAGAAGAACCGGCACAGAAGCAGAGGACATAAGAACCTTCGGTTTTTCATTTATAGAAAGAATTTTAAGGGAGAGGAGCAGAGGGGATATGTTCAGGCTTTTTTTTTTTACACTTGTAGCACCCTTGACCTATTCTACTGGACAATATTTTTGAACAGTGTGGCTTTGATATAAAGTTTTGGTAGAAGACTTGAAGTTTGAAGTGCTTAACATAGGATTTCAGGTATCAAAGTCTTGCAAAGCTATTTGAACTGCTTTCCTGCATGCGTCATCTATCTCAATAAAGCTCACAAAACAAACAGAAGGCAGTAGGCTTCAGAGTTCCACATTCTAGATTTCTTTCAACCATTTTTTTTTACTTCATTTAAATACATTGACTGAATAGTACACCAGTAAAACAGCATCTATTCTGCAGGTAGTTAATGGCAAACGGAGCTTCCATCATAATGTAGAGATGAATTTAGGGAGAGAAAGGAAAATGTGAGAAGAAAGAAGACAGTGTACATAAAAGAGGGAGCAAATAGCGCAAGGTAAAGTAATGAGTGCAAAGTACGGAAAGAGGGAAAAGGATAATGCGGAAGATAGAGCAGAGGTTAGAGGTACAGAAGGGAACAAGCAAGTCTACTATGCTAGAAGCTATTCTCTCCTTGCACCAGAGAAAATTCCAATATTTTTCAACTTCACTAGTAATTCTTTTATGTTTAATTGGCTGTTGTATGCCTTTGTAACTTTATGATTATTTTCACCAACCACAATAGAACCAATTGCATTGAGTCAGTTCTACAAAAGGTCTAGCTTGTTTCTAGGTTTAATGGAATGTTATTCTTACTATATAATGCTGACATTCAGGGACATAGCTCAAGAGCACGATCCAATTTTGCTACATGCTCCGCAATAATAGAACAAAATCCAGGGTTTTGCAGTTGTCTGGCTAAAGAAAAGACAGCCATAGCACAAAGGACAAAAAAAAAAAAAGCAGAATATGTTATGAACTGAGTTTGAATATCATAGAATATAAGCATATGTTTTAAATTTCTTCTCTGAATGAGCATGATTCATTGACCAACAGATTCTTTTTTAACTTTCATGCTCAAAATTCATTTGTTACAGCCTGTCACTGAATAAATCTTTTAGTGTAGAAACACATCTGAAAACATATCTCCATTTCTGCTGAGATATAACCTTGAGCACGAGGAATGTGTTTCCAAGGATAGTAATGTCAAGTATAATACAGCCCCAAAGATGCTGTGGAGAGTTACTCGATTTTTATTTCTAGAACTGATCCACTTCTAAAAATATAATAATACCAAATACAGCTGCCAATGGCAGAAAGACAGGACCATATTATTTAACAGTCATTGGGCAGAAAGTGTCACTATATTTCTGAGCACTATATTTCTGAGCACTCTTTTCTGTCCACTTGCAGGACACAAAGGACAATGAAGACAGTGAAGAATGAAAACAAAAGCCAGAAGATCTCCTGTTGATTCCAGTGGTCTGTTGTTTCTTTTCAGATTGAAAACTAAGACTTAAAACCAAGTTCCGCTCAGATGGGAGTGAGGGAGGGCACATCGAACTGAATAGAATAAATCTGAGGATTAAGACTTGCTGGAATTTTTATTTCTCTGTTGCATTGTCACTCTAATAGTAAGAATGCTGCAAGTTGTCTTGCTGTCAAAGACATATATGTGTGGTTCGTGTGTATATACATATAACATGTAAAAATATAGTACCTTTACTTAATTTTATCAAGATCTGTTCATCTATGTGAAAGCACAAGTAAAGGAATGAAACATGTGGAATGTCAAAAAGTACTTACTGATCTTACTGCTCGTAAAGAACTTTTCAGACATCTTTTTGCCTGTGGGAAGAGAAACAAACCATTGTGAGTATTTCTGGAAATATTACTCCCTGTTCTTTTCCTTTTTATCCTGATGAACTTGACTAACAACCCAATACTCTGTGACATCTCTGTGGTGGGCTTTCAAATTTGTTTTAGTCAGAATTTAAGGTTCTCCCTACTAAGCTGCAGTTTCACTCTTATAGTAACTTTCCTGTTTGAAAACACAACCTAAAGACTCTGCAAGTTATTATTTTATAATAACCTCCAACTATTCTGCTTAGTATTTATTTCTGTTTAACTCATTTAACATCCTTCTTGTCTAATTTCAGTCAACAGCAACTTTGGTTGCTTCTAAAACACAATACATTTTTACCTTCTATCTGAGATCCTCTCAAACAAAGTTTTCAATTCCTTATCCAAATAATGACACACTAGATTGAAAATTTACCTCTGGGTCATCTTTACTATTTATTTGTATTTCAGAAGTAGCTTGAGTCTCTATGGAACTGATATCTTTTCAAACAGGAAAGCTTCATCAATTTTCATCATAGCTTCCGTGCTGCTGTCAAGTCATTTTCCTCTATGTGAAATGCTTTTATAAATCCCTTTTGGTGATTCATTCTATTTGTAAGGGATCTCTTAAAGACAATTTCTTGTGTATGCATAGGTCAGTGTGGATAACTAAGAGTGAAAATGCATGAGTAAGAAGAGCTTTTTTAATGGGTTTCTTTGAACTAGACTTGTGTTGGTTTTATCTCTAAAGGAATTCTTACTCTCTCTCAGTCCTTCTAGATGATAGCAATTAGGAATGGATATTTTAGCATGAATCAATCTCCTTGTTCCCAGAAAATTTTATAGGTATATTTACACAGAAAAAGTCAAAGAGCAGCAACCCATAGGTAAGAGAGTATTATGTGAAATACCATATTTTTATGTGCAATACCTTGAGAACTACTACGTGGATTAACAAATTCTTTATAAAATTATAACGATTAGTTTTCTATTACCATTTTTATATTTTAGAACTTGATAGATTTTCACTAGACTGCTTAGTCCATTTTTATGACTAAATCTCTCTGAAACTCTTATACTAACTATACTAGTGTTGAGAATATAATGTTGGGAACAGTCTGTGATGAGGCAAAATAAAGTGACTTTTTTTTTTGTACCAGCTGCTATGAGTGCCATGAATTCTGTCAGCAAAGTAGGTGAAATTTAATTGCTCAAAATAGCCAAAGATTTCTAGCTGGACTTAGTTACAGCTCATACTGCTGTTATTAACATCAGAATGTACAAGACAGGAGTCGGGAAACAACTGTGTTAAATCAAATCTACAAGTATTGGTTTTAAGGTATTTCAGTTTATTCTCTAAAGTAGACAAGGTATAATGATAAAGATGTGATTGTTTTAAAACCGGAGGGGCATAGAAGAAATTTTTGTCCTTTTTGGCTTCTGTAATTTTGCAGTATTTGCATTCCTTTTATATAAAACAAAGAATAACTTTGCAAGTAGTGGAATATGTCAAATAGAGGAATAAGAGCCTCTAAGGCCTGCTGAAAAAAGGACTGCCTTGTCCTTGTTTCTTTCTTCCCATTTTCATGAAAACTCTGAAAGCTGTGAATAAAATTTTATTTTGGTTCCGGTAAAACTAAGTAAAATCTAGATTGCAGAAGTAACTTGTTGCTGAGTTTGCACTTCCAGACTCGAGTGTCTAAGAGGCATACTAAGAATTTATAAGACCATTTATGAGGAAGTTTATTTTCCAGTTGGGAAGGCGGGCAAACAGCTCTCTCTGCAGCTGATGTTATTGCTTCTTCTAGGCTGGAGAAGATCTCTGGCTCAGTCGATTTTTCAGTTGAGAGCATCTTTTCCGTAATCTTCAGACTTTCTGCCAGCTCACATACTTCATTGCTGAAGTGTTCTTCAAATATGGCCACTGACTTCCCCCCCAGCAGCCATTGTTATTTTCTTTTTGTGATGAATGGTATAGCCGTTCTTATTTTCTTTTTGTGATTAATAGTATTAGGCTTATGTCTGTTCTCTAGTTGTATCGCCTGTTTTCTGCTACAGTTAGGCTTGTAACTTTGTAAAAAAATTACAGAATTGTAGCATTATTGAGCGACCCAGGGATTGCAGGGATCTCAAAAGATCATCTGGTCCAGCCATTAAGATAAACAGACCAAAACTCAGTTTAAGCTCTGACTGTTATTGTTATATTACAATAAGGCAGCCATGAAGATTAGAGAGTAACTATGCAGTAGTCAAATTCATTCTGTAATAATGTCTCAGGACTTATCATATTATACTGTTCCCTTTACAAGTAAATAATGTGTTATTATTTGGGAGGTCTCAGTTGACTAGAGATTAGTACATGCAATACCTGTCTACAAGAAGTAGCGGAAGGAAGATTCAGGGAACTACAAGTGTGTAAGCCTGACCTTGACGCTGGGAAAGGTTATGGAGTAGGTTATCAGAGGCATCAAAAGGCAAGATAAATGTACAATGGATTCTATTTGCTTTCTTAGATTTATTAAAACATACTTAAACATTTAATATGAAATAAGGATATCTGTAGACACTTTTTTTTATTTTGATACAATAAGTTCAGGAATATCTGGTGGAGTCCACTTTAATGTCTCTGATGCTTTTTGCATGCATACTCAGCGCAGGAAGTGTTTTTTCCTGCTGAGGCAAGACTGAAGCATAGGTGGAGTTCTTATACAGTACCAGAGTCTTCAGGATTCAAGAATTTGCACAAGTATTTCCAAGTAACATTAAAAAAAAATAACTTAATTCATAGCAATTTTTTGCTTCTTAAAATTACTCTTTACATACAATTGGAAAATAACAAAAAGGCAAGTCTTAGCTTGGCTTGATGGGAGCATTTCATGCAGGGACGAATAAGCATAGTCACAGGTTTAACCTCTTCAAATCCAAATATATTTTTAAAGAAGGTTCTTCAGATTCTTCATGAATTAGACGTTTAAGTTACTGCATAGCCACTTTAATAATTCTCTCTTAAATTATAGTGTTGGAAACCTAAAATACAATACAAGTAACAAGTCCAGGGGATATATCTGATGTGTTCTGCTATCACTGAAAGTAAATTTGGTGCTGAAAGATAAGATTTCTTATTCTTTGTCTTTGGCTTAGTCTATTTCATGAAAATAGGACACCAAGATATTCGGTTATTGAAAAATATAATTGTTTCAATTCCATTTTTTCTCCCTTGATCCTCAAAACAAATAGCTGGTACACACAACTATCTGTTTCTGTAGCTGAATAACCGTCATTTCTATTAAAAAGTTGTTGAGCATTTTAACAAATATATTGCAAACTCCCACAAATGACTGATCTACTAACATTAATACCAAACTTGTTATCTTAAATTTACATTCAAGAACTAGAGCTCTATTTGCAAGAACAATGATTGTTTAACATTGTACTGTCAGTTAACACTTCCTCTATATTCCATAGTAACAGTAGATTCCAGCTCTTCATCTTTTATTAAAGACCTTTGAGGCATTTTTCTTCAACAGGTCTTCAATAACATCACGACATGACCCTTTAGGAGATGAAGGCCATGAAAATACTGTCAAGATGGAAAATCTGTAGATTAACCACCAAAGCACACCAACAGCCATGCTAAGATCTCTTATATATTACAAATGTACACAAAAAGTGAGATCAAACTTGCAGAAGTTAGAGATTTATAAGTTATCCTGAGTCATTGCATTACTAGTGATAATACGGACAGATAATTTAGAAGCAGCCTAGGCTATAGTATTGTACAAATATAACTACGATAAAGCAATTTACCTGCAACCTTGTATTGCCTCAATATCCTAAAGGGTTTACACTAGAAACTACCTCTGATGGTTGTGTAACAATATTTAGTAAATGATAATTTAAATGGTTGCTACAGTATATTGTCATATTTACATTGAGATGTCTGTATTTTAACACCGTCTTCTGGAAAATTTTTATTTATAATTGTTGTAAACAGAAATATTTTATGCATTTGAAATAAAACTTCAAATTAAGATTACTTTTTATTTACAAAACATTTACATAAATGCAAAGGTTTATAAGTCTTGCATTTTTTTAATTTAAATAAATAAAAACACTTGCAAATCAAACATAATCATTTTTTATAATTTGGAAATCATCTTGCTATATTCTTTTCTTCATGTAAAACCTTCATATATTAGACATTCTTGTGGAATCTGCAGATTCCAGATTAACAATGCAGTATTCCACAGTTTAGCAGAAGCTCATTTTCGCTAGATAGTCATTTTTGTGTTATTTATGTACACTTTTAATTTTCTTGTAACACAGCTGTGTTGCTACTCTTTTATAATTTAAAATAAATCATCAACAGGACATTTTCTACTCTTAATAGCTCACTGCTCATAATTCAGTGCATCAAGAATCCCACTGTTGTCTAGCTTATGCAACGCAATCAATGGAATGCCTGTTTCACCTCATGAAAAGGGGCCAAAGCTTTCTTAAAGTTCTAGATCAAGTTATTAAAAAATCCTTTCCAAACATTGAAAGATCGTGTCAGAACTAGACAAAATAATAGAAAAAAACACAACACAAAAGTCATTGGCTGTTGAGAGATATATGTAAGACCTAAATTGCCTAGCATGGAATTGTCACTAATAGGCTTAATTAAAAAAAAAAAAAAAAAAAAAAAAGACTAATTCTGATGAATATGTATTCAGCCTGAAAAGTGTCTTACTCACAAATAATGCACTTACTCTCAGTTTCAATATCCTGTCGATCTTGATAATGAAGATTATTACATTGAAATATTTTAGAATTTCAAGTAGGTGTCTACAAAGTTGAGTTCTTAACATCAATTCATCATTCAGTTAGAAATTTTGTATTTTTGATACAATATTTGACTATTTTCTCTCTTTTGGATATGTGCATTTTTCCTCTGCATACAATGTTCCAATTATTTCATGTACATCTGATGCAAACGAGCTGATATAATTTAGCAAGGAAAGCTATTCTCACTTTCAAAAGAGAACTAAGAATTCTGATTTTCTCCATCGAGTAACTCTACTTATGCAATTGACATTGTCTGGGCTTTTGAAAGACAAAGGCCTTAATTTTTAATCCCACTTATATGTGTAAATGACTTCAGTGAATTAAAAGTGTAAAATAAGTATGAAAATTTGGGTTTGATTTCATGGCTTAGAAAATTGTCAGTTTTGTAGCCCTGTTAACTGATTCATAGTGTATTACTTAGCAAGTGACTTGAGAATAACAGTATGGATTTCATCATGCTGTTTTTCATTGAATTAAACATAACAAACTATTGGAAGTTCCATAATAAAGATGACAGAGAACAAAAAAATAAATTGGTAGTGGAAACTTTGGAAAATATTGACAATCATTAAAAAAAACTGGGAAAATCTACTCTTAAAAAATGTTAAGCTTTTTTTTTTTTTGTCTACTTTTGTGGTAAAAGAAATCATTATCTCCCTTTGCTGATGAACTCCTCTTGATAGAAGCAGGTAGTCCAGATCTCTAGACTTTATTACTAAGAAGAGCTTCTGTCACTACTGACTTTATTAGAAAGAAAAATAGGAACAAAGCAACATCTGTATTAACACTTTCCCATTTCATTTCTTTGTTTTTGAAAGGCATTCTTTAATTCATTATTTCAGACCTTCAAAGGAATTTTGATGAAAGGATATTCGAAAATTAGGGCCTTAGCACTCGGAGCTTTTTCCAAAATCCACAGATATTAGTGGCAGAACTCATGTTATTTACTTCATGAAATATAAGGCTTATTTAATTTTTTTCGGTCAATGTGGTCAACTTTATTCCAGTTCCAGGAATGTTTCCCATTTAGAAATAATACTCTCTAGCTCAATTCCACACTGTCCTTAATTCAGTCTCTCCTCATACACAAGTAATATCTAAGTTTTTTTATTACTATTATTACTTGTTTACTGTTTTCAAGAACTTAACTTTCCTGTTTGGACACAAAATCACTGCTCCATTCTGGGATCTCATTGGTTCAACTTCCCTACTTTAGGAATGAGAAAGAGATAAACAGGGAGGTTAAAAGACTTGCAAAGAGCTGCCAGGCAGGCACCAAGCCACCCAGTAACAACGCTAGGTATAGAAATCCAGCCGTGTCTGGAGGCATTCCTACTCTTCCCCACCTAGCCTTGGCTATGTGCTGCTTTTTATTCTCCCATTCACACCATTATTCCTAGTCATGAATCATAATGACATTATCTATCATATCTATCATATTTCCTCTTTGAACAGCATTGTAATATCTCTGTCACATTGAGAATGAAAATTTTTCCCTTACATTTGAACTGTGTTGATTAAATGCAGGTTTCATATACTACAGTAAAGTTTCACAATGGAAATGCACTATTTCATTTCCAAATGACATATCCTTCACTTCATAATGATTTAAACCCCAAGGAACAAGGGTTCTTACTTCTGCTGTATTCATTACTTTGGCTCCCCATCCAGATGTCTTCTCTATACAGTAAATAGATAGCCAGAATAATTTGCTTCATACTTGTTATTTAATAGATGAGATATTTAGAAATTAACAATGCACTTCTGTTTATCGGTCCTTTGCCAGTAGTTTAACTGTTATCCATGAAGGACACTATTCTTTTTCCTAAGAATATTAGGCAGTTCCAATTATAGAAGCAGGAAGGAGAGTGTTGAATTATGAAAGGACTTTATAAATTAAAGTCCATGAAGTTTTACTCAGCTTTTTGTTCAGTGAACAGTGATCATGGCACATAGAAACAGTCCATATTCTAGGATCCTCACCAGTGTAGAGTTCCTTATGAACACTGAAAACCACAACTGTAGTTTGCCTTGTGTTTGGAGCAGAGTGCAGCTCAATGCAGGGCTGAAATTCCACTGTATTTCCCTAAGCTTGCAAGCTGTACAATAGAGAGGATCACAAGTCTTATCCTTGTGAAAATGCACAGGGAAAACCATTTTGTCTCATCCCTACAATATGACAATCATTTCCAGTGTATATGTGAATAAAAAATATTTTCCATAGGAGAAGGTGGTATGGATTACATCTGCCCTGAAGTTAAACAATTTATAGATCAGACAGCAAATGATAAGGATGTCAGAATTCAATCTTTAGTACTTTCATGGAGGAGCAGGTCAACCCAGTTTTCCTTTTCATAGTTACCTTTTCATAGTTCTTCTCATTTTGTATATAATGGTTTCTCTTTGATGGTTTGTTTGTCCAGGAGAGCTGATATACAAAAATGTAAACAGACCAATGTACTTTTTTACACTGAAGTAGAAAGTAATATAAGCCAGAGAGATAACTTGGCAGAAAAGCACTTATGAAGTCTGTGATTCCCTACTTCTTTCAATAATCTTAAAATTCTATGCAATATGGTGAAGAAAAGACTTGTGTAAAAATTAAAAGAAAATCAATGTTCTTAAAGCAGAACAAAACATTTTAAAATTTTCTGACCAAGTAAACTATTAAATATATGAAGAACCTTTTCATCTTACTAAGTTGAAACGTATTAATGATATATAGACTTCTAAAGCCAAAGTTGATTAAGGCCATTTCATCCATTAAATAATTTTCTCATATTAATAGCATTTTTTTTAGAAATGAACAGTGAAATTATATGGTTTTGTCATTATTAGTAATTGCAGTACTGAGGAGTTACTAATTTAATAATATTGAGATAAAACACATAAACTTAGCATCCAATAATCTGTCCCATTGAGTAATCCACAGATTTCACCCTTATAAACTCTCTTTCTTGGGAAAAATTGTTTGAGAGATATATTCTTTTAAACATTTTAGGACAACTCACTTATCATGCTTTCAGATCGGTATTTAGAATAAATATTTATTCTTCAAAAAGAAAACACAAAAATCCACTTTTAGAGTGAATTTTTTTTTGTTTGTTCATCTCTTTGCAAAAATTTTAAATAACCGTTTGCTTCTGTTCCTTATTTTTTATTAGTTCTCTGAAAGGTCATGAAATTAATAATAAGAAAATGCCAAAATATTGCATTTATTTCCTATTAAATAGACTTCAGGAAGTTTCAACACTGATAATTCCATTCTCCTTCTCATTTTAAGTCATCCTCATCAGAGACATTTTGTTCGGTATCTAGAGAGGGAATACTTGTGCAGCTTGCTTTTAAATACAGCACAGGTAATTTATGTCTTTGTCTACTCTCTGAAGACCAAGCCCATTCAAAAGTTTAGCCCTGTCTGCTCATCCAGTAACAGCCAAAGAACATATGCAATTTCAAATACAGCCTGCATGACTCTCCTAGTGTCCTTCTGAGTGTAAAAACAAAGTAATAGAAGTTCTTCAGATTATAGTTTTGAACACAGAAAGACTTTTGAATCTTACCATTTTGGCAGGAAAACCAGACATCGCTGTTTTAGACTATGGACTATTTAAATTATTAAATCTTGAGACAATAGTGTTCCAATCTCTGTAATTAAAGTTTATCAAAGATTAATTTTCTGCCTGAGAATTTTTTTCTTCCTGGAGGATTTTCATTCATTAAAGTTTGGTTTAAAATTTTGCTTGTTTCCACTGCCATTTTTGACAAAGACAAACGATTTTATGAAAAATATGGTAAAGGGAAAATATTTTTTCTAAGAATGATAGTTCTATAGCTCTTTAGAGAGCAAAGTCATTGCTACGGTGTATTTCGTTTTTCTTGGTGTCTTATTGCAAACACCTAGCGGAACTATTATCAAATCATTAATGATACCTCAAAAGAGAACTGTGAAGTAATAAATGCTTTCCATGCTGCTGACAAATTGCCACAACTGACACAAAGAGACCTTGGGAGGCCATTTATTTCTGTAAAGACTCTTCAATAACACAGTTTCTAATACATATTTTTGTTTTACGCCAGTTATGTGACTTATCTCACTCTCTCTTTATATTTTTATAGAAAGACATTTTCTAAATATCATCCAATCGAAATATAATAATGGCCAGAATAAATTAGTGAGGAGATGCAATAGTTCTGTAGGTTACCAGGCTGATTGGTCAAAGTCTTGTTTTATTGACTTCTATAATGAATAATTTCATATCTAAAAAAGCATATGATATTCTTCACTTGCAGGAAAAATTTTTGCAGGCAGGTGGAAAGCAAATTTCATGAGAACATCTCATCCATTGTTTTTTTTCTATCAAAATTATCAAAAGCTCATAGTACACAGCTTGAAGTGTAGTATCATTCCCTTATTTAATTTTTGAAAATGTATGCTGCTCTTAAAGACATGAAGTTCTGAGAAAGCTGCTTCCTTTTGCAGATGATGCCAATATTCCATCAAGAAATATCCTTTCAAAAATTTTAGTACTCATTAAAACACTTAAACACTTTATGATATATGATGAATATATGTACTCTAGTCTTAAAAGAATTTAGAATTGAAGCTGCTTTTGAAAGTGCCTGGGATTTTTTTTTCTGTTTGTTTGTTCAGCTGAGATATGAAGTGGGATAAACAATCCATCAATACATGACTGGCTTACAGTTTGGAGATTCATTGATGGTAAAAAGAGCAGAACATTTCACTATGTTGAAACAACTATTTCTTTGGTTGCTATATAAAAACATTTTTGCATTTAAAAATCATCAAAAAAATAAAAATAGAGATACTCTTTGTGACAGCGTCTCTGTATGGCTTACAGTTGTACAGATGTGCCTAGAATGAGACTCTGGTAGACTGGTAGATTTGTAGATTGGTAGATTTTGTAACAAGGTATATAAGAAGTCTCCTGTTCCTCCAGAGGAAGAAGTAGTTTTAACAGCTCCCATATTAAGATCCTTAGTATGCAAACATGGTCATGCCAGAGCCTTAATTTAAATTTTTATTTTTATTTTTTTTTCCTAAAAGGTAGGTGTTTAGGACTTCTGTAGAATACAGCTGTTAAAGAGGTAGTTCAACGTTTTACTTACAGAAATGCAAAGAGGTCACACATGACTAACAGAGATTACTATAACTGCCCATCCTACAAAAAAAATAAATAAATTAGGAAGCACCCACCACTATACAATGCTTACTGATAGTCAAACTGCCCATAATTTTAAGATTGACCAGGCATTATTTGTGTTCGCTGAGAGATAATAAGTCTAAGAAATGACTTTTTTGTGCTCTTGTACTGAGAGCGGCCTGTAATGTATAGCATACTTTTTGTGTCCTTGGTTTCTTACTGACTTCATTAAATGCATTGGTTGAAGAAGACAGGCTTTATTCCTTTTTTCATGAGTCTTCAGTATATGACTTGTGCATGCTGCATTCCATGACACCACGTGAGAAATACTAGTAGCCCTAGTGTGCAGTTAGCTGATAAGGAGGTTGGCCATTTACTGTGTCATAGCATGGCTTCCTCAGTAACCAGATGATGTGTGACATCATTATATGAATCTAAATGTTAGTAATTCACCCCTTTGCATCACCAGCAGGTCATGGGAGAGTTCAGAAGTCTAGAAGGCAATGTTTAGAAGACAGCTCTGCCTGCTTCATGACATGTTTGTTCACTTAATTAAAAACTTGTGAAAACATCTGATATATTTCTTATTTTTTTTCTTCAAATTGCTCATCCATAACTGTGACAGATAAATCTTTTTCTGTGAAACTTTTTCATTGAAGAGGTGAGACCTATTCACAGTTTGGACATGCTGGAAGTAATTCTCATATTCTTACAGTATATGCCATATATCAGAAGCTATGCAACATAAAGGGAAGTTTTACATCTGCACTGTGGCGTCTCCATCTTGTGTGATTGGTTTTCCCGTCTCTTTATAGTCCAGGCACGTATCCCTGGCTGCTGTGATAGGAAACAAACAAACAAACAAGCAAGAATTGTCTAAACTGTGTTATTGTGACGGATATAATCTCTAATAATACCAGATAATGCTGAGGTAGACTCTAGGACTCCTAGCAGTAAGAGTACAACTGATGTCTAAATGATTAGATGTAAAGATCAGAAAGGACCATTATGTTTGTTTTTCTTATGTATAACCACAGAATACCAATAAATAGAATTATATCTCCGATAAAAGACATTGGTCTTAATTCAAGTTTATTGCTTCAACCCTATGTAAATTTTAGATTCAGAATTAGACAATATGGTACGATCATGACTACAGCTAACTGAGAATGTATGTTGTGACTACACAGAGACAGACCAGATGTAGGTCAAATCCAAGGCAGGATATATCCAGTATAGTGGAACTCTTAATTTTCTTCAGTCGGGTCTTCTTACTCTGTCTTCAATCCATCTCTGCAACTAACTTCACCACCCATTAGCAAGACAGATGGATGGCAGCTGTCATTAGATTTATGATTTGAGAAAATTTTTCCAGAAGGTGCACAGCAAGTTGAACAAAAATTCTTGCAATACAATTGAATAGCTAAAAGGGAGAACCATACAGGCATGCTGAGGTGATTCCAAAGAAACAAGTTTCAGAACTAGTACAGCCAGAATGATAATCATGATAAATTACCTTATGAGTTTGGCGACTCCTTCTTCTAGGATTGATTATGTCACGGTATTCCAGTTCAAGACAAAAACACACCACAGAAATTAAAAAAAATCAGAAAGTCAGAAGATGCAAAAGAGTGACAAATTTTTCTTTGATACTTTTGAATTAATGCATGATTATTACATTTTTATGACTCTGAGCTTGCATTTTTAAGATATGTTCACTGTTTTTAGTTTGTTTGTTTGCTTTTTATCTCTGAAAAATATATTTTGAGCCGTAGATCTTCTACAATGCTAGAATTAACTCAAGTATTTTTTCCCTGCCTTTCTGGGGACAATTAGAATTTACTATTATATTTAATTGTTGTCTAACGTAAATCAAGTAGATTCACATAAATATACATGCCCTTTATGTTCGAGATACTTACCATTTTATTTCATTTGTTCATTTAATATCTGAGAATACCTAGTAGATTCAGTTTTAGGTACATATCTGTGTGCTTTAGACTAGCATGAGGCAAAAAAAAAGCCTTTCAAGTGAGATTTGGTGCATTCTTCACCTTTTGTCATTTCAAAGATAGCATACCAAATATTCAAATTGCTCAGCAGGCATCATTGCATGTAGAACTAACTGGCAGTGCAGCCAAAAAACATAAGGGAAAAATGAGACAGAAGACTACCCTTCTTCCCTGAGCGGACTGAAGGAAGAAAAGATAGGTAGAATATTTTAAAGGGATGATAATTCAGAAAGCTGAAAACTGCCTTAGATTATTAGATTGTCAAAGTTCTTTACAGAAAGATTTTCCAAAACAAGTTTCATGAAGTGAAGGGAATATAGATTCTGGATACTCCTAGTGATCTGATCAGTCTGGCTGCTGAGGAAATATGTTGGCAATGTGGCAGAAAGCTAATCAAGCTCATTTGCATTTGGAAAGCTATTTAGAATTTGGAGACTAAGTAAACTGTGGTGATGATCTATACTGTGGAAAAAATTCTAACTAATTCTACTCACAGGTATTTTCCCAGCCATCATTCTCAGGAAGTGCTGTCTGATGTTTAATATTGTACGGCTCTGTTCACCTGTAAATTAGATTGCCTTTCTTCCCCATCTTATTTCTTTAGATTTTTTAAAGTTTTGGGTTTTTTAGGTTGATATGTTTTTCAATAGTTCAGAATGTTGTTCTCAGCTGAAAAAAACAACCTCAAACCCAAACAGCTCCAAACCAATCTCTAAAGACAAGTATATTCATCAGAAGATGTACAAGTGGAAGTACTATGCAGCTGGTTTACTTAAAACAAGAAAGAAAAAAAGTATGTTCCTATTTTACTCAGCCCAGCTTTTGAGCTTGATGATTGGGTAATTTCTCAATTGTTCAAATACTATTCCAGTTATCACTGAACGCTAGCAGGTAAAAAATATGTCATTCCTTTGAAATGACAATGACTTTTATTTCATGATGCTGTTGACTATTCAGCAGCTGAAATATTGAGAGTTAAAAGGTAAAAAGCAAGTTATGACACCAAAGAAAGTTGTGGTAATTCTGAAATAAAAATCCAATATTAGTCCTATAATTTGATCTGTGAAAACCCATAACTTTATTTAGACATACAGAATCATTAGGTTGGAAAGGACCTCTAATATCATCAAGTCCAGCTGTCAGGCCAATATCACCATGTCTGCTAAAGCATGTCATGAAGTGCCAAGTCTACACACTTTTTGAGCATCCCCAGTATTTAACCCCTCTTTCAAAAAAGATTTTTTTTTTCTCATATCTAATCTAAATCTCTCCTGGCACAACTTGAGACTATTTCATCTCATCCTATCACTTGTTACTTGGGATAAGAGACCAGCACGCATCCTGCTACAACTTCCTTTCAGGTAGTTGTAGAAAGTGATAAGGTCTCCCTCCAGCCTCCTCCTCTCCTATCTAAACAATCCCATTAGCTCAGATGATCTTCATAAGACTTGTGCTCTAGACCCTTCACCAGCTTTGTTGCTCTCCTCTGAACACATCATAGTAACTCGGTGTCTTTCTGGTACTGAAGAGCCCAAAACTGAACACAGCATTTGAAATGCAGCTTCACCTTACCAAGTACAGATGCATGATCACTTCCCTGGCCCTGCTGCCCATGCTAGTTTTGATAAAACCCAAGATGCTGCTGGCCTTCTTGGTCACCTGGACACTCTGCTGGCTCACGTTCAGTGGGCATCAACCCTTTTATGCCAAGCAACTCTCCAGACACTCTTCCCCAAGCCTGCAGCATTGTACAGGGTTGCTATGATCAAAGTGCAAAACCCAGAACTTGGCATTGTTGAATCTCATACAACTGCCCTTGGCCCACCGCTCCAGCCTGTCCAAGGCCTTCTGCAGAGCCTTCCTTCTTTCAAGCAGATCAACACTCCTGCCCAATTTGGTGTTATCTGCTAACTTTCTGAGGGTGTACTCAATCCCCTCACCCAGATTATTAATAAAGATATTAAACAAGACTGATCCCAGCACTGAGCGCTGAGGAACACCTCTTGTGACTGGCTGCCAGCTGGTTTTAACTCTATTCACCACAGCTTTCTGTTCCCAGCCATCCAGCTAGTTTTTGCCTGGCAAAGAGTACTTTTGTCTAAGCCATGAGCTGCCAGCTTCTCTAGGAGAATACTATGGGAGACAGTGTCAAAGGCTTTACTAAAGTCCAAGTAGATAAAGTGCACAGACTTTCCCTCATCCACTATGTGAGTCACCTGGTCTTAGAAGGAGAATAGGTTGGTCATACAGAATCTGAACCCATTCTGACTGGGTGTGTCCCTTGCTTGACCTTCATTTGACTGGTGAGAGCATTCAAAATGATCGACTCCATAACCATTCCTGTTACCAAGGCTGGGCTGACAGGCCTGTAATTTCTGAGATCCTCTTTCATGCCCTTCTTGAAGATGGGTGTCACACTGGCAAACCTCCAGTAGTCTGGGACCTCACCTGTTAATCAAGACTGTTGATAAATAATGGAGAATGTCTTGTCAAGCTCCTCTGACAGCTGCCTCTGCTTCTAGGTGGATCTCATCCGGCCCCATAGACTTGTGAGCAGTTGTTGACTACTCTGGAGTATGGAGGCATTATTCTGCTCTCCATCCCTGTCTTCCAACTCAGGGGTCTGAATACCCTGGGGATAACTGGTCTGAGTATTTAAGACTGAGGCAAAGATCATTAATCAACTCAACATTTTCCTCATCCTGGGTAGCAATGTTTTCCTCCATATTCAATAAGAGATGGAGATTGTCTTTTTTTGTTGTTGTTGTTGTTGATGATGTATTTGTAAAAACATTTTTTGTTGTTTCTTACAACAGTGACCAGGTTGAGATATGGCATCACCAGTGCCGAGTAGAAGCGAAGGTTCATCTCCCTCAGCCTGCTGTCAAAACTCCAGCTGGTGCAGCTCAGTATACTATTAGCCTCCTTTTTCTGTCTGTTCAACTTGGTGGGATTCCCAAGCCCCTTACTGTAAAGATGCTTTCCAACCAGCCAGACCTCAGAATATACTGATGTATTGCATTGTTCCTTCAGACTTTGCACATTCCTTTGTTGACCTTCGGGAAGTTTCTGGCATCCCATTCGGCTGCTATTATTAGGTCAAGTACATAGATCAAGACAGGCAATGAAATCAGAAAGGACCTTGCATGTTCAGAAGCTTGTCAGTTTTTTCCAAATATTCTACACATAAACTCATAGTATGTAAACCCAGATGGTTTTCCAGATACCTTGCAAACTACTTTCATGCTAAAACCATTCTAGTACCTCCCTACTAAAACTTTGTTTTAACCTTATATAGTTTTAGTTATTTTTCTCCCCTAAACCAAGGTTATGGAATTTGTTCATACTGTCTCAGATACTCTTTCCATGACATCTCCTTCTCCATATAGCTGTTCAGAGAACAGGTTTTGACTTGGACAAGCTGTATCTGAATGTATGGCTGTTTAAATAATATATGTCTCCCAGTTTAGTTCAAAGACACAAGTCTTCTCTCACTTAGAATTTTCTGCTGAGTTTCGATCCTGAACTCATATGTGTAATTCCAGCACTTTATTGCCAGCATTTCAGCACTTTCTGCCAAAATAAATGTATCTAATGGAGTAAGCCATGTAGAAAATAACTTCTAGCATTTTTTTTATTATTGAAACAAATATAAATCATTCCTGCGCCCAGCCCCAAGCAGAGATGATATCTGCGTTTAAAAATAGCTACTTCAAAGAAGTTCAGAACTTATTTGCATAAAGCAGTTGTCAGATTGTTTATGTTTAGTTCAAGGAGATGAAAAGTTCTTGTAAAATGCCATGTGGGAATTTTGTTCATACGGTGTCTATAGGGATGAACAGCTTCATAATTTGGATTTTACATAGAATGGTTCAAAAGACAAATTTTAAAATAATATTTCCCCTCCCATTAGTGTTAAGTACATAGTCATATCTCAATGGAGTATAAATTGCATTTATTTGCTTAAATTCTGCTAATGAAACTTCTCCAGAAGGGGGGCATATTTAGTATAATTAGATAGTTGGCTCCTGGGGTAGTAAATGGAACACATAGCAGAGGTATCTGTGTTTCAGGGTACTGAATTAGAGACACAGATGAGATACACACCTAGTGTGATTCCCTGAAAACAAAAATAACTCTTTCCTCTCCTATTTTTCAAACTTTTCAGAAAAAGAAAAAAGTGGGGGGTGATGCTGCTGAGGGATCTGTCCTCACCTTGTGTATATTACTCACTTCTGTGAGGATGGTGAACAAAAAAAACTATAAGGCTTATTGAACAAAGAATTTATTATATCAAACTGAAAGACTACACCAGTAAGTAAGCTCTTCTTACAAATATTTTTTCTATATGGGAACCAAATCCATCATCGCTGAAGTGGTGGCATCGCAACAGCACTAGTCCACTGCAAAATTTTGTGTTATATTTAGGAGGAGGATGTGGAAATGGGAGCATATTTGAGGAAGGACTAAGTTCCCT
Organism: Cuculus canorus; assembly: GCF_017976375.1. Lineage (NCBI taxonomy): Eukaryota > Metazoa > Chordata > Aves > Cuculiformes > Cuculidae > Cuculus > Cuculus canorus. The sequence goes on from NC_071403.1 coordinate 28,234,851, forward strand.
AATTTAAAGATCACTGAATTAAAAAAAAAAAAGTCTTTCCTGACTTTCAGTTTACTCTATTATCTGAATGAATTGATGAAGCTTAATGTTCCTCTAAATTATTCTCAGGTAGTAAGAATGCATATGTAAGTTAAGTAGTAGACCGCTCCTACAAAAATAAACAAGGTCAGGATGTTCCCGGGCACCAGAATCTAGTTGTCCATGCTGTCAAATTGCCTTTATTGAAAAACTTACAGAGTTATACAAACTGCAGAAGTTGTCATGAGGTATTCATCGATATTCACTTAATAATAAAATTGGACATTCAATTTGATATTACAGTAAGCAAATATTTTCTTTGATAATATGTATTCATGCAGAACTCTCAGGTTCTTTGTTTCTTTGTTCTGCATTGCTTTTCCTGGGTAAACTAAGAAGGAATAATTAGCTATAATTTTGGACAGACAGTTGTTGTACATAGATTTCAAAAATATTTTGATGAATAGTTTATTGGTTTGCCTTGGAAGTCACCTTTAAAGATCATCTAGTTCTAACTCCCATGCCATGAGCTGGGATACCTTTCACTAGACCAGATTGTTCAAAACCTCATACAACCTGGCCTTGAACACCTCCAGGGATGTGGCTTTCATGACTTCTCTGGACACTCTGTGCTTCATCACCTTTACAGTAAAAATTTTCTTCCTAATATCTAATCTAAATCTACTGTCTTTCAACTTAAAAGCATTATCCCTCATCCTATCACTATACTTCCTGATATTTTCCCAAACTCTCCTTCTTCCTTTCCCTTACACTTCAGTCTGGCAGATTACCTTTGAACAGGATAAAAGTTTATTTGGGAGGTCTTATTCCCTTTATTTATGTGAAGCTCAAACCAGTTTGCTCACACACAGGCAGATTCTCAGTCTTTACTTCCTGCCAAGCTATTGCTGCTGAATATTTTCTGTTCTGTATCATTTTATGGAAGGCAAGGAAAAAGGAAAAAAGGTGAAAGGAAAGGAAGCAGAAATTTAATTTAGATGGGAAACATAAAACTCCAGAAGCTTCTCTGCTGATGCCTGTGAAAAAAAGTCAGAGATGTCTAAGATGGCCATTTGACTAAAATATTATATTAGGTAGGATAGATTGTATGTTTGCCTCTGTTCTGATGTCTCACAGGCTATAATTTACTTTAAGACATCAAACAAATGCCATGTGCTCCCATGAATAAATTGAAATTACTCTGGAAACTGTTTATGCTGCAGCTTACAACAGAGACTACAACCCATTTTATTGCTGATCAGAACACCACTGTAAGAACTCAGAGAAAAATGCATGTGTGTACATATACATTCTAGTTTTCTTCAAGTTCTCGAGCACTCAGAAGCATAGGATACACTTTCTGTCTTTTTTAAAACATGATACATGCCAGTTTTATTTCTTCAGAACATTCTTTTTATCTGGAATGGAAAAAATGATAGAAGAAAATATTGGGGTTTTTTTCTGCAAGGATTAAGCAATTGTTTTAACAGAGAAAATACTGTGTGCTCTGACAAACAAATGAGGGTTCTATATTGACGAAAACAACAGCTGTCAATGAAATAATTTTAAAATTCATCAGATGATCTCTAGACAGAAGGAGTATGGAGTTGCATAGGGAAACTGAGGCCTTTATGTTTACATAAACTCATATTTTCTCACAATTAATGATATTGTACTATCCTTTAAACTGTTGTATTTTAAATAAAGTTAAATTCCAGAATACCAATATTTATGAAGTGCTAAACTCCTGTTTTGATTGGATCTGTTATGATTGTAAGATGTATCCTTTTCATAAATGTTTTTCCCCTAACTAAATGGAAATATTTCAATTTCCTTTATGAAGACAAGTACAAATTATAAATTTGGCCTTTTAACAGCTACAGAATACTGTCTGATCTGATGAGCAGAATATGTTCAAGCTTCACTCAAATTATTTAATCAGTTTTGTAAAACGTGCAGTACATGATGTGTATCAGAATGTCTGTTCAGATAGCAAAGTTCTTACGAGCAAGATGTCAAAATTCAACTGTATTAAACAGAATCACCATATATACTGTTTTGCAGATACTTGTACCTTCATTGTCGCTGTATCATTTATAATATTAAAATGATATTTGGCTTGGGTCAATAAAATATAAAGTTGTGAAATCATAAAGCCTTTTAGGGTTTTTGCTATTGCACTTATTCTGCACTGGATCTCTTTTCTAGTCCTGTTACTGCTCATGATCTGTAGATCTCACACACAAGTAAATGGCTAGAGACACAGTTCATAAACTACTACGACAGCAAAGCAGAAAGACTTTTGAAATCCTCTGGCTTGTACCTGTTGGGACAACATGATAGACACTATGAGAGCTGGCAACTGTCTTTCTAGGGAAAAAAAAGAAAAGGAATATGGCCCCCAACCAGCATAAAGGGCAAAGTATACATGATATTGTCATAGCTAGAAAAAAGTTACCATTATGTAATGAAAGCTAAAATACAAATGTAGAAAAAGGGATATGACAAAGAAAGGATTATATCAGTTTTATTTAAAAGATCAACAAATAATGATCAAAGAACAAACAACAAAACTCAAGTATGTTTACTTGCCAGTGAAAATTAAACTGTAGCTGTAACTCAAGGCAACATTACACTTCTGTGCAAGTCTGCCAACATCCAGTTGAATCTTCATTTTGCAGCTGTCTACAATGCCCTACAGTGATAACTTAATACTGGTGTGTTAAATCGGAAGTGCAGAAAACTGCATAGATTAAAACAAAATTAATTGATGAGGATAGCCTTAAAATTTGTCCTTTATACAAAATTTGTAGCTTGGAGCTGCAATAATAAACCGCTTTTTTTTTTTTTTTTTTTTTTTCAACAGCTGTAGATTGAAAGCATTAAACATTTATGCTAGTTTGTTGGGTAAACCACATGTTTTCCTTCCCTTAATTTGTCATCTACCGTTATCTCCCAGATATGTCTTCAAATTTAGCAGTTTTTCAGATTGTATGAAAAGTGTCAATGACCTTCTTGGAATAAAGGGTATCTTTACACCTCGGAAATATGTGTTACCCAAGACTATGAAAGTCTGTCACATTTTTTCTTGTTGGGAGAAGCATTTCTGAACTGTTGTCAGGAGAGTACTTAGGACTGGATGAGTTTTGTCATCTGTCGAGCTCAAAATCATAGGGTTGCTTGCATATTATTATGAAGGAAGGACTAAAGTTGAAGCTTGAGTGTTATTTTCTCTAATAAGACTGTGCAGAGCAGGAGTGCTGGGATAAGACTACCCATTACTTTTGAGTCCCAGTTATTTGTTATAGGATATTAACTTCTCCTAAAGATATCAGTGGTAGAAGTGATTCCTTAAAATCACAATGTTAATAATTATTTTTTGGCTTAATGGCAGTAATGAGTATTCGTATAGAAATGTAATTCCTGATTTGACTATGCATTTCATTTAGTCTGAAATATTTCATCCAAGCTCATGTCTGGATGACTATGTCTTGTTCTGGTCTCCTGAGTACAAATGAAACATGAATGTACTAAAGTAAGACCATCAAAAGGCCAAATAAGAACTTAGAGCATCTGTCATACAGTGAAAGACTGAGAGAACTGGGGTTGTTCAGTCTGGAGAAGTGCAGGCTCAGACACATCTGAGTGATGTATAGAGTTACCTAATGGAGGAGAGTAAAGAATAAGGAGTCAGGGTTTTCTAAGTTAGTCAGTGAATCGCCAACAGTCATTAGACACAACTGTGGGACAATTCCTTTTCACTGTGAGGATAAGCAAACACTAAAATTGTTTGTCCAGAGAGGTTGTGGAGATATTAAAAATCCAACTAGAAAATGTCCTAGGAACTTTCTGTAATTGACCTTGCTTGAGTAGGGCGTTGAACTGGGGAAGAGTGCCTAGAAAGCTTCCTGGAGGAGAAGGACCTGGGGGTGTTGATTGACAGCAGACTGAATGTGAGCCAGCAGTGTGCCTAGGTGGCCAAGAAGGCCCATGGTATTTTGGCTTGTATCAGAAACAGCGTGGCCAGCAGGACCAGAGAAGTGATTATGTCTCTGTACTCGGGGTGAGGCTGCACCTTGAATACTGTGTTCAGTTCTGGGCCTTTCACTACAAGAAGGATGTTGAGGTTCTGGAGCGTGTCCAGAGAAGAGCAACAAAGCTGGTGAAGGGGATGGAGAGCAAATCTTACGAGGAGTAGTTGAGGGAACTGGGATTGTTTAGCATGGAGAAGAGGAGGATGAGGGGAGACCTCATTGCTCTCTACAACTACCTGACAGGACGTTGTAGAGAGAAGGATGATGGCCTCTTCTCCCAGATGACAGGTGATAGGACAAGGGGGAATGGCCTCAAGCTGCATCACAGGAGTTTCAGACTGGATGTCAGGAAAAAAATTTCACGGAAAAGCTCATTGGGCACTGGAAGAGGCTGCCCAGGGAGGTGGTTGAGTTACCATCTCTAGAGGTATTTAATAGACAGATAGATGAGGTGTTCAAGGACATGGTTTAGTGGCGGATATGAATGGTTGGACTCAGTGATCCAAGAGGTCTTTTCCAACCTGGTCATTCTATGATTCTATGACTCTGTCTCCAGAGGTCCTATGTAATCTTAGTGATACTGTGATTCTCTTATTGTGTGCAATATTTCATTTTTTAGCAAACTGGAATTAAAAAAAAATCAAACTAAGTACCAGCTCTCTATAGAAGCTGATGTCCATTTGCAAAAGAAAAGGATGTACTTTAAATATTTACAATCATCTCCTATGCCAGTGGAGGAAAAGAAAGCATTTCTAAGGCATTCATCTGTATTTACTCTAGGATCACATTAATCACAGCACAAAATTTGTACTTTTTCTCCTGTGGTCATAAAACAGCTTAGGTTTTCTTTCTTAGTCGTAGACATGTAGAAAGTCATATTTGGTCAAATGAATTTGACCTACAATTTTAAACTGAGATTATTTTTCATTACAAAAAAAACCCAAAACTAATATATTGAAAAGAGTTTGTTCATTTTGGGGAACAGGCGAGGATCCTTCTGATCATTATTTTATTTTCAGTTCACTTGTCTCATCTAGTATGTAAGATTTTAATGTGACAGGAAGAGTCTGTGAATCATAACATTGTTATTTTCTGTTTTAGGAATTTCTGGAGAAGGACCTGGTGACTAGATGTTTGCAGAATGTGTTATTTGGAACCTAAGTTTCAGTACTGATGTTTATGTACTGAGGGAAGTTTTATTTTAAATATGTGACAGACATGCAAAGAAATCCTGTTATTAAATAATTATAGGAAGAGAAATTTTAGAAAAAGCATTCTTATGACTGTGAAATCATCCAAAATCAAATTTATCACTGCATCAATGTTCCAACCACAAAATGTAATCTTTAACTTATTTTAAGGTTAAATTAGTTTTGAATGATGTTCATTTGACAGGAATGGATACTGATTTGCCATGTTCAACGAACACTGAAAATCTCTGGTGAACAAGGGAGTCTTTGGCACCATCTGCTCTGATAAGGACAGAGAATTTTGACAGTTTTATTTAAATAAACTGTTGGAAGGGAAGTTTCTTTAGAGAGGAACACTTGAGTGGATTCAGAAAACATATTAATCTCAGATTCAAGGATGAGTGGAACTGGATGCCAAGAATAAGAAAAAATAGAGACTAAGGGAAAGGAACTTGGCTTGTTTGTTTTATGGGACATTAAGTCATCAGACTTCTTACTAGAGAAAAAGGTCTGATCACTTTAGATTTCTTCAGTTTCTGTAGAAATGAGAACTCATCTTCTGGGAACTGGACTGGTAAACTAATCAAGAGTGGGAGAAAAGACCAAAAAAGCAAGTATTCATTTAACACAGAATTGCCAAGAACTGAATTAATCAAAGAATCATGAGATGTGCAAAATAAAAGTTTTTTGGGGGTTGTTTGGGGTTTCTTTTGTAAATTTCTTATGCATCAGTGTTAGAGGTCTCGCTAAGAAGTGAGGAGAGTTGAAATTTCAGTCACTTCCTCCTATATTTTTGTTTATTAGCCTCAAAGCTACTGTGTCAACCATGATCTGGTAATGTGTGAGAAAACAGTATGCATTCCATTATAGAATAGGAAATAATGTTACACAGTTATGAACGGAAGACATAGACTCCACTTACACAATGAGATGTTCTATCTTCAGAAGCAAATTTTGAAAAAGTTGCTACAGATAATCAGGTTAATATGAATGTCCTATGCAATAGCAGTCAAAAATAATTTATTCCTTCTACTTATTTCTTCCTCTTATGTATAAATAGGAATATTTAATAGGAGCAAACAAAGTTATAATACTAGTGTCATTTTCTGATTTGTTGGAATCCTGTGTATAATTCAGATGCAGACACTGTGAGAAGAATACTGAAACAGTTAAGAAAGTTTCAGAGAATTTTAATGAAAATGATTAAGGCTTTAGGAACTTTACTTTAAGAGAAGCTGTGTCATAACCCAGTTTTATTGTTGAATGTTGTCACCAGAAGAATTTGGTCACGTTACTTAAGTACCTTTGTGGATAGGGAAATCTAAGTAAACTGCAGTTGGCCATAAATTTAAACACTTGTATTGTTTCTACTGTATCTCTGCCTTAAATGTCATGTATTAAACAAAAGAATATCAAACTGTCTTTCTCTGGTTGAGGTAGTCTTTTAAAAATAATCATAAATCTCTGAATAGATATTTTTAAAGAGAACAAGAGAATGACTTTGACATTGGTGAAGAATTTTTCCCAGAAAGTTTCCTGAGAGTTTGATTTGCAGCCAAGGTATCTATTCATCCATTTACAAACTGAAAGCAAGAGTAAAGAGAAGTTATTTATCACTTGACAAGTTCAATCTGAAAATTAGAGATCATAACTTTTCATCAGGGAAAAATAAATTAAACAAAAAAAACCCACAAAAATACCCAGAACACAGCAAAGAAGTCTTGACATCTTGAAAAGATTCTGAGTTAGCTCTTAAAAATTGAGCCAAGTATAATAAAAATGAAGAACAGATTTATCTGAAAGTGCTATATATGTTTCTGAGGTACAGATACATCCTTTGATATCCAGAAATTCATCCAAGTTAAAGCTTCAGCGTTGGTTTTGCAACACAACCTTTTTAGCCCGCTACATATAAATTTTAAACAGAAGGTCTCAAAGAAGTGACCATGGTTGTCCGTGCAATTAGGGAGATCAGCAATGATTCTCTGGTCACAGGGATTTCTTCCAGGGAGTGCTCCAGGCGAGGTACTGCACCAGAGGAGCTAGAGATGGCTGTTGGACACACATTTGTCACCATGACAGCTTACGAAGCAAGCGTGAATATTCAGTCACAGCACTTCGTGTTTGAAAAGTAATGCTCAATCAGACTGGTAGTACAAAGATTAGGGAATGATTTTACCACTCTTTATGAAGAAAACCAAAGTCTATCTTGTCCATAAAATAGAAAATACAGCAATTTTCAAGGGCTAGTAATTAAAACCAGTGTTAGAGGGCTATGATAATGTGTGCTACCAATGATGATAAGTAATCATTGAAACAGTTCATGATAGTTACAGAAAATTCTTGATGATTCTAAATTTTACCCAGGGAGTTTGGTTTCTCTAAAAATTAAGATTTTTTTTCAACTGTAGCCACTGCACTGAGGCAAATTACAAGGAATCTTATGACCTTTTTTTTGTGTAGGATACCAGATCATATAATCACAATGGTCTCTTGGATTTAAATGAAAACCAGGAATCCTATACTGCTCCTCTTCTTCTGTGCTGACACTGCAGTCCATTAGGATTCAAATCGCTCAAGCTGTCTAGTCCAATTTGTGAAAATGCTGATAGACAGCCTAGATAATTGACGGTTGAACTTTTAAGTGAAAATCTGTCTCATCTATCTTGTCAAGAAAGAGTATTCTCAAAACAATATTTGGACAACAGTTCTGAACATTTGAGCTAGTTATTGGAAAGTATTGTCCTGTGTTGATCATTATTATATCCTTTAGTTTTCATAAATAATTAGTCTATCATTGCAGCTGGAGTGTATTTTATCCTCCTTATATTAAATTTCAGTAGGGAAAAGAATGCTTAGCTATACTGTAGATACTTGCACAAAAAATAAAGTTCTTTCATCTTTAAAGTATCTTGTAGTATGATTTGATAGTGACCTCTAGCACTAGTGGAATGACCTCTGTGTATTGCTTGTCTTTTTATAGTTATTATTACTTACAAAACTTTAAAATTGAAATTGTTACCATTCCGGTAAATGCTCACATTCGCCAGATTTCTAATGCTCACATTCGCCAAATGCATCTATTTTTAATAGTATGTAACTCTTTGTAAGAGTACAACAATAATGTAAACTAAAAGTTCTTTTTGACACCAAAAATGTGAATACATTGCTCAGCATGGTCCCATAGTATTTCCATCTGCCTTATTTTCTTTATTACAGCATAGCACATGGTCAATCTCAGCCAGAAATCCTAGTGTTCTTTTCACAGGGACATTCAATACCTTTATCCCTACTCCTGAGTGTGGGAGCAGTTCTGTTCTGTAGCTTTTTCTGTAGTACCACTGATATCAGAGACAAGGATTCATTCAAGAATAGAATCTGATGTCATGCATTGAAAAAGAATGAATAGTCCTCAGTTTTCTTTGTATTTTAATTGTGGTGTATGAAGTAGAAATTTATTCCAGGTTACATTATGGACTGCATCACTTAGTGTTTTGCATTATTCCTAGTTAGCAGCTCATCCTCAGACAGGCACTTGCTCACTCCCCTGCAGTGGGATGAGGAAGAGAAGCAGAAGGATAAAAGTGACAAAACTTGTGCATTGGGATAAAGACAGTTTAATAAAGAAAGTAAAAGCTTCACACAAAAGCAAAGCAAAATGAAAAATTAATTAATTACTTTCTATCATCATTCATCCATCTCCAAGAAAATAGGGCTTTATCATGTTTAACAGTTACCAGGGGAGACCAGAGAGATAACTCAGAACATCCCCTCTTCCTCCTTCTTCCCACCAGCTTTTATTACGGAGCATGATGTCATATAATATAGGTTACCCTTTTGGTCAGCTGGGTCAGCAGATCTGGCTGTGCCCACTCCCCCTAATTACTTGTGCACCCCTAGCTGACTCACTGACAGGGCAGTGTGAGAAGCAGAAAAGGCCTGGACTCTGTACTAGCACTGTTCAACAATAACTACAATACTTACAATACTGATATGTTAACAACCCTATTTTGGTTACAAAGCCATAATATAGCTCCATGCATGCTACTCTGAAGAGAATTAACTACTGCAGCCAAAACAAGTACACCTAGCAAGTCGAATTATCAGAACATGCTTTGCTTCAGCTCTTTCAACATAGTGCTAGGTTTTTATGTCCTTATGCTTGTGTTTGCATAACTAAATCTCTAGAAGAAATTTCAATACATGTCAAAACATGTATCCTTGGTTCAAGGATGCCTCTGTTGAACTGGCGTGGGTGCTGTTCTGGCTACCAGATTTTTTCCTTCTGCTCTGCAGTGGCACAATATTGTGTTGCTCCTGTAATTTTCTATAGAGGACTAATACTATTTTAATTGAATCTGCAGTTGAGAACAGATGATGAAGTCAAAGGCCTTTAAACTGCAACAGAGATGTGCTACCAGCTTGTTTCCCTTCTGTTTCCTTATGCTTACAAATTTTGGGTTTAATACAATTTATATTTGCTAGTGTTGTCAGAAAAGGTTTCATTAATTTGCACCAACTAAAGATTCCCTTTGAGAATCCTCTTTGAAATTAATAGGATTTGATTGCTCACATTTCTACAGGCAAGTTAATGTGATCCAACAGGCATTGCTTCTGCACTTAAACAAATAGAGTGAAATTATAATTACAACTAGTAAGTAGAGCAAGAGAAGCAAATTCATCTAATTTTCATGCAAGCTTTATGTCTACATTTTTTCCTTTTAGTTTCATTCAAAACACACATTTCTTTCTGCTTTGGCAGTAGTAGCAAGCATGAGGGAGCAGTGAGTAAGACTAAATATGACTTGGAGTACATCAATATTCCATACATCAACATGCTGTAGTGACAATTCTAAGTAAGCCCTAATAAAGTTGGATGTTAGTTAACCCAGCCTGGTCCTTGGACCTAAGCTGATTTATTGATATGCAGCACCACAGTGTAGCAGGGCAAAGTTTTGCAGTTTTAAACAACTAATTCTACACTTCTTTCACCCAATTAGATATAGAAAACAAAATACTGGTTTTTGTGAGTGTGATAGATATTTTTTTGTGCGTTTTTCAGTTATGCCTCTCCTAGGGCCGGGTTAAATAGCAACAATATAAAATCCCTATTTGCTTTGCTGTGGTTGCACACCAGGTCAGGCAGAGACATTTAAGAGACAGGAGACTTCATTTGAGGAATAAACCTCCTCAGACCGGAGATTTTTTGCAGAGTGCAATGAGACAGGCATTTCTTCAGTCTAGCAAAATGAGCTATCAGAATAGTAAAGACTTGGGGTGGATTTGGAGGAGCTTTGCTGAAATGAGCTTCTAGTGCACAGAGCAGGCCTTGGAAATTACAGAAAGAAAGAAATTTTTCCTAAAGCTCAAGAAGGACTTTATACAGTTTGTTGTAAGCCAGACAGTCTGAAAGGTGTCATCTGGGAGGAAGTTTGGGAAAAAAATATATCTACACAACAAAGACACATGAGACAAAGAGGTGCTACTCTTATACTCTAGAACTAGGCACTGGTTTCTAATCCTACTATATCTCTCTTAGGTACCGAGGGGTTTGTTTGTTTGTTTAACTGTTTGGTATTTTCCTATCTAAAAATCTAATTTTTAGTTGTATTTTAATAATACCTATTTTTTGAGGTTTCAGTGTGCTTAATTCAAGGAAATGTGCTGGCAGATCCACTTCAAAGTTTTGTTTCTCAGGTTCTCTGTGAAAAAATCAGTGCAAATGCTCTACGTTTAGTCACAGTTTATTGATGCATATCCACTCCAGAAAAAAAAAGTTTAAGGTCTTTCCTGAGCTCAGGCCTAACAATTCATCAAATACATCTGTTAAAACATTCTACAAAAGGAGAGTTACTGTACTGTTTCTTAGCATTCTAGGAAGTTAAAGAAGATTGATTTGAAATTGACTGAATTTTTGAGGTTGAAGCATTAGCTTAGTCCACCAACTATTTAAATCACAAGAATGAAATTAAACTAAGTAGATTTTGACTTTTATCTTGTTACTAAATGTTGTCCAGAAAATCATTGTGAAACTATTCTGTGATATTTTTTTGCAGACAATTATTCTCAGTAATGACGGTGTAATAAAGTGATTTGTTCAGTGGTGATGATTCATTCACCTATAGAAGTAATTTGATTGAATATTGTCAAAGTGACCAGCTAAATAGACTTTGTTCAATTGTGACTTTGAACCCTTATTTTCAGAAGAAGCTAATCTTAAAAATGGGTTCTTCATATCACATGAGCACACTCTTTGGCTCCCAATTCTTCGAGCTTTTACCTGCTTTTTACGAGGACTGTCAAAAGGAGCGACAATCAAGATGGCGTCCGTTCCCAGAATTCTTGAATGTAGGGAGAAGGACAGAGGAAAGAAGAGGTATTTACTGGCCAATTACATGGTTTTGCTTTGCATGTCTTGATCTGAGCAAATAAAAAAAGATACGCATAGGACTTTGCAAGTTCAGAGCAAAGAACAGTCTCCATGAGGGGCGTGGGTGGGGGGGAAGAAAAAGAAGTTTCTCAGAACTGGAACTGGGGAAGACTGCTAAAGTCTCCTATCCTGAAGGGAGATTGTTCTCCTCTGATGTATCATTAATAAGAGTTTGAAGAGCGAAAGGGAGCTCTGCTTCAGAAAGAGCAGATTTGATGTGATTCTGGGTGGACTGTGGTGACAAATGGAGAAAAATCCTGCCCTACTGCCAGAGAAAAAAAGAATAAACCAAACAAATAAACAAACAAAAATGTAAACTGTGACAGCACTTTACCATTTCACTTCTAATCTTTGATCTTGATTATCATTCATTGCACAAGAAGAAAAGCAGATGAAAGCAGAACTTGGAGGATATGATGAGTGTTAAGTGGTGATGGTAGTTTAATTAATTGTACTAAAAAGTGGCAGCATGTAGCCCCTCAGTACACTGAACACTGTGAATCAATGGAAAAGAGCTCCACAGATGTCAACCCAGGATCCAATTTACACAAAGAAAATAGGGAAAAAACTTCATATGAACATTTTATTCTGCCATGTTCTTGGAGCAACATGGTAGTGGGTGTCAGTCATGTTTCAAGAGAAGGCCTGTAGAAATAAAGTATTTAAAGATATCACAGTTTTATTGAACTTAGAGAATAAAAAGGTGGGTTTTGAGGTTATTTTGGTTTTTATTGTTCTGTGCAGATCTGTTGAGTAACATGGAGATCATTACTGTCCAAATACTGTGTTTTTATTATTTAAAGGTGTGCAGAACATTTTTTTAGATGAAACAGGAAGAAATTTTCATGAAAATGTTGGGAACGGACTTTTTAATAGACTTTTTTCTAGAAGTAGGACAAGGGGTAATGATTTTAAACTAAAAGAGGGTACATTCAGAATTTATTATGAGGCTGATGAAACACTGACACAGGTTGTCTAGAGAGGTGGTAGATGATCAGTCCATGGAAACATATAAGGTCAGATTAGATGGGTCACTGAGTAACCTGATCTACCTGAAGATGTCCCTGCAAGGTGCAGGAATTTGGACTAGATGAGAATTAAAGTTTCCTTCCAACCCAAACCACTCCATGATTCTATACTTCTATTCGTTCATAGAAGCACTGAAACAATTTTGAAAGATGGCACAGGAACCTGTTCTATGTGAAGATAATAAGAAATACTGTAATATACAAAGTTAACTTTGGTCCTGTTTTCTTATCTGTAGATAAATTAAGAATTAGACAATGCAAAGACAAAACAGTAAATTTTAAGAAGTGAAAATATAGAAAGATAGAACAAAAAGAAAAAAGATAATAATTATATCCATTTTTAAAACAGTAGAAACATATGGTAGACCTGTTAGAACCACTGGATTAATTTGTAAACCATTTAGTAAAAGCTTATGAATAATGTAATGTTGAGGTTATTAAGTGTGTAAATAGTCAGGAATTTCTGAACTTTCAAAGGCTTCTGGATATATATAATTTATACTAAGTGTGCTTGAAATCTGAAAGCAGCCAATAATACTAATAATTAGTCCCTTTTTAATATTACCTTTTTCAATTTTCCTAGTCCCTTTCAAAACAGCAATTTTTCATTTAAATACACACATAGGTCAAAATTTTTTGTAATCATACTGAAACAAAAAGTTTATATGTACCACACTGAGTTTTTTTTAGAGGGGCTGGATTCAGCAAAAGAAGAGAAAATTTATTTCTTGTTCACACAAGTTGCTGAGGTTTAAGTTGCTGACAGCCACTTTAAAGAGGAAAAAGAAAGGTATTGGACTGTGTCTGAAAAAAATATATATCTTAGGGATCAGCAATACATAAGACGGAAGAACACACTTAATATATTTTGAATGGTGTTATTTCCCTTCTGACTCCAGTGAAACTATGAAAGGGAATTAATTTTAAAGTCAATTGCATCCAATGTTGGTCACATGATTTACAGTAGGTATTTTCATTGATTGTGTAAAGAGAAACTGAATATATATATAATTTAGTGTCTTTGCCCTGTGGGAAATCCCAAGTAAGAACATTTTTCTCTCAAGTGTCTTTTCCAGTTTACAGCAAAAACCAGCATGATTTTTATTCTGAACATCCACTGGCAGGATGAAGGAGAAGCAAAGGAAACAAAATCAGTTTAAGAGAACATTGGTATATGTTGGTCTTGACATTGCAAAGACCTGCACCAAAGCTTAACTTTATGCGTTGTAAGCAGTCCTAATGTGAGTCCTAGCATAAAGTTAAGTGAATATGCAGTTCTGCAGAACAATGAATTTGGTTGCATTTTTCTTATTTTCCTAGGATGTTCCATCGGACCATTGGAGTGGACGCCTGATTAAAAGGACAATAGACCTGATTTAAAGCACAACAGCGTTTTTTTTCCAGATTTTTCACTTAGACCCCTATTAGTTATAGATTATATATCTGTGGGTTTCAGAGTAGCTTTTTTTCTTGGTTAAAATTTGTTAGCATTTATTGTTTTGCAGCTTTTGTTTGCAAGCAAAGTTTCAGAGGAATTCAACTAGAACTATAATTTAACAATTTTAGAGCATTTCAAATCATTTCAATATTAACCAGTAGTAGTATTAATTGATTTTTAAAATATTTTTCTCAATTATTATGTCAGTAATAAAAACAATGGAGCAATATACATCGCTTCCTAAACCAGAAATCTAAAACTCATCCTGGAGACGCCTAGTTCCTTCTAACATCTATATAAATGATAACTAGCTGAGATGGAGATGTCTACAAGATAAATATTGTGAGTCCCACACTGACTGACTGAGCTACACTTCCTGGATCTAGAATTTTTTTAATGCCCTCAAGATCTGTCTTATTAAAGTGACTTTCCTAAGTGATACAAACTGGAGGTTTGGTTGGTTTTTTTTTATATTAAGTGGAATGAATTGTATTAATAGATGTTACTCCTGATTTCTTCTTTGTCTTAACTGACAATGACAACACAGTTCTACACTGACAATACAGGCTTCTTTTCCAAGAAGGAAGAAATGCCTCAGAAATATTGGCATGATACTGTGACCATGGATATTTCTTAGAGATCTGGGCATGTGTTTTAAGCTGGTGACCTACCTTTGGTAGCTGCACTTAATTTTATGTATTACATAGAGCATTGTCCATCATGTATGTATAGAGTGATTCTTCTTGCCTGTATTTTGTACTATTACCCACATTTTGATGTAGGTCAAGTGAAACAGGCTGAGAGACTACAAGGCTGGTTTTAATGATTAATATATTTACATACGCTGCTTTATTACTAGTGATGTTTTCCTAGCAAATTAGACATACTAAGATAGAAAGTAAGCACACCCCAGACATATCACTAGAACATTTTAAAACAACAGAGCCATGCTGTTGTGGTTTAACCCCACTGAGCAAATAAACTCTATGCAGCTGCTCACACATTCCTCCCATTTGCAGTGAGATGGGGAGGAAAATGAAAAAAAAATAAAACTCATGGGTTGGGATGCAGACAAGTTAATAGGACAGCAAAGGAAGAGAAAATAACAGTAATAATGCAATATACAAAGTGAGTAATGTGCAAGGTTTGACTGATGCCCAACCCATTCTGAGCAGTGATGCCGACCCTCCAGCCATCTCCCCTCAGTTTATATACAGAGTATGACGTCATCTGGTATGGAATATCCCTTTGGCCAATTTGAGTCAGCTGTCTTGGCTATGCTTCCTCCTAGCTTCTTGTGCACCTCCTCACTGGGAGAGCATGGGAAGCTGACAACTAAATCATCAGTGTTATCAACTTTATTTGCATACTGGCAACGAGGAAAAAACAATGAATTGTCCCAGCTGAAACTAGGATATATCCTTAGATTAAACAGCACCTAAGGCATATTTATGTATACTTTCCCTTTTGACCACAACCACATTATAATGTATGAGCTGGACACCCACCTTTACTCAGCAAACTGATGAAATGACAGTTTTTTGTGTGATCTTGTTCAGGGAGATCTAATTGTCTCACTCTTGTTTGAGGTTATATTTCAGGCAAACTTCAGGTGATGGATAGCAACATGTAATCCTGAGCTCTCAAACAAGAATTAAACAGCCTTGTTTTAATGTTTTGACATATGATATTACTGTGAAACCTTTTTGGCTGTGAAGAATCTTTTACACAGTGGTGTATTTTAGAAAGCTGCTAACACTTTGCTGATTTTCACTTTTGTCTTAATTGATGATTTGTAATCAAATTTAACATGAGACCAAATTCTGTAGAGAATTGTTTTTTACTTTGGTCATAAAATCATACTGTGCGTATTTATCTGTTACATATATCAGGAAAACTGTATTTGTTTTTTCTTTTATATATTGCTTCACACTCATTCTTTCCAGAAAGACTGAATGGAAATAGTAGGAAAAAGACAGATCTCCAAAAGGTAAATGCATAGTCCTTTAACATTAATTTCCATTAATATTCAGTCATATAATCTGAAGTTAATATACTAGAGGAAGAGTTCAAAACAACAGCTTTTACATGACCATTTAGCTCGTGTAGCTAGTAGTAAAATATTTTACCCTTACTGTGGAAGTATTAGGAGACAGTAACATGTTTATTATTTCTGTATGAATATATATAATTCTTATTATTTCTATATGAATATATATAATTCTAACAGAGTTTATTGACCTTAGCTGTCTACTAAAAATCAGGTGAAGGCAAAACACATTTTCTCTTGGCCATAATATGATTTTAAGCACTCCAGTAGTCTCAAACAATTCCTAACAGGCATTTGTCTAATCTGTCCTTAAAATCTCTGGTGACAGAAGTTTCAAAACCTGCTTCAATAGTCTGAAAACTTCCTTAATCTTTGTCCAAAAAGAAAGTTGGTCTTTAATTTCTGTAATGTGAATCAATTTGAATAATCAATTTATATGTATTGCATATAACATATCCTACTATGAAGGGAATCTAGAAGGATATATACCAGGCTTGTGGAAAGTGTTTTCTTTGTTCTCTGTTTTGAATTAGATCATTGAGATGCTCACATTCAACGCTTTTTAAACAGGGATTCAGTTGCATTGTTTAGTAGGCACCTCTGGCAACTCCAGATGTTAGTTTCTTTACCGTATTGGTTGCTGACAGTTAGACCATAATCAGGTGAGTGTATGCTTTTCAGAAAAGGAGTTCAGCCCTAAGTAGTAATATATATTGTACACTGCAAAGGAAGTCCTTTCCACTTCAATCCGTTTTGCTGCTGTCTGTGTGAACAGAAAAGGCTCCTTAGCTAAGCTGTGAGCTAGAATGATTTTCAGAAAAGGATGTAGTCGTATTGCTGAAGGCAAACAGTTTCTCCTGTCATCAAGCCTTTGGCATAATGTATTCACCATGCCATTTTCTGCAATGTGCCAGGTTTCTTTTCCCTCTCTAAAGCATTTTAAAGAGTTTAAGTTCAACTGTGAGGCCAAAATTGCCCAAGCATATGTTTGAGGGGAAGCAGTTTGTCTGTCACCCACAATTTTGATAGAATGATTGATGAATTGTATTCAAAAGAAAGTAAGTGATAGCCTTGTTTCACTATGACAGTAAAGTTGATTACATTTGAGTAAATCTAAATAAAACAAATAGCGAGGCAACAATATCTGAAAAGCTCTAGGGTAATAACCTTCTATGTTTCTCTCCTCTCTGTCAAGCAGAGAATCTCTCTGTTCTTTATTTTTTTTAATTTATTTTACTTTTTTTTTTTTTTTCTCGTAGTCACAAAGCATTTCACATGCTTCAGAATTTAAGAAGAAAAGGTTTGCATTAGTATGATAAGCATAAAAAGGCCAGTTAGCATTCCAGAACTGAGACACCACTGGCCTTCTGGGAAAAGGGGTAATTTAGGGTCAACATTTGAATAAGGATAAAAGCTGAGATTGACTTTTTTTCATCTGCAGCAGCTCTGCTGGCAAAAGTTTGATATTAGAGTGCACAAATCAAGTATTCTATGTTCCAATAACAATTCATTCATGTTTCAGTAGATCTGCCACACTACTTTTTTCCAAGCAGAGTTAAAAGTCTTCTCAAGCCAATGCCAACTAGTCCAAAGGAAGAAAGGTATGGCACTATTTAAAATATGATCTGGCACGACTTGCAGCTTCCATGATCAACAGAAATGAAGTTAATAATTCGATAGAAAACTAATCTTGTTAGTAACAGCCTAAAGTTAAGCAAATTGTCTACTACCCAAGGAAAAGAAAAAAAAATTTTCTAATTTTTTAGAAAATTAGTCTGGCTAAGTCTGCTAACTTCATCATTTCAGTGTGGAATTCACTCTGGATACTCTTATATACAAATTTATTTGTTTGTGGCACCCAAATATCTTGGAAAATCAGCAACCCTCCCTATGGAGGTACAATACATTCTGGATATTCACATAGAATGCATATGTTCAAAGGCACACATATGTGCAAAAATAAAGTAGATGTAAAATTGGCTTTTCTATTATTGCTGATAATACATCATAAACATTGGTTTGTGTTGTTTTTTTCCATGCTTATGTAAGTGATCATTTTTATTTAATTTGGTTTTATGCAATCAAATCAAACAATGTATTTGAAAGTTTATTTGTGCTTCCTATGCAATTGACAATGAAGTAAGTGCCTTTGCCATCAATGTCATTATGTCAACCCCAATGAACAATGACTTTTTTTTTTTTAATCTCCTGAAAATAATTTTATCAGTTTAAATGAAAAGGGAAGGGTGCTCCACTTAGTTCCTCTAAATTAAGGGGCCATGATTCCTAAAGACAGAAAACCTTGTCTAATATGTCATTTTCTCAGAAATTACGCAGATTCATAGACACAGATGCAGGCACAGAGTCATCTTTGTGCAAACTCCTTCCATTATGAAATGTTAAGTAAATGCTTAAAAGAGATCCCAAGGAATTAGTGAAGCTGGAGATTCTTCATAGATCTTCTTTAATTGCCAAATCAAATAGCAATTTACCCTGAACAGAGACAAAACATCTCTTACATGTTCCTTACAGTTCTTTCATCTCTGGCATCTAAAGATAAAAATCTGTGCAAATATAGATTTCATTTTTAGAAACAGAGAAAATGAGGCAATTGTCAAGTCAGTGCAGATATTGCTAAGCTTCTAACAGCACCTGAATTACCTGGTATGAAGAGCTAGCTTCAATTTCTGTGCTATAGAAAAGCTCCTACAGGTTAGCTAGGGACAATAAATGTAAAAAGAGAATACATTTTTTTTAATGAATTCATCTAGATGCAGAACAAATGGGAAAAAAGTTCTATTAAATTTGAAAGGTAAGGTTGACATGAGAACAAATGTTTGTCAACTCACTGAGAATTAATTAATCTGAAAATTTAAAAAAAACTGTTTGCAGAAAATGAAAGGCCTAGCTGCAGAGATATGAAAACCCAGTTGCATATGTGTCTGGAGGACAGAGCCAAAACAATCCACAAGCAGATTGTGTGTCATTCTGGATAAGGAGAGTCTCTTAATTTTTGTATTCTTATGACTACATAATAATAATTCCATTAAAGATTTGTGGTTATATTCATTATATGATATTTCTTATTTCTGTATGTGATATATTCTTCTGTTTCTATATTTTAACAATAAGAATTATACATTCCATGTGAATCTTAGGAAAACAATGACAGGGAACACACTACATAAGACTTTCCAGAACTGTCTGTAACTGTTTCCTTTAGAGCTTTCCTATAAAATACCACCAACATTTGAAAGATTCATAGTAGTGTTCATTATTCTGTTATAGAAGCTAAAGCTCAAGTATGCATACAACTACACAGAGACTATTATTTTGGGGAGATTATTTTGGAATCCATTGTTTAATTATTTAATTTACATCTTATATCTTGCCTTTTATACAGGCATAACACCAGCCTCATGCTATAAATGTAGAATTAAAACAAAAATATTTTTTTTCTTCTTTCCGCTTGTGGATAACTGTCCTATATTCTGAAGTTATAACACAATCCTGAGCTAAAGAATCAGGTACAGCTATCTCTAAGTACTCTCTTCCTGTGAAACACATTCCATCTTTGAAAAAGATGCTGAAAGATGAAAACAAATAAACTAGCCTCCCTTCCAAAAAAAAACTCAAAACCTGAACCATAATTATTCCTCAGATTTACTATAAGATGGTTTAAAGTTCAGATCAACCACAGAATGCTGAAGAGGTCTTATATCACATCAGAATGGTGACCTCTCCAGAATACCTGACAAAGTGTGCAGAAAACCTTTGCTGGGACTCAAGCTTTGCCAGGGACTTGCAGCCTTATATTTTATGAGATTTTTCAATAGACAGCTAATTTAGCTCTCATTCATGTGCGGTGAATCTTTTCTCAGTTTTGCACTTTTCTATCTCAGCGAAAGGTTTACCGTGTATTTTCAGTCCACAACTTTCAAAGGCTTATCATACTCTCAAATCAAAACACATTTCCTATAGGACAATAAAAGGCAATGCTCCTCACTGAAGGTTGTCCTGTAAAGCTTTAGATTTCACCTGAACTTCAATTCCTTTAGCTACAAACACCCTGGAAAATAAATGGCTATGAGATTTATTTTATTTCTGATGTAACATTGAAAAACTTTCTTTTTTCTTATTCATCTTATGTTCAAATGGCTGACTAATTAGGCAGATAATTTTAGTCTTTATGGAGAGTACTTCTGATAGTTGGGCATAAGTCAACATCAGGATTAGTACAGAAACATCTTTTTTATTGTAGTGGTAAAAAAAATCATCACTGAAGGTTACTAGTATAGTGTCATGCTATACACTGCAGCTTCTGGTGCCTAAATGAGGAAACTTAGTTTTCTTGCAGAATGTTTTCAGTCAACTACGACACTGTGTTCTGTCTTGTAAGTTTTTCTTATAGTGCAGAGGAATGTTGCTTCACTGCAACTCAAAAGTCACTGCCTAATTATACAGAAGGCAACTAGAGTGAAGTGAAACTATAATTTTAGAACAAATTGTTATGTGGGAATAGGGAAGACTTAGTTTTAAAAATGTCTGCTGACAAGGAGGAAAATAAAAATAATAGACAAATAAACTATGCAATTGCATGTACATTATTCTGCAAAATCAGAAACTAAAAAAAAATATAGAAGCATATTATAACCATGCAATTACATGTAATCATATAATCATGTGGTCACACATTTAAGAACAAAATTAGAATTCCGTATATAACAGTGTAGGAAATAAAGGTTACATACAAAAGTTTAATCTTGCAATTTCTCTTTAGAAATTGACTTTTAATTTTAATATTGATGATGTGTTGGAAGTATAATTTCCTAGGTTTTTAAAAAGTAAACAGGAAATGTTAATTCCGTAGAAGTCAGTAGAAAATGCAGAAACATCATGTTGACATTTAGAATAAGTAGATACCAGTGCCCCTTGAGCTTGAGAGAGCAAATGATGATATTAATAGATTTTCAAACTGTAGAAAAAGATTAAGTAGAGAGCGGCACTGGAATACAATCTCTGAGTAGAGCCTGCAAACAACCATTTCATTGGTATTGGAAATTTTTCTGACATCATATTGAGGACTCAAGTGTTTAATGGACATGCTGTGCCTGAATAGTCACTTTGACATACGATGTGTCTGTCACCTGCTACGTTATATGCACAGCATCAATATATATGCAGATACGTGTGGAACATATTTTCTGCCCTTGTTTATTGGTCTGCCTCTTCTACTTTCTCTCTCTCTCTCTTTATCTGCATGTGATGATTCCCACTTTTTAGTGTACTATGGTCTGTTCCTAGTTTGGAGAGATTTTCAAGGAATTTTCTGTTGCCACTGCACTGATTCTCTTGTGTCTCTATGCCCTTTGGGAACTGGCATGCAGAGCAATGCCAGAAATTATACTAGATCCTACTTGCAGTGTTTAGCACCACAACTATCCATGAACCTTTTCACTTTTGAATGAATATATCCACAGTAAACAATAATCATGCAAGCAAATAAACAATGAAAATTACTTTTGAGAATATAACCACCAGTTATTCATGTTCGTCTGTTGGACCTCTTCAGCTGAAAATCTCAAAAAATTTTGTGTTAAACAGACAATCAACTTGCAAAATTTCAGACTGACCTGTTAAAGTCATATATATCAGTCAGAGGAAGAGAATAAAATAATAATGCCTGATCTTTTTTTCTCATCTAAGGTATTTTGTTTCCTCTAAAGTAATTTTCTGAATAGTCCAGTAATATTTGGTTAACACTTCCATCTCTCTTCTTTAGTTATGCATAATTCTTTTTTCAACTGGTTTAGGTTTCAGGGTTTTTTGTTCATATTTCTCCTGACTTCCTGTGTCTTACACAAAACATGTGATCTCAGCATTTGCTTATGAGTTAAACTTCTGCAGCTGGGCTGCTCAAGTAAATTCCAAGTTGGTCAAATGAGGCAAAATATCTTCTTTAATCTTCAAGACAAATGGTAAAGAAATAAAACAAGATCACTTTTTCACAATGTCTCCCTCTGCTGAAAAGTCCTAGACAGTACTGACAGAGATGAATCAAGATCCTGCTTTTAAGGATGAGGCGTCACAGTAATTTATACGAATACAAAATATTACATGCTATTTAAACAGAAAGAGAGATTGCTTTCTTACTGCCAGGGTCTGCCATACCATTTTATCTGTACTCGAAGAGGAGGGAGAACAGAAGACTAAAGATATCTTTCTCTCCTCATAACTCAACAAAATGGCACAGTAAGGGCTTCTAGCCTTTTTTAAGCTCACACCTTCTCATAGACAAGCTGCAGCAGTCCAGTTTAGTTGCAGGATGTAGGATTAGTGTTTACCTATTGAATAAAAAGTGAACTGTTATTAATAGCTATGGACTATTTTAAGAGCAAATGGCTAAAGAACACTCATGGACATATTAGAGATTTATTTTCTAGGTTTTCAGAGATGCATAGTCATTTTGGATATCTCTCTTTTTTTGTACTCAAATGGAGAAACACTGAGTGAGAAGTTCTCAATATGTTCTGAAAATCAGAGCTATAAATCAGCTCTAGATACAGAAAACGAATATTTCCATTTTTAAGAAAACTAAGATACGAATATATACAGAAAAGATTAATTTGTAATGGCAAAACAAGGATCTCAAAAGATTATTAAACAGATTTTTTAAAAAAATGTATGTCATTGGTTGAATGCATTTGTCAGATTTACTTCTATTTCTGATGTATCCCACAGTGGTCAGTGTGGAGCGTTCTAGGCTTGAATAGTTGTTAACCTGACCCGACCTTGTAATTTTTGTTGCCATTAATATATACATGTTTTTAACTCTTAAATTCTTTAATAAAGTAAAATTACTGAGACAAGTCTTCTAAACTTACCCTGCTGTTATTCTTGTCTGTGCATCAAGATGGGCACAGAAGTCTGAGTGACATAGTTTGTTCCGTTCAAGCCATGAAATAATGGTCCCAGTGTACACAGAGAATGAGGAAATATTTAATTTGAGTTTAGAAACACTTGAGGGACCTTAGTAACATTCTTTACTGCTAATTGGAAGTCTTGCATGCCAATTGACACAACAGGAATAATATTCTTACATACTTCCCAGTCCCAACCATTATAATTTTAGACTGTGCCTTCTTGAAGGCTTTAAACTCTGGTCACCTTTTGGTTTCCAAAAAAAGATGATCTCATTCCCTTTTCTTGAAGCAAGATACTTTGCAAATGAGTAGTCTTTATATGACCTCTCATTTAGATTTTCTAGTAAAATAAAAAAAAATATTGTTTCTGAGTTTTCAATGTTTGAGGCTTTCAATGTTACACATCCAATTCAGTATAGGAAACATAATGGAGAATAAATTAAGTCCTTCTGAAATAATGTATAAATATTCTCTAAGTCACCTTTAGTAATGAGTGCAAACTTTATATACAACAAGAAAACTATGAAAGACAGAGATTATTTTCCCTTTGGATTCCAGTCCACTCATCAAGGGAAAGAATCTGAAAAACATCTGTGAACAGTCTTGACCTGAAGAGTAGATTTCAACTCTACTGAAAAACAAAAACAGACAGGAATCAAACACCATATGCTTTCTTGGAAACAGGCTACTTGCAGAATTCTTTTTCACATATTTTGTAAGAATGTACATAATGAAGCTGAAATTAATAGGAGCAAATAAACTATTTGACATGTTATCTAGCCTAGATTCAGAGTCCTACACAAGTTACATAACTCTGAGGAAAAACATATTTAAGTATTGGTTCCTCAAAAAGCCTTCTGCTGCCTTAAGTCTGCCCTACTATGCAATCTGATTGCAATGCAAAGTGGCTCTAGAAGCATCTGTGTAAACTAGAGACTGCTGAACTGAAGTTTATTTGCAACATTACAAGTTTGCCAACGTGGAGCTCATCACCTTAGAAAGGACACATTAAATTCCGTTAAACTGCAGCTGGCACCCAAATTCCCTTTTTGCAAGCCAGTTATTTCTAGACTTCACTACTATCTCTGTTATGATTTTATACAGAGTCAATTGCTTAATTCCTGTGGACAGAAATGGTGGTTTCTTTAGTCATATTAATAAATAAAATTATTTGCGTATCCCATGACTTTATTTGTTAATCCACAAAAATCCTGGGGGTTTGCTGGTATCAAAGATTATTAAACAAAATGACTGATCAAACCTGTATTTCCCATTTATGAAACTTGATTTAAAATATGACTTGATTTGGTTTAAGTACGATTGTTTCTGTCAGGGAGGTAGAACTAAGGACCTTATCAAAATCACCCACCACTCATAAAAGTCCATAAAAGATTATGCTTGACCCTGAAAGTGTAGAAGTGTTCTACCATTAAATGATGTGGATTTATTTGTTTGATTAATTACGTGAATGTGAAATTGCAGTCTGCAGCCTAATTTTGTTATTTGGCCTGTTGAAACAATGCCTAATATAGTAACTTAGCAGTGATGGTTTCCTGGGTCAGAGTGGCATTTCTCTGTTTGATCTACACATTTACTGTGTGTTCTCAGTGATTTGTTTCTATCCCCATTGCCCACTTTACATTGTTTTTATTTGAATTATTTAAAATCATAGAATATTAAATATTTTACATTATAGTTACTTCATTTTGGCTTTTGTATTCTCCTCAGTTCACTGTAATTAGTGTAGTTACTTGTAGGTCTTTTTGTATAATTAAAAATTTAATTAATAAAAAATGTTGGCTTACTGTTATCATCATATTCTTGCACACTGATACTTTAATGTCCCTAGAGATCTCTCAGTGGAAGGGCAGCTGTACTAACAGCACAGCTTTGGCAAAAGTAATATCAAATATGTGACTGGGCATTAAAATATTTCTCCTTCAAATGCATCCAGAGAATATCCTTTCTGATTACAGAGGGAATCCAGTGCTGCCAGCACGTTGCTTTTGGTACCAAAAAAGTTGTCTCAGTAGTCTTAGCTTTTGGTGTCACTACACACTTCTCTGTGATGACCATTAATATTTTCACAGATTAAGATAAATAAATCATAATTGGATCCTTAAGTCACACACTCTTTCTGCTGAAGAGCTCTTCCACTTGATCTCAGATACTTAAGTTTTCAAGACAAATTCTATGAAACAGGCCACATTTACTATAAATGCATTGTGGCCACTGTGTACTAGAAAAACAAACAGCAGAAAAATCCTAAATAGGCTGTAGGGAATTCCTGTGTCTGCTCAAGAAAAATATAGTTCAGGAAGAAAATGGATGTATATTGACATTGCAACTCAACAGAGTGCACCTGATGGTCATGCACCCATAGGTACTTGTTCTTTCAAGAATGTTTCATACGTCAGAACAGGTTGTGATATTTCCTCTATAAATGTCAGTTTGAAAGTTCTTGGGCTGTTAAATTGTAGCTGAGAATACCCCTGTATAAACATTCTAGATTTCAGCGAGTGGTATGTATGAATAAAAACACAGTTCAACAGAGTCCAAATGTACGTTTCTGATTGCTGTTAAGGGACTTAAGCTTTTCATTACTTTAAGTTGACCAGAGTAATTTCAGTTTCTTTATAAGGCTGAGTCAGTTGTAGTTAGTGGGAAACAGAACTTCTTTTTGTTTTCTAGTACAGAAGCCCTTTGGATGACAGTGCTTTCCTGGTTTTTATGGGATTTTTAGTGTTTGAGTCAGTGTATGACAAACGAACTATAAACAATTTCACAATCCAAAATTAATTCCATTAAAATCCTAATGTAGAGAAAATAACTTTTCCATATACATGAGTACATGTGTACGCGTGTGTGGTAGGAGTTTGGAGCTGATCCTGCCAGGCACTGCACATTCTGTCTCTGTTCCAGCAGAGCACTGAAGAACACACATGGTTAATAAATTCCGCATCTTTCATGACTGAACCCTTAATGCAGTCCTGCTTCATTTCCAGCGGATTCAGTTTGTATCTGCTCAGACCACATACGCATTTTGTTTGGGGTTTAGTCAGTCTCAGATATTTCCCTCAAACCCCATCTCTTTCTACTGCAAAAAGGAATATGAGACAATATTCAGGTCCTGATAGAGTAGTGAAGAAACTATTAATAATTTATGTATGCATATAACCATTTTAACCTTCAAATTACAGTGTTTTTTATTCTCACATTTTGTCTCTCCCACCGTCGCTGAAAAAAAGAAGAAATTATGGAACTGCTTAATTATTTTTCTCTTGTCTGTATAGAGTTTTTCCCTTCATGTATTCCTACCTGATATTAATAAATTATTCTTTAGTATAAAAAGTCAATATTGTTCCTTTAACATTTTAATAATTTGAAAAATACCTTGAGGGCATTATTCCTCCGAAGCATGTGTATGACTTTCAGCAACCCTTAATGAGTTACTCTTGCTTGTCAAGGTGAAAATATGCTCTATAGTGTTGCATCTAATTTTCTTTTTCCTTTTTGTCCTTTTCCTCAGCTAACATCTTAGTAATGAGATGTTAATGAGGATATGGCAGAATATTTAAAAAAATCCCAACAACCTGAAATGGAGGTATTTTAAATCTTAAATCAGTCTTTGAGTATTATAATACAGCAAGGCAAGATACAATGTACTTAAAGCAATACTTATTACTGTATTTACTGTAATTTTAGTACTCTTCATCTGTCATGTTCACTGTAGAAGGAAAATGATTTCTTCAGTCCAGAATGAGTTGGAGTGATCCCAGTATTGGCTCTGCTGTCTTTTAAAAGGAGCACTTGACTCTGTTTTGATAGTGTGAAATCTCTAACCTAGGAAATGTCAAACTGATTGTTTCTTTCCCAGATATTACCCAGGTGAGGTTTTCCCTGTTCACTTCTAACCTTGCTGTCAGCTCACTTTAATGGAATCTTATCAAACAATCTTCATGCTCTCCTGCCCAGCATGTGATCCTCCTCCACTTCACTCCTAAAATGAAAACAGAGTAATCCTCTGTTGTTTGACCGGTACCTGTCTCCTGAGCTGACATGAGATCAAAATCAGCTATTATTTCCACCACTGAGACAAGAAGTAATGGAAGGAAGGAAACTTTAGTGAGCAAAGTAACGGAGCTATTAACTTTCTGATAGTTTTTTTTTTTTTTAGTTTTATTGGCTCTAACTTCAAATCTGAAGCTAAAGTTATATGTAGCTGTTGATAAGTAGGCTCAGTCTCATTTGGCTTTTGCAATCTGTTACTGCAGGTCAAACCTATTTGAACTTTTCTTTCACAAGCCCAGATGAAATCAGTTAACCCATTTGTGTATCTTCATGATCTCATTTTGGTGCACACGACATTGTGACATACAGATGGGATAGGAATAACATATGTGAAGACTTATTAGTCTGCGGGTTAGCTTTATCCTTATGTCTGAAACTCTTTCGGTAGTGTGGATATTTTCCACCCGGGTAATACCAGTTTAAGATTACTAATACACTTCTTTTCATAATTTGTTAGTATCTCATTTCTCAAACTCACTTAAGAGAAGGTAAAATATTATAAAGAGATAAACTACCTTTACTAACTTTTCAGAGGGTTCCCCTTTCCCCCATCATTGTTTTAAAATGGGAAATAAATAGTTTTCCTGATGTCGTCTCTATGTAAAGCAAGAAATTCCATATCAGTTTAGATGTTTTTGTTTTTTTATCCCTTGCTGTTTTTTTATTTATGTACCCCACCATGTCACATGAGTTCAAGCAATGAAAGTTTATAATTTACAGGTAAACTTCTTTGGTAGCCTTTCTTCCCTAGCACAGAAACACTGTTTCCTTTACAACACTTCATCCTTTATATTGATATTACAAAACATTTTCTAGAGACTAATTCTTCTAAAGAGATCATTGAGGATGGTTTTCACTTTTTCCTGGTAGGGATATTATACCGAGGTCAAATAAAGGGGTTTCAGTATGGTCTTGTATTATTCATCAGTAAAACTTGTAAATAACTATATTGCTATATTTTTCACAAAAACAATAGAAGTCTTGAAATAAAGAGCCTGAAATCATCACCTGAGAAATTCAGATTTAGAGAAATTTTTTTAGAAATTTCCCAGTTCAATAATAAATCCTATAAGGAGTGGCTGAGGGAACTGGGGCTTTTGAATCTGGAGAAAAGGAGGCTGAGGGGAGACTTTATCACTCTCTGCAAAATACCTGACAAGACGTTGTGGTGAGGTGGAATGGCCTCATGTTGCACCAGGGGAGATTTAGACTGAATAATGGGAAAAAATTCTTCACCAAAAGTTTTGTCAAACACTGGAACAGGCTGCCCAGGGAAGAGGTTGAGTCTCTGTCCCTGGAGGTATCTAAAAGATGGGTAGATGAAGTGCTTATGGACATGGCTTAGTGATGGAGTTGGCATGATAGGTTATAGGTTGGACTGGATGGTCTTAAAGGTCTTTTCCAATCTATATGGTTCTACGGCTCTATGAATAGTCCTTAGAGGATATCAATTAACAGACATAAAGTAGTCAGCGGGTTTGGGGACATGGGGGGAGGGTTGGGGAGCGGGGTTGTGATTTTGTTTTATATTTTTTTTATGATTTCCATTTAGTTGTCCTTTTTCAGATCAGTTATGTTGGACACTCAAAATAGAACCAGCAAATTCTTAGGACTAATGTCCCACACTTCTTAGCATGTTTTTTTGGGAAAAAAAATCATTGTAAAAAGATAAAAAAAAAAGGGAATGAATGAGGTAGAAAGTGTAGCAGATCCTGACAATACTGATTTCCTCATTTTGAGTTGGAATTTACATAGTTTTTCATAAAAGCATAGTTTCTGAAGAACTGTGTCTGGGCCTAAGATATTAGATAGCATTGACTAGAGGAACAGACAAGTAGCACTGTCAAGCAGCTCTGGAGCTATGTGTCTTCTTGATGTGCCATCATATAGAACAGCTTAACAGGCAGAATGGAGAAACCCATAAGGCCTTTTATGTCCTGGCTTTGTTGCATAGAGCCTGCAATCCCTGAGAGATAGCCTGAGCCCCTCAGGGCTTTGCCGCATTGTGGCTCACAGGCTCTCAGACTTGAGGCTTTAGTAAGATCTTTAGTCCCACCGTGCAGACTCTCATGGAACAGGGTCTTGGTAATTTGTCTGTTAACAGACAATTTGCTCCAAAACTGGGAAGACCATAGCCAACTACTTCCAGGGTCAGTGGCTCTAAGGCAGATCCATCATGTAGACTGATACAGAACAAATCAGTTACATGAACCCGCCTCAGTTTTTGGCAAGGAAACCTTTCCGTTTTTCTGTCCTGGTAGTAGTCTGGTTGATCTGTTCCAGACCTGCCAAATTTGGCAACAGTAAATTGATTGCTCTGAAGCAGGCTGGCAGGACTGGAGGATTTGCCTTTGATTTGGCAAAATGTAGTCAAACCTGAGATGAGTCAAAGAATTCAGGCTTACTGAAACATATTTTAATGAAAACATTTCCCCAGGAAATATCTGACCATCTGTACTCAAGTTAATAGAGCCAGTTCTCACTAAGGTCATTAATATGAATTACACGCTTTACCATTAGCATTAAACACCAATCACAGTGGGTTTTGTAAATGTTAAGTCAGGGTTTTTTACAATGCACATAGTATTTCAGGTTTTGTCCAGCATCCTTCAGCAGTCTTTCTTTTTTTTCATGAATGTTCTGTGTGTATATTGCCTAAGCAGAGCATGCACTGTACAGCTGTTTAGAATACTGCCAATATAACTTTCTTCCACAGTAACCAATGCTTCCTGTTCCCTGGTTATGCCAGTTTGTGATTCTTCTTATTTATTTGTGTGACTTATGGGTCCTGGAGACCCCAGGTACATCATGGTATCAGACCACAAGACACATGCACATTCCCCCTTCTCATACTTGGATGTGTTCATACATGAGAAGAATTCATCATATCTGATTAAAGTAAAGATCAGATTAAATTAGGGAAGATGGACTTGCTAAACTAATCTGAAGTTATGAAATACATTAACAAATATAATATTGTGATCACTAGAAAATAGATATTGTCTCAAAACTGTGATCCTGAAAACATTGCCTGCTGTACTGAAATTTCTCCTTTGCATGTGGTAAAGACCTTGAGTCTTAACTCGATAACTTGATTCACTTCTCTTGCTAATGACTTGTTAAGATTCCTAAACACAGTATTTCTCAGTTTATAGCTCATCAAGAGTTCTACTGAAACCTGCTTTGAAATTTCCAGTTTGTTTTAGAGTAGAATTTATATTGTTCATATAAAATGTGAGAAAGCTATGTTGTTTTGGTTTTGATTGACTGTATTTTTTTCTTCTCTAAAGGAAGTCCATCTCACATTTCATAGATAGCAGAATATGGTGTGTCCCCACCCACCACCTGCCCCTAATTCTAGTGAAGTAAACTTGCCAGGCTAGTGTGAAAATAAGAAGCAACTCTTCTCCCTAGTTACGTAATAGGAATGTTTTCCTCCGAGAATCAAGAGGTCTTGAATTTTCATCCTAGTCCATAAAGGTCATAGTTATACTAGTAAACTAACCGGCCAAGGCATGGAGTACATGATGACTGTTTAACCATTAATAAACACCTTTAAAGTTTTGGTTCATGACAGCTAATACCTTCCCAGGTAAATTAATAGAAGCAAATTAATAGAAGACCAAATAACAAAATTCTTGATGAAGGCTAGGGGTATTCCTGCTAAGCTGTGTGGATGAGGTCTTCTGTCTGAGTTGTAGCAATATTAGTCTTTGTCCATTCTGTTTAACAGCATAATCGTAACCAAAGTATCCATGTCAAATGGAGTCAAATGAAAGTCAGTGAATGAAATGCTGAGGTAAACTTTGGAAAACATAGCTTTCGGGCTTTTCAACACTTTTCTTGAAGTTTTTTTTTTCACAAGATTAAGATCTAGAATACTACAGCTTCTGGCTGAGTGATAGTTGTTGCTCCATGTAAAGTGGGAACATTTTCATACATATCTAATATGTTCATCCTGGCATTCAGAACAAGGGAGGCAGAGCAGTCCTGCTGTGACACGACATGTGGGAGCCGTAGACTGTATCTTCTCAAAATGGAGAAGAAAGAATTAAATTCAGTGTGCATAGATCCCTGTTTAAAATGCACATTTTTGTGGATCCTACTTTAAGATGCCTAACTTCTCTAATGAATCATATAAAGAGATTAATGTTATGATTCTGTCCTTGGGACCAGTGCTTAAGAGTCGGGTATTGGGATGCTTTAGCACCTAAATTCATTTGTATCTAAGCCAATGAGAGTTCGAGTCTCTAAATCCCTGCAGAATAATAGTGGGATAGGAGAAGGAGGAACTGAGTTTTAGTCAGGCCTGCCTAAGAATAAATCATAACCCTGAGGATATATTCTTATAATGCCTCTAACGGGAATTCACTGTGACATTGACAAGGAAGGGAAAGACAGAAAAGTAGAATACATCAAAGTATTTGAGAAACCTCCAAGGAAACAAATAGAATTGGAATTATTCAGTGTGATTATACATATCTCAAAACCATCTAAACATAGACTGGCCTTAAAGCATACGTTATGGACCAGTGGGATGACTTGGAAGAAAACCAAGCTTCAGTATTCATACTGCACGTATAAAATTTGCATTTAAATAACATTAATGACTTAAGTATCAAAGTTATAAAAAGAATTTCTAAAATCCTCCTGGGTCAGAAAAAGTAACTTATGTTTTCAAAACAGTGTATATAAAAGCCGGATGTGGTAAAGAGTTGAACTTGCAAATATATGATTTCTCTAAGAAAAAGGATGAATTCACCTTTTCACTAGACCTTTTCATATATTTGCAAATTCCAGTTCTGGTGTGATCTGGATGTTCCAGTTATGCCACATTCTGGTTTCAAAAGAACAAGATTTCTCAGCTTGTGATTTAAACACATTCAATTTTATCCTTAAGAATTTGTCAATTAATTTCCCTGAACAGGTTTGAAATTCTGTGAAAGAAACCTTCCCTTCTGCAGGAAAAAGTGTATTTTTATTTCTCAGGATTGTAACAGCCAAGCACAAGACCATTTTCGCTGATCATATGCTTTGCAGAACAGCACTCCATAAGAACTCAGAAAGCACCCCTGCTCATCCCAGACACACTCCTTTTCCCTTCCAGTAATCTTGTTCATCTTTCTAGAAAGATTTCTTACCTAGGGAGATATTTTCAATTGAGGACTCTCTTTTCTTCCATCTAGCTAGCTCTAGCTCAGGAAGATGAATAAACAGGCATTCCCTTTATTCTTTAATATTCTTTGAAACCCTGTCAACCAGTTATGGTTGGTTTTCTTGTCCAGTTGGTTGGCTATGTGTACTTTGATACACTGATATCCTTAAATTCTGTGTAGCTGAGACTCAGCTGTTCTTCTAATGGAGACCTAGACTGTTGTTGGAACACGGTTTTTATTGTTCATTGCAAACACATATCCAGGGCAATACTTCAATTATATTTTATCACTCTCAACAGATCTCCTCTGGTCCATGGTATTGCCTCACTGGAGGATTTTAATTCTAAATACCAGTTCCTGTGGAAAACTTTCTTGTGAGTTATCTGTATGAAGACTGCAGGATCAACTTCTCTGAACTGTGTGTTTTTAGGGTAACAGTAAAATGAATATATACTAAAATTAACATTTTACTAACATTCTTCATTTGAGGCACAACTAATACCTTAAAAATGTGTAGCAGCTTCCTCTGTGTTCAACTCCTATGTGTAGATGATATTAGAGATCAATACAAAGAAAATATAGTACCTCCGACACCATGGAGACTTTATACAAAACTTGTTTCAGAGAAGAAAGAGTAAATGGTTACGCACTTCTGTAATGTTCTGTTTCAGTGTTTCCTGAATTAAATATGTCATGTTTCCTGTCAAAACAACTTATCACTGTACAATATAAAATATAACATATGAAGACTGAAGAAGAAATATTTAAATTGAGACAATACTTAAAATACTGTAATGGTGTTTCTCGGTCTTTTTATAGCACATAAAACACTTAAGCCAAAATTCACAATAATTACTTAGCTGTTTGGGGAAAAACAAAAAAAAAAACAACAAAAAGAAACAAAACCCACTCTCCATTCCTCTCCTCACTCCACCAAATCCAGTGCTGAATTTGTGCCATTGTGCACAGTATACCCTCAGTGTTATTCATTTTCATTTTTCTTAAAAGTATGAGTTTTGTGAGTTCACAGAAGTAAGTTGTTATCACCCTTTTCTATTCCATTTGTTTCCTTTCACATGATGAGGAACATATGGTCAAATATATGTTTTTTAAAAAAATAAATACATTGCAATGGTTTCATATGCTGCTTCATATGCTGCTTCCATGGGACACAGGCCGAGAAACATTATTGCAGTGTATTTTGAAACATTTTGTTTCATTCTTAACTGGAGAACATAACCAAATGTTGAAAATCTGTGCGAAATACAAATTTTCTCTTCAATCTGCCTGTAAGTGATTTTGAAATGTATTCAAAGGAATCTGGCTAAAAAGATAATCTTTACCATACCAATTGTGTCAGTTGTCTGAGAAGAAATGTCTTGAGTGTTAGATGCATAGTACTACCCATACATATCT
This sequence comes from Cuculus canorus, assembly GCF_017976375.1. Lineage (NCBI taxonomy): Eukaryota > Metazoa > Chordata > Aves > Cuculiformes > Cuculidae > Cuculus > Cuculus canorus. The sequence goes on from NC_071403.1 coordinate 28,268,605, forward strand.
TAAGCACAACATAACTTAAATTTATTTCCATGAATTATATCTAGAACAGCTATTTTATTAATTGCACCAAGCTGCATTTATCTCTGCAAGGCTCAACAAATGAGCAGTACAGATACCCTTTGGCAACAGGAATGATAAGTGGCTTATATGGTCCCTCCAGTCCAGATCAAACTGACAAGAAGCAAAAGGTGGAAAACAATGAATCTAGCCCATGTATGTGTCAGATTTTGATGTGCTTGTCTGTACATCAATCAATACAAGAGAAAGCACCTCAGAGGAAGAGAAAACCAACAGCTGTCAGGGTTGCTTCTCTAGGACACTGCAGACATCGTGCTGTAGTCTTTCTTGATATCTGCATAATCAGCTACAAGGCAAAAAGAGGAAAGACATCAGATAACTGAAGAAATTTTTAGCTTTATTGAAATTCTTATTTTGTAACATCCATTGCACTTTGTTTACTGATCTATAAGATATGAGTTTGGGACAGCAAATTAATGCTCTAGTCCGTAAGTTGTTAAGTACTTTCTTGATAAACAGTATATCTGCCAGCCCATCTTTGTTTCTGTAGTTGCAGCACTTTAGGGGTAAACACAAGGCAGATTACACCTTGTCTGTAAAGGCAGAGGATTCCTGTGAAAGTGCAAGATTTGGAGCTGGATATTCAGAATCACAATAATGCAACTGATTGCTTTCTGTGATCAGAATCTATGCTTTTATGGTAAGTCTACATCATGATCAGAGATCTCCGTGTTGGAGGTTCAGATTAACTTTTAATAAAATAGCTGTTTTATGAAGCATAGAGGAAAGAAAGCCATATTCCAAAACCTTCCATGTTGACACTGATTACTGGGGGGATAATGGTACATCTCCCTCGACTTAGATGGATAATGCTGAATTGGCTCACCTGTGCTTAATTAAAAAAATAAATAAATAATGCAAAACAAGAATCGAAGCACACAAAAAATGGCCACATTTGCCTTAAATCTCCAAATAATTTCAGAGATCCAGGTCATTCAGATGGCCTATTAAACAAATCATGCATTTCTGTCTCACTGCACATATCATAATGTTTGAAATATCAGCAGTGCTGTGCATTTGATTAAAATTCCATGTCGCTTCTGAAGCATTAAACTTTTACAAGACTATGATGAGTAAGTTAACAAGAGAACATTCCATAGAGAAGATAGTATAGCAGTCTATTTTCTGTGCAAGTAATTATCTTCATACACATTTGTGATGTTCTAAACAGCAGAAAAATTCATTTTACTCATAATGTTCTGAAATATAGATGATTAAAAGACTGTGCTGTAAGTATGAAATTGTTTGCTGTCACTCTAACCCTTTGTACCCAGGATCTGAGAGAGCAAATAACTTCCAATACTCCAGTGAAGGCATTAGTAAAGTTTTTGCATAAAACTGATTAAACTGCTCTAATAGCATGTATGTTATACAAAAAGCAGCACAGCCAAGATGTTCATTGGAGAGGATTTGAAAATGCTAAGTTCATTAAAAATAGACAAAATGTGATGTTTTAAGTCAGATCATTGATGATTCAAAAACTCCTTAAAAATGTGAACCTATCTGAAGCTTTAAAATACTAAATTATTTAACCATTATGTATTGTGGTTATTCTAGCCATACTGTCTACTTCGTTAAGTAAGTACTGCTTCCTTTTTTTTTGTTTCAGTCTGCTCTGTCAATAAAGAGACTTTAAAGAAGCTGAATATAGCTTATTTTGTTAACAGTCTCTGTTGTTGGGTTATCTTTTTTGCATAAGGTTGTGTGGTAGCCATTCCTTGGTTGGCTCTAATTCATCTAGAAACTCACCCTTCTAACGTAATCTTTCTGTGAATGTTAGGAGTAATTAACTGTATTGTCTCACAATTATTTAAAAAAAAATGTGGTGTGGTGCAATTTACAACAGTTGTTTACTGCATTTTCTTTAAAAAATAAATATATGAATTTTGAGAGTAACATTGTTAGGAATATATCAGTATAGCATCATCTATTCCATACCCATCCACCTGCATAGTAAATCGCACAGATGGTATGCTAGAACGGCATTACTTCTTATAATACATGAATAAATCCATGTGTCTATATGTTCTTACACTTAGACTTAATCTGAAGTTCTACTTTAGTGAATAATGTCCCCGTCTAAGGGGTTCAACTTTTGAGAGACCCTATGAAACAAAACATTGTGTAGTTACTATAGCTTGCTTTCTTGTCTATTACTTTACTTCTATTTTTCTGAAAGTACTGTTATTTTCATAATAGCAATTTTAATATAAAAGGTGTTGATTGCTAGAAATTATATTCTGTTGATAGCTAGAAATTATATTCTATGTGCACGAGGATTCATGCATATACTTATATTTCCCTTTTTGTGAGATCTTAAATTAATCACTAAAAAGAAAAGATACTAACAGTCAGCAAATACTGCAGAACTCATATCCTTCAGTCAATATCAAACCATTCTTTAGGGAAAAAAGATGCAAAGAATTGTGGTAACATATAATTGCCTTCATTATTAATTTTTTTTTTAAATATTACCATAGATTTGCTATTCACACATTCATAATTACTCAGATAAGGAAAAAAAAAAAAAAAAACAAACAAAAAAAAAAACAAACACCCAAAGAGATAAAATATGCTTTTATTATGGAATCATAGAGTGGTTTAGATTGGAAAGGATCTTAAAGATCATCTAGTTCCATGACCCCTGCCAAGGCCAAGGACACCTTCCACTAGATCACTTTGCTCAAAGCTTCATCCAATCTGGCCTTAAACACCTCCAGGGACAGGTCACCCACAACTTCTCTGGACAACGGGTTACAGTGTCTCACCAGTCACACAGTAAAATTTTTTTCCTAATGTCTAATCTAAATCTACCCTCTTACATCTTAAAACCATTAGCCCTCACCCTATCAGTGCAATCCTTGTTAAAGTGTCCCTCCCCAGCTTTCCTGCTGGCGGATCCGAAGCACCGAAAAGCTGCTATAAGGTCTCTGTGGAGTCTTCTTTACTCTAGGCGAAACAAACCACACTCTCTCAGCCTGTCCTCGTATTGGAGGGGCTCCAGCCCTCTGATCATCATTATGGCCCCCCTCTGGACTCGATCTAACAGATCTATTTCCTTCTCATGCTGAGGACTCTGGACCTGAATGCAAATGCAGTATTCCAGGTGAAGTCTCATGAGAGTGGAGTAAAGAATGAGAATCACCTCCCTCTACTGGCTGGTCATCCTTCTTTTGATGCAGCCCAAGATACAGTTGCCTTTCTGGGCTGCAAGAGCACATTACTGCCTCACGCTGATCTTCTCATCAACAAGTATCCCCTCATTTTTCTCTCCAGGGTTATTCTCAATCTTGCATTTCATGAGATTTGCACAGGCCCACCTCTCAAGCCTGTCAAGATGTTCTGTATTGAGCATTTTAAAGTGTTTGCAAGCTCTAATAGCTCATACTAGCACAAAAAAAAAAGGAAAAAATGAAAATAAAAATACTCACATTGGTAGAATAATTTATGTTTTCTAAGCTTAGTAAAACTGCATAACCTGTTCGTGTTCTTCGATGCTCTCAAGCATGGACTAATTTCTTACCTATTTTCTGAAGTTGTGAGTAGGTGTGGAATTTGTTATAAAAAACTATGTTCCTTTAATTAATTTTAAAAATATTTTTGATATTTAGCTTTTTTTTTGCATTATTGTAATAAAATTGTTGACTTAATTCTCTGCTTCTGCAAAACACTGGGAAGCTGGACCTTCATTTTAGTTTGCTGGTATGACGCATATAATCTCTTCTTAATGTAGCAAAAGTGCCACATTCTTCTCAACATGACTGTCTGCCTGTCTAAGGAGATGGGAAATTATTTTCTTGATTCATTGCATTTATCAAGTGATAGTTATGTATTTTTAATATTTCTGTTGAACAGATGCAGATAGAGTTAAAAAATAACATGTTCAGCTGTGATTTAGTGAACAACACAAAGAGTTAAATTAATGAATATAGATAGAATTTTCAATGTGTGCTTTTCTTGATCAGATAGAAGTGTTTTGATATTTGGCTGCTTTCAAGAATATGAATTTAATAAAGGAAACAATTTATGTTTATTTAAAAGAATAATTAGAAGGATTTCTTTTAATTCTTAAAAAAGGGGGATTTTTGGAAATAAATATTTAAACAAAAAGTATAAAAATAATCATCCAGAGACTATGCATTGCCTAAATTTGTCACAAATTGACAAATAATTTTTAAGACTCTGTTGTATTTTAAAATATGTTTACCTTTATTTGGAGACAAACAAATAAAAAAACACATGGTTTTTATATTTAGTAAAACAAATTCAGACTCCTATTCATGAAAACTGTCTTAATCCACATGAAAGTTTTATTTTAGCAAATTACAGAACTCTATACATTTTTCTAGGATTTTCTAGAGGTATTAGCACAGGAAATGAAGCCTAGAAGAAGGACAGGGAGATGAGTACTGATGTTGTGAATATCAAGTAGCAGCTGAAGAGATTGCAGAATCCGGGTGTCAATACCTTTCGGTTTCATGGGGAAAGTCTGTTAGGAAAATATACAAACTGAAGTGAGGCTACAGGGATTTAGAGTTAAGCCCATGAGAGAGTTAGATTGATTAGAGTAGAGGATAGATTTACACATTAGGACTGGGGCAAAAATGCAACATTGTGAAAAAGTATTTTGACAGTATGGGAGAACTGTAGTGGAGGATAGAGACTAATTAGAAAAATGACATAGAACTAGGAAAAATAAAAGATTAATCTTCAGAAAAATAATATATTGAGACAAGAGTCTAGAAAGAAGTCTAAAATATTGAGACAAGAAGTGTAGAAAAGGATACAAAAAGGGGAAATGTACTTAATTATACACTTGTTGGGCAAGAGTTGAAGAGATTTGGTTGGAGTTTTAGGCTGAAAGAGTGAGGCAAGAGGGTAACTAAGAATTTGAAGATGGAAACAAAAGGTGAATATTTATACCCTGTGCTCAAAGGAATACCACAAAGACAAGCTTTGAGAAAAGTCAGATGATGTGCTACCTTAAATGTTAACACAATGATGAAATTGTTATTTGCAAAGGGGGTAATACTTTCGCATTTACCTCATTGCATAAGGCAGATGCAGGTACAGCAAGAAGATTGCTTTGTGATGAAGGTTGTCATTGCTACATTACTTGCTTCAGAATATGGGAAGCATAAAGTGACCAAAGTAGAGTTCTTGTCAGACAGAAGGATACTCTACTGATATAATAGTCTAAAAGCTAATTGGGATAAATTCTGATTCAACTTGTTTGAGATTTTATGAGATATGAAGAAAGCAACCTAACAAAACTCTTTGAAAATGGTCACTCATTTTTAACAATTGTCAAACATGATAGCTTTCAAAACAATTTGCTGAAGATGCTGTGTATTTACAATAGCAATTAGACACGTGCTTTGAATATATCAAGTAGAACATAACAAAAATAACTTAGCCATAAGAGATTCCTACTACTTCCTTCCTAAAGCACAGGAGTCTTTAGATCTTAAACTTTGTCTGTGTTGGTTCTCTAGCTATGAAATGAAATCATTATATTTTCTCACTTCCCAAACATATTTTAAAAAATTCAAATACTGTACTGCTTAGAATAGACCAGAACAACCTGGGAGATAATTCATAATCTATGATCAGAACAGTAGTTAAATAACGTCAGTAAACAGACCCTAAGGCTATACTTTGTAAAATAGTGTTAAAAATATTATAAACTATCTGGTGGAAGTAAAGAATGCTTGTTTTCCTGCAAAAATTAAGAGGAAGAGTGAAAAATATGGCAACATCATAAAACATATGCAGATGGACTTTTAAATAAGGTTACAAAAGTAATTTTAATTTTCAAATTATTCTTTGCTAGACTTTTCAAATTTTTGAATGTTCTTTTACATAGGTATGACAATTATAAATAGTTGAATGCTATTCAACTATGAATATGTGGGCATTTAGAGCAATTACCTTGCCAAATTAACCCTGTGATTGTGATCATTTGCAACTGTGAGAAACTGAATGATACTAAGAAAGTAAGATAATGTGCCAGAAAGACATTACAATATTTTAAAAGGCACACTACATTTCTGCTTACTTGACCTAAGCACCTCATTGCATCTCAGAGGTTTTTTTTATTCTTAAAAAAGGGATTTTCTTTTTTTTCTTAGCATTAATATTCCCAGATTGACTGTGAAAACACTGAGACAGAACAGCTCAGTCAGGCAATTTCCATAATGATATTTTTCTTTTCCCATGGGACTGTTTAGCTCAAACAGCAACAGATTGGCAAACATGCCTAGATATGTAGTTGTTGTGGAATCATACTTAGAAGCAATCATGCAGATGGAAATTGTTCGATGTACTTCTACTACACATCTAGCTTTGGCTACAGCCTTACCACAGATTTTTTCATAGCTAAAGAATGAACAGATGTCATAAATAAATTTAATGAAAAGAAAATTAAGAGCAAAGTAAACTCAAAGACTTGTAATTTGTGTGAAAAAGAAAAATTACCATGGTAATATTTAACATAGATATTCTAGTTATGTTTCCAAGAGGAGTCTGATCTATATCTTATCCTGTATCATTGTGCTAAGGAAAGTAATCTGCACAGACATAAGAGGGGAAATATGTTTTACTTGAGATGGAATATACAGTCTTTAGGACAAAAGTTGCATCTAAATATCTGAGGACTTTTATTTGGTGTGGTTAATTCATATTCTCCTTATAAGTGTGTTGTTTTAGAGATAGATTCTCTATCAATTTACCTGAGACTGAACTCAATGATTTATGTTGTTAACGTCCCCGGCTGAGGTAAATGCTAAACTGACTGTCTGTCTGGATTAGATTGTGGCTTGGGACTTTACTTGGTCATTCAGATATGTACAAGCCAAAGAGGTTTTATGGCCTTGTTAGGTTAGATTCTTTTACTATGTGTATGTACACTGCCTAGAATAATGGGACCTTGGTCCATGATTGATGCTTTTGACTTGATAGGCATAATAAATAAGACACTTATACAGCAGATACAAATTTTCAATAGAGAAAATTTAGAATCAATAGCACCAACATAGTCACTGATTTCCTGGGTGAAAACCAATAGAGTCATACACACGTATTTTAGTTGAAGGAATTGGGTAAACATCAGAGTGTGACAAAGTTATTTTATTGCATTGAAAGGTTCAGCTCCTCTTTTTTAGTGATATGTGATTTCTAGAATTTCTTTCTTCTATAAATCTTTTTGTTTCATCTTAGAGTTTATCATGCCTATGTAGCACTTACCTAGCGTCCTTTGAGCACTTGAATACCTATCATCAGGCATCCTAACATTATATTTTATATACATCCAAACTATGGCAGCTACTTTCTTAAAATCCTATAATAAGGCTTTACTTTGTGTCCATTGTTTACTTTATTTCAGTTTGGTTTGTTCTTTAGCCCTTCAGTGAATTTCAACTTCACATACTCCTGCAATAAGTTATTTGTCATGTTCATCATCATTGTTCTTTGCTATATTGTCTTCATTCTTTTAATTTTGCTAACAATATTTTCTTTTTTCCTTGACTTCCTCATTCATTTGTCTTGTTCAAAATTATTTTCATTCTAAATCTATTGCTTTCCTGGTTTAGCACTGCAGATATTTATCTGGCCTATTGCTCTGCAATAGGCAATGTTTCCTTTCTAAAAGGAAAAAAGAAAAATCCCTGTATCATTTTCTTTCTTTCGTTTTGCTCTGTAATACTTATCCAGGACCCCTTTAATAACTATTTTCTGCATGTTGCATAACTGAGATATTTCTCTATCATTCTCCATCATTTTTACTTGTCCATTGTTATCTGCACACATCTGTCTTCCAAGTCAAACACCCTATTTGATACTTCTTATCTTACATGATATTTATGTTTATACATTCCTCTGATGTTTTACTTTCTTTGTTTGCTTCCTGATTAATTTCATACTCCCTAAATCCTAATTTTGGGTTAATCCATTGTGTTCATATCTTCATACTGTTATGACTCAATTGCCTCACACCCCAGATCTCCCATTAAAAAAAAAACCCTTATTTAAAGCCAAAAAAAGATGAAGGATGCCATGTTTCTCTATGATTATTACATCAGGGACATAATGGTTACATCAGGGATGTAATGATTTTACAAAAGCCATCTTTGTATTACCTTTAAGCATAACAATTTTCTATTTGTGTCTATCACGGATCTTGATTCCTACTCCTTTCTTTGTTGGCTGTCAAGAAGATTCTTGTGATGACAGTGCAAAATTAGAATCTAATCTGATATCAGTTGTAATTATCTTGACATTACAGATTTTATATAGAAACTCTACCATGCACAGAAAATGTAAGATGTTCCCCCTTTGTAATTCAGATTCTATCTAGACTAATTCTTGGAGACATTCTTGGCTGAAGTAATTTATATAGTTGGTCACATCTCTCCCAGAGTAATCTAAAACACAACAACTTTTTTTTTTTTTGCCTCCCATTTTCTATGTAATACTCCAATTTGTCTGTTGGTCCTGGCCAGAAATTCCTGTTCCAATTTCTTTTTCATTTTTTTCTTGTTTTGTAATTTTCATTGAGAAATTTTTTTCATATTTTTTTTCATTTCATCCTACTTTCTGAGAGGTAAATATGACTTGTCTCTAATGTAATGGACACTAAAATGACATATTTCTCTTAGAGAAGCAGTGGCAAGGATTTATAACAAACAAATTTAATCCTAAAAAAATAGAATATAGAAATTAATTCTAAAATTTAGAATTCATGGAATTTCATGAAGAATACTGAAAAGAACAGTTACACAAAGTTGTTGGAATGGTTACTAGGTAAAGCATACTTCATAGAATTTAAAAACTAGTTGACTGTGATGTTTCTTTGGATAAAACTGAGGTAAAATAATAAAAAAATCCTGATGTAGATATAGCTAGAGATTAAGTAACAATTACATTCTGTATTTGCACTATTTTTAGGTAAAACTTCTTTCTGAATCTCTATCTTAAAGTCCAGCTTTCATACCAAAGTAGTTGTCACTCAGAACTATCTTCAAAAGTCCAATTTCTATTTTCTAGCTGATCTTTTCTCCTATGAGGTCTTTCATGAATTTTCCTTACTGGGTTTTCATAGCAAAGTTTTGGTCATGTGGGGGGTGATGGGGTTAATGTGAAGACATGAGGAGTTGCTCAGATGTCAAACAGAGCCAGCTTCATCCAGCTCCAAACTGGACCCACTGCTGGCCAAAGCTAAGCCCACGAGAAATGCTGATGGCCCCTCTGTGATAACATGTTTAAGAAAGGGTAAAAATCACTGCAAAACAGCAGCTGAGTGAAAGGGGTGATAAAATGTGAAATAATCCTGCAGATACCAAGGTCAGTGAAGAAGGAGAGGAAGAAGTTACTCCAGAACCAGAGCAGACATTCTCCTGCAGCTCATGGAGAACACCACAGTGAATCCGATTGTCCCCTTGCAGCCCATGGATGACCATGGTGGAGCAGATGTACACACTGCAGTCTGCGGGAATTGGCAGATGAAGTTGCTTAGCCATTACCCATCATGTATGGCAGTCTGGTGAAGTTCTCACTAATTAGAAAAGGGGAAATTTAATTGCCATTTTTAAAAAAAGACCTGGTGAACTACAGGACAGACAGTGTCACCTCTATGCCTGGCAAGATCATGCAGTAGAAACTCCTGGAAACTGCTTGCAATTACCCTGCAGTATAGGCTGGGCAGAGAATGAATTGAGAATAGCCCTGAAGAAAAAGAATGAGAAGTTCAACATGTGCACTTGCAGCCCAGAAAGGCAACCATATCCTGGGCTGCATCAAAAGAAGTGTGACCAGCAGGGTGAGTGAGGTGATTATCTCCATCTACTCCACTCTTGTGAGACCTCACCTGGTATATTGTATTCACTTCTGGAGTCCTCAGCACAGGAAGGACGTGGATCTGTTCAGAGAAGAGCTGTGAAGATGATCAGAGGGCTGGAGCACCTCCCATATGAGGACAGGCTGAGAGAGCATGGATTGTATAGCCTAGAGAAAAAAAGACTCCACAGAGACCTTATAGCATCTTTTCAGTGCTTCAAGGGGACCTACTGGAAAGCTGGGAAGGAACTCTTTGTCAAGGAATGACTGATGGGACAAGGGGTAATGATTTTAGGCTGAAAGAGGGTAGATTTAGATTAGACATTAGGAAGAAAATTTTTACTCTGGGGGTGGTGAGGCACTGGCATAGGTTGCCAATAAAAGTTATGAATATCCATCCCTGGAGGTTTTCAAGGCCAGGTTGGATGAGGCTTTGAGCTGGTGGAAGGTGTCCCTGGCCATGGCAAGACTCATGGAACTAGATGACCTTTAAGGTCCTTTCCAACCTAAACAATTCTATGATTCTGTCTTAACAGCTAGCACAACCTAGTCAATAGTCATCTCATCATAAAGCAAGGTGACACTAGAGCCAAATTTTCTTATATAATTTGCAAACACACTCAATATCAAGCTAAAACATGTTTGATATTAAACAAGTTCCAACAAAGCTTGGCAAATCCTGAGATACTGTGTGGTTAATTATTGTTTTTAAAGCCTGAGATTTGTTATTAACACTTGGCAACATTAAATTTGCTTGTCTGCAGGCTTTACTGACTTCAAATTACTCATCCAGCTGTTTTCTGGTTTAGGGACCTCTTTAATACCTAACCATACTTTTTTCCGCCAATATATTTCTGAACAAAGAAAATTACTATACTTTCCATTGCATTTCACTTCAGTTGATTGCAGACCATTCCATCATTATTTATACTAGCTTTACAACCTAAACCTTATAACAGTAGGAGCTTATTGTCACTAATTGAATCAAAAATATTCTTAACACTTCTCAGACAAATGCAATAAGAATGTCTTCTCAGGCATTAGAATGCACATATATTCTTTCAAATAAATAAATTCTGTTAGTGAAGTAAAAAAGAAGAGATACTGCTACCATCAATTCTGACTTTTTTTTTTTACTTTGCTTGATGGTTATAAATTGCACTCTTGTGTTGATTCCATCTTTCTTAACTGAAAGTTTGTCTGATCAGTTGACATTGGTAATGCTCATTTTCTTTAGATACTTTACAGAATGGCTACAACAGAAATACGTTCACGTGAGCTAACTGCCAATGCCTTGAAGCCATAATGCTTATTCAAGTTACTCACTTTATCTTATTGATTAATCATACATGCAGCTGAATAATTCCCTAAGAGTTGTTAGTTTCTGAACTACTGTGGAAAGAACAACCAGGAATTTCTTACTTATTTCCCTTCCCATTCTCCTCTCCCCTAAAAATTCTTCATAGAGATGGAGTAAAAACCCTTCAAAAAGATCCTTATTTTTCCACTTCTCATTGTTATTGTATTACAATGTATGATTCTTTGTGAGCTTCTGCCATTTAAATTGTACTTACAATAGTAATGATAATAATGCCTAGTGTTCCTATAGTGTATTTCATTAACAGATTTCAAAGAGTTTTGCTAAGAAGGTCAAAGGCTTTATTACTATTAAAAGAAGCTACATGCATACAGTGTTTTAAATAGCAAAATACATTAACTGGATAAAAAATAATCCTACATCAAGGTACTTCCATTTTAAAACAATATTAAACATGGAGAGAAGGCCTTTCTTCAACATACTTACTTCTGCGCTCAGCAATTCATTAGTTACTGAAGTGACACATTCTCTAGATTCTTCCCATGTTGGACTTCAGATTAAGTAATGACAATGCTTGTACATTTTTTCTAGGTGTTGCTGAAACATCTAATATTGTAAGACGTATCTCTTGAAAAAAATTTCAGCTATTCCAGACGGGGTAAGTCTACAGAAATTGCTGTTGTTTTCCTCTCACATTTCTAAAGACTTTATACTTCTACTGTATATCAATTTTGCTGTGTCAGCCATTTTTTCTTCATAAAATAATTCATGGCTGAAAACTGAATATTATCTGTAAGTGCAGCAAATATTAGGCAGATTTTTTTTTTTTTATCATGTATAAATATTCTACTACAGAGCCTGTAACCGAGGATGTGCCAGCTGTGAGTCTTAAGGGTGAGGTAACATGGAAAAGTAACCTGAGGGGTCATAGAGTCATAGAACTATAGAATCGTTAAAGCTGGAAAAGACCTTGGATGTTAGATAGGGATCTGCTGCAGCCTGACCTCTGACTGAGGGATAAAAAAGGCATTTTACCAAAAATCACCAAAGCCTCCCAGCTGCAGGTAGTATTCCTCATAGGTGTCTTCAGTTATTCAGAAAATTGCAGGGAGGAAGAAGAAGTCTGTATACAGGCAATGCAAGAAGGTGCTAGGCTGTCTTGGTGACAAACTGAATCTAAATTAAGTAAACTCAACACTACTTCTCTCTCTCTCACTTAATTTCTAAGTGTTTTTTTTTTCCTTTTTTTAGTATTTTGTGAGTTCAAGGTTTGTACATAATACAGACAGGTTTTTATTTTATCTTCTGTTTTTTATTTTCTTTTGTAGAATACTAAGAAAATTTTAATCTATGGAATGATATCAAAAATTTTAATCTATGGAATGATATCAAAGTAAAGCTAAAGCTGCTGGGAACTTATTTTTTGCCATAGCTAAATTGCACTTAAAATCTTGTTATGAACAAAAAGTAATAATCTATATTAAACTGAGAACTATACTGCTTTAAAAGTCTAACAGTCCACATTATCAAAACAATGTAGAAAAGCCTCAAGAATGCAATTCTTGCCTCTCCTCTGCTCTGGTCTCCTTTCCCTTCCTCTCCTCTTTGCAAAGTCACTGCAGGTTATGTGCATAAAGAGTCACTTCTAAGAGCTCTGTAATATGCCCAAGACCAGTGTTTAGATATATTTCTAATGTAGCTTTAAATTTTATTATTCAAATATTAAAAAAAATCATTAAGTTGAACAGGTACCAGTTATTTCATAATCACATTTACCTTTGGTTAGAAATAGAGTCACCATGTCTAAATGCCAGAGAAGATGATTTCAGAATTAACCAATGTATCTGAGAGTTTATATCAGTAAATATTAATATCTCCTGCCAATTACTGCTTTGGTAATCTGACTGAGCTGTTTTTTCAACAGAATAAGAAACATGAAAATGCAATCTTCCACTGTCTTTTTGCTTTTGATCAGCTGAAGTTATTAATTAAACTCCTACCAAAGTAAAATGAAAGGGATTTTATTTGCAGCTCACACTCTCAAAAGACAATTTTTTTTATTGATCTTCTGTTTATATTTATTGCATTCTTCAGGATAGAGAGAGGCAAAGCTGTTTGTGTGACTGTTGCATAAGATATTTCTTTGTGGTTAGCTGTCATTTCTACCATGTTTCAGGAGGTTTTTTCATCTATATAATTTTTTACAGTGATGGAAAAATATTTATCTTTGCCTTTTTAATGACTCAGAAGAAAAATTGTTTTTCATTCTCATCTTTTGTATGATTAAACCACTTACAAATGTTGGTGTGGTACCTGCCCTATAATTGTTACACTTACTTGAGCTCCTGAGTATGAATCAAAGGTGTTAACACCTTTTGTAATAACTGAGTGCCTTTCAGAATATGTCATTATATGGTAAGTTTGCTTTGGTACTTTGGCTTTGCTACAGAATTGGGAGACAAAACTAACCCCAAACAATATATAGTTCTGAGAAAACTCTGAATGCCATATCTTACTTACACATCTTGAACTATTTCAGTTAATATAAATGTAGAAGTAATGAAATTGATTGAGAATTGGATTGCTAAAAGAAATACAGAAAATGAATACAGCAAGTGCAGTTTTATTTATTGCGGGTTTTTTCCTTATCTTACGCTGCCTGGACCTCCATTATCTCTGTACAACTGGGTACCTAGTTTAAGACAGTGTCAGTTGTTTTAAGACTTCCCATTATTCCACGTTTTCTGGAATATTTAGAGAAAAGCAGGTTATTAAACTGAAGTAAAAACATTTTTTCACAGTTCAACTTGCTGGCTACTTTATTCTACCATGAACAAACTAAACAGCTTTGTAGCTCATCTCTCTGTCTCTGTCATCTGTGTAAATCAGCAGTAATATGTAATGTGATTCAACTCTTTATCTCTCTAAAGCCATGGAACATTTCCTCTGAATGGGAGTTTTAAATCCTGCTGCTGGTTGTCTGCATTTTGGCTTGCCCTGAAATATTGCTTACCAATGTCAAAATTCATTTACTGCTCTTGGTACCTTTATCTTTTCCATATATTATCTGTCAATGAATAATGCAAATCTCTTCTTCAGATTTGTTCATTCAACATGTTTATTTTTAGCAGTTTGCCTGTAGGCCTTGCCTATATTTATTTACTTATTTATTGTTATTTTTCCCTGCATCTTTCAGAGAAGATATGGCTGTTCTGATGCAATTCATTTGTACATTTGACAGCTCTGAACTGATGGATACAAAACCAGATAATATAAAGATAATTGTAAGTAAACACTAACAACTCTGAATTTATTAACCAAAGACTATAACGATAACAAAAACTTGTTCTTTTATAATTCATATTTTATATTTAATTTATTTTATTTATTTTATTTGTACTGCTTGCTACAGTTACAAATGACACAAGAGTCCTCCTCATTTACCTTCGCTGTTGCTAATGGCTGCTAACAAGGTGTCCCAGTACTAAGGAGAGACTGTGGTCCGTAATGCTTGTACTTGCTTTGACCAACTAAGTGATGTAGGACAAGGTACGTGGCTTTCTAACCTGATGTTTTGGTTTTCTTTTGTGTCACATTCATACAACGTTACTTAACACTTAGCACATAACAATAGTAGTGTGCATGCATAAAATACAACATAAACTCCCCCAACTCATCCAACTGGAGGCTGGTTTATGACAGCCACAGTAATCACATCACCCAGCAATCCTGGAGGAACTTTTTTTAAGATTACTTGGAGTACCGGCATAGAGCAGGTACCTGCATAGATATAGGTAACCTTAGGGAAATGCTGAAAAAAGCTGAATACTCAGCTTTCAGTGTGACAGTCTGTGGTCCCTAGAATGGCCCTTCACAATCTGAGGGATGAAACATCTGAGCTGACTACGTGTGGGGTGTGTGAATGTGAAGAACAACTGTTTATTGATGTAGTTCATCCAATTTTAATATCACCTTCAGTGAAAACTCACTGTTAAGACAGTATTTTTCTTCATCTTCAATCTCGAGTTCTCACGATGCGGTATTTGTGTGAACAGATTACACTATCACCTCTATCAGTACTGGAAATATTTTTAATTCCATCAAAGTTGATATACTTGCATCATATTTTCAGAAGTTATTGCTGTTTTAAGATTTGCTTTAAAGAATTCCATCTACTTGAATACTTTCAATACTTTCTGAAGTTCGGATCATTCTTCAGGAAGGGATGTTCAGAATGAATGACTTTATTATGAAATTAAGCTCCCTGTATAACAAAGTAAATTTTCCTATTTACATTTGCCTCTATTTCTGAATTCTTGTAAAGGTTGAAAGACAGATACATTTTATTTTGCTATTTTACATCACAGTGGGTACATAAATGAAGTGAAGAAAAGCCTAAGATTAGCTAATTCCTATTCCTCTAGTTCTTATGGAGTAACAAAAAGTTAAAACGTGGATCTACTAGAAAAAAACACTGCTTCATTGCACTAAAAATAGTAATAAAAAAGTTGTAAAACTACTGAAAATTATTAATTACCTCTATGCATGCCTTAAGTTTTAAAAACCCAACCAGCTAATTATTAAACTGAGTAAAACTCATAACAAAAATATTAACTTTGTCTCATGGAATAAACATTATTAAAACACAATCTGACAGTGTACTTTAAACAGTCTAAGCACTAATGAATCAAATTATTATAATGGTTTAATGATAACTATAGTCCTGAAATCTATGTTTGTCCATTGTAGGCAGTAGTCAACAGACATTTATGGAAACAACTTAGATTGCATTTCTTGTCCTTTTTAAAGCTTTTTAGTGCAATAAAGAGTTGAGGGTCTTCTTAATAAATTCAAGGACCCATTCTCTATAATCCTCATAATGCTGTTAGGTAGCTTTATTTACTTTTGGCATACGGTAAATTCTACAATTCAATCTCAGGTCATTTAAAAGAAGTATTTATTTTTCAAAATGTAAGTAACTTTTATCATATTTCTATTGACTTTCATTCCTTAATAAAAAATAAAATCTCGTGTAAGTTGCTTTACTCACCATAGTCCAAAAAATAATTTTCCAGATTTTATGTATCTTCATTCCATCGTAAATTTCCTTCTATAACTGTTCATATTTTCATTTTTACTTTTTTAACTGGGAAGTTTCAGAATCATAGTAACAATCATTCCTACAAAATCCTGAGGGCTTCCCTATTTTGAATATATTAGATCTATTTTTTTATTATTTTACACCTTCCTAAGGTAGTCATGAACTTAGAGAGCAAAAGAAGATTAAAAAAAAATCAAACAGAACAACAGAAAGGAACCCGTATGTAGGAAGTGTTTGAGGAGAAAGGATAATCTATATATTAGCAAAAATATCTTGACTGCAAACTTGAAATAAGATGATCCTTTATTGGCAGTAAAGCATAAATAAATATACTATATTTGTGCATGTTAAATTGGGGAGAATGGCAGTATTCTTCTGTGTTATATTGCCAGTTTTATTCCTCCAAATAAAAAGTGACATTTATTCTGGGTATTTAGTCCATGTTACCAGTTCATACTACATGACTGACTAGTGGGTTCAACCTTCAGTCATTCAGAGATGAAAAGCTTTTTCTCAAAACCTGGGATAGAACTGCACTGATGCTGAATCAACTGTGCTAAAATGATTATGCCTGTAGGTCCTTACTTATAGGCAAGTTTTCGAGGTTATGTTTTAAAAGAATTTGTAAAATGAAGCCTTCCCCACCTACCCAGAAAAAACAACCTTTTTTTCAAAGTTGGTCCTTTTACAATATTCTGTAAGTATTTTAGTTAAAGATTGCATAACTGTATAGCACTGTTTCGTAGTAATTTTCAGAAGTAAAAATGTCTGTATTTTAATCCCTTGTTAATTGGACACACCCATGTCTGTTTGTAATGTTATTAATTGTTCTCTAGTCTGTCTCACGCTCAGTTCAGCTGTAGATTACAAGCTCTCCTGTTGTGCTGAACAGACCAGTTTGCATTTATATTTCAAGTAATTCCCATTTCTGATGCTGTTGAAAGTGATAAGTGTCATGATTTTCAAAATTCTAGGGAATATTTCTGGTTAAAGGATAGTGTGAAGGGAATAGACCTCTCATCTCAGCGTTATCAATCACATTTTGAAATGGTGATTACTTTTTAATATCAAGTTAATTTGAACTTTCCTGAGCTTCAGAACAAAAATCTGTTCTTGAAATGCTATGTCCTTGACATATAGATGACTTTTGTTAAGAATTCCAGTGGGAAGGGGGATAGGTTTTATAGACAAAATTTAACACTTTTGTCTCCTCCCTCTCCAAATCGGGTAACTTTATATATATATACATATATATATATATGTGGAAATAAATTAAACTATAAAAAGTGTTGTGTGGTGGCCCCTAGTAAGTTTAATCATCCGGAAAATGAAAGCTATCATATGTATCTTCATAACTGTGATTTCTTACAGGTAGAACATAAATATGTGAACATGGCATCTGTTCCTCTATGTTTAGGTTATAACTTTTTAAATACTAAGTAATTAAGTTTCTGGGCTTTCTGGAGGCAGCACCACTTAGAATTCTGGTTAGAGTTATAGCAGAACTGCAAATAATTTGGAAACTGAGTTCAAAGATTCAAAAAGAATACTGAATCATTTGGAATATTATAGCGGCCTTTACAATTTAGCCATGGTGTCAATTCAAATTCCTCTTTAGTTAATAATTTCCATTTTTATGCGTAGCCGTGCTTTTGGAATCATTGTGGAAATTTTGAAGTTTGATATAATTGAAGTAAATCCTATCAGCAAGATTTTAATGGAAAAATTGGCAGATATACTCTGTTTCATTGGCTATACTGAGTATAAATCTTTAATTTGAAGAGATATTTTACGTCAGTCACAGATTTTATAATATATACTGTACTTACAGGCAAGTTCAGAGTAGAATAACATATCCAGGAGTTCTGTTCTTGAAGACATTAATGCCTTCAGGTTTTCCTTCACATCTCAAAACAGAGTGTTGCTGGAAAATATCATTACATTTAAGTACATAGATACATATGTTATACAACAAAAGAACTCTCCTATGTTGTTTGCATAGACAGTGAGTCATTCTGTGATGAGTAATTGAATTCATATATTATGTGAGGTATGTTCTAAATCAGAGAGAAGTAACTTAAAAAGCCTCTCTAGCTAAATGATTTTAGTGTGTAAGTTGTTGAAACCAAAAATTATTAAAAAAGCTTACAGAAAAAAAATCCGTAACTCTCAGTATGTATTTTGTCCTTCTATAAAAGAAGATTTAACCCACACCTTGGTTTCTCATAATTTGCTTTATTATATTTACTTTAAAATGCTCTTTAAATGATAATGCAACAACAAAAACTATACAGAGAAATTATTATTAAAATTATGTGAAAATTATAGGGCAGTAATTTCAACATATACATATTTACACCTGCTCTGAATACTCAGAAATAAAGGAAAACTTTAATAGACATTGTATTTTAAACAAATTGCAACATAAATTTCTTTCAAAACATCAAATAATTTCCATGTTTCTTCCTCATTAGTTATAGGGAGAAGAAGGGACTACAGGATTCTGCTTATTTAACTAAAATACAGTGATCAATATCTTAGCAGTTCAAATAAGATTCTGAGAGAAGATTCATGTTCATGATGAAGTAGATACACATATAGGGAAAAAAACAACCTCTTATTTCATTACTAGGTCTTTTTCCTTTTCCTATAACTATCTATGGTTTTGGTTGGGGTTTTCTCTGTATTTTTCTTTTTTTTTTTTCCCCTGATATTAGTTCTTAAAAAATACTACCTGGCACAGTTGGAATCCAGTTTTAAAAATATATTGAGTTGCTGATGGTAAAGGATTTATGAACTAATAGGCAAACAAAATCATAGTGGCAGAACTCTGAAAACAGCATGAATATTAAGCTTCAAAAACTTATCTGAATTCCAGAAAACAAACTACTTCGGACACTCATTTGAAGGATGTCATAAGGGAATGATACATTTATTTTCTGTGGTGTCACAAAATCAGAATAATATAATCATGTATGTATAGTGTGATGTAAACAGTATTTTAAGCCCAAGTTTTATTTCTATGGTTTTGAAAGAGCAGAATATCTAGAAGTACCATTTTTGTCCACTTGTCACCTTTCTTAAATTCAGTGTGAACATAAATATCTCATTTCTGCTTCGCTGCTGCTTCACTGTTGATGTAAAAACTTTCACACTTAATGAAAGCATGTATAAGAGCCCTTCTGCCTCTGCTAGGTAAAAATGAACTTCAAGACCCAAAACACTCAGAAGTTTAAATAAAAATATAAATATCCTAAAAGCCATTTAGTCTCTAATATTATATATAGTGTTCACGTGAATAATTTCCTAAGGTTTATTTAGAAATTGTTTATATTCTATTAATTTATTTTTTCCTAAATGAAATTATCCTTTTGGTATATGAACAATAGACCACTGTTCCACTTGCAAGTGCCAAAATTCAGACACCCAATATAGCAAATTAATTATAGTTAAGAAAATGAATATTTCTGTCCTTACTGACATGGGATCACATAGGTTTTTCCTCCCTCACAGAGGTACTGAGAGGCATACAGTATTATTATTTGTAGGCCTTTGAGACACTTTGATTAAAAGAGTCTATAGAATGAAAAGATTTATTTCATACTTTTTATTGTTTGTTATTGTATTACCTTACCTTACTCTTCTTAAGAGAGTCCACTTTCTTGCAGCCTCTTCAGTACAAAACTGTGCAATGAAAAAATCCTTAGTTTTATTTTTAGATGGTGAGACACATGGAATGTTATTTGTACCAGTAATGGATGAGTACCACTGGCATAGACAATAATATACTGGACATCAATTACAGTGTTTTCATAGTCTACAACATTTTTTGTGGTTTGCACCTTTTTTGTTTCTGGTAACACCAATTTTTCTTAACATCTCTTTTGTTATCCCTGCCTGTAAAAAGAAGATTTAAACGCTAGGCATGAACAATGGCTATTAATTTTGGTGGATGTAGAACCTAGCACTTTTCAAATGTACAAAATATTATTATGAGATGTATTCCTAAGAAATAGTAGGGTACTTGGTTGTTTTTCTGTGTTTTTCAATTAAAGAGACAAAATTACCATTTTTCATGTGTTCTATTGATTATCTAAACAATAGTGGTCACTCAGTCAAAAGTTAGATTGCCATCTGTCACTTTTGACTACTGGAACAAAAATAATTTATGATCATCTTTGCATCAGAGGTTTTCTAAATCCACAATCTTATTAGATGATTTTTCTCTGTCTGTTTGGTGTTATTTTCAAAAGGAACTTAAGGTAATGCTCTGCTTTTTCTAAATGAGTAGCTAAAACCAGCTCAGATTTCAAATGTTCTGTCCATATATTGGCTGTCAAGGAGCAGCAAGAGCAAGAAAGTGAAGGGGAGCCAAGATCCGAGGGTGACAGCAGAGCTGACAGGACAGAACGAGGTTGCCGTTCAATGACACTACAACAAGGGAAGAAAAGCAGGTGCAGTGATGGTTAACAGGGTCAGTCACAGTCCAGAGATGGTCAGAAATGCCTGCAGTGGTGGGGCAGATCCAGGGTCAAGCCAGGAAATCAAGTCAGCAGGTAAAGATCAGCAAGGCACGTGTCTACACACCTACATACCTGTTGGCACAGACATATGTAGATCAGGCAAGGATCAAGGGGGAGAGCCAGAGCTTCAATGTGGGGAAGCTCTCAGTAGTCTGATCCAAGCACTAGGTCAAACTTGAATTTAAACACATCTCAGAGCTAGATAAACATCTAAAGTGCAGAGTGAGGGCAGTGAGAGGAGTTGCAGAGGCTTTGGGCTCGGAGCCCTGTCAGCAGCTTCAAAAAATCAGGGTTGTTTAATTTTAAGCTGTTAATATTGTGGCCTAAAAATGATGTAAGATTTGCTTTAAAAATTTAGGTCCATGCACACAGCCTGTGGAAACAGAAAAGTTTAAGCTAAAGAATAGTCAAGTGAACAAAAATCTAACTCTCCAACAATCACTTTTTTAATTTTCAGTTTATTTTATTTAATTCTGCTTTCTCATTTTGACTTTGATATCATCTCTGGACAGCAAGTTCGAATGGGTGAGGATGCTAGTAAGGGAAATCCATGAAGGTGATTTGAAATGAGAAGTGATATTGCCAACGAGTGTTCTTTAGAATATTAACAACATGCCCAGAAGAAGAAGTAAAACATAAATACAAATTAATTCTTCAGATGTGTCACAGTCTCTGATCTTGTCTGAAATTCTTGTATGCCATTCTTAATTTTACACCTGTGAGGAGACTGTTTCCATGATGGGAATACCTAGAGTCATTGGTTCTTCTGAAGTATAGCTCCATTGTGATGTTTCAACCTGCTATGATTTCCATTTAGAGAAGATGCATCATGGACTGTAGGACTTTGTCAGCTGAACCTGTTCTTGTGCTCATAAAGAAACTAGCAAGACTGAATGGTTTTGTCCACTACACTTTATTTTCTCAGTTTAGCTATGTGTTCCCCACAACACATGAACAAGTATTATCCTGTTTGTGTTAGTTAAGTCCTATTACGTCTGAAATAGTGGTATTTGTACACAAAAACTGGAAGGTGCCAGGGGCATTAGCTCACTGGAGTAAGACTTTAGTCCCCAGCAGCATGTAACACATCGTATGACCATGTCTACACTTAATAATTAACTTAAGAATAATAAGCTTTAATTCACTTAAATAACATTTAATCATATATCTTAATTTCTCGTAACATATGAGCACATGAAGCCTAAAGAAAAGAGTTTGAAGAGTAAAGTACATTTGTCTATAGAAATTATAGATGCGTGACAGAATCAGCAGCTCTGCATTCTTAGTCTAGACCAAGTAATTTACACTAAGGAAGATGCTTCTTGGAGTATTAAAGTAAGGCAGACACATCATGACTGTGTTATATGGGACTCAAATAAGCATAGAATTGAGGAGTATGTTGTTCCATGAGCCGGTAAATTCTGTTCTTTCAGAGGACAGGTTTGCATTAAAAAAAACCAGGCACGATGAAGCAGAAACTCAGAGAATGTCAGCTTATTTCAAACACAGCTTTTTTAATTGTAATTGCCTTAACTACAGTGGTTTGAACTGTAGCAGACAACAGGGCCCTAAACAGGACTCAGATCCTGGTGCAGCTATATGCTTAGATAATTGTTCTACTACATGACTTTGAATGAGAGCGGCAGACAAGTCTCAGGAAGGACTATAATGAGGTGGAGTTCTCAGTAAGTATACTAGTTGCTTCCAATTGATGTGCAGCCCCTCTGTGCTTACTAGGCTTTCTGGAGGGACAGATGACCTGCATGATCAGAATTAATATGTATTCTGCTTACCTTCTCATTCCTTACTTCTACCTTTCTTTCATCTGTTTCACTGTTTGCCCTACAGCTTTTTCATCACTGAGCTTTCTGAATGTCAAATAATAGCTAAATCTTCAGCTAATATAAATAAGTTTCTTGAGGCCAGTGAAACTATGCTAATTTTCACCAGCTGAAAATGTGGTTCTCCTTTTTATCACATGATTGATTTTGTAATCCTATATTTGCAGAGAATTCCTCAGCTAATTTTTTTATTATTATTATTATTATGGAGAAAGCCACTTCTATACTGCAGGCGTCATTTCCCTGTGGCTCTATTACAGGATTTATAAGGCAATAGCTAGAACCACGATTATGTCATGCTGGAATACACATCTCACTGAACGTAGATCTGTTGGTGCATTTTGTGGGAGTGGAGGGAGCTTGTTTTTTTTTAATTTTATGGAGTTCTCTTTCTGTTTTGGTACAACACAGTGATAAGGAAAATTTTTAAAACATTTTTTTAAATAAAAATTTTGCTGGCACAGTATTATAAAATATTGCTTTTGTCTGAATATATTGTTTAATTTCAATATCATGGGGACAGCTGACATTTAATGATTATAAAAACACAAACAAACAGAAACGTAGACACATTCAAGCACTATTCTGGACTCTGGATTGGGCAAATAATGTCATAGTGCCTAATATTTTGGGCGTGTGTCCATTTTGCAGATCTAACCATAAGCCATCACACTGAATTTTATCCTGTTGCTGAGAGGATGTAAAAAGATTGTTTCTTTTCTCCTCCAAAGCAAATCCAGTTTCTTACCTTGTCTGAACTGTTAATGAAGATACGAGGCCATTTGTAGAGGTCAGTGTAATGAAATGTCATTTTATACACCTTGTTCCATTCCATGGCGGACTTCCAATGTGATCAGTGATCCCTGGCATTTGGCAGGTTGGGAAATTTTAAGGACAGACAGGAGTTATTTATGTTTTACCCAGTGCATTTAAGGTAGAAGTATGATGCCTTGTGGGCTAGGGAAATTGAAAGAATCACTACTCAATGACATTGAGCATAGGTAAGGAGAAAGTATGTGCCACACCAAGTTATGAGCAAGTCTATACAATCTCACTGACTGCCTCAAATGATAGCGAGTTTACTTCAAGTTATGCTCACATTTCTTCTGACCAGCTCCCAAACCTTATACATCCTGAACAGAGGAAAAATAGTCTCTTCCTGTGATAATGAGCTCTCATTCTCCTCTAATCTGATTTTTTTTAGAAGTTCTTTTTGGTTGATTGGTTAGCTCAGACAGAATTTAGAATTGTTTAATCATCGATGTTCTCTTGGTTTAGTGTGAGCAGTCTTATTTTCTAGTTCACTGAAATCTAAATCAGTCTAAAGACGATAGAGGTTTCTGGTATCAGAATACTCAGTAAAGTTCAGCAGTTATTGGTGTTTTCTTTCTAAAGGTTTACATGGAAATAGAATTTTTTTTCCTTCTGTTTAGCCAGCCAATAATATAATTAAATAATGACCAGACTATCAATGTTTTTCTGTGAATTATCTATGTTTTCGAGTATGATTGAATTTATACATTGATCTGTTCTGTGAAAACTTTATTTCTTTGTTTGGACGTAAGCCTTTTTTTTTTTTAACTCCCTCCTCCCCTCCCCCTTACTCCCATGTCTAAATCAAATAACTTAGAGAATCCAGATATTATTTGATGGCTTTTTTTATAATCTATAAAACTTGCTGTATGATCGACTGTAACTAGTTTCTTTTGTGCCATGTGACATCATGATGAATTACGAAGTGATCTTACGAAGAGTTTTAGTCTGATCCCAGTTACAGTCTTAAGTAAAATCTACTACTTCTGCCTTGAAGAAAGTCCATTTCAAAACCAATGAACTTACTGTGAAAATAAAGGGGGGTCTAGCTGAGTAAAGAGAACAAAAACATTATTTTTGAAATGGGGATAATTTAAAAGTGTCTTTTAAAGCAATAGCTACATTTACTTTCTTTCTTCTATCTCAAATTTTATTGTTCCTACTATCTTTAAGCACTAGAAATTAATTTCCTTGAAAATTCCTGTACTGGTTACATCTGAAGAAAATATGTAGAATATTTTTAAAGTTGTTACTGAATTTGCTTGGGGCTAGGCTAACATCTATCTTAGTGAGTTCAATTTTTCAGTGTGTGTAGTAGCCACTGCGAAGCAGATGTAAGTCTCAATAGTCCTCAACCACATGCCTTTGACTATGACTCCAAAAATCTACTGGAAAGGTTGGATCCCAGTTGTTTCCCAGAAAGCTATATGTTAGCCAGACATTATTTAAGAAAAAAAAAAAATCTTTTATTCCAATTACTCTATGGACTTTTTCTAATAACAGAAAGAACAAGACAGTTTTCAGAATCAGTAGCAAATCTCTGTTGTGGATATTACTGTCTTCTGTCTGCAGCTCTTAATATTCCAGCAGGGATGAATCAAACAATTACAATTTGTTTTTTATTCTGTTGAGGGCAAAAGAACTTCTGTGATCTCATAAAGAGACTGCAGATCTGCTGATAAGGAAAAATTACATTGAGGAAAATATTCTGAGCATGCAAGTAGCTTGTAGGATAGGGCACGGTTAGAGCTTCCCTAGGAGAGATTTGGGGGATAATCGCATGGAACAGTGCACTTTTCATTTTTGTGAGTGAATATACTTTTAGGGCTTTTTGGAAAGCTTTAGTAGATGTATGAAATACACTTACTCAAATGGAAGGTAAGCCAGAAAATTTGAATCAAAGGAAGGCAACAATTTAGTCCCAGTATTACTCACTGACACCTTCTAAAGTCACTTGTCAAAGTGACAAGAATTTTTTTAAAAGTTGTAGAAAAAAGCATCCCACCCTAAAAGTGTCCTCTCCTACTGAAGAATGTGTTTGGCTGTCATACAGGTGCTGACGCTTATTCCTTGGTGAAAAAACATACCTTAACATTCAGCTCCCTTAGGGCTTCTAGATGATGGCTAGAGGCAAGTGGAGGAAACCTGAAAGTCCCTGAATGCTATTATCCTCTTAGGTTTATGGACTGTATTTCTGTTCATGATGCATGATGTACAGCAATTTTTATTGTCTAATAAAGCATCCAGTACTAGTACTTGGAGGATTTACATCTATATCCTGAATTCTTCAGCTGAAATGCGTGTTTTTGACTCTTGATGTTGCCTGTTCACACTGGTAGTATATAAAATGCAGTATAATCATGCAGTATCTATATTTCTAGTAATCACCTTTCAGGGTTCTGTAAAAATTATGAAGAAACTTTAAGACTGCAATACTGCAATTCACTAATTAAAACACAGTCTACCTTACAATTTACAGGATACAAAATCATCTGAAAAGGAGCAAGTCCTCTCCCATTTTATTCGGCTCTTACCATAGATCAACTTTCAGTAGTGCTTTCAATAACCTTTTTCAGTAACCAGCAGTGCTTCTGATTGCCTTTAACATGTGCCCCCACAATATCTTTCACTCTGAATTGGAGAGATATGGATTTGATGGGTGGATTGTTTGGTGGATAAGGAATTGGTTGGATGGTCACATTCAGAGAGTAGTGGTTAGCAGCTTGACATCCACATGGAGATCTGTGACAAGTGGTGACCCTCAGGGTCTGTACTGGGACCAGTGTTGTTTAATATTTTCATCAATTACATAGACAGCAAGATCAGATGCACCCTCAGCAAGTTTGCAGATGAAACCAAGATGAGTAGTATAGTTGTGACACCAATAGGATGGGATGTCATCCAGGGGGACCTGGACAAGCTGGAGAAGTGGGCCTGTGTGAATCTCATGAGGTTCAATAAGGCAAAGTGCAAGGTCCTACACCTGGGTCAGGCAATTCCTGGTTTCAATATAGTATAGAGGATGATGTGATTGAGACCAGCCCTGTGGGGAAGGGGGTGCTGATTGACGAGAAGCTCCAGTTGAGCAGGCAATGTGTGCTCACAGCCCTAAAGGCCAACTATATCTTAGACTGCATCAAAAGAAGCGTGGCCCGCAGGTTGAGGAAGGTGATTCTCCCCCTCTGCTCTACTCTCCTGAGGCTCCACCTGGGACATTGTGGCCAGTTCTGGAATTCCCAATGTAAATAGGCTACGGAACTGTTGGAACAGGTCCAGAGGAGGGCTACAAAGATGATCAGATGGCTGGAGAACTTCTGCTATGAGGACAGGCTGAGAGAGTTGGGGTTGTTCAGTCTGGAGAAGAGAAAGCTCCAGGGAGACCTTACAGAAGCTTTCCAGGAGTATCCGAAGGGGACATAGAAGAAAGATGGGAGAGGCTTTTCACAAAAGCATGTAATGATAGGTTAAAGGGGAATGGCTCTAAATTAGAAGAGGGAAGATTTAGGTTAGACATTAGAAAGAAATTCTTCATGATGAGAGTGGGGAGGCGCTGGAACAGGTTGTCCAGAGAAGTTGTGGCTGCTCCCTCACTGGAAGTATTCAAAGAGAGGTTGGATGGGGCCTTGAGCAGCCTGGTCTAGTGGGATGTGTCCCTGCCCATGGCAGAGGGGTTGGAACTAGATGATCTTTAAGGTCCCTTCCAACCCAAACCATTCTGTGATTCTATGATAACCACCATAAATTCCAAGACATAAAATATATTTGCAGTTTGTTTGGTTGTATTCTCTATGTATTCAGACTGGAAACAGCAAAACCTGGCTATCACTTTTTGCATTAATGTTAGGATGCTAGTAAGTTTTATTGTTTGTTGCTATATTAACTGTGTACACATAAATGATCAGAATTATTCTCAAAATTTTTTACAAGAATAGGTAGCAAAGTAAGGGCTAGTAATCTTTTGAACCTTTTAATACAATGTGAACTGGATGTGGTAGAGAGAGAAAGAAGCACAGTCTTCACCAGTGAGCTGTATCCCTTTAAAAAGCTCCTTTAGCCTTGAATATTTGTTTGGCTTTTGCTTTAGGCCTGAGAATAAATGGTTACCTCAAACTTCCAACCTTCCCTATAAAAATGAAATAAACCATATAGTGTTTGCAGTATTGCTTTTTATTTGCTCTAATTAGGTCTAAGCTAATTATCAGTCTTGTAGAAAATGTTGCCTGGAGTTGTTAAATTTCAACATTGCATCCACTTTTTTATTCAGCTTCCTTAACATTTGTAAACATATAAGGGGAAAAAATTACTAAATCGAGTTGTTCTTTAACCATATATTTCATTGGAAATATAGTACTTCTTTGAAGACAGTTTTCTAAGTCTTTCCTTGCTTTCATTCAGAAGACCAGAAGACTCTTGGAAGTCAATTTTAACCTAAAAAAAGTGCTGCCTGGAAAAGAAGGAATATAGTCAAATATTGCTCATACTCACCTGAAAAAGAAATAATAAAACTTTGTTATATTTATATTTAGAATTAAGAGCTGCTGTACCAAATTATACCATTGATCAATCTACTATAGGGAAAGGAGCGATGTAGTGAGAAATTTTCAGATCAACTTTTGAAGGAGAAAATGCCTTACAGATCTTCAGGGATTAGTGACTACTTAATGAGTTGGTTTATCTTTCTGGATTATTTTTCTTCATTGGTGTAATTCTCCATGTTTGTTTTGTTCTTTTTCATTGTTCAACCTCTCTTTTTCATTTTTCTGTGAGGCAGTTTTTGGTATTATGTTAAATTTGGTCTCTGGTCTTTATTTGTGAGGTGAGCAATTTAGTCTTGTACCTGTAGGTTAATAGTTATGGTCATAGTTACTTTCATTAGAGAGAAAGATACCTTGTATTTTTTCAGCTAGTATGAAGATAAAAGTTATAGTTATATAAAAATAGGCAGATGACTTAATTACCGTTGATGAAGAGACTGAAACCTGTGCATCGTTGCATCAATGATATTCAGATATTCATGGTACATTAGCAAAATTCTTGTTATTGTGCAAATCTACTATAAATTCTAATACAAATGTGCAGTTTGAAGTTTGTTAATCACACAATAAAAATATTTCTTAATAATGCTTAACAGAACTGTATTATTGTCTGTTTGTATGAACTACACCAAAATAGTGAAAGACAGATGCAAGATCTCTATACAACACAAAAAAATGTGTAGGTTGATAGCACAGCATTGATGCAAGATTTCTGTTTAAGCAAAATGAGTACTGCTTTTGATAAAAAAATTATAGAGCTTTTAAATCATTGATCTAAAACTTTTTTAGCAATTTTATTTCTGTCTCAGAGACATGAAAAAATTTTTACTTACAGAACAACTGCATCTCACTGAGGCTCTAAAGGAGTTCTAAATCACACAGGATGTTTGCTGCAGAGCTGGAGATAGAATTTAGACTCCTTAGGTATGAGGATTCATTTTCCTTAGGCACAAGTCAAATTTTATTCAGCAGTATGGATATATTTTCCTATATGATTACGTTATATGCAACACATAAAGGAGCAAAGAAAGCAGCAGCTATTAATACAGAAGTATAACTGTGTTTATCTTCAGTGTTTGGGTCAATGTCACTTCTTCTGTTGGAACAGACTCATGATATTCAACCAAAAAGAATGCAATCTGGTTATAATATGGTACAGTGTGCCCTGGGAGGTATTCTGAAGCAGTATTTATGGTTTAATTGAGGCTTAGTGTACCTGGATTTTATCTACAGCTCTACTGTTGACTTTTTCTATTATGAGCAGTGACATGATATAGTCACTTCACTTTGTATGAATCAAGTTACACCGTTATCATGTGTTTAGGAGACAGCCACATACTTGAAAATCAGGTCATCTCATATTGCTTGATTGTACTTGCCCACAAGTGAGGCCCACAAAAAAACAGCTTAGATTTTCTAGCACCTCCTTTCATTTCTCCTCAGTTTCTTAGCCGTAATCTGTAAGCATACTCTGGGAGCAGCGTAAACAGTTTTGCAAACTGGCCCTAGCACCTGGACTGCTCACTGGCTACCCAACCATTCTCAGTGCTAACATGTTGATTGTAAGAAAATGTGGTGCTCTTCATCTGTGATCTGCGGTGCCCAATAATAGCAGAAACCATAAAATTATTCTAGGTTTCAGAACTGAAGAGCCGGTCCTTAATCAAAGCTCCTGATTTCTTTCCTGAATATAGCCATGTAGACATATGCTTTCTTACCTTTTGTAAGATTAATAAAACAGGAACTGCTTCAGAAGATGTAAAACACACAAAGAGGATAATTCTTGTTTAGCACTCAGGGTTTACCTAGAGAGACAAGGACAGTATTTCAGTGTTTTTCCTCTCACTGGTTATATGCCTTAACTTAAATAGTTGGATTAAGAATACTCAATCATAAAAACATTGTTTTGGTTTCAGCTGGGATAGAGTTTTCTTCCTTGCAGCTGGTACAGTGTTGTATTTTAGATTTAGAACTAGAATAATGTTGTTAATACACTAATGTTTTAGTTGTTGCTAAAGCAGCCAGGGACTTTTCAACTTCTTATACAAGCCTGCCAGTGAGAAGGTGAGGGTTGCAAAAGAAGCTGAGGGGAGACATTGACTCAAACTGGCTGAGAGGATATTCTATACCATATGATATCATGCTTGCTATATAAACTTAGGGGAATCATAGAATCATATAATCGCTTAGTTGGAAAAGACCTTTGAGATCATTGAGTCAAACCATACCTGTCTGTTACTAAATCATATTCCTGAGTACTTTATCTACCCCTCTTTTAAATACTTCCAGGGATGGTGGCTCAACCACGTCCCTAGGCAGCCTGTTCCAGTGCCCAACAACCCTTTCAGTGAAGAATTTTTACCTCATGCCTAATCTGAACCTCACCTGGGGCAACTTGAGGTCATTTCCTATCATCCTATCACCTATCGCTTAGGAGAAGAGACCACCATCCACCTCACTACAACCTCCTTCAAGTAGTTGTAGATAGTGATAAGATGTACCCTCAGCCTCCTTTTCTCTAGGCTAAACCACCGTAGTTCCCTCAGATGCTCCTCATAAGACCAGTTCTTCATCCCTTTCACCAGCTTCATTGCCCTTTTCTGGATGCACTCCAGCATCTCAATGTCTTTCTTGTAGTGAGGGGCACACACTATTCGAGGCACGGCCTCACCAGTGCTCAATCACTTCCCTGGCCCTGCTGACCATGCTCTTTCTGATACAAGCTAAAATGCCATTGGTCTTCTTGGCCACCTGGGCACACTGCTGACTCATATTCAGCTGTCTGTCAACCAACAGCCCCAGGTCCTTCTCTGCCAAGCAGCTTTCTAGCCTCTCTTCTCCAAACCTGTAGCACTGCACAGGGTTGCTGTGCACCAAATGCAGATCTCGGCACTTGACCTTTTTGAATCTCATACCATTAGTCTCAGCCTATCAATCCTATCAATCAGCGAGTGCTGAACAACTATGCTAAGCATCACTTGTTTTGTATATTCTTGTATCATCATTATGATTATTAGCTTCCTTTTGTATCCTATTAAACTTTTTTATCTCAACCCATGAGTGTTATCCTTTTATTTTTCTGATTCCTCCATACCACTGGAAAGAGAATGATCAAATGGCTGTGTGGTTGTTACAGCTGTCTACTAAGTTAAATCACAATACATAGAACCACAACTGCTCAGTTACTAGAATTTTCATCTTTTCTTCCTCTCTCGGACATCTTCTTCCAGTATGTTTGTTTGAACAGGAAGACTGTACTTAAGTACTCTCTTGACTTACACATTCTCCTGGGATATGGCTTTATGCCCTTGGCACAGCACAGATCCTATGACTTCCACTTTCTGAATGACTGTGGTGTGTGGTAATATCATCACCTTTGGAAAAAAAAAGAAAGTACTCACTGAAAAGAAAATGCATTATCCTGTCAACATGGCTGAACCATTATGAGATCTTGCTGCATATATCAACAGAATATAAGCAGGTGCTAGGCTTTCAAATCGTTAATCAGTATTGGGCATGCAGACTATGTTACTGCAAACATCAGGCAGATCTTTATTTCAACCTTAAGCAGTAACTGAGAAGTATTATTTTTTTAATTACAGTGCTGGACAAAGCATCTACAGCCTACCTGAGTTCTTTTGAGTGCCAAAAAACAGAAGCAGGAGATTACATTCACCCAAGTATTGGCACCTCCCCAATCTCAGTGTAATGCCATGTTATCAATCAAATATGTGTGATGTTCAATTATTTGGTATAGCCCGAGGTTCCAAAAGATTTTGAAACTAACTTTTGGAAAGACCACTTTTAGGAATCAGTGAAGAACTTAATTGACCAGACCACTTAGGAAAGCCAATGTTCACAACAGAAGCTATATTTAGGAAGCAGTAAAGGTCCTTTTTAAGCCAATAGTTATTTCCAATCAATCACTCTGCAACAATTTTATTTTGGTAAAATGTTCCATGCGCAGAAATATGAGGATTTCATGTGATATGGCTGATGAAATAAATGTCTACAGCCTGTGTTTGAGTATGATAGCATTTTCTTTTCCATAACATTAAGTATCTTAGACCACTTACTTTTGTGCAAACCTTACTTTTTCCACTCTGCAAAGTGACATCTCCTTGATTTATTTTACTATCACATTTTCAAGAGCTATTAAGCGGTTCAATGATTACATTAATTTTTCATAACCCCACTTTCACTTTCAAACGTATTGCTTGTCAACATAATTACTTTTTATAATAAAATGAAAATATTTACATGTACTTTAAGAATCACCTGTATCTCAACCTAATTTACTTTTTAAAATTTAAATCTAATCATAAATTGCATTTCAGAAATTATAGATGTCACATTTTTATTTAAGTGACAGAATTGTATGTAAGGATATTAGAGAGTTAACACACTAAACCAATGCAAGTACAGTGCAAATTAGATATAAAAAGAGCAAACAGGTGTTCAGAATTTTAATTAGCAAAAATATGAAGATAAATAATGTCAATTTTTAAATACTCAATGCAAACAAAAAGTTGAATTTCCTCTAAAATCCAAAGGGAAAGGAGAGTTTTTAAACAAAAGAAAATATAAAGGTTATTGTATATGGTAAAATTGTCAGGTTCCAACTAACTTTACTAATTCAAGTAACTTTGGAAACAGGGTGTGTATGTCTGTGTTGGATTGACCTTGTGTCCTAGTTTATCCCCCTGCCCCAGCCTGGTTGACAGCTAAGCACTGGACAGTTGTGCACCCAGATCCTGTCCTTTACTGTCTTCCGCCACACAGGGAGAATAGAAAGGAAAATAAGAGAGATAGACTTCTGGTTTGGAAACTTAAACTAAAACAGCTTTAATGAAATAATAATAATAATAATAATAATAATAATAATAATAATAATAATAATAATAATAATAATGGAAAATAATATTAATAAGGAAAAAAATAAAATATATACTAATATACAAAATCAAACTCCCTAGTAACTACACCTCACCACTGATGCTGCATGGCAAGTACAGGGAAAGTCCCAGGCTGGACTCAGCAGTAGATGGGAGATGGGTTCAAGACCTGGATTCAGGAATGCATGGATCAGGATTGGGAGCAGATGGATGGACTTGTGATCACTAAGCTTTAAAGTGAGTATGACATATCTGGAATGGAATGCCCATTTTGTCGGTTTGGGGCCACCTGTTCTGTCCACTCGTCCCTGCAAGTGTAGCCCTTTGCACCCTTTTGACTTATGGCACTCCACCAACTCAAGAACAACTTTGGTTTCTATAGGAATAAGTATAAACAATGGCCTCTTTGCATACTTTGGCAATAACTATAAATATTAAGTGTTACCACTTCTAGAGACACACACTGTCAGAGAAAACTGCTGTTATCTTTCAGAAAATTAAGTTACTTAGAAGAGGCTCAGCTGAAAAGTTAGAAAATTGGTTCTGCTTTAGCTTAAATCAGAACAACTTGTCTGTATGCCAGGTGCCCATGAAGCTGCTCAATCTCTCTCCTAAGAAGGACAGGGGCAGAAAATATGGTGGGAAAGATTGTGGGTAGAGAGAAAGACAGGGGCATCATTTATCAGTTAGTGTTACAGGCAAAACAGACTCAACTTGGGAAATATTTAATTTATTGTCATTTAATAAAAGAGTACAATAGTAAGAAATGAGACCAAAATTAAATCCCAACCTCCGTCACCCCTCCTTTTCTTCCCAGCCTCTACTTCCCTTCTGACTCTTTGACTTCCTCTCCACTGAGCAGCACAGGAGAGGTGAGGACTTGGGGTTGCGATTAGTCCATAACAGCTCACCTCTGCTGCTTCTTCCTGATCACGCTGTTCCTCTGCTCCAGAATAGGGTCCCTCCTATCCAGTCCTTCATGAAGTTCTCCAATATCGGCCGTTTCCATGGACTGAAGTGCTTCAAGGACTACTCCAGTGTGAGTCTTTTACAAGTGTACAGCCCTTCAGGAAGAGACTCTTCAAGCACGTGTACTCCTCTGCACTGGCTGTGGTTTCTGTCAGCAGACAGTTTCATCATAGGGTCTTCGTCCATGGGCTGCACAGTGGTTATCTGCTCCAATATAGTCTTCCATAGGCTGTAGGGGGACAACCTCTATCACCATGATCTTCTCCACAGGTTGCATGAGAATCTCTGCCCTAGTGATTGGGACACCTCTTCTACTTCCTCCCTCAATGACATCAGTTACTGCAAGGCTGTTTCTCTCATATTTTCTCACTTCTCTCTCACAGCTGCTATGCAGCTTTTTTTATCCTTTCTTAAATATGAGTGATGAGTCGATACATAGGTTGAGAACAGCCCTGTGGAGAAGGACTTGGGGATACTAATGAATGGAAGACTGTATATAAGCTGGGAATATGCACTTGCAGCACAGAAAACCAATCATATCTTGAGGTGCACAAAAAAGATGTCCAGCAGGTCAAGAGAAGTCATTCTTCTCCTCTAATCCATGCTTGTGAGATTCTGCCTGGAGTACTGTAGAGGAGAAAAGCTAAAAAGACAAATAGATGAACAGAGGCAAATATGTTTCAGTTCACTTCGTTTCTTTGCATTCTGAAATTTGTTTTGCATTCTCTGCGTTCCTAATTAACTAGATCTATAAGCATGTATTAATCACATATTTTTCTCTTTTTGTTCAAGTAGCATTGGAAAGAATACAAACAGAAGAAGAGTATCCACACTAAAAACTGTAAGGAAACACCTGACCATGTTTTTCAAGATAATTAGGTGCTGAAAGATACAGAAAGTACTGACTGTATTTTTCACAGGGTCATAGATGATAGTGATATCTGTGGACAACCAATGAAATTTTTAAAATCTGACTGTAGTATTGCAGATATTCTTTCTATAGTTGGATATTACTGGAAAAAATGGACCTCTAATGAATGCAAATTTTGTGGTTAATATATTCCACATTTTCCTTAACAGAACATTTTAAACCAGAGCCTCTTTGGACTTCATTTTTTGTTCTGCTAATACATAAGCATCAAAATGGAAATATTGTTCATTCTCTTTTTGCACTAAATTTCCTCATTGAAATGCTGGCTTGGATACTGCAAGAAAGACACAAACTTTTTTGTAAAGTACTCAAAAGTTAAAAATAGGACTGATGATGAAAATTGCTCTGTTTTAGAACATGTCCCAAACTTCACTTTGAAATCTAATCTGGATAATAATTAAGTTTCAGTAATGACTGAAAGAGGCTGTAATCCATTTGGAAACCTGTGTAAAGTTCATTTGAATATTTCTGTTTGGTCTGAGATTGCCAAGAAATTTATTCATGATGCAAAAATTGCCTTAAGAGTCTCTGGCAGTATAGTGGTGTCACCTTTATATTGACCAGTGCCTTCTGGTTTGGATCACTGCTCTTTCGGGTATACATTTATTATGTCATTGAAGTTTCTGTGATATATCAAGGCATAAGGAAAAACATTTATTTCATTAAAATGCAAAATTAAGAAATAACTCAATAAATTTGAAATAGATGGTTAAATGTAAATGTAAAATTAAGAAATAACTTCATGAATTTGAAATAGATGGTTAAATCTGAAGATACAGTGAGTTCCCTCCATCCTGTAAGCTGCTCTTTTTCATTTTGTTTTTCATGCTTGACTGGAAGTGCCTCTTTACATTACTGACATACTATTCATGCTTCTGTTACTTTTGTGGGAGGAAAAAAGGTACTCTTTTTAGTGCCATTCTAGTTTCACTTCTACTAAGCTACTGTCTTAAAACTGTTTCCACCACCAGGAGCTGCTACATGCAGAGTATTAGTCATAGTACAAAACATTTGAGTTTGCTCATTCTGAAAGTAGAGGAAAAGGAAATGTAATTTACTTTACAACTACGTCTGACTATGGTTTGACTTCAGGCTTTCTTCTGTATACTCTTCTGTTATCAGACTCCCAAACCAACCAAGACCTTGTAGCAATTTACACAGAAACCCAGAGTTCATTTCTTTGTCGTGCTTTATCCTCCAGCTCCTCTGTATGAATAGAATACTGCTTGGATTCAGGATTCCTCTGAAATAAATTTCAGTGCAATCTGCACACATTAATTGATATACCTAGGATATTAAAGGAAATTTTAATTTCTGAGTATTCTGTCACTTGCACTATTACCCCCCCCCCATTTTTCAAGTAAATATATTAAACTGTTTTCTCAGTTGGGTGTATTAGGCTTGCCACCTGAAAGACTGAAAAGAAGAAATTTATCCACAAAATGCAGACACAAAGATTAGTTGTATCACACTAGGAATCCACAGGCTAGCATGCGATGCTTTACAACAAATAATTATGCAAATTTGTGGACAGAGTAAATAAATGTTGTTCTTCTGTCTTGCTGGAGATTAGATACAAAGGTCAATGAAAATCTTTGGTAAGAAAAATGTTTGAAGAAAGTAGTCAGAAATATACCTTGTATGGTATGGGAATTCACAGAGGCAGCCTTACAAGGCCCTTACAGGGAGGGGCAAATGCTGATAACTGGTAGTAAATACTAGTCTGTTCTCTACCTAAATATTGAGGCTTTTTCTTCCAAGAACTCGGTAAGACAAGATTTCCTAAGGCATTTAATCATCTTCCACTGTTTCAATTAAAATTATTATAGAATCGAGGCTTGAGTACAAAGTATAAAGATTAAAAAAAAGTATAGCAAAATTCACAAGATACACTATTCACTTGCACTCTGGAGGTACATTACAATGCCTTCCTCATAATTAATTAATGATATTTAATTATTTGCAAGAATTCCTTTATTTTCTGACTCCCCAGAAGAATGCTAGAGGGAATATGCAGAAACTTCCAACTTGAGTGACTTACTGCATTTAAAACACATGGTCAGATTTTATTTTTTACTATGTGAGTTAGTGATATTTATAGATGAGTGCTTTTAAAGAAAGCAGAATCACAAGTTCTCCTAATTTCTGATTTTGAAAGTCATGCTTGAGAGTGACTTCATGGATTTTAGTATATATACGTCATAAGGAATATAGTCTATATTGGGAAGGAGGCCGTTATTTGATAGGGCTTCATTTACTCTTGGTACAAATGCTAACATAATTTAGTGCTCAACTTAAACATGTTCTCATTTGCTTTTTGCTCAGCTTCAGATAATTGTTTTTACCATTGTTCCCGTGTGTATAGAGCATTATTCAGTGCATAAGGAGTCCTGAATATATGGCAAAACGCCCAGATATGAACAGATAGACAATGCTTTTGATATCTTTTCTCTAGCTGGTGGATTTGCAGAGCTCTTTAGTGAAGAGCATTAAGACTTATCTCCCTCTAGTGAGAATAGGTAGCAATTACACTTTTTAGTGTAGCATTTACATCATTATACTGTCTTCCAGTTTCTTTATACAGCTTCCCCTTGTTCAGTTTCTCCATTTATCTAGAAACTTCATGAACTTTTTTTCACCACTGTAGGTGGGGCTACAAATTAGCTTATTTTATAATCCATGTCAGCTTTGAATATTAATATATGTCGTGTGTTCATGCCATTGTTTCTTGGGAACATATGTTGATTTTTTCTTGTATGGTATAGGCAGAATACTATGTTTTCCTTTGTCCTCAATCCATTAAAAATGCTGCCTAATGATTTAATTTTTTTTCCTAGACTTTTTTTTCACAGAGACAGAATTTCTACCCAGCTGTTAGAAAACTAAATTTCACTGTCTGTACAATGTAACGATGAAGGCAAAACCACCATTAGAAGAAAGGAGAGGTTAAAAAACTTTTTGTACTTAAAGAACTTCACTATAATGGAGACAGTTTCTACCAATTTCCTTTAATACTCCAAAATAAAATAAAGTCTGTCTGTGTCAATTCCTGAAGGCTTTTGAACACATGCAGTGTTTCAGCAGTGTGGTTATCTTATTCCCCAATTTATAATTGAGAAGCTTAAGACTCTTATGATTAACATCAAAAGTGCATAATACATTCACCAGGTAATGCTGGTATAATAGTACAGTGTATAATAATCTGTAGAAAGATCTGGAAATTTGTGGCTGTATTTACCACTTGGTTTTGATTCAGTATCATCATTTTGGAGGAAATCCCTCAATCATTCTTCTTAATGCTAATTGATTTAGTTTGCAGAATGGATTCAGAGAGTGCAAACAAGATACCTTACAAAAGAAAATTAATCAGAATATCTATTTCAAATAGACAATAAATGAGCACCTATCCAAATAAGACATGGTTAGTACTCTAGTCAGATTCTAATCTAAACTATTGACTTACTTCTCTGAATGACTGGCTAAGGCACAGTGCTACTATGTTTTTCAGAGCAAATACCACTTGTTCTTGAACATCAGGCCTTGAAACAGCTGATGATTTGCAACAAAGAAGTTGTAATCTAATAAAAAGATAGTAATGACAAAATACCATTTCACTAAAGAACAATTCTAGATCATCCATTTTGTGCTTGGCAAATTGGAGATTATTTGTACAACCTCTTGGTTAATTGGTAAAGGACTAATTATAATGATTATACAATCAAGAGTAAATGCAGCCATTTCTTACATGTTGTGTAAGCATAGAAGGGAAAATACACGTGAGGGACTGATGAAGAAGATAAATGTAAGTATTCTGGTGATGCTAGACACTTGTGGATACATAGAGCATGTGGATGTTATCTTCCTTATGTTCTTTCTATTTTGTCATAATCCTAGAATGTATTCTATCAAACTTGTTACCAAACTACCTGCTGTGCTGGCAAAAGGAATACCTATAAATGTCCAAACATTCACACTTTCAAAGCAAGTAAGTTCTGAAGTCCTCCAATGTAAGCAAGTTCTGAAGTTCTTTCACAGACATAAATAGGGAAAACTCTGCTTTAAGCAGCAGTTTTGAATATAAGGCCAGGGTTCTGATCCCAAATATTACCTTGTGTGCTGAAGTTTGCTTAAAACTCTAGGTCAAACTCTGATGTTCTTCTCACATGCCTTGTATTAAAACTTCAAAGCAATCTGGATAACTCTGTTGTTTGATCACTGAAATTCAACGACACCTTTACAGTCATCTCAAGGAGGAAATTCTATTGATGTGATTGCAATGCAAATGCAATGTAAATTGTGGATTAACATAGAGTAGGTGAACAAAAATAATTCATTGATTGCCATTGTAGAAAAGCAGAAGGCATCAAATTAAATCACAGGCTTCTAAACTGAAGCATAACTGAAGTGTGGAGGTCATCACCTGCTTTCGGAACTTCAGAAATTCAAGAGAGCTAACGTGGTCAAAAACTCAAAAAGGCTTTCTTCAAGAACTGATAAACAATTCTGAAATTACAATTAGTAATGTCTTTGCTTTATTTCTGCTTGAAAGCAAATGACCAAAGCTTGTAATGTTGTGTTAGGTGGAATATACTCATGTGAGGTAATGTCCAGAATCCACAGCTCTGTTTTGATCACAGAGATTTTCTGTTTTCTGAGAGACAGAGTATTCACACAGCAGACTCAACATTAAATATTTACTTATTTATTTACTAATAAAAGAACAAATTGTCTGTAACTTCCCAGTTTTACAAAATGAACAAACCCACACAATTAGTAGTAAGACTTATGCATAATTAATCAGTGTAGCTGAAGAGGTGTCTTACTTGCTTTTTATCTCTGGGCAGGAATCCAGCATCTCCACAGCAATTCACTTCAGGCTAATAGACAGTATCTCTTTAAACATAATTAACCTTGTCCTTACTAATATAGCATTTGTAACAAGAATTTATTTCTTTTTTACCAAAAGCAGCATAAGGAAGACTGTGGTGCCAAGAAGTAGAAACCAGAATATAAACTTGCAGATACAGCATCAGACTTGTTTCCCAGTAGACAGGGGGTCCTACAGGAGCTCCTTGTCTATATTGTCAACTTTGCAACAGGAGAAAAGTGTTGTGTTATCTGTTAGATACTTCTTGAAACAAACAACGAAGGTATTATCTTTACAACACATGATCTGATTGAAAAGGATTCAAGTACTGCAAAACTATTCTCTTAACTCTCTTCATTTATTATTCTTCCTCCTGTTTTACTGCTACCAGAAGTTTAAATTTCCATGTTCTTACTCCTATTACTTTTTCTTTACAGGCATAAAGTTCAGAACCACTCACACATGCACATACAGAAGCCCCAGCCATTGTGAGATAACAAAGTAAGCATGGAACTTTTAAGGACAAATTTGACTCTCTGAAGAACTACCTTTGCTAAAAGGAGATGTGACAAGCTTGGGAGTCTGGAAAAGGGGTGTTCATGCTGCCTCAACATAACTTAGGAGGATGTAGCAAACTGCAGAAGCTGCAGAGCTGCAGCAGATATGCTGTAACACTTCTTGAAAGGGGCTCCCTATATCCCTGTACGTTTCCTTCTCTCTTTCATTCTTTACTAAATCTGCACTTGGAAAGACAAGCTAGATGACTTTAAATGTGGGTTGTGATTCATGCAAGAGAAAGTTACTGAAGTTGAAAGGTAAGAGCTTCTAAAGAGGAAAGATTGCCTCATGGTTAATATACTAATCTTCCATGATGGCAATGTGGATTAAATTTTATTTTGTACTGTAGATTCCCTCAGATTTTAAACTATCACTTTAATGTTTCTATATTTGTTCCTGTTCTGTAGAGTGAAACTAAAAACATTTGTATGTTTCTGATATAGAGTGTCACTGTGTTATACACACAGTGAGCTAAAGTGGAACCTATCTCTGTCTTGAACTCGAGATCCAATTTATCCATACTTACAAAAGCAGTATATCTTGGATATCTGACTCATGCCTACAAAAGAAATGAATGTCTAAAAAAGGCTTATTTTCCTCTTGTCTGAATGGTCTTTGCTTCTTCCTAAAGAGCAGAGGCTTATAGCTAGGTTTGCAAGGACTGTATTTGATGTTTTGCATCACATGGGTTATTATATTCTTCATTCAAAATTTTTTTCTAGTGAAAGCATGATTATATTAAAATATGGTTTTGACATATTTTAAAAATAACTTGCCTCTAATTCCATAATATTTGCCCTAATGTTTTAATAAAAATTGTAAGATATTATGAAACTCAGAAAAAAAAAAAAAAAACACTAGAAAGTTCTACTATTTTTCCAATCTGACTGATTAAAATCTGTTCAGCTTAATGTATTCAATATTTGCAAAGCATATGATCAGGTTAACAATGACAGCTCAAATATAAGTATGCAGAAGGTCTCTCAATAAAATTTGTGCTTCCTAAGTCATTCTATCAGCTGCAAAACAATCTGGGGACTGTTAGTTCCACCACGACCTAGCAAGTCATGGATGGATCCAAAAAGTACTGACTGAACTCCATTGACTCCAGTAGTCCAAAGGTCTTTCTTATTAAAGTCCAAAGATCTTATTAAAGCTTGTCAACAGCAGCCCTCTTCCTAATCTCACCAAATAGAGATTACTAATTATTTCAAATACTTTTATTACATGTAGGTAGTATATATTTAAAGTTATTCAGCAAATCTTTCCTGATAAATAGAAGAGAAAGTTTTCAATTATCCATGCAGATTATAAACTATGTATTTTAGGTGAATTAGCACTCTTTCATTACACATGTAGTAGTAAACACCAACAATATATCTGGCAACTGAAAAAGTCTTAACAAGCATACTGTTCTGATTGTCATTGCAATAGAAAGAAAACCTGGGGCTTTCATAAAGTTGAGCTGCAAAAATCAGTTAATATGATTATTAGAATTCCAAAGTCATCTATTACTTCTCTTGACTTTTCGCAACCTTCCAGTTTATATTGAGCTACTCAGACCCATGTTAAAAAGATGTAGATATGGTAACTTTTCCTTAATAGTGTCCTTTCCCATAATAAGTGTACACTATTAGGACACTTCTCTCTCCAGGGAAATTTTCATTTGATTTAACATTCACACATAAACCATTGTATGAATAATGTATTTGAGGCTAGATCCCTGAACACAGTTAAGAATGGAAGAAATAAAGACTGAGTCTGTTTCTGAAAGCATGCAAAAAGACTCCCTAAAATCATGTCCTCTCTGCTGCTGTAAGTATGCTCCCAGCTTGAAACTTCTGTCCGAAGAATAGGTGGAATAAGGTTTATGCCACTGTTAAGCAGTAGCTAACAGAGCTGCTAAGTAAAAACTTTAAAGGGGTATGACACATTGCTCAGTTCTCCGTGTAAAGAATAATGTAATCTGCTGTGAGACATTTAACACAATGCTTCCTGCTGCTCCATCTGGGCTGTTGAGCACTGAAGGTGCACTTGATTGTGTGCAAGTGCAATATGAAGGCAGTTCCTGACAGCAGGATCTTTATGAAAAGATAGATATGGAAGAGTGCAAGCAGCATTATTTTTCCATTCTTAATTACATTAAAATATTAAGTTGAGTTTACTTTTGAAATTATGAGGCAGTTAGTGACCTAAAAATGGTCTCTGAACTAGCAGCAAAAAATGGCATGGGGAAAACGGTGGTGGTCAGTTAGTTTAGGTTAGTAAAAAATCTGAAATACATACAAAACACACACAAAACCATAAATGACTTTGAGTTTTATTTAATGCATAGTTATTATTTGCTATATAATTCTCCAATGACAAAAAGATGAAATTATACCATTTACTTTTTCCTCTTGCAGTTACAGTTAACAGAATTTTCTCTGTAGGTGTTGTTTTCTTCAGTTATAGATAGGGCTATAGATAGATATACTACAGTGGGCTCTTTCCCATTGTAGTATGAATTTATCACTGATTTCTGTATCATAAGGACTTGGAATTCTCTAGGCTGTTGTCTGAGGCCTCCAATGACTTTAAAGCATACATACAAAGACTAAGGGCCCTAAACTTAGATGCTGATTGGGTGCCTAAACTTTCCCCTTGCTAGCCAAAGCTCACATTTATGAAAATAAGAAATCAATCCAGAAGAGGATTGTAGAACTCATATGTAGAATTTTAGACCTATTTAATGGGAAAAAAAGAAGTTTATGAACAAATTATAGTTTTTTGGTTAGATAAATCTTTGTGAACATCTATATGAAGAATAACATAATATAAACAAATCCATTCACCTACATTCCCTTGTATGCTGTCAGCTTTATTTTATGTATCTGTAGCATATCATAGTTACTACTGAAAGACATATGACTGAGTTATTTGATGCAGTAAGACTCAATATTAAGCAATATTGTTTGATACGAAAGTTTCTAAAAAATGGGCATTCTGGTGGGTTTTGAATATTCAAGAGGGAAGTGGGAGGAAATATAGAAAATTCAGATTTTTTTAGTCAGGCTTTACTTTCATTTCCAAAACATTCTCTTCGAGAAAATTCTACTTAATAAAATTAAAGTGTATAATTACATTAAACCACACTGAAATAAAGTAATCCGTGTGAATAGCTGAACATCCCCCTCACCCTAAAACCCCCAAACATTGGAAAGTATTCCAGATTTTCTGCAGAAAGATTATTTCTTGATGGAAATATTCTGTTCTCAGAAATGTTCTGGCCTCATTTGCACCCAGAGACTTAGAAGTTCCAATAAAACAGTTCAAGGCAGAAGACCTGCATGTCCAGAATGATACCACCAGTCTCTTGTTATCAGATCTATGGCTGAAATATAATGCTTATGGTTCAGTAAGCCATGTCATTCTCTGCTTACCTCTGCTGCTCCAAACTCAGTATGATGATAAACTTCTAAGTGACAAGAGCTAAAGAAAGAAAATGCACATCCTGGGATATATCAGAAGGGATATTTACCAGAAAGGTACACACTGGTTTTATTATACAAGACATTCTTGACTATTAATTTAGAGAAACTGAGAAAGCACTAAGTAGTTATGGAGAAGAACAGCTGGGTCTATGAAGGAAACGAAGATCCTTAAAAGAAAAAAAAAAAAAGTAAAAATCTTAGTAAAACAAAGGTTGAGAGGTGATTTTTAGATTTGTAGAGATGATAAATGCCAGGGAAGGAAATTACTGCAGCTAAGAAGCATAACTTGTACAATGAAGAATCAAAATAAATGGGGTAGAAATTACCAGAGGATTCCTAACTATCAAAATTAAAGGATTTTCTAATTAGATTCCAATGAAGCTAACAAGGGATCTCAACAGACTTAAGTAAGGGACCTGACATGATTAGTACTTGTAACAGTGCAAGTTTGGACTCTGACCCATTCGATTCCTTTCTAGTAGGTGCTGCATTTTCATTTGGGCATATATAATTTGGGCCAAGTATTTGCAGACGTAGATTAAATAGGAATCAATACTAAGAGATGGCAAGCCAAATTAACAAATGTATAACTGTTTTTCTTACAATCAGTTTACTACACACTTTGTAGAAATGACAGCTTACTAGTCCTATAGGGAAAAAGGCAGATTTCACTTTGTACAGGCACTATCTTAAGGGTAGACAGAGTAAGAGCATAAACAATTACACATTTTAACTATGGTCTTTATTTATGTGGAAATGCACAAAAACTAACTTCTAGCTAGCATTATTTACAATAGTCAGAGCAAGAAAAGTCAATTCCTTTCATGTACTATCTTTCTTAATAAACCAATAGCATCTGAATGTTACAAGCTTTCACGAATCACGTATATGTTCACAGAAGCAGCCATTGCAATGCTTCAGGTTTCTGCCAGCTTATCTACAGAACATCTTTTTACAGTAAAAATATAGTTTACCTCCAGCAAGAAGAACAGTTACAGTTTTGTCATACTGTCCAGTTGCTATTCATCTAGAAAAATATAACGAGAGGAGTACAGATAATTGTGCTGCTAGTATCTCCTTAAGGTTACTTACTG
This sequence comes from Cuculus canorus, assembly GCF_017976375.1. Classification (NCBI taxonomy): domain Eukaryota; kingdom Metazoa; phylum Chordata; class Aves; order Cuculiformes; family Cuculidae; genus Cuculus; species Cuculus canorus. The sequence continues at coordinate 28,313,435 of NC_071403.1, forward strand.
TCATTTGACACTGATCTCAACCTCACCTGCTTGTACAAATGGTGTGTTATGTATTTCTGTGCTGTTTCTATATTTTCAAAATGATAATTCTCCTTTCACCTATCATATTGGAATATTATTCTTTCCAGTAATCTAGTGAAAAGCATCAGTGATAAGTATCTCAAAATATAAGTCTGGAAAGTGCTATGTTCAAAGCTGTTCTAAAACTGTCTTCAGATACAAGTATGCAAGACAGCAATATGAAGAAAAATGTTATTTTCTAGACAGTGAGAAGGGAGAAAACAGCCCAAGGAGATCTCATAAAACTTCTGTTGTAACTTCCTACTAAAACTTTTCATCATGGTCTGCCTCACTGTGCAAGGAAATGTGTCTATAAGATACCTCTGAATTCTCTAAAAAGGTCTTACCTTATTAATGACAGTTCTCTCAGAGAGGAAGCATTACTGAAATAGTATGCCTTTTCTAGAAAAAAGGAAAGATAAGACCTAGATTATTTTTGCTTGATAAACTGTCATTGGTGTGACAGTAAATGATCAAGGTACATTTTAATGGATGTATGACTACTGCAGTCAAATATATACCCATTTCTAAATTCGTACATACACATATATCCCTATATCCATCTTCTTATGCAAGCAGAGAAATATCTTGCTTAAAGCAGAGAAAAGAATAGGGCACAAGTTGACCCCCACAATTTTTTTTTACTTAGCCATGCTCCTGATCCAGTTCACTGTGCTGCATGGAGCAGAACGAAAAATTACAACCCAAATGATATAGATTAAAAATTCATCATTGATATATGCTGTTGAACTACAAATTATAAAAAACATCCTGGGCTCAGCTCTCAGTAAAAAGAAGCACAACCAGAATTTCATTATTCTTTTATTGCATTATGTGCAGTAACTTTCAGTTAAAGAATTAAGATAAAACCAAATCTTTTAACACCACTGTTGACCATAATGTAACAATAAAGTAATGACTAACTTGTCACATAACTGAGTAGAAACACCTTAATATTGATCTCTGCAAAGACACCTTTGGAAAAAGCAAAAGTACTTGAAAAGTCCAGAACTGGTCAAAACAGATGTGTGCATATACATACACACATGTATGGCTGCAGATGAGAAGTTTTTGAAAATGAAGAATATACTAAAGAAAATACTAAATGTGAACATCCTTCTGGTTTTACATTGTGATTTTACTATATGCTACTGATTTTCTTAGCTTTGTTGCGGGATGTCTATTGATCAGGACCTTTATTAATAATGCAGTGCAGGATTCTGCAGGATGAAGTTCTGACACTGAAAATGTTTAAGTGAAAAGTATCACACCAGCTAGGAAGACACCTTGCTAAACTGTACTTAGCATTACATTTATATATATGTATATATTTTCTTTAATCTGCTTCCAAGAGTGTAATTATAACCCTGACGAGTTTACAAAATAAATCTGTTCTTTGTTTTGCTATTAAAGCCATCTAATTCAGAAGACAGACTGTATCCTGGGCTGCATCAAAAGAAGCATGGACAGCAGGTTGAGGGAAGTGATTCGGCCCCTTTATTCCTCTCTTGTGAGACCTCATCTGGAATACTGTGTCCAGTTCTGGAATTCTCAACATAAGAAGGGTATGGAACTGTTGGAATGGGTCCAGAGGAAGGCTACAAAGATGATCAGAGGGCTGGAGCACCTCTCATACAAGGACCGGATGAGAGAGTTGGGCTTGTTCAGCCTGGAGAAGAGAAGGCTCCGAGGAGATCTTATAGAGAAAGCTGGAGACAGACTATTCATAAATGCTTGCGGTGATAGGACAAGCGGGAATGAGTATAAACTGGACAGGGGCAGATTTAGACTAGACTTTAGGAAGAATTTCTTCACCATGAGAGTGGTGAGACACTGGAAAAAGTTGCCCAAAGAAGCTGTGGATGCTCCATCCCTGGAGGTGTTCAAGGTCACATTGGATGGGGCCTTGGGCAGCCTGATCTAGTAGGATGTCCGTGTCCATGGCAGGGGGTTGGAACTAAATGATCTTTAAGGTCCCTTCCAACCCTAACTATTCTATGATTCTATAATTCTATAATTCTGGAATACAGGAGTGAAGAATGGCATGAAACAGATAAAAATAGAATTTCCTTGTTTTGAGGAAGCGATGAATCAATAGAAATCAGGAAACATCCATGTTGCCTGGAAAGGCTGAGTACTAGAGTCCGCAGCTGTAAGTTTCAAAGGCCATTTAAGTGGCTAAAAGGACAGAGTGAGTGCTTGAGCCTCCCAGCTGCTGATTTGGGCAAAGTATATCACTCCATTCATCTACAAATAAACTTTAGATGAATGTATGTTGGTAGCAGCTGACTCTTCTTAGAGGTCTGGATAGACTCCAAATACATCACAGCAGCTACCATAATCACTGTTTTTCTGCTCTGGATGGTTTATATGATTTAAATACCAAACGTAGTTACCATTTTAAATCAAAATTACCAAATTAAATTAATTAAGTGACATGTATAATTTTGAGCTAGTGATAGGAATACAAAATATGATTTAAAAGTGCAATGCAAAAAATATTTTTTGTTTGTGTTCTGTCATTCTTGGATAATTTCTGTTCAGCTTAAGCAATTCCCAGTAGTAGCTATGCCCTCAGTAAGTTTCTTTTACCATTTCAGCTAGCTATAAAAAACAACAAAACAAACAAAACAAAAAAGCCAAACCTCTCCTGCTGTTTTTCACCTATGTATCATTTCAAGAAATTATTTGCCAGCCACTCTTGCAGGCACCCTTAAGTAGTGCTAATACACTGCTGCCAGAGAAATTCTTTATTTTTAAGTGATGCATGATAAAACACCAGTGTGAAATTAAAGTTGTCAGAGGCTAAGAGGTAAGAATAAGCATGGATGGGTGTAGCTGACGTTAGATTTGCAAAATCAGAAGGAAAAGCAAATGAGGCGACAATGAGCAAATGAGTGTGGGGTGAAGTTCATTCTAAATGGTTTCAGCTTAACCTCTAGTCTAGTCTGGGCAAACGAATCCCTACGAAGGGTTGCTTCTGTTCCAGCCATATACATGCAGTCAATCCTAAAAGCAAGTTGTGTTAGTAGCTGGTTCATTTGTGCCACTTAAATTTATTTGCACAACTTTTAGTCATCTGACCTCACTGATTAAAATATGTCTAGAATAATAGCTCATAAACAGCAGTTTATATTGTGACACCTAAACTTAAGGACTGAATTTGTCATTTATATTAGGTTTCTTTCATGTCCTATACCATATCTGTCAACACTGTGCAGATGTCTTAGACACTGCTCGACATTTTAATGGGACTCAGTAAGCATACCTGTGCAACAGAAATGAGCTCCAGTTTTGCACATTAAAATTAATTATCCTGGACTCTCCTTTTCATTACTGAAGAGAAATGGGGTCTTCTAACATGAAGGTTGACCTGGTTTAGATCAGTTTATTTTATTGGAAGCTGATAAGTATTGCATGCTATTAAGAAAGTTACCTAATTCTTTCACTGACTAAAAGAAGTACCTACAATGACTTACCCCAATGTGTGCATCATATAAACCCAGTCATGTCCTTTTTTTTTTTTAAAGGAAAGTATAATTTCAAAGTTCTGTTTTTGCTCACACATTACAGAATCCTTTACTTTTACAGGATAGTTTCACCTGCAAATTATGGCAACTTGAACTAAACGAAGACACTGCCCAATTTACCCATTTCCAGTTTACACTTTCCTAAAATAAGTCCAGGGAAAGTTAGTCACGACGATATATGTGAAACTTATCTGAAGAATAAGATATATAGGAGTCAATGACTTGTCTAACACTATTTACAACCAGTTTACAGACTTGAGCAATGTACCTGCTACTTCCACCTGCTATGATCTGAAAAAAGAGTTACTGTTTTGACACCCAGAAAACTACTTAATTTTCATAGAATCACAGAATCACCAGGTTGGAAAGGACCCATTGGATCATCCAGTCCAACCATTCCTAACACTCCCTTAAACCATGTCCCTAAGCACTTCATCAACCCGTTCCTTAAACACCTCCAGGGAAGGTGACTCGACCACCTCCCTGGGCAGCCTGTTCCAGTGCCCGATGACTCTTTCCATGAAAATTTTTTTCTGATATCCAGCCTGAGCCTCCCCTGGCGGAGCTTCAGGCCATTCCCCCTTGTCCTGTCCTCAGTCACTTGGGAGAAGAGGCCAGCTCCCTCCTCTCCACAACCTCCTTTCAGGTAGTTGTAGAGAGTAATAAGGTCTCCCCTCAGCCTCCTCTTCTCCAGGCTAAACAACCCCAGCTCTCTCAGCCGCTCTTCATAAGACTTGTTCTCCAGCCCCCCACACCAGCTTCATTTTGAGGCTGGAAAAAAGGAAGCGAGGAGAAGAACAGGGAATTGACATTATTTTGAAAACAGCCTTTTTCCTCTTAGGACTTTTTGTTCTGTCTTGAATATTTTCAGGTTTTGGGGATGGCTGGTTTTTGGTTCTCTCCCTCCCCTCCATCTATTTGTTCATGAAGTCTCTAGTTATCTTTTCATATTTTTCACTCACATAAAAATCTCTACATTGGTCCATAGACCCTTCATCCCAGCACAAGACCAGGCCCAAGCCCTACAATTTAAATTTGATCTTAGAATGCATGTCTCGGTCAAATAATGGATTGCTTTGGGATGACTGCATAAGGGAATCAATATCCACTTTTAAAACTCTAAAACAATACATATATTAAAATGTGCAACCACAGTATGAATATAGTCCTTCTGCCTATTCTCATTTTTATTGATTACTTACTGTGCTGTGTCTAGGTGCAATACAAAGCATTTGGCTAGTGAATTTTTTTATAAGTGAATCAAGCAATGCGCTGAACTGTTAGACCTCCAACCAGGAAAGCCACTATAGAGGCTGAAATTAAATGTGGCTAAGTGCATCTCTGGTTAGGAGCCAGATTGCCCGGTTGTACTAAAAGAGATCTATGCTTTATAAATAAGTTTATATTTTTTAAGCTCTTTTTAGAATAGTAATAATAGATACTTTACAAATTGATTTGCTCTGTTGTAAAGTTTCCACTAGCTGTCCTAACAAGAAAGTGAAGGCAGCTTAAAATAGTTCCAATCAATTTGTTTTAAAATTGTCTAAAACAAAACAATTTTCTACACTGTAGGAATCTACATTACTTGAAGCACTTAGCTCGAGATTAATACTTTTATAAGTAACATGCTACAACTCCGTCATGGAATATGGGGCTTGAAGCAGCAATAACTGAATAAATATTATTCCTGGTAAGATATGCTTACTTAAAGAGATCAGATTGTATTAAGTCCATAAATAGTATTCGTATTTATGTAAAGTGACAAGTAGAGATAACATGAACCTGTATGGACTGAGCCTAAATGTAAAATTTATTTTGAAGCACCGATTAGTTTACTTCAGGAGCCATAGTGAAATTCAAATACCTTGATCAGAGGGATGAAAATGTAACCTAAATTTATAGAAGATTCTTTGGTATGTCTGGAAAAACTCAGGCATTTATGAAGACTTCTAAAAGCAGAACTGCTCTGCCTCTCTTTGGTATTTTCTTCAATAAAACTACTTCAGCACCTGAAACCATGGTTTTGAATTTGTTTTTAAATTTATCCAGGTACTTCTGTGAAATTTTTTGGTGAAATTTTGCCAACTGGATCATACTCAGTGTGCTCAGTACATATACTACTAAAAGGCATAAAAAATCTGAGAGAAAGCCCAAACCCAAACTCAAAAGACCTTTGCATAAAAGATACAATTCTGTTTAGTTTCTAATTAAAATCCTTCTTCCCTGAATAATTATAATTAACTAATTACTGGAATCAGTTTTAGCCATATTTTATCACTAAATCAGTATTTTGCCAAAGATAGTCATTTTAAGGAACAATTGATGGAGATGAAAAAAGTTCATCCCAATTTATCGTTTGTTTTCTTTCAATTGCCTTTGTCACCCCATCCTCCCAACTGCATTCTATTAGTTTCCTCTCTGTGTTGAATAAAAGTCTTAAAACATGAGAAATTTTTAAACTATATATTTGAAGAGATGTTGCATACTTCAGAAATATGTCAAGATCTAATGTTAAAAATAAAATGTTTGGAAAAAGAAGGGGGGGTTGTGTATCACAAGAAAAACCTTTCCTGTTTAACATATGCGAGACAGATGGCACCAATCTTATCCTTGATATGCTGGAAGCTTCTGTGAAACTGGGCAATGAAATTCAACTTTAAAAGAAATTCAGGCAAAATGAATTTATCTTAGCTGCTGGGCAGCTGGCTTAGCAGTTATGCTGTCTTTGTACATGTTTCTTAACTGAAGTGGTATTTGGGAAGTTCCTCACAGAGATTACACTCCAGTTAACATTGTTAAGAAAACCGTTGGAAATGCTGTTTACATTAACAGACCTATTGAAAAGATTTGAGGAGTAGAGGCATCTGATCTTCTATTGAAAGAATGTTTTTCCTTGAACTGTAAAATTTTTTTAACTTGTAGAGTCATAGGACAGTTTGGATTGAAAGGAATCTTAAAGATCATCTTTTCCAGCCCCTCCTACCATAGGGAGGGACACCTTCAACAAGAACAGGTTAGTCAAAGCTCCATCCAACCTGGCCTTGAACATCTCCAGGGATGGGCAAACATGACTTCTCTGGGCAGCCTGCTCCAGTACCTCACCACTGTCACAGTGTAGAATTCTGCTGAACAATGCAACTAGATAAATCCTTAATTTTCCTAAGCCAAATAGATATATATTGACCTCATATTTTATCAATGTTAAGAAGGTGTTGCAGAATATTTTTATTTTATTTCCCCACTAGAAAATAAAAACTTGGAAACAACAAGTTTCACTTAGGAAATTTAACAGCAGACTCTAAACTTCCCAAGCTGTCAAAACTCAATTTCAGTTTTTAGTAAAAGTAAATGAAAAAGAAAAAAAAAAGGGTCCTTTTTTGAGTATATATCCTAACTGTGGGGAGAACAAACAAACCAACCAACTCTCATACCTTTAAATAATTTGAATCTCATTGGAAAAGACCATAGTGTCCATGAACAAGTTAGTGACATGTAAGGAATTTTGTCAATCAAAATAAAGCCTGAATTCACATTGTGTCCTATCATAACCAGTTGGCTCATAGATTGACCAACAAATTTCCAACCGATGTTATGTCATGAAACAACTGGAATTTTAGGCTAATAGTATCTAATAGAATGCTATCAAGCTATTCCTTGGCAACACCAAATACATGACCTTCAGTTAGTCTTCATCAAAAGTGTTTCATCTTGTTGCAGAAACAAAATATTGGAAAGCAGACAGCTCATTAACATGTGATTCACTCACTGCATACCAAAAAGTGAAGAATATCGTTCAGATACATTTAAAAACATACGCATTTAATCTGAACTCTGAAATTTGGAAAAGTTATAAATAGCTGCTTATTGCTAAGTTATATATATAATTTTTTTTAAAAATTATGTACAAACAAAAGAAATACATCTATTTTAGAAGTAAATGTATATTAGACATTTAGGGGCTGATTCTTCTCTTTCTTTTGCCTCAAGTAATGTTTCCTCCTACAGACTAGTAGAAGAGAGAAATGAGGGCATAACAGATTGTATTCTTGATAGATCATACTTTGAAGATGTGCAATTACTCCAAAATGTGGAAGGCAATGGAATAAAATATTATGTACTTAATTTTTTCTTTAATTTCCATACAGACTATACTTGTATTTACCTACAGGGAAGACAAAGGAAGTTTCCATTAGTGTTTAAGGACATAGCAAGACCAGTCTTTCACTTTGGAGATTAGCTTTCTCATTGTTCTTTCTCAGCATTTAGGTATTTGTGATGAGTTATGGAAATGACAGGTTAAAGCTAATAATATTCAACATCCTTGTGAGATAATTTTGCTTTCCTTGTGAAACAACTTCACTAAGATCAGGTTTTAGTTTGATGCAGGTTGATCAGGTTTAGGTTTTTTTTCAGTTTGATGCAGGTTGATCAGGTTTTTTACACCCACGCTTTAAACTCTTCCAGATTAAACTGTACGTATAGTGGTAGTGGTACTTATATATGTGTTTAATCTGACCCTCTTCACCTGGAAAATAAAAACTTTACTGAATTAGAACAATGAAAGTGACACAGATTACAAATCATAATGGAACTCTGCCTTTCTCATATATGCAATATGTGATCCCAGAAATATCAGTAAATATCCATAAATATTAACAAACCTGAAGACAAGGATTCCAATGCATTTTCATTATCACTGCCAAAGGAAGATGTCTCTCCTAGTAGATAAGTAAGTGGTTTTTAAATACAGGTTTAATCTTTGCCATGTGGATGAGTACTAGGTTTGAGCAAAATGTCCTCATTTGTAACTGCATAGGCTTATTTGTGCCTAGGTGTGTATATGTTATACCATGTAGCTTTAAACAGGAGTGAAGGAATCCCTGTAAAGTCCCTGGAAAGTATTGAGAGGTGTAACGTGGCTCAAAAAATCATTTATAAGGGGAAAATGTGCCCTTTATATACTCCAACCCATTCCATTTGATGTCAAGGGTTCAGGGAGCTGATGACTTCTGTCGCTGACGGTGAACAGACATCAGACTCTATTTGTTTCCCCATCTTCTGAGGCAGTATTGGAGTTTTGCTACATAATAAAGGCTGCGGCATGAAAAAGTTTATCAGCTGTGAGGGTAAATCTTTATGCCTATCTACATATGGATGTACTAATACTGAGTCTGGTTAGGTTTCTTGCAGCAAAAATAAAAAAGTAAGATGTGAACCAAAGAGTCCCCTAACTGCCAAGGATGATCTGCAAACTGTAACACAATGATGCATCCAATGTTTGGCCTGAAAGAATCAATACAAACTGAAGGAAGAAGGATGATACTTCATCTCAATGAAGAATGGAAAAATTTGCCACATAACAAGATGTGACTAGTCCTCTTGGTGCAAAATAAAATATCAGCTTTTACTTTAGCTGATGTTGTTCTCAGAGAGTTTTTCAAGCTAATGGAGCAGGATACCAGCCGTCATTGAGCTGCCACACTTGTTCAAACTGCTACTCCATACAAGAAAAATCTGTCCAGTTCTAATGTGGCTGCAGTCTGCTATAAAGGGCCCAGAGACTGCATCTGCATTCCAGCTAACCAGACGTTAGTCTCTCTGAGCTCATCCTGCTTGCATCATGGACCATAAAGCTTTGTGTCCTTCAGATCTATGAAAGGGAGATGTTGAAACTCAATCTGAATCCCAGAGGAACCCCATCTGTCAGAGGTTCTTTGAGCATGTCTAACATATGTAGACAGCATTCATTTTTATATGAGGTGCAACAGCCATGTCCACCTCCATTCAAACCTAATTTCTTCTTCAGATTATTTCTGGGTTTTGTCCAATTAATGATGCAATATGTGCAAGCAGCGTTGTGAGCAGAACTAAGTTCTGGTTTTGTTCAGCAGAAAGAAGGCTTGAGATTGCAAAGCATCAGTCTTCAGCCTTCTCCTCACTTTTGCTTACTGCTTACTGCTTTCCCATGGCACTTGCATTCTTCAAGAATGTCAGCTTCAAGAAGTGGGAGGAAAAGGAAGAATATGGAGGAGATGCATGCATCCCATTGCCTACCTTCTGTGCTGTGCCTGCTGCTTGAACAGTAATGCTCAAATGCTTGCAAATGGGAGACAAGTTTTAATGCTGAGGAACCTGACTCTCTCCTCTGGTTTTGTGCTGTCAACTAGGCTTTTATACAAAACAGGACCACTGCCTCAAGCTATGTAAACCTTATCAAAGTGAATTTGCTGCCTAATCTTAGTCAAAGATGCAGAAAAGAGAAGCAGAGTCTGCACAGACTGGCTTATGTTCTTTAACTTTAGGACTGTGTTCTGGGACTCAGCACATCCGACTAAGAAGGCAGGTTCCTGCCTGAGCCCACCCATCTAAAAGTTCAGGGTCTGTGTGCAGCCAATTGAAAGTCCAGGCAACTCAGCTGTTCAAAATTGCTTCTTATAAGAACATAATCTGTTACCGCTGACCAAATATTCAGGCCAGGTAAAGAAGGTGGTCTGTATTGCCCAGAAAGAACTAGTAGCTTCATTTTTAGGTGCTGCAATGCCAAAGAGAGCTGCCTAGAGCATCTAGTCTGTGTCTAAGCTCTGTGATTTTCAAAATCTGAAATGTTTACTCTGAAGCACATTTCTGCACAGTGGATGCTGTGATCTCTGACAGACATACCTACCTATCTTGGGATTCTAAATGTGAATGTCAAAGCCAGTCCTACAGATGCAGTGAACCTAATTTTGTAATACAGAAGTGTTCCACTGAAACATTCAAACATAAAAAACTCACACAAAAATTATTCACTCCTACATAAAGCTACAAGGCTAAAGGTACCATTTCTGGGACATCTACATGCTGTAGAATGTGTCTACAGAGAGATGCTGTGGGAATTAATCTGAGCTGTCCCTGACAAAGACTGCTTCAGCAAATAGCATAGTTGCATTAATATTCTAGCTAATAAGAATTGATCTCTGGCATTATATGGATGCTGCAGATCCACCCGTACTGCTTCCATATCCAAGCTAGAATTGCGGTGTGAATGACAGCTGGAGTCAGTGTTAGATTAAGGACCACTGCATTGCATCCTATCATGAAACACAGACTTGGACATATCTACTTAAGTCCTCTTCACTAGTTAAATCCACAGAAGGAGATGCATCTCGGCATGGGTGGGCTTCATCTGTTGTAACCCAAGACTATCAAAGATTCTGTGCCTTATTTATGCAAAGCTCTAAGGGTTTATTTTTCCATGTAACCCATATACTGAAAAAGAGACATTCTGTATTTGTAGAGTGTAGCAAGAGAGATATTACCAAAAAATGACTACAGAGAAGATCATACATAAATCTGGCTCAGTAATTCAAGTACTGAAGACTGGCCCAATTATGGGAAGCCCTGTTTCAACTCTTTCTGCAAAAATCTTATTTCCATCTTCAACTTTGCCATGTCCTGTGTCTAAAAGATTTACTACATGGACATGCACAAAGCGTTTGACACTGTCCCACATGACATTCTTGTCTCCAAATTGAAGAGACACAGATGTGATGAATGGTACACTCAGTGGATAAAGAATTGTCTGGGTGGTTGCACTGAAAGTGTTCTGATCAACAATTCAACGTCCAAGTGGAGACTGGTGACAGGACGTGTTTCTTAGAGGTCCATATTGGGACTGGCATGGTTTAATATCTTTCAAGGTAACATGGACAGTGGGATTGACTGCACCCTCAGCAAGACTGCTGAATATTCCAAGCTGGGTGGTGTGGTTGACACTCTGGAGGGAAGGGATACCATCAAGAGGGCTCTTGAAAGGCTTGAGTGGGCTTGTCATAGGTGGATCATGAGAACGTCGTGAAGCTCAACAAGGCCAGCGGCAAGGTCCTGCACATTGGTCAGGGTAATCCCAAGCACAAAGACAGGCTGGGCAGAGAATGGATTGAAAGCAGCCCTGAGGAGAAGTACTTCCATGTGCTGGTTGATGAGAAGCTCAGCATGACTCAGCAATGTGTGCTTGCAGTGAGAAGGTTAACTATATCTTGGGCCGCATAAGAAGAAGGATGACCGGTAGGTCAAGAGAGGCGATTCTCTCTATCTGTTCCACTGTTATGAGATCTCCATCTGGAGTATTGCATCCAGTACAGAAAATACATGGACCTGGTAGAAGGGGTCCAGCGTAAGGCCACAAATATGACCATAGGGCTGGAGGCTGGGGTTGTTCAGCCTGGAGAAGAGAAGGCCCTAGTGTAGCCTTCCAGTACCTACAGGGGACCTGTAAGAATCATGGAAAAGGGACTTTTTACTAGAGAGTGTGGTGATATGACAAGCAGTAATGGCTCTAAACTGAAAGAAGGTAGACTTGGGTTAGATATAAGGAAGAAATTTTTCATTATGAGGGTGCTGAGGCACTGGAGCAGGATGCCCAAAGAAGCATTGGCTGCCCCATTCCTGGAAGCATTCGAGGCCAGTCTGGATGAGGCTTTGAGCAACCTGGTCTAGTTAAAGCTGTCCCAGCCCATGTCAGCAGGGGTTAGAAGTAGACAATGTTTTAGTCCCCTTCCAATGCAAATTATTCTGTAATTCTATGATTCTATGATTTTATACTTCTGGGAAGACACATAAATACCTGGAAATTTTAAGGTTGTGTAGTTCACTTTCTAAGTGTTCTATATAGGCTGGCAGTTATTAATATATTATCTACAGAAATTTGAATAACTTTGAATATCTGTACTCACTTTAAGGGCATATATATTTGAAATTCCTTCTACTTTAGAAAACACATCCACCTCCTTATTTTAGAAATGTTTTTAATAAAAAATGTTAGTTCTGTAGTGTATGCATCTTTTTCTATTATCTTTTATTTACATGACCAATGGGAACAGTAATCTCAACACGGAGAACACTGTATCTCTTCATGTATGTTCTCAAAATTAGTTTGTATTTACCACAGATGACAGTTTTTTTGACTACAACTCAAAGTATGTTTCAAACACTCAGATTATACAAATGAGCACCACAAAGAAGCCCACAATAAAATATTTGTTCTGTTCTTGGAGCCAAGTTTAGAATAGTGGATAGTTAATAAATTATCGTAGAATCATAGAATCGAATCATAGAGTCATAGAATAGTTAGCGTTGGAAGAGACCTTAAAGATCATCTAGTTCCAACCCCTCTGCCATGAGCAAGGACATCCCACTAAACCTGGCTGCCCAAGGCACCATCCAGCCTGGCCTTGAACAACTCCAGGAATGGAGTATACACAACTTCCCTTGGCAACATCTTCCAGTGTCTCACCACTGTCATGGTGAAGAAATTCTTCCTAATGTCTAATCTAAATCTGCCCCTCTACAGTTTATACCCATTCCCGCTTGTCCTGTCACCACAAGCCTTTATGGATAGCCCCTCTTCAGCTTTCCTTCCCTCAGTTACTGGAAGGCAGCTATAAGATCTCCTCTGAGCCTTCTCTTCTCCAGGCTGAACAAGCCCAACTCTCTCAGCCTGTCCTCATAAGGAAGGTGCTTCAGCCCTCTGATCATCTTTGTAGCCCTCCTCTGGACCCATTCCAACAGCTCCATATCCTTCTTATGTTGAAGATTCCAGAACTGGACACAGTACTCCAGATGAAGTCTGACAAGAGAGGAACAGAGGGGCAGAATCACCTCCCTCAACTTGCTGGCCACGCTTCTTTTGATGCAGTCTAGGACACTGTTGGCCTTCTGTGCCACACATTGCAGCTCATGTTGAGCTTCTCATCGACCAGCACCCCCAAGTCCTTCTCTGCAGGGCTGCTCTCAAGCACATCATTTCTCATCCTGTACTGAAAACAGGGATTGCCCTGACCCAGGTGTAGGACCCTGCACTTGACCTTGTTGACACTCATGAGGTTCTCACAGTCCCACTTCTCCAGTCTGTCCAGATCCCACTGGATGATATCCCGTCCTTCTGGTGTGACAACTACACCACTCAGCTTGGTGTCATCTGCAAACTTGCTGAGGTTGCACTCAATCTCTCTGTCAAATCAAATTTACTCTAACTGGACAGTTAGAGTAAATATAACTGCCTGTTTATTAGGTGAGAATCAATTATGTGATATGGTGGAAGTAAGTGCTTCTGGGGAGAAAAAGTAAATGAGTTTTATAATAAACTATGCACATACTGACAAAAAAGAAAACAATATCTAAACACTAATAATCATCAGTTTACATCCATAATATGTATGTATGCATATGCATACAGAATTATTTAAATCAAATTATTTGATAGTCTTTTCTTCAGGGAAAGATTATTAAGTAAGAAAAATGGAAATATGTTATCACTTGCCCTGGTTTACACTGAGTTAACTTCTGTAGTACAGTTCCAGTGGAACTGCACGGCAAATGCTCAGTTTTAGTAGTGATCACACTCTGAAAAGATATAAACTGCAGAATAAACTTTCATATCTGCATCACGAATGCAGTACAAATGATATAGTCATTAGTTCACAACAGCAAAACTAAATATTTTTAGAGGAATGATAAACAAGGACAGGTTGGTCACAGTAATTAGTATCACAAAGCAATGTCGCTACTCAAGCTGCAAATCATATACATAGCTTTTTGGTCTGCTTGGCCTTATAATATAAACTGTATAAAAATATGACACAAATTTATTCTTAGAGTCATAGTACAAAAGGCAGAATAACTCTTATATTGACTCTGGAAGAAGGCATTTAGCATGAAACAATGGGTGGAAAGAGGGCCTGATATCCCTGACAATCATTGCAGTGAGAAAGAACATTCTGTTACCTGCTATAGATGATCTATTGTGAGTAGTTATTGTAGGAATACAAAGATCCAAAGGAAAGAATAACTATAATTATTAAAATATATATTTAGATTACTCTTAATATTTGGGTTATGCTACAATCAAATCAAGGGTTGAAAACAGAAGATGACATGGGATGTCAAAAGTTAAAAGCATTTTAAATCCCTAAAGAAGCCATTTGGGACCAAATGTCCTTTCCTATTTAAAGAGTGCACATTAGTCAGCATCATCTATATTTTAAATTAGGGCTACCAAAATATAACGGAAACTTCCACATGTTTTTTCAATAGTTTGGATTTCCTTTGAAAGAAGGAAATTACATTTATTTGTACTTTTTGCCTCCACATGTCACTCAAATAATTTTGTATTTTGCTGTTAGTAAGACTGTAGGAATTAATACGTATTGGCAAATGTATCATTTAAACTTAACTGATGACATCTGAAATTATGCCAAGAAATAAATCATTTTGCTTTTTCTTCTCACTAGAGACTATGCTTTATACACACATTTTGTAATATAAATCTTTTATCACTTTGACATCAATAAGATATAGCTCCTACTGAATGGTTAAATAAAAACTTTGAGTATGTAATCAAACTCTTTTATGTCTTCCAAGCTGCAGATCTCCTTATCTTGCATTTATAAGCATAAAATATCATCTTAACCTTCTATAATCCTACAGAGATTTAGATATATTCCATTTGCTATTTTTTTAAGTGACTCTGTCTAAAACACAGAAGAGGTTTTGAGAAGGGGTCAGTGACACGATTGCATATAAAAACCATTTCAAAAATAACCATATTTATAAAATTTTATAATGTATCTTTTTACATACAGTGTTTAGCAGCCCTCTCTACCTTAAGACATTTTGACAGCCTATATGCTATCTATCTAGGTTTCCACTGACTAAGAAAAAGCCTCTGCCACATGTCCATGAAAAATCTGGAAGATGTCTTTGTCTTCATTTAAATTTCGAATTAGTGTCAGTGTCACTAATTGTAGATGAGAATGCTTACACAGTATTTCAGGATGTAGGGGGACGGGATTCCTTTGAGAATTGTCCTCTGTTATAATTATTCTAAAGTGAACAATTAAATCTAACAATCTGGAAAACCATTCTACAACAGCAAGTGGGTGAACTGTCTGATCAAAGTGAGAAATCACTGCATACATAAAAAAAGTGTCTAGTCAAGACCATAAAATGATCCACAGGTTTCTGAGAGGTAATTTTCAGCTGCTTTTTATTTGCCATTGCTTAATACTCTTAAAATAAAGTTTACAGAAATCAGAAGTCTTATCAAAGACGTTAATTTGAAACAGACATGTCAGTTGGAAAGACCTTAACTGTTTTGAAGGCAGAGGAAAGCAGATGACAAAAACAAATACAACTCAAATTGGGTACTGAGCAAAAGGATAAAATGTGTTTACAACAGCAGGAAACACACAAGAAAGAATTTGAGAATTACTACTTCATTTAATTCCAAGAGTATAACAAGAAGGTGATGCTCAGTGACAATGGTCCTGACAGACTTACCGTACCACCTTGAAACATCAGGAGTGTTTGCAGTGTCACATGAAAAGCCCATGTCATGAGACATACATTTTATAGATTAGGGCAGTAGGTTTATATAGTTACAATCAGCCAACGCATACAGAGCAACCTGAAACATAAATAGTTAGAAAAAATTGAAAGGGGCTGGTAACTGACGGGAGTAGTGCATGGAGAAAAGAAATCTGAAAATAAAGGTGGCTGAAAATATTTTTTCAAATAATGTTTCTAGAGGAAAATGAAATTCATTAAAATAGAAAAGCATCATAAAAGTTTGTTCATTTTTTTTCTTTTTTCACAGAAAATGTGTCAAAGTATATTGTCACTTTGGTGTTTCATTTGAATGTTAAATACATTTGCTTCAATGAGATAAAGAGACTTTATTTCGAGTCTGTTTAAATGTATATTTCAGTTTATATTTGACAGTATATATGATACTGTGAATACATAAGATAGCTATAATAACTAAAGTGTTTCAGAACTGCAGAAGCAATGTTTCTTTATAAGATAAAAATGACTTTTGAAATGAGTTGATTTGATATCAAAACTGTAGAGTCAAATATCATCAAATAAATATTTGGAAATTTTAAGACCTTATGGGTCTGAAATTATAGTTTGTCATTCTAATTGTGAGAAAAAGAACAAGCAGTAAGTACCAAAACATCAGAATTTACAGTGATATAGTAATTTCTTTTCTCTCAAAAAGCTGTAGAAGACAAATAGGGAACAAAGTAAGGGAAGAGATTTCACTTACACATGCTTAGAGTAGCCATGTCTTCTGTATTGGGGCATGTTGGTCTGTCTTCGTCATCTTGGAGTAAACTTTTAAAATAAAAGGAAAGGTCAGCAGAATTTATGACAGACACACAGAACATTGTTGTTGGAGGCGCTTGATTGAGATATATGGAGACTTTCTTCATAAATTTTTGAGAACCCACCTTTTTTTAAGGTAAACCTGTTTAGTGTAACCTCTATCTCTCACTCCAAGTTTGACTCTCTTGCTGTCAAACTTAACAATGTTTATTTCAGAATCTTCTAAAGCAGAATTGCTAAAAAAGGTAGGATTTAAAAAAAACATATTTTTCAAAGTGAAGTTTTATCCTCAGAATGTGTTAAGGACTTGTACATCTCAAGAATTTATTGGCTTAGTTTTTGAAAAGAAGTTTTCATGACCAATTGCGAACAAACACTATTCAGTTTACACTTGGGAAGAAATTAAGGTTAAAGTTTCGGGGAAAAAGGTAGAATGAGCTTTTCAGCAAGACTAGGTGGGCTATATACAATGCAATTTAAACTGTGGTGTACATAAGTCTCTTTATTCAGAAATATACTGTGTATCTACACCTTCATTGTGAACAGTAAGAAATTCTTTCTAATTTTGAAATTTTGGAAAGCCAGGTCATAACTAGTAGAGTGGAAACTAAGGAAGCAAGCTTGATAGTTATCTTTAGAGTTAATTAAATATTAAAGGAAAATACTTAACATTGTGTTTATCGATCAGTAAGGTAAAAGAAAAATAAGAAACTAAATTTTCATTTAATAACAAAAAAATCTCATTGTCTTAGTAGCAGGGAATGGGTTTCCAGAACTTCCTAGCCAAGACATGTGTTTCGGCATAATAGTCAGACATAAATTAGAGCACTTAGACTGATGAAGACCTAAAATCTTGACTTTCCTGAGAAATATTTTAAATGTTACATTTTCATGAAAAAAATATGGCCATTCATGTTTTCAGTTTATCCAAATGCAGCCAATATATGAGGTTAGGCCAAGATGGGTCTCAGTACTGTGAACATTTTTTCTGTATACCAAGATAAAAGAAGTATCATAATGTCAAAGAATGGTTTATGTTGGAAGGGAACTGAAAGATCGCCTAGTTCCAACACCATGCCATGGGCAGGGACATCTTTAACTGGACCAGGATATTGAAAACCCCATGTAACCTGACCTTGAAATCTTCCAGTGTGAGGCACTCACAGCTTCTCAGTGCAACCTATTCCAGTGCCTCTGCTGCATCATAGTGAAGTATTTCTTCCTTATATCTAACCTAAACCCACCTTGTTTCAGTTTAAAGCCATTCTTGCTTTTTCTTTCACTACACTCCATAGTAAAATATCCCTTTCCATGTTTCTTATAGGCCCCCTTTAGGTACTGGAAGGCTGCAATAAGGTCTCTGTGGAAGCTACTTTTGCGAAGCTCGTTCATTTCAGGACCTGTGGTTGCAACTCATCAAGTGCCACGGACTTGTGCACCTTCAGGTGCCTTAGATGATTTTGCATAGGGCAGTTCTTTAGTCTCCCAGTCCCACCTCTTCCTTCTGTTTCTTGGGCAGTGTGGCTAAAGCACTTGTCAGTGAAGGCTGAGGCAAAAAAATCGTTGAGTACCTCAGCCTTCTTCATGTCCTGGGTAATCAAATCTTCCATTTCTTTACAGAGAGGCCCCACATTTTCCCTAGTCTTCCTTTTATCATCTTTTATCAATCTTAGGTGCCTAGTGCTGATAGAACACATGATCCCACTGAACACCTTCTGCTGCATTTTTCCAATAGATGATCCACCAGTTTTTTAAAAAAATGCATATTGTATAGATATTTAAGGTGTATCAAATAATTCTTAAGTTTTGCCTGTGCTGAGGATATTCTTTAACTAAGCAAGGTCTTTGTGGCTTGCCCTCATATTAGTCTGGATACAACATCAATTGAGAAAATAATTAATATTTTTCTTAGAACTCTAACAGATTTACTACAGCACAATTTACTGCTTTTGGAGCTTCAGGTCAGTTAGACAAAGATTTGAATTTATCTCTTCATCTTTATTAAGCTAAATAAGTATTTTTAAAACCACTTAATATTTAATTAAAATAGAAGCTCCATTATTAATTCTTAATGGAACGCTTACCTGAGTGACATACTGTAAATACTTTCTAATATAGAGCTTGAATCCCAAAAGACAGGCATTTAATTTTCTTTACCAAAAAGGAATACATGTACATGAATAAAAACAAAGATAGAGAAGCAGGAGTGTAAAGCAAGGCAATGAAAGGAGGATGTGAGGAATTCCTATAGTTTTTTAAAACAGAAGCTGAATTTGCAGACAGAATTCTTTACCAGCTTTTCCCCTGAAGCCAACTGAGGAATGCGCCCCCCCTAATAAGATTGAGATAACTGGAACTGGAAAACTAAAACATTTTCATTTTATTTGAATGATGTGAAAAATACCTGTGAAAAACCTTCATTTTTCTTTGTGCTTCATATAACAAAGGATTACAAGGCCATTCATCAACCTTCATTCTTTCTGTTACAGCCCACTGCATTGCTATTTGATTATCAGGGCAAGAGAAGGAAATAACTAGGTTTGTTTGCAAGATGTTGTGCTGAGTAACACACACAGAGAAGTGAAATACAATTCATGTCTCACACAAACAACTTCAGGCAGATATTTTTAGCAAAAACATGACACAATACAGCTGGAGGCCTACTTTTTTGTTGATAGATCACAGAGGTTTGTGAATTACTTCTCTCTGAGTGAAAAACAGGACCCTTTCCTGGCAGAAATCAAGGTCAGATGAATCAAAATTTATCTTTTGTAATTTATTACTACACTAAATCTTGCTTTCCTCTATTCAAGTAAATAGCCTCTGCCACTTTAACAGTTAACATGAATCCAGGTAGACTTTTTGTATATATCATGTCTGATTCAAGAGCCCATAAGAAATATTCCTATACAGAGAATATTTCTCCACTCTATCAGCTGCTTGGTCTAACCTCTTTATTTTTTTTTTTTTTTTTTTAAATTTAGACAGCATTTAGTCTAAGCTGCTGAAAAGAATGAAAGGCAACTTCGTACCTTTAGCAATGTAATTTTTTTTCTTTCTCTGTGGTAAATACAGAGAAAAATTCTTTCTGGAGAAGTGAGTTCTACAAACATTCTCCAAATGCTATTTCTAAGACTGACAACTGACAAATATAAATTGTTGTGATGCCTTCAGGACTCCTTTTTACAAAGGCTAAAGATTTCTGTGGATATATTTATTTAAATAAGCCCGGGTGACATCTGAACTTTATGGCAACCCATCTGTGTTCATCAGATGTGAATTACCAGACTGCTTATACAAAACATTCAAGACTTTGGTATCTTACAAGAAATCGGGGTTTTCCCAGTGTGACTGGAAACATGGTAAGCCATTTCTAAAGAGCTGGAATTCACTGCCTGAAAGAATTAAAACTTTCTGTTAACACCTGTTAGTCCTTTATGTTTTCATTAAGCAAATTTATACAAATTAGCAAATGACTAGTTTTTGTATCCATGCAGTAGAAAATAGATACTTCTACATCCACTTTTACTAAATTACTCCATTCCTCACCCTTCTCTATTTAGACTTAATAATTCTACTTACTTGGCAGTAGACTCATCCTGTCCAGTTTGCAACCAATTCTGGCACAAAAGTTGATGGAATCTATGTGAATATCCTTATATTTCGGTCTTATTGCTCTATTGTTTGCTGTGTTTCTCTGCAAAATAAAATATTTTTTCAGACATGCAGGAGAAATGATGATCCAGGCACAGTCATTACTAATGATTTTGTATTTGATTACTAATGAGGTCCAGCCAGGAACAGCAGGAGATGATTGCAGAGACAAGGCTGGGTGACAAGGCTGGAACAGAGATCCGAGGTCCATTGAGCAAACAGGGTTGGACGCCCTCCAAAACAGCTCAGGCAAGGACTGGAAGTTCATGTCAGCAGTTAAGTGGAGCTCCTGGGTAGATGTTGGGGGTCCTTAGTCAGACAGGCCAGAGTAGTTAAGGCCTTTTAGTACACTTGGAGAGCTGACAAAACTCGGTTTCTCCAACAACAGTACAGAGATCTACTGCAAAATTTGTCCTGTGAACATCTGTGAACGTCCATTAATAATAAAAAGGAACTCATCTCAGACAATCTGGGTTGTTTTGGGGGTATTTTTTTTCATTCCTTGGCATCCAAAAATAACAGCCATTGGGCTGATAACAGGCAGTATGTCCCACACCAGCTGCAATCACATTCTATACTGGCTGGTGAACTCATTGCTTTCATAGTTGAGTCCTTGATGTCATGCTTTCCCTTTCTTTTTTGGTGTCCCATGCCTCATCTCTGGCTATGAGTTAGGCTAACCAGTTTGAGAAACAATCCAGAGTCAGTTCTTAAAGATTAGAAAGATTTGAGCAACTCATCCCGGAAAGGTACTGTCACCCTGTCACCAAAACATGGGAAAGCACGTGGTTGGCAGCTGTCACACCAGGCATGTTATATATGTAATTACTATTTTTTTGTTGACTATATAGGCCCTTCACTCTTAACGCTTAAACAAAATAATGTGTGTATGTGTACATCCTGGCTGCTATACTGTGCTATTGTGCCAGTTACTTTACTTCTCTTTTCTTGTTATCTGAAAATCAACACAGAAATGACCATGAGTCTAAGGGCCCTCTTATTCAAAAAATGAGAAAACTTTGAATTTTGTCAGTTTCTTTCATGAGTTAGCACGATATAGAGGCAAAATTTTGTACCAAACCCACGTTATAGAAAATATTCAACTCTTAAAGGTGTCCTTATTCCTAGAAATTTTTAGAATGTAATCTACTCAACATGAAAATATAAAGAACTGATACTGAAATTTTGTTAAAAGATTTCATAAAGTATAGGATAAAATATGTGCTTAGATCTCTCTTCAAAGGAAAAAACTAAGTAAACTCACATATCTGATCTTAAAATCCATCTAAATGATATCGGGGAAAAATCTGAAAAGAAAACCCCATATAATTTTTGGAAATTCTTTAAAGTATCCATTGTCAAAATTGAAGCATTAAATATGATAACCAAGTAATCAGGGAAATAATGAATCTATTTAATCTCTTAATTAAAATTCATTTATTTATTAATTTTATATTGGAAATTAAAAATATCATGTTCTCACAAGCAACTTTATTTAGAGTCCTGTTTTAATTTTATTTTATAGTGTCTGAAACTTCCTTTTCTTACTTAATTAAATGGATGTAGGTACCTATAGTTTTGGATAAATGGCAAATTCTTGTTTTCAATATGTAGACTCCAGCTCTAGGCTTCTAAAGACCAACCTCACTATCATTTTAATACTAGCTATTTACAGGAAATCTTTTTCCACAAGGAGACTGGTCTCCCAGTCTTCTGGGAGAATTTTTCAGGAAGTAGTGAAAACTTTGGTCTTGGTATTTATTTATCTCAATGAAACAGAAATAATATGCTACACAGATCTCATATTCCAGTAATGATTATTTGCTCTCTTCAGCACATAGATTGCAAATTTAGAAGTGATTTGATGCAGTCCAAGCTGATAAAATGAACTTTGGTCATCTAAAGGAAGAAGTTTTTTTGAAATATACTTAAGTGAGATTCCAGGGGAAAAAATATATTAAATTGGCAAGAAGAATGAATGTCTGCAGGGTGACAATTCAATGTCTCTACTGTAGGTGTCAGATAACTGGTCCGTATGTAGCCACCACATTAAAAAATTTAATCTTTTCCACTAAATTTCTTCAAAAAGACCATGAAATTCATTAGTTTGCATAAGATATACACCAGACATTGAGTACATTAAAAGAGAAAATATACCAGGCATGGAGGGAATGGTGATAAAAATGCAATTGAGGTGGAAATGAAGTGATTGGGTCCTTCATCTAAAGGCATTTTATGGTAAAATTCTGACTTCTGAAAAAAAGGCACTTCAGGAGCTAACACATACACACACACGCACGCAAAACCCGAACCAAGCTAACTCTTGACAGCTAGAAGCACAAACCAAAAGTTTCAGCTAACTTATGATATTTTGAATGATTTGAAATCACCTGTAGCCTATTAAAAGGGCTTTAAACGAAAGTTGCTGGGGAAGGGAAACCTCAATCCATCCCACTCCCACCAGTTTGATGCCAATGTTCGCAACAGAAGCCCAGAACCTGAAAAAGAGTCACAGGTCAGGGGGAGAGCACCTGAAAAGCAACACAAAGGATTTCCAGCCAGTAAGTCAGCTTCATCCGGAACGCAACTTAAGTAGCTCTGTGCAAACACATGTAGCATGGGGAATAAACAAGAGGAGTTAGAGACGTGTGCATGCCTTCTGGGCTATGAACTCGTTGGCATCATGGAGACAAGGTGGGATGGATCCCATGACTATAGTGTTGCAATGGAGGGATAGAGGCTCTTAAGGAAGGACAGGCAGGGGAAGCACGGAGGGAGTGTTGCCCTCTGTGTCAATGACCAGATGGAGTGCACCGAGCTCCATCTGGAGGTGGATGAGAAACTACCAACAGTTTATAGTTCGGGATTGAAGTTAGGGTAGGGACAGGTGATATTATAGTGGGGATATGCTACAGGCACTGGACCAGGAAGAGCAAGCAGATGAGGCCCTCTAGAGTCAGACAAGCACAAGCTCATGTTCAGAAGCCCTAGTCCTCACATGGGACTTCTACTACCCTGTTATCTGTTAGAGGTACAACACAGGAAAGATACAGATCCAGAGGAGGGCCATGAAGGTGATCAGAAGGCTGAAGCCCTTTCGATATATGGACAGGCTGAGACAATGTGGCTTGTTTAGCCTGGAGGAGAGAAGGCTCTGCAGAGACTTTACAGCAGCCTTCCAGGGCACAACAGAGACCTACAGGAAAGGTGGGAAGGGACTCTTTATCAGGGATTATAGTGACAGGATAAGGGGTAATGATTTTAAGATGAAAGAGGGTAGATTTAGATTAAATATTAGGAAGACTTTTTTTTTACTGTGGCGGTGATAAGGCACCTGAACAGGTTGCCCAGAGAAGCTGTGGACATCCTGGACACGCTCAAGGCCAAGTTGGCTGAGGCTTTGAACAACATAATCTAGTGGAAGATGTCCCTACCCACAGCAGGGCAGTTGGAACTAGATGATCTTTAAAGTCCTTTCCAACCCTTACCATTCTATGATTCTTTGGTTCTAAAATTCTATTTAGCTGATGTAAAAGCCAGAGGAGTATGTGAAAAGGAAAAGTAGTTACATAGTTGTCTTACATGTAGAACATAATTATCTTGCCTGTGGAAAACCATTCATTTAAGCAAGGAATTCTACACTTGTGAATTTTTACGACAAATACAAATAGTTTAAGCATAGGCTGCTGTCATTGACAACACGGGTAGCAGTGATTATATGCCCTGCAGGATTTAAGGCAGAAAGGCAGGTCTCTTTTTTTCAAGACAGCTCAGATGTACCTCTTAAAGTAACTTTTAAACATTTCTTTTTCAAGTCCGAAATGTAACAAAGACTTTCAGTATGCTTTTAATCACTTAAAATAGCAATTCAATACCTATCAAACATGATAGAAACTAACAGGACATCTCAGAAAGTCAATAGAAGAGTGAAAATAAAAGCCTGTTTTCAAAAATACTTCTGCAAACTTTTCTGTCACAAAAACAAAGGCACTATATCTACCAAACTAGAGGGGAAAAAAATGGAACAATTAAATTAATGTTACATAAACAGATTTCTTATGTTGAAGATAAGGACAATAAGCTTATTTCATAAGCTAAGGATGTTACAGAAATCTATATTGGGAAAATGAAAAAATTAATGCAGCTAGTGGTGAAAATGGCTGAGACCTAAAAGAAAGGTGCCTCTCTTTGCTAGCTATTACAAGAGAGAATAATATAAAATGAAACAATGTTAAGCAAGCAACAGTTCTCTGATAGCATCTCACTTTTGGAAGGCAATACTCAACAGAAATTTCCATGCAGCATTTTTATTAGTCTCCCTCCCAAGTTTGTTCTCTTTAGAAAGCAACAGAGTAACTGAAAAAGTATCCCTAAAATAACTTCAAAAGTATCAGCCATCTACATCAGACTGTTATTATCAGTTTAAAATTACATTTTACCAAGCCCTAACTACTAATATGAAAATGGTTTTATAATTAATTTTATACAATAACTTGATGAATAGTAAAATGTTTTTTATGATTTACTAAAAGATTTTCATACAAACTTAGATTTCATATTCCTGGAGAGGAGAACTGGGTAGAGAGAGATGAGAATGATATTTACTCAGGAACTGAAGGTTCTCAAAATTAATTGCATGCCTTAATATAGGTTCTTACATACCCATTTGAAATATGAGAGTTAACTATTTCCTCGAATTTTGTAAGATTTAACAGAGTACTCATTTTGATCAGAAACTCTTCCCTTGCTTTCTGAATTGTTATAGCAATGTCGTATAAATTTCACAAGTCTTACCATGTTCTCCATAAAATTCCTTTACCAAACTGTGAGATACAGTTTGTATACTGATTTTTACATTAACTTATTTCGTTTTAATTTCCCTGAAGGAGAAAGCCCACATCAAGAAAGATTCATTCTTACAAAGATATGGCTAGTAGAAACACTCTATGAAGAGAATACATAAGCACTTGTAACTGTAATAAGAGATGCAAGGTATTTAGTTTCTCTTATGATAGTTCTTTGTTCTTTATAGATAATAATCATAATTAATTGTTATAATTATTTTGAAGTCTGTCTTTTGCTATCTATTGACATCTGACAAAGAATCTCATATCGCAAAAGCTCATAGGTGGGATCCCCTTCTGAGGCAGGTGGAGGCAGGATGATCTATTTGGAACATTTCAAATGTAGCCTAAATATTTCTTTGAGAGGGTTTAATTGAGTCCTGGGAGTCTGGTCCAAGCAAGCAATAGTGAATAGAGCTGTTCAGTATACTTGCTCTGAATTTTAGTACAGGACAATATTTTGGTTTTCACTGCTGTCTGATAGACGTGTTGTATGAGGCAGATTGTGGCCTGAGGGGAGCCAAATGTACATGATCCAACAATTCCTGTAATAACGAGGTGATGAGCAGTTCAGAGAAGACTTCTTACTCTTTTCTATTGAACCTATTCATCTTTGTATGAAATAAGGAAAAGTTATCCAGCCAAGAGAGAGTAGGTAAGAAACATATTAATTATTATGGTCAGAAGCAGCCCAGGAGTTAAGGAGTTTCACTTGGGAGGTGGAAAGACTTAGTGTCCATGTCTCATTTCTGTCATTAGAAGAGTAATTTCAACTCCTCACTGTTAAATACATGATATACCAACAGGGCAGTGGACAGCTGCAGCATAAATTCAGAGGAAGCTGTGTCACTTGACTTAGAGTTTACATGTGAATCCAAACAGTAGGAAAGATCACAAAACTTCATATTCCCAAAAGGAAATTTCTGTCATATATTTACTAGATAAAAGAACAGGAATCCAGATTTTCCCCTCTTGTTAGATGAAGGAGAGATTTCTTTGCAGTTTGCCTCTCTCCGTCTCCTTGACATACTTTTCCTACCTCATGCAAATATGTACTGAATGTTTCACTGCTTCATGTGTTTAAACAAGTCCAGCAGGGGAAGATAATGCCATTGCCTCTTTCATCTGCATTTCAGTTTGTCTTTAATGTGTTCACATAATGGGTTTGGACTGTTTATTTTTTGTGTGATCTTGAAAATACTTGAAAGTTTGAATGTTTAATTATTATATTATATTCATAACTAAACTACAAATCTGTATTTATAATTAATTACAAAATATTATTGAACATGTATCATTTTATACGCTTGTAAATTAAAACCTTTTAATTTTCCAGTCAGGCTGCAGAAATGGAAGCTGGCAAATTTTTTAAGGAGTTTATACAATGCAAGTACTTAAAGGAAATGAGATGTGCTTTCAAAATTATTCCTGTAAAGCAGTGGATGAACAATTTTTCAGTCAAAAAGTTGACGGTTTTATTCCTGTATTTATAAAATATTGTTTGTCATAAACTGCTCAGCTAGCTCCTGAGACCTCTCCAGCCTTCAGTTTTTCAAAGCTTTAAAACAAACATCTATTCAGTTGTGCTAATACAAATAGGCTTTATTTGTAACCTTACAAGATGTCTTGTAATTTACATTCCTGAATGTATTCAAAAATTAAAATGAAGTTTTGGGGTAAAATGGGGTAAAATACAGTAATGTCATGAGAAAAAAATAGTCTGCTTAGCTCAGTCCCAGTTGATCACATTTGACAGACTGTCAAGAAAATAAGAAACATTTGTCCGCTCATGGTATTTTTCTGAATAAAATCATGGGTGTTTTCAAGTGAATCATTGCCAAAGCTATTAGTCAATAATGGTTACTTGTAGCACTTAAATGTCAGACTTATATATGAAAAGAGGTACATTTTGAAGGCTCTGCAGTAGTATAGTTCTACAATAACTACAACTTGATATAATGAATCTATTGTTCTTTGTAATAAAACATGCAACGCAGATAACACACACTACATATATACTATAACATATAGAATAAATTGTAAATTTTTACTACTGCTGCTGAAGATTTCTTTTCAGATCTATTCTAGGAATCACTTCAGACGTTTTGACATCAAAAACATTCTCATGAATATCCCATTTACTAAATTTTTCATTGTTAAAGCTACTAAAACTCAACAAATCTTGCCAAATTTTATCAACTATGAATAACAGATGTGGTTTCCAAGATAAAGTGATATTATTGGTTCTGAAGTTATATAATTAGCAGTTCAGAAAAAAAAATTATAAATGCTTAAAACATTAGGATTGGGGACAAAGGAAAAATAAAATCCTAGAGAGAGGTTTCATTTTACTATTCTTTCTGGAAAAACTACATTAAAAATTACAATAAATTTCCCAGGAAAAATATTTTATTTAAAATTATACCGCTAATTTATTAAATTTTGTTGAAATCCAAGAGAACAATCTAGATTAGAATTCCTCAAAATCTATTTTGTATAAGCTCTGGTTTCTTCTTCACAGGGAAGTTTGGGAAAGATAATGCTTATTATTATTATCAGTAGGGGACGATCCTTTCCTCTAGCTCTGATCAAAGACTGCATTTGTCTTGCATCTTCTGTTCAGACATAATTATTGCTACTGACAGTTTAGAGTCTTGACATAAACTTAAAGTCAGTTTTAAAAATGCCATTAGTTGAACCAGTAAACCAATAAACTGTTGACATTTCTATTTTCTTACCGCCAAAATCAAAATCACTAAGAAACAAACTATTAGCCATATCAGTGTGCACAATGTCCGACAGAGAGAGAAAGATACAGAAGTAATATCTGGCAGTAGATCTGCTTTAGAGATTGTGTGATCTGTCTGTTTTAGGCATATCTTTTTTTCTTACTCCGTATTTGATAAAAAAAATTCCATTGTTAAAATAACCTTTATATTGGCTTCTACTTCCCCTATGCCCTGCCTCATATTTTTTTTTTTTTTTAGCTAAAATTCATTTATTTTCTGAATATTTCATTCTCGACCTTTCTGGATAGCAAGCCCACATATACATTTGTTGTTCTCTGTTTAAAGATATAGTGTGTTATGATAGTTTTGCAAACTCACTTTGAATTCTGCCATTTCTTACATTATAAGTACATTCTCTGACCTCTGAAATATAGCTTTCTTGGCTGAATAATCCATTCTTCAAATTTTAGCAGCTACTCTGCTTACTCCTCAGATATTTTCTGAGGCAGCAGTTCATCTGTACACTCTGCAGATCTTCCCAGAATCACAGAAAACAGGATTAGAATACATGTCTAGATAGTGTCTTATTGCTACAGGATAAGATCAGCAATGTTTATGCCATGTCTTTATGCCTGGTAGCTGAATGTCTATCCCATACCGCCAAAAAATAAAACCCAAACAAGTTCAGCACAATGTTTTCTTTTCCTCCTTCTCTGTATACAAATTTAAATTATAATCAAGAGCCATGTATTAAAAATATTTATTTTCTTCTCTACCCCAAGTAAGAAAATTACACCTCAACTGCATAGAATTCAGAAAGGAGATCCAGGAGTACCGAAGCCATCTGCCATGAAATTGTACAGTTTGCCAGAAATAGATATTGATTCTTATCATAAGCTCACCACAGCAAAAACCAATCATATGGAATAGAAGGATAAGCTACTGCAAGTTCTACAATAGTACTAAGGAATGCTGGCACCCACTCAAAACCCACAAATAAGTTTTTATGTGGATCATTTTCATGGGAAACGCAGGATAGCAAGATTATTGTATTTATATGAAGTTTGTTGTGTATGTAGGTTGTTGTTCCTTTTGCTTCAATAACACTGGTAAAATTTTGGAGAGCAGATACTCAATAGACGGGTAAGGTATCTTTTTGCATTTAACCAAACTCTGTCTTTCCTGGCTTTCATGCTCCTCAGCTCCAGGGTATATCCAAGGTATTTTCTGGATACCATCTATTGCCAGTTATATTAGAATTAGTGTTTAACTTCACTGACTTTGCTCACAGAATTATTGTGTTGTCATTATTACTTTCATTATCTTTTACCCTGTCTTGAGATCTTATCCCATTTCAAAATTAAACCTTTCTTGTTATTCAAATGGATCTGCTCCCATTTGGGCTTCTGTCAGAGTGGTAGCCATGAGAACTTATAAAATTCAGCTTCCACATTTTGTTTAGAGGCTGTATTTCTATCAGATTGAAGATGATATATTTTTGTTCAATTATTCCATTTCAGTGCTGGAAGTCCATTCTACAGAAGTCATCTACCTGCTTGTCTGTCTCTTTTATGTAGCATTTAGGTAAGCAACAGTATTGCGAATAAAGTGATGTATGGTGAAGGATTTGGCATTTATATGAAGCTCTCCAAGTGCTTCTCCTCTCTTTCAATACAGAGCCTTGTATTTCGACTTCTTGGAAAGGAACACTATTTTGAGACCTTCCTCTTCATTTAAAATTATATTTTGTTGGAATAGTGAATCTCATGCAGAAGTTGGATGGCATAAGGAAGTCTCTCCATTTCTACGATATACTGAAAGAAGGGATTGGTCTCTCCCAGGAATTATTTAAGTTCTAGCCAGCACACTGTTTTTCCAGGCAAAAAAAAGCCCCAAATCTCTTCACCTGATCTAGCAGCATTAAGAAGCCTTTCAAAACATCTCTCCTCAGTTTTCCTTAATCTTTACAATGATATCAGCAATATTCACTGTTTTTATTATTTAATGACTACTAACCTTTGAAATAAAGGCAGTGTTAGCATATTAACATCAATGGATTTTTCTAAAGAAATTTTCCCTCTCAAAGAAAGTTCTGATTTCTTTAATGAACACCATAACCAAGAACGGTGGATTTGCTTGGGGGGGGGGGGGGGCTTTTTTTGTGTTTGATTGGTCTGTTTTTTTACTCTGCAATTGTTTTAAAAACAATTGTGTTTGTTAGAATTTTTCTCTGCGTGGAACCACCATTACAGCAAGTATTTCTTCCTGTAGTTGTCAATCATCACCAGTTCTAGCACATATACTAATAAATGCTCAGAAGTTCATTAGCCATTTATCAGTTCTGGATTTGCCTCAATGGGTTAATCCTCATACAATTAGATTGCTATAGTAGAAAATCATACTAAGTTTGCATATAGAACTTGTTAACATTCTAAGATTGGAACCGTTCACGCTTTGTACGTGCTACTGCTCTAAACAGTGCCTTGAACCCTATCTTGTGCACAACAGACTGCATGTTCTCCTTTTCCCTAACATCATATCCACTGGGATTGGGCTACTTGTCACTATCTTTTTGAAATATGTGTCGGTTCAAACGTATTAAAGTATCAATTTCAAACATACATCTTTGTCAAGAAGTTACCTCAGTATTTATAAACATCTCAGAGGCTTAGAAAAGCATTATTAGATAGTCTGAATATACTCATACCCTCAGGGATTTCTCCTTATCTTAAGAGGCAGATGTATGCTTCTTCACATTCTTGATGCCCTTGAAAGATAGTAGTAGTATTTTATTTTGTCATTTAATTCTGTTATTTTAAACCAAAGCCAAGACAGTGCAGTCTCCTCATCTACAAAATAAAACCTGAAAACAAATTTCTCCTGCTTCATAAAAAATTATATTAAAATATCCTTAATCATTGCCTATTTCTGGGTACCAGTCACTCTTTTTATAAGCAGCTGTTAAGTGATTTTTTTGTAAAAAAGGTTGCAAATGAAGATGAACATTATACCCTTTTATGATGCTTCCTTCCTTATCTGACATGAATTTCCTGCTGGATATGCTTGCACATAAAGAGGTGGACTAGCACGCAAACGTTGCCTAAAAAGCTGTTTCATGTCTTAACCATCATGTCATCCACGTCAGAGCTGACATTCAAAAGAAACAAAGCTATGATTATTGTCAGACTTCTGAAGCTTCACATATTTTTTCTTTTTTTTTCCAAGGGAGGAAGTTTGTCCAGTTATACAAAGATGGAAAAAATGTGGGGACAATATCTGCCAGATGATCAGTAAAACCTTCTTTTTTTTTTTTTTTTTTTAATTTGGAAACGTGTTTTCTGAATTGAATTGTCCTGGTACCCCTATTTTCTGTTGCTGTGATTGAGATGCTGCCAGAGATTCAGTTTTGAAAGTGTCCCCGTCAAGAATGGAACTACCTATTTAAAAAGAAATTATTCCACTTACAGCTGAGTATTTATGTAATCTGTAAGCAGAATAAAATTAATTTTTCTTTTTTTCCCTTAGGTTTCCAGATATTTCCTCAGTAGAACTTTGAAACACTTTTTTTATTGTATTGGGATTATGTTACTTAAATTTATTAAGTGAAGATGATAATACTTCTAAGTATCCAATTTACTTTCCATAACCAAAGGAAAAAGAAGTATGGAGTCAGTGAACCAGACACTTGTAGTCAGTTTATCTGCTAGCAGTTAACAGAGGTAATAGCATCCATTAAAAAATACCCCAAACAGTTTAGCTACTATTTATTCAGAAAAGAAGAAAAAGGAGACAAAAATACTACTTTTAATGAAATTGCAGGAGAACAAAGAGGCAAAAGTCAGTAATTCAATGCATTGCAGTCAAATTTATGTACTCCTTGGTAAGTGCAGAATTGGACCCTCTTACCAACACTCACACGTATGTCATGACATATATATGATGAAGTAAGATCCCAACAAAGTGTACATTAAGTTTGAGATACCATCACCACACTGTCTTGGAAATGTTGCAAAATCCATGGGAATACCACATTTTCTGTGACATGTTTTCAACTGTCTTTTCTAAGACGGACTATAGATATGCTTTTATTTTACAAATGGAAACAAATTGTACTAACTAGATTATAATGAGCAAAATACAACTATTACTTCATTGCTAGCAATACCAGCAGTAATAATCCCTCTTGCTCCCTGAATTTTAATAATTCAGATATTTTTTGAAGGAGATTAAGATCAATAAATTTCAAAGAAAAAAATGGATTTACAGTTAAATAATTGCTCCAATTGAGTGTCATACTCTCCAAATGAGTTCAGTATCAATCATGAAATACATCTGGAGGCTCTAATATCTTTGATTTTGTGAGAATCCAGAGGGAGTAGTAATCCAGAGCCTAGTAAATGTGTAGTCTGTAGTCAGCATAGCAAGGAGAGAGATAGATACACAAAGAACATACAGAGTTATACATTTCTGGATGGAATTGGCTCAACTATCTCCAAATGAAGAGCTATCCTTTTCTATGAACAATATCCTTTCATTTTTTATTTTCTTGAGGCATTGGAATAGAAAATCCCACAGAAATCAGCTATAATGAAAAGAAAAGCATTCATAATTTACAGGGGTGGGGAGGGAGTAGAGAAAAAACTCTTTTCAAAGCAAAACCTATTCATTTTATTCCTGTCCTATTCTTTCTTCTTTTATTTGTCTCTTTCCCTCAGCAGTTCAACCATTCTCTTTCCCTGTGAATAGTTACATTTCTTCATGCCACTTCAAGTTTGAACTGTCCTCATTAGTTCAATCACAATCTCAGCCTGTAATTGAAGTTCCATTGTAGTTTTTTACACTTTTTCAGTTCAAATTTTTTTTCTTTGTTGTCTAAATAGAACAGATAAACTAGAAAGTAACTGGAGATAAATGGTATAATGAATGGTATCTTGCAAAATAAAGCTAATAAAATTAACATGTTATATGGAATTAAAAGAAAATCCATTAACTCAAAGTAGTGTATGTATTTTTGGAATCAAAATGCTCTTGCTATTCAATGTCTAATTGGTGAAATTTTGGCATTTTCAATACTCACTTAACTGCATGGAATCCTTGTAAAACACCTGCCTACAGATACTCACTTTCTTAAAATACTTGAATATCCTACAAAGCACTATGACTGCATCTGTTCCCACAGTACTCTTGTTAAAAGCTTTGACAGTTTGGAAGTCACTTGCCAAATAGCTCCACAGCAATTCAAGATAAAGAGGAAATATGAAAATCTTTCTCTGAAGCATAACTTCGTAAAAGAATGATGTTACAGCTGATAATCCACAGTTCAAGGAAAAAAAGTGTTCCTATTTGTCTTTGTGCAAAAGAAAAGCTAAAGTTTGAACTTTGACTTACGTAAAATTTTGCTCCCAGGAAGACCTGGATTCTACTCCAGTGGAGTTTTTTTCCTTCTCCTTGGTGTAAAATTTGTTGCGCTGTGAGCAGTCAGGGTGGTTAGTGGGAGGTGTGTGTCAGTTTTAATATTGTGTAAATATGTTAAAAATAAGAGGAGGATTTAAGGGAAAGAAACAGGTGTTGAATGTCTTTGAGTGCCATGATGCATGTCCTTAAGAAGCAGTTAAATCCAGAATGAGCCTATGTGATTGTATTTCAGCACAAGACCACCTACAGTTTAATATTCTGTACTGGATTTAAGTAGCAAGAGTTTGGTATCTGGGGGACTGAAGGGGTGGTATCTGTGAGTAGATCCTAGAAATTGCACCGGTGTTAGGCAGAGCCAGATCCAGATCCAGCAGGCTTTGCAATGGACTCACCACTGGCTGAAACTGCACCCATCAGTAACATTGGTAGTGCCTCTGTGCTGATTTATTTAAGAAAGAGTAAAAAAT
Organism: Cuculus canorus; assembly: GCF_017976375.1. Classification (NCBI taxonomy): domain Eukaryota; kingdom Metazoa; phylum Chordata; class Aves; order Cuculiformes; family Cuculidae; genus Cuculus; species Cuculus canorus. The sequence continues at coordinate 28,347,280 of NC_071403.1, forward strand.
GCTTCACAAAAGCAGCTGGGAGAGAGGAGTGAGAATATATAAAAAGAAAAAAAGCCATGCAGACACAAAGGTCAGTGTAAAAGAAAATGGAGGAAATGCTCCAGGCACTGGAGCAGAATTTCCCCGGCAGCCTGTGGTGAAGACCATGGTGATGCAAGTTGTCCCCCAACAGCCCATGATAAAGAAGATATCCAGCCTGTAGCCCCTGGAAGATCACACTCTGAACAAGATGGAAGTGCCCTGAAGGAAGCTGCGACTTCATGGAAAACCCACACAGGAACAGGCTTTCTGGTGGGACTTGTGACTCCATGGGGGATCCACATTGGGGAAGATCAGGAAAGACTGTATCTCATGGGAGGGACCACATGCTGGAGCAGCAGAAGAACAAGAGAAGGAAGCATCAGCAGTGATAACATGTGATGAACTGGTTGCAACCTTAATTCCCCATGCCCTTCCACCACTCAGAGGGGAGGATGTAAGAGAAGTCACTACTGAGACTGACCCTGGGACAAAGGAAGGGTTGAATGGAAGGTTAGATTTGTTCTTATTTCTCACTACCCTACTCTTTTAAATTGGTAATAAATGAAATTAATTTCCCCAAGTTGAGTCAGTTCTGCCCATGATGGTAATTGGTGAGTGATCTCCCTGTCCTCATCTCAACCCATTAAATTTTTCATCATAGTTTCTCCCCTTGTCCTATTGAAGAAAGGAATTGATTGAGCAGCTTGGTAGGCACTTAGTGGCCAGCCAAGGTCAGCCCATTACATATTATTACATCAGGGAATGTGTGGAAAAGGTTTGCTTCCACCAGGGAAACTCCAAAGTGCATTTCAATTCAGAGGGGTCAAAAATATAGTAGTTAGTTGAAGGTCATGCAATCCAAATGGTTGTTTACAAGACAATTTTCTACCTTTGGAATGGCACGGGTGAGGGTCTAGAAAAGAGAATCATCAATAAATGTATCTTTCAGAAAGGAGTTACAATTATGCAAAACTTAGATTTAGTTTTAAATGTCAAACATATGCAGCAGTACATTTGGGATTTGAAGCACTGAAGACAAAATCTTTCCAAATAACACAGACAAGGCTGTGTTAATATGTTCTTAGTTTTGGAACTTATCCATAATATGTCATTTTCAAAGTGAGAGGAAAAGAATTTAAAAAAGGAAAAAAAGGAAGAATTAATGGAGAAGAAACCATCTCTATCATTATTAGGCTCATTACAGCTTCTGAACCGTGAGGTTCTTGTATGCATAAAATTTATTAGGATAAATATTAGAATAAACTTAAATGTGTGTCTTAAATTTGTGTTTGTATGTGGAATCAATTTTGCAGTTCTGTTAATACTGAAATCTTTCACATTTTCATATCTTTAAACCAAACTATATCAAGACTGATTGATATCTGAATTAATGTCACTCTGACTAATTTACAATTAATTTATCCACTGAGTAACGTTTTATTGTAATACACTGAATTCACTCCTTGACTGAAAACAGTAGAAAGTCATATGTATAAAATTTATACTTAAATTAAATAAAAAAATGGCAATAAGAGTGCAGATTTCTTCTAGCAGATCAAAGAGAGTTTCATTTGTTCATAAATACTTAGGATCATTGAATCATAGAACAGTTTGGGTTGGAAGGGACTTTTAAAAATCATTAGCTCAACCCTCTGCTATGATCAGGGACATATTCAAATAGATCCGTTTGCTCAGAATACCATTTAACATAACCTTGAATATTTCCAGGGATGCATCATCTACCACCTCTCTGGACAACCTGTTCTAGTGTTTCACTACCCTCAATGTAAAAAATTTCTTCCTTATATTCAATCAAAATTATGCTCTTTTAGTTCAAAACCAAGTGATCTTCACATCACTGATGAGCTCACTTGCATTAGTGACCATCAGGTCCAGTACTGCATCCCATCTGGTAAAGCTGGCTATTACCTGGCTTTGGAAGCTATTCTCAGTACACTGTAAGAATCTCCTGGATTATCTACATCTCACCATTCTAATTTTCCCGCAGATGTTGGACTGGTTGATGTTCCCCAGCAGGACAAGATCCTGTGAGTATGATGCCTCCTGTAGCTGGAGTAAGAAGCCTCCATCAGTAGACTCTGCTTGATCAGGCGGCCTGTAGAAACACCAACCTCAAGATTCCCTACTTTGCCTCAGTCTCTAATTCTTATGCACGAGCCTTCAGCCTGCTCATGGCAATTCTTCAGAGGCAGCTTTTCACACTCTATCATTCTTCCTTCCCTGTCCGTTTTGATCAGCCTGTAGCCATCAATAGGCTCCACTGCTGTCATGGGATTCATCCCACCAAGTTTCTGTAATGACAGACAGGGTATAGCTTTGTATTAGCACAATAACTTTGAAGTCCTCCTGTTTGTTGCCCATGCTGCGTCCAGTAGTGCAGAGGCACTTCATCTGGGCATTCAGCTATGTCACCTTCCTAGAGGGACACCTTTTATTTTTTCCTTTGAGATGTTTCACTTTTGTTTCCCTGTTGGCTTCTACTTCCCCAGTACCCCCTGGCTCACCTCCTTAAGTTTTCAGGTGTCCTGCAGTCTAGCCAGCATGTCTCAGAGCAATAGGCTGAAGGCTATTGTCCCTCTAAGCTTGGTGTGTTTTCCCACAGCTTGTCATAAGCAAGCCTGGTTTTATTCCCTTCCCCCTTCATGTCTAGTTTAAAGCTCTGTCAACGACCCCTGCAAACTTGTGAACAAAGACCCTCTTCGAATTTGAGGAAGTTGAATCTCCTCAGACGCTAACAAGCCTGGTGCTACGTAGGCACTCACATACCCCAAGAAACCCCAAATGCGGTGGTGACACCAGCCACGGAGTCATGTATTAGTAGACTGGGTGCATCTGTGTCTTCCAGTGTGGCTGCCTGCAACTGAGAGGAGAACGAAAAACATAGCCTGTGCTCCAGATTCCCTTACCGACACTTCCAAGGCCCTAAAGTGTCTTTTGAACACCCTTGGACTACACGTTGTGGCTTCATCACTACCTACATGGAAGAGAAGTATCGATAATAATCCAAGAGCTGTACCATGTTAGAAAGATTCCTAGTGATGTCCTTACCTTGGGTGCTGGGAAGGCAGCAGGCTTCTGTAACAGGAGGATCTGTCTGGAGTATTGAATCCTCTATTCCCCTCAGAAGGAAGTCGTCTACAACTATAATCTGTCTTTTGCTCCTCATGGAGGCAATCGTGAGACAGGAGGTAGACCTTTCTGACTCTGTACACCTTTGGTGTAGATAGACCTTCATCTACATCATCCATTTACTGGCCTTCCAGATCCAGAGCCTGATGCCTGTTATACAGAGGCACCTGGGAAGGTGAGGTGGCTAAGGAAGCAGCTTGCCTGCCACCCTGAATGTAGACTTGCCTCCATTCCCTCCCTTCCTTTGAGCTGCTGCCTTCAGCCTGACAAGGAGAGGATAAAGGATCACCTTGATGTTTTTTTGTGGGTGGCTGTTCCTATTTCTGTCTCAGGGTGAGCAGAGCCTGGCTTCACCAATCTACTTCTTTCTCAGTTTTCCTGATGCTCCTTGACCTTTCTACTTACTCTTGTAGTTCTGTCACCAGGCTGAGCAGATCATCCACCTGGTCACAACTCACACAGCTGTTCTCACTACAATCATCCTTTACCAGCGGGAGGCTTTGGCACTCCCTGCAGGCTGAGACCTGGATGACTGTATGTTTTCACGGGAACTCACTCTGGGTTGCCACATCTATTCTGGTGAGTGCAGAGGACATGGCTTTCTGCCAGGTCAATGCTATAGCTAAGCTCCTTCTGAGAGGGTGATGGCCAGCAATTGCACTCATCTCTTGATCTGGAAGGGTGATGACAATGTTCCTACACGCCCTTCCACATGAAAAGACATGTCACATCCTGATTGACGTGCCACAGTCTGTTTTCTCTGTTGGCAATATTCCTGCTTGCTCACTTCCTAGGCTGCTATTTGCAGGCTTGCGGGTGGTCACCATTGCTCTGGCAATGACCATACCTCTTCATCACCTCCTAGGAGAACTACCAGCTTCCGATGGGTCTCTCCATTCCCCTGGCCTTTCTCTGCCAGGAAAACCTCCGTTGTACCAGGATCTGCCGCTCCATTGTTGATCAGGCAGCTCCGGAGCAGCTACCCTCAGTGACTAGACTCACAGTCTGTCTGGTAGAAGCCGGACACGGATGACAGCTGAGGATGAGAACATCACAAATAAAACTCTTAAAATACACATGCATTTCAGAAACTGTGTAAAAAATGCAGTTCCGTTCCTTGTATGTCCAGAGGATTAGGTACTGGACTTGACATCTCCCAGCAACACAGTATCATTCTCTTTTGACTGAACTGAAGTAAATCAGAAGGAGCTCTGCTGAAGTTAGCTGGTGACACACCACCTGTCTATGTGAGAAAAGAATCAAATCTAGGACTGGATACAAAGTAGCTTGGGAAGCACAACATTTGTTCTTTTCACATACAAGCAATGCCCCTAACAATAATTCTGATGTGTTCCAAACTTTGTTATGAAGACTATGACTTTTTCTGAGTAATAAAAAACGAAGAAAAGAAAAAAATCAGTAAGCCAGATTTCGATCTCACATTTGGTTTGATGATGATAAAAGTAATACATAGGGAACCATTTTTTAAGAGATCAGATTTTATTGTGTTGGAATTTGTGGCTATGCACTGTCTTTTTGACACAGAAGCTGAGCAAGTTGCTATTAAAGCCTTTTAGCATATTATGTTCTTAGGTGTACTGGGGAATGCATATTCTGGGAAACTGCTGGTGACTACACTTTATGATGCTTTGTCTACTGGAATAGGTAATAAATTAAGCTTATTTAATGATGTCCAGAATGGAAAAAAAAAAAAAAAAAAAAAAGCCTATGGAGTTCCATTAGTACAAAAGTAGAATAGCACAATAGTGAATTATGTCTAAAGTTTCCTTCCCTTATTTTCTTCTAGTTTGATAGATTTGCTTTGATTCTATCACATCTTCATGTGATTTATGTTTTGGAGAAAAAGATTACTAAGGTAATAAAGTCCACAACAAATGTTAGTTTCTCAATGAATTTGTTTTCAGTTGAAACAGCTTATTTATGATTGTATAAACTGTATTAAATAATGGAGTGTGGAAAAGGATTTTTTTTCCTACATTTACTAACTCAAGCATTCAGCTGTCCTACCCCACAAAAAAAGGAATATCTGGTGATTTTATTCTCATTCACTTTTAGAAATTTTTTTTTTTCTGAAAGACTCTTTGTTTTCTGTTACCATTTTCTGAATTACTTTTCTTATACAAACAGGGTTCAGAATTGATCCAGAAAACTAAGACCACTACTATGTTGGATACTGCATCATAGAGTGAAAATTTTCCCATACTACAGGTGTAGTCACAGTGAAAATTATGAGTACAATCATATTCTTCAATAGCCGTAGTTTATTATTACAGTTATTACTTCGCAGGGCTTATAATATATCTTAAAATCAATGATTCTATATCTAAATTAAGCAGTCCAGCATCTCTGTAAGATTTTCTTTGCCATTTCAGTTAGATTAATGCTGGTTTTATAAAGGAAAAAAAATGTATCTAAGGTTATGTATCCTGGAGGAAGGGAAAGTCAAGTCTTTCCTTCCTCGCATTTCTGGAAGCACAAGCTAGTTCAGCCATAGAGAGATGGCTCAGCTTAAAGTACTATTGCAGACATGGTGCAGCTTTCCTATCTGATGTAAAGACCTCTACCTCAAGATCTCTGTAAAACGTTTTAGAACATTTTCATCTAATGTTTTAATAAATACAAAGACGATTTGAGATATCCAGAAGTGGAATAGTGAGCATGCTTGGCTATAGGCAATAGACATTTTATTCTAACTACCCCTATATTCCTGATGCTACTGACAGATGCTTTTTGAGTGAGCCGTAGCTGTATATTTATAAATTGGATAGATAGGTGTATTTAACATAACTGTTGAAAAAAGGTATTAATAAAATGCCCAACATGCTGTTGTAATGGTGTCACGTGTTGTAAAAAGATACATGCTAATGTTCTGTTGATTATGCCAGACTATGTCTCTCTTTCTTTCCTCTTGCATTAGATTCAGAGTGCCCAAAATGGCAACGTAAGGAAACTACTTCTCTGCCAGAGGCTTCTTCTTCAGTAGGCTTCTCTGGCAATTGTGCTGGCAACTTTACAAATGCTTCTGGGTCTCTCAGAGAGTAGTCTGTTGTGCCAATGGAGAGATGCCAGGCAGTCTTGAACATTATTTTCATTTAATTCATTTCCCTTTCACAGTTTTCTACTGTACTTAGTTTGAAGGGAAATTAGTGTATGTAGAAAGTGCGTCTTCTGTTTCTTAAGTTTCCTAGAACAAAGGTCAACTAATCTTACAACTATGAATTCTCCAGTTAAATTTAGTGGCCTAATACTTAAAGAAGAGAAACTTCCAGTAATGTTCATATAGGGAAAAGCTATGTTTTCCTCTTTAGAGAGCTTACAAGACATGTTATACTGGGATTTTCCATCTTTTGAAAGGTTTACTGCCTCTAGTATCATGCAGAAGAAGCCTGAGAGATGTCATACACAGGAAAATGGTGAGGATTTGTGTTTTTTTAGTTTTATTATATTTTATTTTGTTTTGTTTAGTTTGTCAATATGAGTACTTTACATGAGGTATGCTTCAGAGGTTATTCTTGTTGCTAATAGCCACCCTGTCTCAATGTCCCATCAGTGACATACCAGAGAACAGGCCTGTATATTTTTGTGAGATAATTTAAGTGGATGTTTAGTTATTCATATAATCATTAAAAACATTTGAATTAAGTTTATGTCACAAAGTTTTTGTAGCAGGGAGGGAGACAGGGGTGGATTCTGTGAGAAGATACCAGGAGAATATACCACACATTGTTAAAAAGCACTGTGCAGCATCTGTGTGAGAGGAGCAAGAAATCATGAGAGAAAGCCCTGCAGACACCAAGATCAGTGAAGGAGGAGGGAGAAGAGGTGCTTCAAGTGCCAATGCAAACATTCCCTGCAGCTCATGGAGGACCACATCAGAGCAGATATCTAGCTCATGGAGGACCCCACACTGGAGCAGGTGGATAAGCCTTGAAAGAAACTGCAGCCCATTAAAAGGGCTGAAGTAGGGCATGCGTGAGTAGGATGAAGGAGCAATAGAAACAAAATGTTATGAACTGACCACACCTCCATTTCTCATTCCCCTGCACTGCTCCAGGCAGAGAGGAGATAGAAGAGTTAGGAAGAAAGGAATGAAGCTGACCCTGGGAAGAAAAGGCAGGGTGGGAAATGTTTTTATGTTTGTCTTTCTTTCTTACTATCTTATTTTCAATTAGCAATAACTTAAATTAATTTTCTCCCAGTCAGGTCTGCTTTGCCTGTGATGGTAATTGATGAGTTATCTCCCTAACTTTACCCCAGTCTATGAGTATTTTCTCCTTATTTTTTCCCATTGACAATGAATGTGGATCAGTGGGTATTTAGTAGCCAATCAAAGGTAACTCATGACAGTTCTTTATGTCTGTACTCTTTAGAGATACTGTCAATCAAAATTGTTATTGTGCTTCAGCCTAAGTTTTCATATCAATTTCACTGCCATAATGGAGTGTGAAAATCAGAAAATAATGTAATGTGTTATATTTTAAATAAATTTAAACCACATTTATCTAAAAATTTTGGTGTAGACATTAGACAGTTAATTATAGATTCTTCTATATATGTTCATTTACCAAAGTACTGCATTTACCACATCATTTAATCCCTTTCAGTGTGTTACCACAAGGATATGCAGACTAAGATTTTTTTTAATGCTAACTAGCTTTTCAAAGTATTGTGTAACTTTTAATCTATTAAATTTGTTAGGAGGATAACTAAACATTAAATGTATTTTCTTTTGTTCTTGTAATGTTTTACTTAAAAAATAAATTGTAAAAACCACCACTCTCCATATTACTAGTAAACTAAAGCAATTTTTTTTCTTTCTAACACTGTTTTATTATTATAGCTACATCAATGATACTATTATGTATAATAGTACTTAATCTGTTAATATTCTAATTTGAAAAATGTTTAATTTGTAAACTGTTTTACATTTCTTATTGGGATAAATTATAACTACTGTTAAAGCCATCTCATCATTGCTTCATTGCAAGCTACTTCTTTTGTAGTCATTTTGATCCTTTATCTTATGAAAAGATCCCAAACTTCATTTATACCTTCAAAGTTTCCTTGCTAAAATATTTAACAATTAAATGTCTGTATGTGTTTTTTTTTAAAAAGCAATAATCCTTTTCTTTATTGAGTCAAAATACGATGAAACAATTTAGTGTAGTGAACATAATTAGGGATTTGCAATAGCATCATCTGAAAATGCAACCTAATTCTGTGACAATTTACAACAAAAGAAGTGGACCAGAATGAAAATATTTGCTATCAACCAGTAATCCTATAGTATTCAGAGGAACTGCTACAGTTATCTTGTGGTATTTACAGAGAAGATATTGAGGAGAAGAAGTACCATTTATGCCAAGAAAACCCTTAGGAAAGAAACAGATGAATGAGACAGGAAAATGTGCCAGCTTTTATCTAGTGAAGTTGGTTGCCTTGAAAAAACTTCTCCTTTTAGAGTGCACTTAAAAGGTTGAACTTAAAACATAATGTTGATATATATACTTAGTCTTGAACAAATGACATTATTTGTAGAATTATTCATAGTTTTAAAGTGTTTACCTGCTGATTTTCTATATATCACAATCTATTGTTTTGTATCAGCTGTTTATGTGAGAGACCTTGTAAAGACTATTATGCATTGGAGGTAGTATTAAGCCACTGTAAACTGTGTTATTTTCTGCTTTTAGAAGCAAGCTGAGCAATATCTCTCCTGTAGTATGAATCTTCAGATCTGTATGGCATACCACAGCCTGATGAATGGTACATTCACCATGCTTTTGCCATGAATCTTCACAGCCAAGGGAGCACTAGGAAAACAAGTTCTGCATACAACCCAAGCATTACAACCATGTGTATATCCAGCTGCTATGCACAAATGCAAACAGGGAGCACAGCTGAATAAATAAAAATATAAGAAATGTAAGAAAATAATAAATCCACATGTATTACATGTATTTTTTACTCTAGAGTTCAGAAAAAGTGGAGAGAGGATCACAGATGCTGGTCGGACTAACTATATCACTAAAAAGCATTAAGGTATCATGGCAGAAAAGTGAGAAAAGGTTCTGTGTTCTTAGGAGTGCTCATCCTTTAGGAGTCATCATAACTGGCCAGAATCATTCTTTTATATTCAAATTTTTGTCCTGTTCTTATCTGTAAACATCCCCAAGCCAAGAAGAATCACAAACCTTTATTTCATCCTGACTTGACCCTATTGTTTTAAGGCAGCATAGACTTTTGTGATTCACCCTGAAATAACCTGCTTGTGTGACGGAAATCACTCCTTATGCATATTTTGAAATAAAATATTTCCCTGTCTGGAGTTTTCACTCTGTAGATATTATGATATGCCTCATAAAAATATATAACATTCTGAACCTATTTCTCTTAGAAAACTTCTTGTCACATTGGAATAAAATGATATCTTTCAAAATCCTCTGTTGCTAAAGTTTGTGTAGCCATCCATGTTTCATTCGCTGTTACAAGATCATCAATAGAGTTTTATGTTACGAGATGGTTCTGTGTGTCCTTCAGTTTGTTTTAATAATTTTATTGTATATTTATTATTTCCAGAGTAATGGAAAGTTGCAGAACACTTTATTGATTTAAGACTTTGTAATGTTCATCTAATCTTGTAATTGCTTTCTTTTGTAGAAATTTTAGTAAAGCTGATATAGTTCATAATTCATTTGTGAGTTCAACAGCCTCAGTATCCTGTGTGTGATGCCTATGGTATCCATTAGTCAGTAGTTCAAGCATTTCTGACAGCTGATTTTCTTTCTTTTTGGTGGGTGTCTTCTTTTTAGACATATTTTCTTTACTATAAACTGCATTGATAGAATTGAAGAATATTTTCTTCTTAGGCTCTTGACATAAGCTTTCTTATTTTTTCATAGTATTCTGACTAAATTAACATTGGTATTAGTGTGTCATTAGCTATTTTATAGACATCCTCAATATATCAAAACATCTCACTGATGTTTTTTTTAAATGAATCATGAGTTTCAAATCTTCACTTATTTTGAAAGGCAGATGGGAAAACATGCATCTGCCCCAGGGTGTACTGAAATGTACAGTTCAGATGATTCCTCATCTAATCTGACTTGCCAATATCAGTTTTGCAAATTTAGAATGGTAAAATATGTTTTACAAGCTTCTTGGGCCTGAATATCTGTTGAAGAAGACAGAACAAACTGTCTTAATACAGTACTGCTAAAATCTGTGAGATCCAGTCAAATCCTAACTCCACTGTCCCTCTTTTTAGCTGCAGGCTGTTAACCTACAGAAAGCAGCAATGAACATTTCCTTTCCTATGCCAAGAAATTCGCTCCTGAATCCATCTGGCATCGTAAAAAGACATATCAGAGCAATGTGAGGTACACATATATATCAGAGGTGGCTGTTATATTAATAGTGATTGCCCAACATTTCCCCTAAAACTCTTTTATCCTTCATTGCAGACTGCAATGAACTGGGGAGTCTCGATGTGTGGTATGTTTGTTCCATTTACTAGGTTAGGCTTAGATGCCAGTTAATCACCCTGTAGACTGAAAAAACGTCACATGCTCCTCTTTCGCAATGTAGGAACAAGGTGACTGTTACAGTTCGGTTTTGTTTGTGTTCATCTGCCTCAGAGTTTTTCTTGTAAATATGGCTGTGTTAGATTTTTGTCTCCAACTTCTCTTTTGGTATGTTTCTTACCAGTGACACAGCTGCCTCCTTTAACACTGACAGTCAGTACACACTGCAGTGGTGTTAATAGGAACCTCCTCCATCTCTAAGAACTGTATACCTGGGGCCTGTAGAAATGCCAGCTAATGACAAAGTAATTTTTACCCATGATGGTCTCAATTTCTCCAAGTCTTCTCATGTGGCATGTTCTGAAATGTATTGTGCCCTACAAGCAGTGGGACATGAACTGTAGGCCAGTCAGTATTAAACACCCGTTACACCAGTGCTTGCTTTTGCAAGTTACAGGCCTGCTGGCTGAGTATGTCCCTTTTATTTGTTTGTTCGTATATGTAGGATGCAGTGTCTAAATGCAAGAGTCAATTCTTGCAGCAATGAGCTGTAGCAATTTAGTTTTCCTCTTATATTGGAATACAATATACAGTAGTAGAAGACAAGATTGCACTCATGTTCATCCAAAGACCAGTGTTTTTTTTCCTGGATAAGTTAGTCATGTTGTACAACAAAGAAAAAGCAATAAATTGTTCTGCATTTGTGACGTATTGTTCCAGAAGTAAATTTGGGGGTTTTTTTTTGAGATATTTCTGCAAGTGAACTTTCACTTGCCGTGCTGTGGTGATTTTCTGTAAGGGTACATACAACTTTTTTCTTGTTGATCATGACAGATATGAAACCACACATTGTATCTAAAAGCAATTTATCACTTAGTTCTTTCTCGGTGGCACTGAATATCGCACTACCTTCAAGCAAATCTATTTCATTATTTCAAGAACTCTTTCAGTCTTATTTTTGATCTTTTTCCTGCACTGCTGTTATGTCCTTGTTGTTCTGCTTTTTCTCCTAATAAGAAGACCAAAACAGTAGTTCAAGTACAACAGTCTCTTGTAAGAATATTTTGAAAGCTTGTCTAAGAAGCCATCCAAAGTGGAAAGTAATTTGAGTTGATTACCGTAATCTAAAGGTGCTAGAACATTCAATGTTTTTTCTTATACTGTTCAGTAATCACCTCTTTTAATCAGATCCTTTTGTAGATTTAAATGTTATTTCCCTTGTCCACAAGATTAGACTACATAATTATTGTTCCTCCACATTTTGAGTCTGTAAAAAGAAAGCCAAAACTTTTGCTCTTTTATTAATGTATATGTGGTACCTCTATTAGAACATTTGCTTCCTAATAAACAGTGGCCATTTTCAACATGATGTTGGCCGTTTCTTGCTGCATCTGGTGTAACATTTGATCTCAGACTGAAGTCTCAAGATCTTCCCTTGTTAGACAGTATTTATTAGACAAATTTAACTTTAATATGTGCTAATCTTGTAGACTCCTTCTCTTTGAATCCTATTAGATGTCTTCTGTTTACATACATAATCCTAAAGAACTGACATAATAAGAAAAATATATATATGTAAATAAAGTTTTTTCTTTTTATTCCTGAAAATATTTCATAACTATTTATTAACAAATAATTCTATAACTAATTTTCTATTTTAAATTAGAAAATTTATGTGAAAAATAATTTTATTTCATATTCTTTTTGTAAAATTTTGCTTTTAAAACCACCCATTTTACAGTGACTGAGTGATGGAATCTGATCATTGCCCGAATGAAAAAGCATAAAAGAAAAAAATTAAGGAGAAAAGGAGGTTATGAATTTTTGCCATAACGTATATGGAACAAGAACCTTTAATATAAAAGCAAATATGAGCCTAAGGTAGAGTTTTAAGAGGTAAACATAGATACACTTAGGTATTTATCTATTTACCTCTCAGAATTGTTTTCTTCAATATAAAGTTATGCAAAGACATAAGATAAGGACAGTTTAAAATACATCCTTGTTTAAAGAGTATATTATCAGTTACATCATTCTGGGAATGCTGAACTGTGGAATTCAAGTTATACATATATGTATATATTTAATCTACATTACAACAATGGATATATATTCAAATTTGTATCATTATTAATCAAGGAGTAAAGAACTTCAAGAAATAGTATATGTATACAATAATAGAGAAAAAGACAGTCGTAAAGTAGGAAGGTAGTTAGCTGCGTAGGTATGTAGATATTGAGAGAACAGATCATCCATTTATCCCAAGAAAATATGGCTATGCTACCAAATATTCAGTTGAAGTGTGTGCTGACCTAGTACATGCTACCCAGTATCAATGGCAGGATGACATGCTCATGTGTACCAGGACCTGGTTTGTACACCTCTAGAACAGAAGCATTCACAGAAATGTTAACTATGGCTGTCATTCCAATAGCACGTTGATTCTAAGGAAACAGATGGTAAATTGTCAACATTCGTTAAATGATCTACAAATTAACATTTGATCCAGAAAGTCAGATTACTTGATTTTGAGTTGAGTTCTTGAGGAAGTCTGATTCTGATGCCTCGCAGTGAAGAACAGAATGAAGAATGACGAATTCAAATTTTCCCTTAGAAGACCTGAATAAAACTGTTCTACTTCCATCAAACATGGAAAGAAATACAGCAAATTAACCTTTCCATGGGGGAAAATCTGTCTGCAATTGTTCAGGACAGAGGACTTGTAACTTCCTAATGACTGAAGGAGAATAAAATGTTTCAGAGAGATGCCTACTTTTTTAATAATTAAAAGCTCAATAAATCAAAAAACGAAGCTACAGGGAGGAAACATTTTAGAAGGGAGAGAGTGCTTCAAGGCTGTTTCTGCAGCAGCTGCAGTTCAATGTAGTATGGAGACATTTCATAGCACATGGGTTTTCTTCTACAATAACAGATAGCTGCAGTTTATGGACATTTAATATATGCATGTTTATAGGCTAGATTTACAGATTATCATTTATGTTAAGCCAAATATCCAGGTATTGACATCATCTAACAAAGAAAAATATTGCACATATAATAACATACATTTCAATCTATTATATAAACAGATTTCAGGCAGTACTAGTTGACATCATTAAACTCTATTCATGTGCCTGTCATTGCAGTTTCCATAGAAACCAGTATTGCAAAAGAAAATGGAGAAACAGGATTGAGAAACATGGAGGGGAAAAAGTAAAAATAAAATATAATTAGAAAAATGCCTCATTAAAATGAGCAGGTTGCAATTTAGCTCAGCCCAGTGAGCAATCTGTGTATAGAGATCCTGTCAAAGTTGATGACAATTGTGACAGACACAGCTGCGTGAACTTCTTTATTGTAAGTGGCATTAGATTATTTAGAGTACTCTAGTCAATTCAGATGTTGTATTAGTATAGTGTCTCAACAGAGAGTTTTGTTTGCTTACTTTCTTGCTTGTTTTCCTTGGGAAGGAAGGAGAGAGATTATATCCTAGGGCACAGAAAATACCTTTGAATTTTATACAGCCGGTGTCTCTCAAGTTTCTATTTTCTTTCTGAATGCATTGACTTCATATGAGAATATCGTTCTGATTTGCCTTCTCATTTGATCTTCTGTATACTTTATCCCTATAATACACTTAATTTAAAACACTTGCTCATTGTTTCACTTCATTTATTTGGCATAATAAGAATAAAAGTTCTATTTAGTACATGTTACAGTGATGAAATAGCTCCTAGTTTTACAATAAAACCAGAAGTATTTATTATGTAATGGTAGATTTTTGTACAGCTGGAACATGCACTAAAAATGTCATTGGTTTATTTATTAGAAACTGACATTATCAGCCTTACATTACTTACAGCCTGAAAATACTTCAAAATTGTATTACCAGAAACTCAACCAGTTATGATATGAAATGTATATTAAAATAATACAGATCTGTTGGGACAGAAGATTTTATTTTCAGATAGTTTCACTGCACATTTAAATTAAGTATGTCTTACATCTACAGTACACCAGAGACCTTCATTTGTCTGTGATCTGTAATAAAAAGATCTTGATTTTAAAACTGTGAAAAGAAGCACAGAAACTTTAGAAAAATCAAGTGATATACGTGCCATCTCTTAGTAAAATGGGATCTCATATGAAAACATCTCACTGCAAACAGTAATTTTTGCATTTTCCTTGGGAATGGAAGATGAGGGTTTGATTTTCAGATGGGGACGATGGTATTTAAGTTCCAGGTGATTTATTCAAACATGTGCAACATCTTAACTACAAAAAAAATTGACTGCAAGTCGTGAGGGCAATTGGTCATAATGTTCCTCGTCTTATCCTTAACTTAAAATTGTAACCAAGTAATACAGACAAACTCAATCAGGGTAATTACCTTGTGAGAACTTGTTTGAGATATTTATTATTTTTTTCCCCCCTCAGATCTTTTCAAAGAAGGTATATGATGTATAGTGTAACATGGAATAAGAAAGGACTATATTTTTGTTGTACAACACAGGTCTCACTGCCAAACAAAGGAAACATATAAAATTGCATAGGGAAATTATCTCTGCAAGTATGATGAAGATATAACCAAACAGCCCCACAATATTCTTTCTATAGCTCTCAGAACAAGCTGTAAGTTATTTACATGCAGACTGTGTGATATGGGTCTCATTAAAAATGTTGTTGCACTCTACAATAAATCTGTTTTGCTGACTATTTTCTATTACCAATATGGGCTTATTTAAAGTATTTATGTTACTTTTTAGTTATTCTTAAGTAAGACTTTGGCAATGAGATTAGTATTAATAAATACTAATTATTAGTTAATAAATATTGTATTATTTTTGAAGGTCATCAATGGTAATTCACCCTTTGCCCTTCTGTCCTTCTCTCTCATAGCCCTCCCTTCCATCTTCTCTTCTTCCTTACCTTGTTTTTCTACCTCTCCCTTTTCATTCTCCCTCCCTCTTTCCCTTCCCACAACCCCACACCTCCTCTGATTTCTCCTCCCCTTCCCCTTTTTTCCCTCTGCCTCTCCTTCTCCCTCTCCTTCTCCCTCTCTTTCTCCCTGTCCTGCTACCTCTCCCTCCCCACCTTGCTTCTCTTTCCTTCTCTTTTCATTCCCCACCACACGCCCCGAGGGCTCCAAAACACGATGAGCTTGTCAGTCAAGCTTTACTTTCCTCCTGAAAAAAAAGGTCATAGATAGCATATTTCCTGCCATTTTGTTAAGTGTTGTTTCATTCATTTTACAAACTACAGCCTGTGAAAAATTCTGTCAGCTAGACAGTCAGTTTTTTGATTTTTACAATGGTAGCGTATAAAATCACCATGTCATACTTCAACTACTACATAACCCACCAAAGCTTATGAACTAACAGATATGTAGAAAGAAAAGAAAGCAAATATTTAGCATGAATAGCTCACCAGTATTCTATATGTGTATATTTTTAATATCCAGTGAACTACCTTTTAATGTGTTATCACTATTGTCTGGATAATTATGTCCGAGTCCACATTTCAATGTCCAATATATAGAAATGATTATTCTGTGAAGAATGTTTTGGTACTGCCAAGTCATAATTTTCTTTTTTACTGGTTTATTTTCAACTTTTAATCTTATTTTACTATGCCTTTTAGTAGATGAATGTTCATAATGTTTAAAACAGACCTAATGAGATGAAAAATACAAGATATAAGTGTCTAGAACATATTCAGTATACTTACAGTCAATGTAATCCAGGAGATTTGACTCCTTGAAATCTTCCAAAGCATATAAATACTGTAGTCATTTGAAAGTGCTAGTGAGTGAAACAAATCTGTATTTATAAAAGTATTGTGGCATATACTTATCATCACTTCACTATTTTCTGCTTATCTTGCTAGTTTCTCATGAAACAAATACAACCAAAATTATTATAATATACTTTATGGGATTACATATTCACACGATTCAGTTCCTTCAAAATCTTTCTTTAAATGTGAAGCCATTAGCACACTCACTAGACTGAAGCTTATTATTCTATGAACGTATTGTGATTTTTAACCAAAATTCACATTTGAAAGAAAGATTTATTGAGCAACACTGGAGAGCGAGCCACTGCACGTTTTCTTTTCTGAATGTACTACTTTTTGCATTATCCTAACTTGAGACCTGATGAAGGAGGTGTTAAAGCTGTAAGGTTGTCATCACATAAGTTAATAAATTTATGCACGTTCAATATTGCTGTCCCAGAAAGTAGTTGACACAGGCGTAATTGGTCAGTAATGCACTATTTGGGAGATGCCTAAGAGGTATTGTATTAGTGTAAGGTCTCAACCTCAGATGCTGAGACATACATTACAGATTCATAGTTCTGCCTCTCATTTTCACATTGACAGATACTGTAATCATACATTTTCTGTCTTCTCGTAATTAATCAATGGATGTGAGAAAAATAAATTCTATGTTTTGTGAGTGAGAAGAAAGTTCTAGTAGAGAAAAAAGATTGGATATCCTCTAGAAATTTGTGCCTTATACACAACTAATTATTTAAATATCATGAATAATTAATTGAACAAACTAATAGATTTTTTTTCCATACAACATAGTGATAAAATTTGTTCAAATTTCACAGGTAGAAACCATCTTAATTATTGTAGTCCAATTTATTAATCAATGTAGGTTACACTTGCTTTCAGAATGAACTTTTAAAGAACATTAATTTATAATGAGGTTTTATGAGGGGTTTTCTTATCAGAGATTGTAACAATATTCTTAACTAAATGCTATTAATATAGTTTATAAGTGCAACTGTGCCACTGGTTGAGGAAGGGACATTTAGTCATGTGTAATAGAGATAACAGTATAAAGTAGAGGAGAAATATAACTTTAATGACACTTTCATTATTTGAAGGTTGCCATAACAACTGAAGGTCTGCATTGAAAGCCCATCAGTTACAAAAGAAATTGTCCTCCATCACACTTATACTCATTTTTTAACATTTGCACATGCACAGCATGCTTAAGCAAGATGAATTTATTTTGAGAAACTATGGAAATTAAAAGGATATCACATAAATCAAAGTAATGGAAAGTACTAAGAATTATCTGCAGGCCTCTCCAGTGGCCAGTATAGTACCAGGTATAGTCAGATTTTATTACCTACATCTTTTTCCCATCCCACCCTCTGCTCTCCATTCTCTGGTAGATTTTCTTACTCTTCTGAGACTATATCTCCATGCTTTCTTGGCCTCATTCACAGGAAATTGTGACTACCTTTGATATTACATTAATTCCAAGGCTGACATTTTATACTTGAATTTTCTCTGCTTAATTTATGCTTTAGTTTTGTCATAGTTTCTTGACTCAAATATTTGGCAGTCTTCAAATCTGTGGACACTACCTTTCATAAAACATCTCCAAGAAAATGAGTTATATATTTTAAACAAAGCAGATGATTGTATTTTGAGAATTTAGAGCTTACTTATTGGAATAGAAAAGTCAAAGAACAAAATTGGACGTGTAAATAATTTGCGGCATTTTCCAGTCTTATTTTATAAATAATATACTTTTAATGGTTTAAGTTATTTAACATTTATAGAAATTTCAGGCAGCTAACCTAGACAATTCAGTGTCTTTAATCAAGAGAGCAGTGCATGCAGACATTTTCTCATTAAAATCATATTTCTGTCAGAAAGAAGTTATTGAATGAAATGCCATGAAACTTTGTTTTTCTTCTGTAAAAGTTAAAACATACTCATTCCTGGGAGAGAGGGAGAATAAAACACAATCAAACCAAACAGAAGCAGCATTTCAGAAATTTCTCTGTAGTTATCTCAAATGAATAGACGTTTGAAATATTTTTAGCTATTTTTTTCTAACAAAGAGAAGAAAAGTCTTTTTTATTTGGAGGTATTCTGTAGCATACTGAAATTTATCTCAGCTAAGCTTATAGACATAACGGGACACATAGATCACAATAATTAAAGTCCTGTTTTCTGATTCCTTTTCTTAACTTTGGAGATTTATTCTTGGGCTTTTGCATTGCTCAGATCAAAACTAGTGGCCTTATCCTTTCATCCTATTAAATCATATTACAGGTCTACAGCTAATGCATTAGGCAGCAGTTTCAGGGTGTACATATCCACAGTATCCTTCCATTTGTTTCCCAGCCTAAAGTGGCCTATATTTATCAGTGTCAATGAATACAAACATGTGTCAGCATCACATGTATCGGAAATTCTGTGACTTTCATAGTCATCCTTGACATTTCATCTGTAGGTCTACAGCTATTAAAGGATTCCTTCCTTAAAGTTCACAATTGACCACAGAAGTCCATAAGATGATACCGAGCTTCCACATCTCTCTCAGTTTCCTTGATGGAATGCCTTCTTTTATTTATACACACAGAGACATACACAAATAAAGTTTATTATATGTAAATATATATATGTAATATATTGAACACAAATTTATAAATGTATATATATTAACATATCTGTATATATACATGTATAGAAAGAAAACATACTTGAGGTTTTATTTTAATATGACATCAATTCTAGCAATCCTTGGTCAAACTTTACACAGACTATTTGTGAGATCAGGATGGAATATAGAGATAAATCTACGAACAATCTCTGCTCATAGTCACGCATCACACTGTTCCTAAAAGCAATAGTCATGGCTGCTGAGTCTTATGATGTATGCAACACCAAGTGACATCACAAGAAAAATTTACTGACATTGTCCAACAGAAGCTGGAATCAGTCACCCTTGATAAATTAGAAAAGAAGATAACTTTGTTTACTGCTACAGGACAAAGAAAAAAATCTGCTTCCTATAGGCTTCAATGAAGAGTAACAATACAGAAACGAGCAGTATTATATATTTCATATCTAAGACAATAAAGCATCTAGACCAAAAGCCATTTATCAACATATTTTAATCTATTTTTAATACCTTCCAAAATTCTATGAAATTAATTTACTATGTTAACCACTATGAACAAACGTCTTCTCTTTATATATATATGCATAATGTACATGCCTATACAGTCACACTTGCATATTGAATAATAAGTATATTTGAAAAAAACCAAAACATAAGAAGTCACACTATTTAAAAGGTCACAAGTTTTATATGCATGAGTTGGAAATTTTATTTTTAAGATCTAAGTTATTGTAAAAGTTAAGTTATAGTAAAAAAGGTGAGGAGCTGATGAAGTTTCTGGCATCACTTTAGTCTGATGGCTTCATACTCAGGGCTGCAAAAGAGTCTGATTAATTATCAGCAATTATTACCATAAAGAGTGCCAAGATGTGAAGAAGCAGGCCTTATTGCTGGTATTATTTATATATGTTTTCTTGAGGTAAACCAATTCCTTTCACAAGAATAGAATCTGGGTATTACAGTGATTACATAAGATGAACATATGGTTAATTCAGTATAGATCTGCAGTTGTAGGAGTTCAGTGACTTCTTATACAGAGTAGATGTTTAATCTAGAATCTAATAATGGTGTTTTAGCTGAAAGAATGTTTAAGTGAACATTTGTGTAGCTTCTGCATTATAAAGAAAAGTATGTTATATATACATAGAAAGAGAGATAATGATAATATCATTATATATAATAATAGATAATTAGTAGATCTGATAAGCCATGGTACTACAATTCAGGGCATGCTATAGCATATGTTTTTAATAGAAAAGTTAAGACAACATATCCCAGAATATTAAAATTTTGGATACTTTTAAGAAATCTTCCTTATGAAGTGTACTGATTTTACCCAACTTATAAAAAAGATCAGATTTTGTGTTATTTATAAAACATGAGGAACATGGATGCAGCATCATCTAAAGTGTGCCTATTGACAAAAAGCCTGCCAGCCAGATAGCAGATGTCGCCTCAAAATAAGGGAGAGGTTGGTTGCTTAACTGAAGTCCCTGTCTTTTATCTTTCTGAGTTTTTGATTGTCTATGTCTTCAGTTTAGTGAAAGCTTAACTGGAAAATTAGTAGATGACTTCTTTTCTACTTGTTTTAAAATTTCCTTGCAGTCAGGAAAAAAATGTTCCTTAAAATATACCATCAGATTACTAAATCCTGAGACTTCAAGTTATATCTGCCTATTTTCCTGAGCACAGCACATTTTTGCCATGTACTGCAGTCCAGCTGTGACAAGAATCCTGTAATTATGAAAGTACTGCGTCTCAATTCAATAAAGAAAAGTTTAAACTGAGTAACTGTTTTTTTTTTTTTTGCTCAAAATATACTATTTTAAAAATAAAATGTTAGGTTAGTTTGAATATTGCTTACAACAACCCAAGAATTTTGAAAAAAAGTCTGTTTTCCAAATACTTTTTCTTGATTGTTGCTCATTAAATATTGAGATGCTTTGTCTTTGTCTACAACTGAAAGTTCTGAAGAAAGTTTAGAAATTGTTACAAATAGAGATGTCAATTTTTGCCTTAGTAATATAAACTATTTTTCTGTCTCCACAATTTTCAAAAGGAACACCTTTTGCCTTTATAAATTTAGCTAGCCTGTTATGCTTTTTTATTCTTTAAGCTGTGTACTGGAACTTCCTGGAGAACTACAGACATTACTTGCTTTCCCAAAGGTGAGGTACAGGAGATTCAGAAACAACAGATATAATAAAATTCAATCTGATGTTTTATAAATAAATTTGTTCTAATTATGCCTGGCAATATTATTTTATTACCAATTGGGAAGAATAAGACTAGCAAGCAGAGATTAGAAAAGACTAAGAAAATTCATAAAATCTTAGAATGATCACAGAATGGTTTGGATTGGAAGGGACGGTTAAAAAACACCTGGTCCCATCCCTTTGCAATGAGGAGGGACATCTTCAACTGGATCAGATGGCTCAGAGCCCCATCCAACCTGACCTTGAATACTTCCAGTGATTGAGCAACGTCTTCTAATGTTTCACCACCATCACTGGAAAAAAAGTCTGCCTTAATATTTAATCTAAATCTGCCCTCTTTTGGATTAAAACCATTACCCCTCATCCTATCACAACAGACTATCCAGCCAATTCTTTCTTCATTGAATAGTCTATCCATCAAATCCATATCTCTCTCACTTAATAACAAGTGTGTTGTGTGGGACCATGTCAAAGGCCTTATAGAAGTCAGGGTAGATGACATCAATTGCATTTCATATCGTGGTCTGTGATATGCAATAGCTAAAGCTGAACTCCCCTCTGGCCTTAAAATCCACTAGTCTGTGAATTCAGTGGTGCTTGTCTGCTGATCGCTAACTTCCCTCTGAGTAGGTGTATGAATTCTTTCCTGATAATATATTTGTATAAATGTGTTGGCATTTTGTTCACTTTTATTCCTTAAACATAGCTTTTGAGTTTACCTGCATCCTAGAGGAAGCATAAGGAGAAGGGAGGAAAAGACATTAGATATTCGCAGGTTCATAAATCATTTGTTGCTAACAGCTGAAGAACATAGTAGACATGGCTGGGATCTCAAGTAACCATTTCAGCTGCCTCTACATTTAATCATCAAACAAGAAACTAAATCTGAGAAAGGGACATCATGCCATATCTTAGATTAGAACAGTCTTCTCTGTTTTTATTATCTCAGGCTTAAGAAAGAACTTTAGAATAAACTATAATATTGTATGTTTCTTTCAAATGATAATTTGGACACTGTACATACTCTTACTATGTACTTTGGCCTTACTACCTCCATATTTTCAATAAGGTCATGCAAGATTAAATGCAAAAAAAGGAATGAGGTGTTTAAAAAAAAACACAAAAACTATAGGTCACTATAAGTCTCTGTGCAATTCACAGGAAGAAGTGAACACCTCAGTCTTGGATTCACAAGTGTTGGGCTAATTGGAGAACTATGTCACCTACCTGACAAGAAATGCTGAAGGACTGGATACTCCCTTTGCTAAGTTTGAGTAATTCAGTCAACTCCATTGACTTTATCTTCACTGACCAAATAAATTCTTAGTATACACACTGACCTCCGACCGTACACACATAAACATAAACATTTCAACCTTGAACTGACTCCTACCCAGTCAGTTTTCAATTCCAACTTTTTGAAAGATTTAGGCATACTTAAATCCTTAGCTCCACATGGAAGTGACAAGCCTGGACATCACCTGTTCTCACTGCTCTTTTTTTTTTTCAAAAGTGATGAAGATAGAACTGCTTTCATTTTTTAATCAAAGCTCAACTAGTTGTTATGATATGGTCAGTATGTTAAAGCATTTACCATGACATAATCTGAGTCTAGTTTTCTTCTCTACCTTACAGTACTCCAGCCTTCTTTTTCCGCCCTATGTGAAGTCCCAACAGGCTCTTAATTGTTGTGGGGAACATAATAAATAACTCCTGCTGAAACTTTTGTCTAATAGCAGCCACATTGTACTTGGATGAAAAATAACTATATATAGCATATTGTTTATGGTTAGAGCTTCACCTGTGCAAAGACATTCAAGGTTTCAGTCTTTTTCCTGAGGACAAATTAGGCTAAGTGCCTTTGATTCTTATGACTAAGTTCAAGATTTATTCATTACAATTTATATCCTTACTCACATTTTTCGAAAAAGGGTTGGTAGGAGGAAAAGGGTTCAAAAAGACATAATTTTGTCAACACTTTTGTGACATTTTTTAAGTCACTGGCTATTGAATAAAAATGTTATTAATTTACACTTTATTTTCTGTATTTGAAAATAAACCAAGATTTTCTACTGAGAGAGAATTTTGTCACTCTGTTAAAGGAAAAAGAGTGTACAGTTCAGCCAGGAAGAGAATCAAAGTTGCTTAAATTTTATTGTATTATTAAACCACTGTTTCCTGAGTTTTATGTGCTTTAAGTATTGTCAGTTGTAAATCTTACACTGAAGTTCTGCCTGCACTTGAAACTCCCATTTAAGATGATCACTCTGTTCATCACCTTTAAAAGCATCATCTCCTGAAGCTGTATCAACATCTATGAAACAATAAGATTTTATGATACATGACCACAAAAACCCTCTGGATTCTTTTGCAGATGCAGTTTTATTAACAAAAAGCACATGTGCCACAACACATGCACCTGCTAAGTGCTGGAATCGTTCAGCATTGCTCAAAAAAACTGTTTAGTCCACAAGCATTCTGGTGTGTGCATCCTGCTGTGCTCTCTTGAATTTTTACTTTAAATTGTCTTCTTTCTGATCATATGTAATGCACTCATTCCTTTCTGCTCAGTGTGCTGGCGTGCTGCTGTGACTTCTCACAGGAAAAGCTTTGGGACCTGCAGGACACATTTAAGCTCTTGAATGAACTTTTCAGTAATGACATATGTGTGTCAGCATTTTCTCCTGCCCTTTTTAATAAGCAGTCTCTTGTTTGGATTCACTGCTGATTTTGCTTTTAGCTTTGGACCCCCCAATGAGCAACGGATCAACATCCTCTTCATGGTATTGTCTCTCTCCACAGTCATGCTTTCTGTAGACTCACAGCAGTATGATTTTGCCTTCTTTCGTGTTCTTAAAGTTCAATATAAATGAAATATGACATTCAAACACGGGGCTTTCTCAGGATTGACAAGGGAACTTCCTGGAATATTCAGCATAGATTTAATTCTAGCAGAACTGACTTAGGAAAAAAATGAAGTCTTGTGTCCTTCAGCCTATTAGGTTCACAATTAAAATGTCAAACCTCGAGAGGAAGAAAGATATGAGAAAACCAGGTATCTTTTACCAATTTAGTAAATCGAACAGAACAAATCTGCAGTTGTTTTAACACGGTGACATTCATTAAAACTGGATTGCCTAGAGGGAGGCAACCTGGGTTTTCTTCTCCTTTTGGTCTTCCTCTTGCCAAAAAAATTCTGGTTTATATTTGCTGTGATTAAATAATTTTGCTGTGGTAAATTATGGTAAATATACCATAATCCTGGTATACCAGAACATGACTGCTTAGTGGAAGAATTCTTTTCTGACTCACAAGTAGTCTTAAACCTAAGCAAGTGGCACTTCAGCAGTGTTGCTTCATAGGCTCCCAGAACAGAGAGAATAGAGTGTCACTTGTACCACACAGACTTTCCTTATTCATTTGAAGAGATCTGTAAATAAAAAGGATTATTTTGTTCTAATGAACTAAAAGTGTGTTTGATTGAAAAGTAAAAGTCCTCAAAGCATAAGACAGTTCAATTCTGGGTTATGCTTTTCTGTTTCAGTCTCTGAGCTATGTTTGCAAGCTGACATTTTACGATGTTTTTTTACAGTTGAATAAAAAAGGGCTCGAAACTGTTCTCTGGCACTGAGGCAAAATGGTCCTGACTCCTGATTAGTTCTCACCTACGTTACATAGGACTACCTTGTTCTTTAGACTTTTGTTTTGGAGAGAGATGAGTGGGGAAATCCCAGAGACAGCTACAGAACACTAACGTGTAAGCACTGAGGTTTAAAAAGTAAGTATCGAGGTTGACTGCCAGTCCATTGTCCTTGCTGACTATCCTTTATTTAACAGTCCATACATTCCCTGAGATGGCAGGTTTTAAGTATTAGTAGGAACTTGATAAAAATCAGTTATAATGGATAAAATAATTGTCTTTTCTGTTACCCAGCAGGCTAGAAAAAAAACATAGGATAAAGAACGATGTCCATCAGCTATCTGAATTTACAGTAAAATCAGCAAATGTTTGTGGAATTCTTTCCAGTTAATATTTTCCTCTCTGTTCATGGTAACTTGGTACTAAGACATAAGATGATAAGCAAAAATGTAGTCACTCCTTCTCCCTTCCTTCATCAAATTTCTGCCACTTTAATTTCCATATTTGTTATTATAAAGGTTAGTCTTTATATAAGCATCTTCTTAGAATTAGAGGACTTAGCAAGCTGCAAAAATTTCTATTAAGCTCAGGCATGATATACCAGATGGTGAAATACAGACATGAAATGCCTGGAATAAGTAACACAGCTCCTGTATGCATTATGAGCTTTAGGAAGACCTTTTTGGATATCTTGTTAAAAGAAGTTGTCATACTATACAGACAGTATCATTTTTTTAGAAAAGGGTGTAATATCCAATAGCATAATTTTGTTCTTCAGCTGTGCAATGACATTTAATCAGCAATGCTTACCATAATAATGCTGTAGAAACTACAGATCTAAAATGCAATTACTAGTCTCAAACGCAATACCAATCTAAAATATACAGGGTAGTTTAATTAGTTTATATTCTGTGACCACAGATATCTGCAGCTAATGCTGGTCAATATCCAAATATCCAAGACAAATTTGAAAGAAACTAACATCTGCAGTTAGTATTACCCCATAAATTGTGAGTAGTCTAAGGGCCCTTTGAGATCTCCTGCACAGGAGTGGGCTATGCACCCAGGATTGCCCCTTGAGCATGGACGACTCTCAAGGTTACTCCTTGAGGTTGAGACAGTCCTTGCTACAAGAGTTCCTCAATAAGTGACTGATAGCTTGCTGAACAGCTGCACCTAGACTCATCTCAGTAGGAGTTTAGGAAGTAAAGAGGTCCTCTCTGAACCTCATAACTCAATGGGAGGGTCACCCAGACACATCTGAGTTATAATCAGGTACCTTGCTATTGAATATTGTTAAACCACTTTCACATTTATTACCAGCCTTTGTTAAATTGCTGGTTTATATCAATAAACACACTGTTGCTTCTGTTTTGAAAGTGAAGTGCATCACTCTATCAACAAGTTTTAGAATGTTATTTTTTTTCTTTTGCTTTGTAAGTGACAGGTTAGCATTTACCACTCATGTCATACAGGCATAATTTCTATTTCACCTAGGACAGATATAAAGTAGCAGAGGCATAAAAGGTATTTAAAACCAGCAAAGATCACAGAATGACTCTGTCTGAGCACCTTGCTTGTATTGGGTGTCTGTGGCAACGGTTTGGTGTTTGGGGTGGGGAGTGTAGGTTGGGTTGCGGTGTGTTTAGTGATGGCTTGTGTGAAAAAAGGCCAAGGTCTGCCCTGTGCCAGCTCCTCAATGGACCCACCTCACATAAGAGGTGAGTCCATCAGCAAAGCTGGTGGCACCTCTGTGAAAATATATCTGAAAAAGGGCAGAAAACACAACACAGAGAGAGGAAGAGGGAGCAAGAACCAGTGGGAGACAGCAGTGGGAACACCAAGGTCAGAAGAGAAGGAAAAGCAGGAGGAGGAGGTCCTTGAGGTGCCAGAGCAGACATTCACTGAAGCCTGTGTAGGACCCCATGCTATAACAGATGGAAGTTTCCTAGAAGGACTATAGCTCATGAGAGAGCCCATGTCAGAGCAGAGGAAAAGTATAAAAGGGAAGGAGTGGCAGAGAAAACCCACTTTGTATTTACTTTAACCCCTCCATCCCTACTATGCTGCTGGGGGAAGGGTAGAGCAGCCTGGAGTAGAGGACTGAAGAGAGCTTGGCAGGAGGGGAAAGAAACAGTATTTCAGTGTTTAGCTTTGTTTCTCACTACCTGAATATTCTTTAAATTACAATAAATTAAAATAATTTTCCCCAATTAAAAATATTTCCCCATTTTCACTCATTTCCCTCATTTTTTTTCTGTTTTGCTTATGACAGTAAGTGGTAAACAATCTCATTGCCTTTATGTTGACTCATAAGATTTCTTATCCTATTTTCTCCTGCTGTTCTGGTAACAAGCTGGGGTAAGTGAGCATCTGGTTGGGAGTTTGGCTGTTTGCCGAGACTAATGCCCACCAATTATTCACAGGAAGGAAAAAATATTTCTTTTCATTATCTTAATGTCTGAAAATGTGTTATGTTTCCTGATAAAAATTCTGTTTTCAACATTTGTAATGTGTAGTTTATTGCTTGGTTTTATGATCTCAGATGTCTTCTTAAAGATAAAAATTCTTAAATTACCACAGAAATGTGGATGCAGAGGTAGTGCAGGCACTGACACTGATACTGAAGACAATTAATAGGGTTATGAAAACAAACAAATAAGCAAAGAAGTCTCCAAGTATTAAATAACATAATAACAATCCATTTTCTACTGTCCTTTGAATTTGATCATACTCCTCTCAGGAATGTTAGAAGGTGATGAACCTGAAAGCCTGGCAGGGGTGAGACTGCCACAGCTCCACATCCTTGGATCCGTCCAGTAGAGAGGCTGTGCATGTATTCCCAGTAGCATGTGTGAGCATATATACTACAAACATATATTTCCAACTCCAGCCAAACAAATTAACAGATAGAAACTCTCACACAAACACAGATGGAACAAATGGCCTAATCCTGCCCCCTCCTCCGACTGTTCAGGATGAGGGTCCATTAGTAGGAAATATATGAATATATAAAATGTAGTTCTCTCCAACAACTGGCCTTAGAGAGCCTATTCAGTATCTGACACTGGATTCATGTCCATATCCAGGAAAAGAGTTAAAAATGGAATTTTACAAGAGGACAGGAGAGACTGTTAACTAGTTACAGGGCACAGTCAGATAAATTAACTATCCGGCCCCTTTTTACATACAGCTTATCCCCTTTTATCTCCTTACACTTTTGTTTTCCCATGTTGGCTTCTTCACAAACTTACACAATTCCTTCTCATACCCATCTTTGGTTCCTCTGCTAAATATCCCATAAGGCTCATACAGTCCTGGAATGCTGTCTCTCTGTATCCCAAAACAGGCCACATATACAGTGACCTCCCTGTGAGATGTCCTGAAGAACTGCTCCTGCTGGCCCACTGTGATGGATGTTAACCTTCCTATCAGGCTGACATCCCCTGGGATGCTCTGGGAGAGGCAGGGCTGAGGTTTGTTCCCCTGTTTACATTACTGATGTTCCCTAGATGGCCATCACACCTCTGTGTGCCTTTGTGCTTCAAGGATGAACCTTTAGTCACATAGTAAACAAACAACATGCAATTAAGACATAGCCAATTAACAATTTGGTCATTATTGTAAATACCAAATGCTACTTACATTAGTAAGAAAGTGATTAAAGGAAAAAATATTATATGAGAATACTATCTGATGTGAAAAGATGTGCTCAAGAAGAGTGGAGAAAACTAATCTTTTCATCAAAGTCCTTCAGATATTTTTGAGAACTTCCAATCCTTTGCATTTCTAGAAATACTATGATGGTTTTATGGCAGATTTTTATTTATATAGGCAAACTCATGTTAACCTTAGACTCAGATAACCTAAGAGAAACTGCTTTAAAAATGGCCAGCTCAATGAAAACTGCAGTTTCTTGCTCAACTTCTATTTGCTTGCAACTGGCTCTTATTCAGTGTACATCCTTGAACAGGTTTTAGTAAAAAAAGTCGCTGCTTATCATTTCACTTACTCATAATAAGGGTACCAATAACATACAGTCACATGCAGAGGAATATTATTTCCAAGGCTTCTAGAAATCTGAGAGAAATTTTATTTAAATATAAGACCAGTTAAGGATCTACACTGATTATTTCTATGTTATTAAAAATGCAGGTGTGTATTTCCCTGCAGAACTGGTAAATGTATCTTTTGTTTTTTAAATTTTTACATATTACTCTAAATCGATAGGAAGAAGACAATTGCTTTCTAATGCCAAGTGTCATCTCACAGGGCTATGTAAGAAAAGAAATCTGATTTGTTATAGATGGTGAAATTCATGATTAAACACTCTAGGAGGGGGAGGAATAAATTTCTGTCATTATTGCTGAACGAGAAAAACAATTCTCGGATGGATGCCTAATAGGCATAGCAATAGCTTTGAAGAAATTTCAGATACATTAAACTATGTGACTGACAGATGTATTTCAGGATACTGTTGCAGAATCTTGCTAGCTCTGGCAGTAGGGATCGTTATAAGGGAAGACTACTTTTTTTCAGTGTTTACTTCAACTATTCATGACAAAATTAAAGTTTGTCCACTAAAATTTTGTTTCAACATCCACATATCCTTACAGATCTCAGTACTCTGAATTATTTAGGGGAATATTTCTGAGTAATTTCACACTTCTACATAATCCAAGTATTTAAACTTACACTTTGATTTGAAATGATCAGTTATCTGTGATGAAATATTATCAGTGGCAGAAAATGGAGAGATGTTTCTGTCTGGTTTTATTTGGAAGGTAAATGAAATTCCAATTACCTATAAAAGCACTTTGTAACTATTGGTTAGTTTAATTATTGTTGCATTGAACAGATGTTTGTAAACCTGAGGCTTTCAAGTTACTTCTTTGAAAATTTACATAAGCTTCATATGCCTTCTATAAATGTCACAGTTCTGATATACGAAAGAGGTTGTGGCTAAATAATTCAAGAATTGTCACTCTGATTGGTTGATTACTCTATGCCTTGTTTCAAAAAAAGAGTCAATAACAAGACATAAACATTTAGTTTGTTTTTATGTTCGAAGCAGGTATGAATGGAAAATGTTTATATAGCATGTTAAGTCTAGTTAATGACATTCCTTATGGGAGCAGACCAAGAGGCCCCTAAGGGAAGAAAGGGAATTTTTCAGCTTACTGCAGCAGAGTTATTTACTAGATAGGCAAACAACAACAAATACCTCCTAATTGAGCAGCTATAGTGTAATTCACAAAAGAAAAACAACCTTTATTCTAATTAAGACATGAATGTCTCATACTTAAGGAGAAAATAGAACACATTTCCAAGTGAAAGATTAAAGTGTTGTGGACTGTTGATGTATTCTGTCAAAAAAGGAGGTCATCAAAAGGCTTGAATGGCTGACTTCTCTCTTCTGAGGAAAAAAACAGGTAGTCAGCTGGATGACAGAAAGTTTCGAGATGTACCCTTAGTGGAAGCAGGTTAGTTTTAGTTTTTCTTTTATTGCTAGATATATGTTTATTTTGAGTGTAAGAAATAACAGTTACCTTAGCACTTCACTTAACTGAACATAAGTAAAGTATGATTTTTTTAACCTACCCAGTAGTGTACTGTATTTTATATGTTCTAGATATCTGGGACACTACAATAGTGCTTTAATTTGTCAGCACATCTTCCTTTCTATCAAAACATTAGTAGACTGGGTCCACAGCTTAGCCACATGGCACAAAGGAAGGCTACACTTACAGGGTCCGGGGAAGCAAAAATGTTTTACAGTGACTCTTAGAGATAGCAAAGATTCTGTGGTGTAAAATAAGAAATCAAGACTACAAATTTAAACCTTAAGTGGTACCGTAGACATGTTATTAGACCTCTAGAATTTATTCCTTGAACATATTCATTGTGTAAGAGTGAATCTTGACTGAAATGATGTGCATACTGTGCGCAGTCACTGTTATTTCAGTTCTACTCTTTAAAGCATAAGGTAAAGGTGTAAAAAAAAGCCTTGTAAAAATAGTCTTAAATCTAGTAACTTCAAGGGTTTTGTATGTAAGATTTTCTTATAGGCATTTTTCTCTTAATATATAGGAATATTATTATAGTACCCAATTACTCTAATTTTAGTCTCAATTACAAATGCGTATGGAAGATATTGTGAATATTGGTATGCCTTTTAGAAGCAGATTACAAAGATTTTGTGTTTGGACTAGATTGCTATGTCCTGATATTTTTTCCTATTTCTTTTCTACTCTGAAAAATATGTTCAGCATTACTTTTAGGAAATACTATCAGAATTTGTTATAATTTAAAGCAGTGGCATGGAAGTAAGTCTTTTCTTTCTTTTCAACTCCATGCATTAAGAATGTGAATTCTACAATCCAAAAAAAATTTACCTCTATCCAAAAGTCAGTTAATCAGGAGTGCTTTTAATAAGTGCAATGGTCTGTTCATTACAATTTTATTTCACTTACTCTGATGCTTGAAAATCACTACATCTGACTGCATTTTGTTCTGTTTTCGCCATAACACTGTCAATGGCATAAGATGTTAAGAATAATTTTCTAAATAGAAGATACTTTATTATTGGCACATGCTATATCAGACTGCCACTGTAGATTTCCTAGTTTAGTACCTAACTGGCATCTATGGTTAATTGGAGATTGTGCAAGATTTTAGTTATAGGTCCTTTTTTCCCCTATGCCAAATTAATTTATTTTTATTGTATTTTCAAAGATATTTTATTTTTTTTACACACTAGATAAAGAGTTCTATTTGTATCTTTTACATTAGATACGCATCCATAAACAAGCTTCCTAAGCTGATGTTATGGCACAAAATGACATTGTTTTTTTCTTTATTAAATGTGTGATGATTATTATATGATTATTATATTTTCTTAACAGAGACTTGTCAGAAGCACAGAAAAAACTTACATCCATAAAAACTGTCAGATATTTCCACTTGGTTGTTCCACACTTGTGCACAATTCCGTTTTACAAGCAGGCGTGTAAAAACTAGCACTGATAAAAGGTTTAGGTTTGGTTTTTTTTCCACATTTTCTCTCACTAACCGACTATAAATGTTTATACCAACATATAAGGCCATATACAAAATATTAGCTAAATGTCTTTGAATTATTGAGGCCAGTGAAACAGTCTCATTTCAGATTTGTGTTCTTCACCTACTGCAAAGTCAGATATCTGACTTTTTTGGGAGATGTATTTCATGGATAGTTAATTATGCAATGCAGTATGAAGAACTGATGCAGTAAGAATGGGTGGAACTCCTTTTCTGCAAAATTCCCTACACCCCTGGGGTGTTCCATGGAATTAAATTAAATTTGAATCTTGAAAGTAAATGAGATAACTTCCCAAATTCTCTTGATTATCAAAAAACCTATTAACAAACTTTAGTTTTGTTAAAAGAAATAATAACAGAGTTCCATTTTCACAGCATTAATTTTTCAAGTCTGGTTATATCATCAAATTATAAGAGTACGTAGACTTTCTTAACTCCCCACACACGTTGTTACACTTCAAAAGAAAAAAAAAAAGCTTTTATATGGCTGTGATTGGATGAGTAATTAGAAATCCACCTTCTGAGCTTCATTTTTAAAGTTGGTGAAGTTGATGTATAACAAATAAGTCTTAGCATAGAACCACTGAACATTGCAGAGGCATACTTCAACAGCAGATCTAACTCTGCTGACAGAAAGAAATAAAATAACATAAAATAATCACAAAAGGGTTTGGGTGAACAAGCAGCTGGCTTTGTTAACTACATAGTTGCTGACAAAGCCAAGTATCTGTTTTCGCAACCTGTCTTCTAAACTAATAGTTTACCTAAACTAACCACTTTCTTGGTTTTAGGATTCATTTTCCTTATCAATTCTGATAACATGAATTTGATCTGTGTAAGTAGATGAGAGAAGTTCCCTACTTTTCTACGCTATAGAATGGGAACACCACCAAGGTTTGTGAAGCGACCCGAGTTACACTGGTGCACAAAGTATTAGTATTATTAGTAGTATCCTTAAGAATTTTTCTGCTGCCAATACTGTTTTTAATTTGCATATTTATTTGAATTTGGAAGCTTTTCTAACTTTATATGACATTGAGGACTGCCCTTAATCACCACTGTTAACCAGGTGGCGCAGACCAAGCAGAAAATAGCAGAGCCAGCAGCCAGCTATGCCTCCTGAAAGCTTGTCTGTTATTCAGTAATATTTGGCTGAACAGGTTTAGTAAGAAGCAACAGTAGGGTTTGATGGGAAGGCACATCTTTACATCCAAGCAAATATAATGAAGTCAGTTTTTGATGTGAGTTTGCATAATACTTTGTTCCTATCTTCATCAAGCAGAATAACGCTAAAACAGGTGTGACAAGTATCAAGAAACTGCAGTTTTCATTAAACAACCTAGTTGAAAAATACAAGAATTAATGCCTTTAAATCTGGTTTAACAACATTTAGATCTTGTTGTATTATACACTGTAAATAATTTTGGTCATAAATTCTAATAGTTTTTGTGAGTGAATTATTTGTAAATATATTCCCAATCTTTGTCTAGTTCTATAGTAATCATATCTTACTCAGAAAATAATTACTTGATTTCTTGCAAATTCTATCATCACCAGTATAAATTATTTTTAAACCATTTTGTCACCCTCTAACAATTGGTACTGTAGTCCGATTCATGGTACCTTTCTGCTGATTTTCAAGTATTGCCTACAAAAAGGGGAAAAAACACCTTAAAATATGCAATGTATCTAAAATCCTTAGAGGACCTGTCTATCCTGTAATATCTATGCTCAAAGCCTTTTGAATAGACATAGATACATATATATAGATATATATATAGATACAGATATAGATATAGATATAGATATAGATATAGATATACATATACATATACATATACATATACATATACATATACATATACATATACATATATGTTTTAACTAGTTTCAGAGGCTAGGGGAAAAAAAACCAAAAGCTCAACCAAGTTTTAAATTCATGGGGGTTTATGTCTATGTTTTTTACTATGGCCCTCCTAAACTGATATAAAATATTGAGATGTCAGGGAGTACAGCCTCTTTTTATTAATAAAAATGAACAAACAAACAGCACTTTAGAATTTGTGAACTTTTAAAAAGAATTCCTGAAATATTGATGCAAGGAAACCAGAAATTAGACAGATTAAACAGATGCCACCTGTTGAATGCTTACTCCTGGTAAAGTTTGGAATTCACAAACATTGGTCTTTTGTAACCTAAAATATGGACAAGGAAAAAAAAATGTCTGCGATATAAGAATTTCTAGTTTTAAACATGTGGAGTTACACCTTGCATTTTGAAGCAAGCTGTAAGGGTATATACTACACATTTTCTAAATGCGAGCATGTCTTCTGTAACTGTGACAAAACAGAGAAAATCAGAAGGACTTCAGTTTAAGTCCTTCTTGTTCATGAGAACAGTGTGATCTTTTTTATGTCTTTTTATTCTGGTTACTACTATGTTGACACTTGCAGCATCACTACCACTGCCAACAGAAGTTACAGAATCATCATTATCCTTTGCAGAATCCAGTCTTTTGTTTTACTCGCACCAAGATAAAGGCAGAAAGAAATGGAAAAGTATGTCTAAACCTGTTTTGTAAAATGGAATCTAATCCCCCCTCTCTGACTTCTGCAGATTTGGTTGCAGCTGAAAATGGTCAGCATTTACCTGAAGGCATTCAAGACAGAAACTGAATAAGCTAACTTTAAATATCTGTAGTGCAGACATCTGTGTTTGTCACCATAAGCTCCTTCTCTAACGTTGATGGAGAAGGACACTTTTAAAGAGCAATTAACCTGATCTATCACAAATCTCCACTTTAGGGTTAAATGAATTATGCCTCAGGGTGCCTATTTCTCTCTGTTGACTACAAAAGAGTGTTGAGTGACTGGGAATTTCGTCAGTTTAATCCTGTATTGGATATTTAAGTGAGGAATAGAAAAGTGAGAAAGCTACAAAAGGGCAAGGGAATAGATAACAGTACAATTCTGGCACTCATTGGGTATTTGAAACACTGGTCTAAGCAACATAGTTTGAATAGTTTTGCATGTTTTAAATATCGGTGTTCAAATTTATACATTCTTTACAATCATATGTGTATCCAAATGAATAAAAATGGATTTGTGACATATAATTGCACACAGCTCAGTCTATGTTATTCAGTAGACTACAATGGGAAATTGATGGAGTACTGTTCAATGGGATATATTTATGCTGGACATGGCTCTGCCCCCAGTTGCTGGACTTCGATTGGTTCAGAGGAACTTGAGACAGTTAATCTAAACATTTGTTTGAGCAATTATGTTTGTTCAACCGATCAATGACTTGGATTTCTATTACAGCACATTACGGACACAAGAAATAAACAAGCTTGATGGACAAATATTACTTTAAAGTATTGATGATTTCCATGTAAATTAAAATTATATGGCTGAAAGGGAAATAACTACTCTGGAGAAATATTTGGCATTCTGCCTGTTTATTTCAAATATTTAGACACCAAACAAGGGTGTCACGGTGATTTAGAATTACATCTGCAACTTTTCTTTGATGCTGTGGTTTTGGGAATTAGTAAACACTGCTTAAGAGTTGGTCTTGGGACTTTGGGATGATGCTGACAGCGATGAAGCGAGGTAGCACTGCAGCTAGGAACATGGAAAAGCTCGAACTTTCCAATTTAGTTCTATAAAGAATGTGACAGCATTTATTTTGAAGCAATACTTCTAGCTGATTCACTGCACATTTACATGGCCCTCAGGACTAGTTTTTTTGCTCATCTCGCTAGTCAAACTTATGTAGTTTGATGATGGTAAAAGCAAGGGAGTAAAATGGAAAATTCTAATTATTGTGAATTTTTAAATCAACAAGCAAAAATCAGATCTTTATTGTAAATTTCAGGAAAGTGATAAGAGCAACTTCATACTAAGTTAATTAATTGTAAGAAGGGTACCATCTTGTGAACAAAGAAATTAGATCTGCTAAGTAAAGAATTTGATTTTAAAGGTAAAACCATGTGAAGGGTAGCCACTAAGATGTTCTAATTTTAGCATTCTATTTCCTTTCCTTTTCTTTTCTGCACTGTTTATTTTCATATTTAATTTCTACAATCCTTTATTTTTTTTTCCCTAAGTTGAAATGTGCACACAGTAAGAAAGTTCTTCTGGCACCAAAACCCCCTAGCTCTGTTAGTGACAAGAATACCATTAGTCTGGTACGTGTAATTACATAATTTTATGCTAAATGCTTTTTAATATTTACTTTAAGTCTCCCTCTGCTAAATCCTTAATCAATCATTTCTAGAAGCAGAAAGCTAAACCTACTGAACACTAGCAAAACCTTCACAAACTATTGTGGAATCTACAACAAATTAGTAACTGATTTGTGAAAATATGCACATGGTCTATAAAGTAGCAAAGTGGGATGGTCTAGGTAGTGCCATATAAACTACGGTGAATATTAAATGGAATAATAGATGGTGAGACAGAGTTTTATTGACATGCTTTTAATGTATGCTTCTTCAAGGAACAACTTCTATTGTAATAAATGACATATCATTCACAATTGACCAAAGGATGAAAAGGTGTAGTCAAAAAGTGTAATAGTGGAAAAACGCAGTTTTGAGTATAAAGAGTATTTTGTAAAATTGTTGCACAGGAAATATCTACATGAGATATGAGAAAAAGACTAGCAATATTAGAAAACAGCTTTATTAATATTTATGTAGATCAACATTTGTTTACAGATACTTCAAACCAGCAGTTATCATAACTATAATCCATAAATCTATTTCCACTGATGTAAAAGGTAAAACTTCTACTGAAAACAAAGAGTAGTAATCATCCCTGTGTTCCAAGTATTTCTGTTTACATTGGATCACTTCAGTGACAGAATATGTGAAACAGAATCTGAGATGGAAAGCTAATTGAAATATTTTGATTTGAAGACACCTCTTAGATACTACTTCCATCTTAAAACCTGGGACAGAAAAATGAATAACAAGGATGAAAAATCCACAGATTTTTTATTTCCATTTTGTTATTCCTCATTCATAGTCCATGTTTATTTTCTTTCTACACGTTTCCACTTTCTGGTTTACTTTTGAACTTGACTTTTCTATTTTTCATTTTTGTCTGTGTTGTATTGAAAAAAAAAAGAGTCATAGTTAGGAGAAGAATGTCCCAGTTTCTTTGTTATTGCTTAGTCTCCTGGAATCTCCTTCCATGTAACTTTTGCTAAGATTTTCTTTACATATTTAAAGCTTTTTGCTACAGCACATTTTGTCTACAAATGTCCCACTGAAACTGATGTACATTTACTCTTGCATACACAACCTCATTTTCTAGTGAGTTAGTGATCATTCAAGGGTAATTATTGTTAACATTTAGTCTGCTTGTTCTTGCAATTTTCTGAAAAAAACTTTAAACACTCAGTGAATTACCTTTATTTTTCCAATTTTTCCTGTAAATGATCACAGGATAGAAAACATTTCTGTGATCATTTTAATCCCATATTTGACAAGCCTCATTCTCAGGGCTAACGACAGATCTTTTGTGTTTTTTGTAATTGTTATTGTCATGATTACATTTGTGTTCTCTTTGGCATTTTGCAGGACATTTGACGTGTTCCAGTTGTAAGCATATCTGAATGACCGCCAGGAGAAAAAGCCATAGAAATTTAAGAATATTCTGTTCAAAAATTTATTCCTTCTTTCCTTATAATTTTGCTCAAATTCCAGAATAATCTCTTGATTGTGAACCCTGACTGAAGAAAAACACTCGCAAGGAGCTCAGAAACAAGTATTAAGTCTTTTTGAGGTGAAAGGGAGATCCCATTCTAAACATCCTGATTTTACTCATGCGTTGCATATGTATTCACTGTACTCTTCAAGTATGTAGAAAGGCTGATGATTATTCTAATACCTAAGTCCTTTAATGGTTTAACACACAATATTCACTTTCATTGTCAAATGTTCCTAAGTGCTATAACAGCAGCATCTTCCCTTCGATGTTATAGCTCACATTGCTACCACAAAACATTCAAATCTTCTATTTAATTCTCTGACTCAAATTAAGACAGTTAACATTTTAAAATATAAAAAATGGATATCGAAAGTGTGTGTAAGATATTAACAGCTACAAGAAGAAAAAAGACAGTGTAAAATATTAAACTATTATCACAGAATATACTTTTGAGAGCAGTGATTGTTTCTGTAGGTGGAAATATTTATTTAGTATGTGCTAAATTACTTAAATAGAAAACATTTTTGTACATTAAATAAGCTTGCCCTTTTTCCCTATAGGGCTTATAATAGAATTAAAAAAAATAAAAAATTGGTCTCTCTTCACCTGCATCCTGAAGTTCTACTGATAGGAAATTTTGTTTATGGACAGATGAAAGAAAAGCATTTTCTGAAGAAGTGTCTAAACCTATGCATCAATATGAGCACATTAAGAAGTCTAATGTGAAATAAAATTACAGACACAAAGACCAGCTTCAGATTGTGTCATTTTCTTTTTCAAATGTAATCCTGTCACTGAGGCAGTATCTGATATAATTTAATTTTCTGAATATTGACATTACTACAAAACTAAGGCAAATCAGAAGCATTCAAACTTCATAAAATCTGTTCTGGATAGATTTTCAAGTGAAGGCAAATTGTTTGCAATGTTGTACATTTTGTACATAGTTACAAACGGTGCTTTTTTAACTACTATTACTTCTTATGCTGCTGTCTGCTGCACTGGGTTTTATCATTGTCCCAGGAACGCAACTGAAATTGAGAAGTGCATGTAATGTGGGAAGTTCTAAGATAAAGGCTCCATCTTGGATCCAAATTAAGTAATTTTTATATCGTAGCGACATAAGAAGGTATAAGGATGCTACCACTTTCAGTAGCCCATAAAAAACACTAATTTCTATTTTTTCAGGACTAGTAGTTTTTTCTTTCTTTCACACCCATGTTTATTTTCCCAGACTATTTTCATGTTCTCACAGTTAGAATATAGCAATTACCGACTCTCAGTTTTTGAGGAAGTTTTCGCTTTCTCTTAGACTATTTTTCACTTTTTCAGATGATAAGTTGCCATTGCAGTTCCTTGTTTTTGCATTTATTAATAGTATCTCAAGATGTCTCTAGCTCCCACATACCCCGCTACACTTCAAAGGTGACAGCTGCACTTCTCAATGACGCTTCTGGTTCACAGGGCGTGTTCCTAGGCTCACAGTTCTCAGGCTGGCAGGCATTTTCTCTGTCAGTATTTTTCAGCAGACATTTTCTTCTCTTCATTAATTTTCCACTTCTAACTATGCTACCTTTGTGAGTGCTCACATCACAGGTGTAAATAACTAATGACAAGGACTTTATACAATAAACAAAGGAGTATCATACAAGATTGAACGGTATTCTTTTGCACATTGCTTTCAAGCATATGGAGTTCCTCCCTAGTAAGAGGTTTTAATGAGATTCATTCCACAAAAATAAAATAAGCCATGTCACAGGTGTGTTAGATATCTACATATGAGCTATTTCAGTTCCTCCTGTTTCCCAGCTCCTGAGTTCATAGTTTAGCTTGATTTTTTTCTCATCTCTATACTGTGTACTATAAACAGTATCAGCCCTTATATAGCTGTGTCCTATATTTAGTGAGAAGGAAAATTGATTAGTTGTTCAGGAAATAGTGGCTCAAATTGCATTCCTGTTTGGCATATAGTATTGGGACCTTAAATTTTTTCACTTTAAGTAACACCGTGAAACACCTCACATGCACCTGTAATATGCTTAGCAGTGAGAGCTTTTTTAGATATAGCAAAAAAAGAGGAAAAGTAAAAATTAGACTGTAAAGATGTTGAGAAGCGTAACTTGAAATGTGATCATAATCCAGGTACAATCTCTGTGTACTGGAATACTATATATATGAAATAATAAAAAAGTTCTCTATAGAAAAAGTATTAAAAATTCACTTATTTTTATTTTCATAAAGATAATGAGCTGTGGAATTCCTTTTATTTTTATTGAAATAAGTAATTTTAAGTATTCATTAAACTTTTACAAAATGTATTAAGTTTTTCCTGTGGGCAACATTGTTCAATAGTCACCTGCTATCTTAGTCTCTGTCAAAGTTAAGATACATGGTTAGATAAACCTGGTCTAATCCATTATTGCAAATCCTGTATTCCTATGGCTTTTTATTTCCTGAGTAACAATAACTTTGAACTGGATAGTGCAATTTAATGCCTACTTCCCTTGTTATTTGGAATGAATAACACTCAGTATAACAGGCAAGTCTTACAAAGAGCTTTTACTTCTGAGTAGTGAAATGATGCACTGACATGTTCAGTAGTGCATAGACTTCGCAACTGACACATTAATAGTCTTTAAATGTAGAAAGGTCTGGTTGTACATCCATTTCTGAACCTGAGATGTCTTTCCAGTATAAAGACTTATTTTTCAGAACATATATTGTTAACATTTACTAAGCCCTAGTTTTGTTGTGGTTGGTTTTTGTTTGATTGG
This sequence comes from Cuculus canorus, assembly GCF_017976375.1. Lineage (NCBI taxonomy): Eukaryota > Metazoa > Chordata > Aves > Cuculiformes > Cuculidae > Cuculus > Cuculus canorus. Next base: position 28,387,862 of record NC_071403.1, read on the forward strand.
TTATTTTGGTTTTTTTTTTTATTTAATTTCTGAATTCTCTGTCAAAGTTGTTAACTATGTGTATAAAAGCACTGATATTTTAGCAGTGTTGAGCATCTGAGGCTACCACGAAAAGTTCCAAATCTTAACTGTCTCACAAGGCATATCTTTTTGTGGATATTGTAACCATATTTGTAAGCATAACATGCAAGATCAGCTTCAATAAGTGGTAACATCACAATATTTCTGAACTATGTTATGAGATTATTACATTTAGAAATTTCAAAGGCCACATTAAATATGTTTAGAGGAATAAGAATAGCTAATATAAAGACAAAAAAAGTATTTTCTTCCTAATTTGCCCTTGTATCAGCCACGGATAAAATGGGTAGGGCTGCTCTACTTATAAAAGTTCAACCTCATCTACGTTAGAAGAAGACAGAGTTTCTATGGGGCCAAAAAAGTATGGCAGAAACACAGAGACAAGAAATTATAGATTATTTCTTCCTAAACCTCTTGCTGTTAACATTATAAAGATTTACCTCTTGTTCTCTGCATGCAGGTTACATGCCTAGGTTTCAAAGGCTCCTTTTATATACTGTATATCTCAATTATCTACCAGTAATGCAGACTGGCTTCTGGTTCACAGGGCCAAAGAATATTGTTGTTGTTAATAATAGAAGTAGGATTTAAGTATTTATATTATTATGTTTATTTCCTGTTTTGTGAGGCAAATAGGACAACTAATTATACTCTGTAATACTAGGATCAATAGCAGAATGTGACAAAAAGACTACTTCTGGCCTAAGAAGACTGGAGAGCTGCACGGAAGAGAAGGACCTGGGGGTGCTGGTTGACAGCCGACTGAACATGAGCCAGCAGTGTGCCCAGGTGGCCAAGAAGGCCAACGGCATCTTGGCTTGTATCAGAAATGGGGTCACCAGCAGGTCCAGGGAGGTGATTCTCCCTCTGTACTCAGCACTGGTGAGACCACACCTCGAGTACTGTGTTCAGTTCTGGGCCCCTCACCACAAGAAGGATGTTGAGGCTCTGGAGCGTGTCCAGAGAAGAGCAACAAAGCTGGTGAAGGGGCTGGAGAACAAGTCGTACGAGGAGCGGCTGAGAGAGCTGGGGTTGTTTAGCCTGGAGAAGAAGAGGCTGAGGGGAGACCTTATTGCTCTCTACAACTATCTGAAAGGAGGTTGTGGAGGGGAGGGAGCTGGCCTCTTCTCCCAAGTGACAGGGGACAGGACAAGGGGGAATGGCCTGAAGCTCTGCCAGGGGAGGTTCAGGCTTGACATCAAGAAAAAATTTTTCACAGAAAGGGTCATTGGGCACTGGAACAGGCTGCCCAGGGAGGGGGTTGAGTCACCTTCCCTGGAGGTGTTTAAGGGACGGGTGGACGAGGTGCTGAACGGTATGGTTTAGGGAGTGTTAGGAATGGTTGGACTCGATGACCCAGTGGGTCCCTTCTGACCTAGTGTTTCTATGATTCTATGATTTTTGAGCTAAATATAATATTGTTACTAAACAGAAAGAAAAATAGCAACAAACTACTTATTTTTTTCCTAGAGCTTAAGATATATTTTCTATCAGTACTGAAGTATATCAGAAGACAAAGAACAAAACAATTGTTCTCTAAATATTAAACAATACATCTGTGACTTATTTTGTAAATAGAATGCATATGTTCTTGACCTTTTCTAGCTGATATTCCTTGAATCAACTTTGAAGAAACAATTTTAATATGTATTTGCTCCAAATAAAGAAAGAAAATGTGTGAGATTTTATGGACTGGACATGGCATGGTTTAAAATGCCTCAGAGCAGGTGATTCTGAAATTTGCGCCTGCGCCTCCTCCACCAGCCAATGTTGGGCAGTGTTACAGGGGTGATTTGTGTCACTGATGCTGTGCTGGTGATTCCAGAGAGTTCTCTTTAAATGGGACACCACAGAGAAACTAAAGAAGAGAGTGAAAATGGTACTGACAAAAATTAAGTCACTGGTAAAATTAAGGTCCAGATACAGCAAATTACTATCTTCAACTTCAGCTGAAGTTGCTGTGACTTATAACGTGTCCTTTATTAATGTTAAAATAGCAAACGGCTCATTAACCTTTCCTTAGTTGCAGAGCAACACTGAGCAGCTGCTAGTTTTCTAGTCCTAGTCTACAGTCTATGCTGGTGAAGAAAAGTGGGTTTACTTCCTGGTGAATATCCTGCAAAGGATCCCTACCTCCTGACATGGAATTGTTATGAATTTCATGCACGTTGCTATTTTCAAGCACCATAAAACTATAAAAAAATCAAAAAGAAATCCTCACCTACTTCTTAGGCCAGAAGTAGTCTTTTTGTCACATTCTGCTATTGATCCTAGTATTACAGAGTATAATTAGTTGTCCTATTTGCCTCACAAAACAGGAAATAAACATAATAATATAAATACTTAAATCCTACTTCTATTATTAACAACAACAATATTCTTTGGCATTTTAAAAATAAAAATATTTTTAGAAGACAAAAGGATATTATGATGATCTGTAGAATACACAGCTTAATTTCTCCATCAGTAACTTCTACACCAAGGTCAATTGCTTGAAATACTCAGGCCTGATACATTGAGGCCAAGCTAGAATACCGAGAATTTTTTTTAGCTTAAAATCTGTCAGTTTACTAACCTGTTGTTGAACTTAAACAGATCTTTGAGAAAGGGACAACAAATCTACCAGAAAAGAAGAGTTAATAATGAGCTTACCATCAGCTTCTCCATGAAGAGTAGATTTTGGGGTAACATCCAACATTTATTCACTGCACAATGATTTCATGTTGCATTATCTATCCCCTCAAGTTATCACATAGTTATCTTTATCACAAACTTGAGATATGGGAAGGATGGAATTTGTTAAAAGGATTTTGCTTTTAATACTTTGACTAGCTGCAAGAAGGTATTCAAGGTATTTTTGTGTACACACAAAAAAAATTATATGTACAAATGTTGACTGATAATCAAACACTCCATGTTTGAGAAACACAGGTATAATGCCTTCCATTGATGTCATCTTATCACAGAAAACTTCAAGTATCTCAAAATGAATCCCAGTGATCAAAAAGAATACAATTCTGCTAAGACGACTCTGGTTCTTTGCATAAATAAGTTCAGTAAAACAACTGATTTTCAACTTTACATTCCAGTGAATGGAATGTGAAATATCAGGTCGGGTTTATAGTGTACGTGTCTCTGTGGCCAAGGGATTTGTGCACTCTGAAACTGTAGGAGCGCTCCTGACTGCGTATGTACCCAAAGGTTTCAAGTCATGCTTATTTTAGCAAGGGTCCTTCAAACTGCTAGTGACCCCTGGGCCCACAGCTGCAGTTCAAGAACTCTCCCAAAGGTAGTTCTGTGTGTGCCCCAATTCAAGAACTTTCCATGCAGAGAACAGTGCAGATGTGCCGACACCCCTCCTCATATGCTAATAGAGAATGAAGCTCCTCTGTAAGTGATATGCATCAAGAAACATGTGCACGCCTGCTGCACCATGGGACTTGTTTCCTGAGGAAACATCCAGTGGACTCTTGTGGTGATTATTTTTATGCTACATTCCTCTTTTTCTGCTACTTGTCTTCTTTTTCTTTCTTTGTACTTATTCTCTCCTTAAATCTATTTTTTTCATCTTGGCACTTTTGGGTGAATTTGGTTGTACCCAAGTTCTTGTTAACTCTGTTGCTTACTAAGCCCTAGGTGGAAGATTGTTGCTGTAAAATGCAGTTGGTTTGACTGAGATTGAAGTAAAGAGCTGTAACTTTCACTGCATTCAAAATATATATTGGAATTTTGAGTAGCCCCCTGGCATGGTTTTCGTCACTCGTGACTGCCACAGAAATGTATAAAAGCAGCTTACCTCCTCATCCTGCCGAGCAGATCCACTGGGGACAGGTCGTAACATCTGGTCAAGTCTAAGAAGTTCTATATTTTTTTAAGTCATACCTCCAAACTGTAGAGAATTGTTTGGCTTGTACCATTGAGGATTCTCTTGGGTCCTGGAGAAAGAACCACACATTAGCATCAGTCCTTTAATAACTGTTAACACTAAAAGTATAAAACCTTCAGTAAACAAACCTTTAGATCATAAGGCACTTTAGCTTCCTAAAACAGTGCGAGAATGAACAAATTAAGACACACAGACAATAAATAAATTTCCTAAAAGAAAAAATGAAGAAGGCTGTTTCAAATACTGGGACAAATTTATGTAAGCTTCAAAAATATATGTGGGAAGTGGATGTAAATGGGTATTTTAAAGACTTTATTGTCTTTGGGATCTCTTACTACACTCTCCGTAATCAACTAAGATCCTGACCTTTTCTCTCAGATTTTAAGAAAGCAATATCATTGACAAAATCTCTGAATGTAAACACAATAGTGATTTTTTTTATTCTTTCCATTCATTTAATTGTCAGGTTTAGTAATTATAGATTCTGAAATTTTACTCTAGTCAGTTACTATGGGCAGTATATTTGACTTTTACTTAATAGCTTTCTACTCAAGATCATTCCAAGTGTCAATCCCTTTTCTTTGATTTAGTAAAAAAAAATTGTCCTAGGAATTACCCTAAGCATTAACTAAACTACGAAGAGAAGAGAAAAAATGTAAAGATGCCTGTTTAGAAATGAATTATAAGGGTAAAACAAGGTCTTTCTGAACACTGTTTACTTTAAAGAATAGTTAAGATCTTGTCCTTTGAACTAAATCCATACTACTTTTTGCATGCTGTGTAATTTAACAAATTATAGGTTCGGTGTACCAGTCAGGGATGTTATTATTGCATGAAAATACACAAAAATAATGATCCAAAGTATACACACACACTCACTCACAAAAGGAAATCTCTCACTCCAGGATGCCCAGAAGATAATATTGCTCACCCAAAGGGGTGACGACTCACTCAAGGATATATCCAGAAGAAATAATCACTCACCAAAATGAAGGTGAGGGCACTCGACCCTAGTAGGTTTCTTTTGATGGTGTCCCAATACCAAGAGGAGAGTTTCTGGTCACAGACCTGCTGTTCCAAGAACCACTTAAATAGGGTGTCTAGTAGGGAGCCCCATGTTATAGCCTGCTCAGCTCTGAACTGTGGTGATCTATTGGCTGTTGTCCAGAGTCTCCTCTGGACTGAGGTGCCCCATTGACTGAGCACTCTATCTGTTGAATGAGGGGTCCCATCTTCCTTATTCCCACCACTGGAGGGAATGTGAAGGGGGTGGGATGCATGTGAATGTGTGCTCCTGCCACAAAATCACAGAATGTTTTGACCTCTGACTAACCCAAACTGACAGGCTATTGTGAACAATGAAAAGCAAAGGATTAAAATGTTCCTTGGCTCTGCAACTGAGTGTTTTTATCTAATGTTTGGTTTTCTGCCTCCCAAATAACAAAATCGTTAGGCTATATTTTAAAAAACAGACATTTAAGGATGTCACATAGACAATCATGTCACCTAATTTTGCCTGTACAACAACATAGTACTCAGCGATAATTCCACACTCAAGTAATGTTATAGCTTTGGAAGCAAAATGGTCTAATCATACAAAGTTATTCTTGTAAGAAAGTAGATTATTTAAAAGGATTTACAGTTGCACTTGCAGATACACAGAATTCTTTTTCTTCCTTTAAAATTCTGTACAAAAGCTGAAAATAAATAGATCTTTGTAACTTTTTCTCACCCAGGAAAATTAACCAAAGAATATGGGACTTCATATTATTAAAAAAAAAAAAAAAGGAGAATGAAAACAATGAGATAATACAGATTTTAGCTTTAGGTTTGGAAGAGCTCCAGGACTGAAATGAAAATTCAGGCAGATTAAATATCTGGAACTTAAGGAGGGGATCCTTGGTGTAATTCAGAGACACATATTTACAAAATCACATGCACCAGAGTTCCTAGGCTACACTAGCGAATAAAATGAGCTTAGGGGATTTACAGCTCTCTAATGTCCTTATCAAAACTCCTTAATCAAAAGCCCTTAAGCAATTCATCTTCTGTGCTGGGCGCGCTAGACACAAAATTGAAAAGTGGATTAATGAAAAGGTACTGATTGGTTTTGATTTCTGACATATTTCTTTAAAGTTCTCATCTAAAAAAATTCTCTTCAGTTTATATTAGCAGTTATTTGTCACTTACTGAGTACTCAAGTTCAGAACAAAACAAACAAAAAGAGTCCTTATCCTAGGATTCTTCAAACCCAAATCCTCACTGCTACAAGTAAATACTTTACCATTAATTCATAAGCTTGTGTAAGCATAAGGTCTAATAGTCTAGCAGTCTGTTTAGGTAAGTTGAAATAATTCCCTAACTGTATTTTGAGTCCGGATAAAGTGAGTTGAGCAGACTGGCCTGAAGCGAGGGACAGGTTTTCTATGGAGTTGCTCTTGAAATACAAACTGAAAAAAATACATTAAAAAGCATTAAAGAGAATATTTTAAAACTGTGCATAAATGCCTTAAAAATCAGGAAATTAATTTTCAGTGTTCATATATTCACTAGACACATATTTTAATTATGCAATTAGCTATTATTGCTTTCCATAAGAACCCAGCTCAGTTACTCCTCAGGGAAGATATTTGCATTTCATTCGTTTTTCTAATCGACCAATAATGGTAATTAAGTATGTCTGATTTAGAGGGGGAAAAAACATCTGTTTATCATACCTACAATTCAATTCACATATCTCAAACAGAATTTTAAGGCTACGTTCCTTCATTTCTGTCAAAGCCTATGAGAATTGCTTAACCTTGTTCTACTCCTGAGCTTCAAACACACATCCTAAAAAGCAGGAGATGCTGTTTGGGAAATTGTTGTCTAACAGAAAATGACTGTATTTACTGTAGCTTAGAGTGCCCCTCTGCTCAGTCTTCATATTGCAGTACTCTGAGCAAATAACAGGCAACCTCGAACTGCAGGTGGGTTTTTATGGAGGTTATTGACCAAACACTGTTTTCTGTCCTGTGCTCCTAATGTAAAGCCTACCTTCTTTGTAGACAGTACGCACTGTGGCTTGTAGTGTGCTTACACCTTTTTTCATCCCAGAGACACGAAACATATTCTCTGTTCATCACTGCCAGCAACAAGTATCTTTCGTATCTTGGTTTAATTAGCAGGAGAAACACACCTTTCAATTAGACTGTTGTTAACAAGAAGAAAGATATTTTCTTGTTAGTTTTGTCTTATTCCTGTAACACAATTTTGGCAGTCATTAAAAGCATTTTATTGGGAGGAAAACATTCTTTCTTTTGAAAACAGTCTGGCTGTGAAAATCTCATGCTTACACTTAGAATAAATTAAGGAATATTTACCATTTTGCTTGTCTCACCTTGAAAATCTGAATCCAACAGTTAACAATGAAGAGTGTTATGCCCCAGAAAATGACTATCATTGCTTGAAAAGGTATTATGATCAAAAGGTCCTACCAAGTTTTCCAAACAGCTTTATTTAAACTTAGAGATTCTATGTTGTGTGTCCCAAATTGAGCTGAATGGGAAAAAAAAAACTTAAACCAAATACTTTTCCTTTACATCACATTAATACTGCTACTCTGCATGCAATTGATGGTAGTTCCCTAGTGAAAAACTCCTGAAGACCTTGTTAGAATGTATGTCTACCACCATCATCAACGTAAGGACAGGGAATGGCAACTAAAATCTGGATTTCAGAAACAAAAAAAAGATTGATGTACAATTCGAAATATTTTATGAGGATAGGTTAAAGTTTCATTCACCAGTGTTGAGTTACATGAAAGACAAATTTAAATCTTTTCCTTTTCTTACTTTTAGCACTGTCTTGTTTGTACAGAATAGTGATTTTTGTTCTTCTGAGTGAAATGTGTGAGTATAAAACTAATTTTCTCTTTTGGGTGACAGTCCTCATGACATGTACAGCTTTTCAATCAGTGGAGTTCTACTTTGTTACAGCTTGGAATAGCTAAGAATTACTGTGCAAATTACTGAAACTTAACAAGAGTTGCTGACAGTATTCCTGTGCATAGAATACATGGGCACTATGCGTGGCTAAAGATGTATCAAAAAGTGTTAACAGATAGTCATGACTTCTCAATATGTAGTGTATTGAATTAGAATTGCCCTTGGGCAGTAAAAGTTCCTCTTAATACCCATTCACATCCTCACTGAAGAAAGAAAGAAAAATACTAATTCAAAATTAGTCTTTTGTATAATTTCTACTCATATGCACAACCATATCATAGTTAGTGTTTATTTTAAATCTATGAAGATCTAGTTCCATATCCTGTTGTTAAATACTGAAAATTATATAGAAAAAGCCTTTATCAAGAAAGTCTTTAAAAAGTAAAAGTAAGGATAAAGAACTGAAAACAAATGAACAAGTCCTCTGAATGTGTAGAACCAAAGTACTCAGTACTTGATCATGTTGTGCAAGCCATTAGTTTAAGATGATAGATTTACCTTTTCATATTTTCAGCCTATCTTCAAAAGTTGAGCCATAACTACATACACTGTATAATCTATTTTTTTCAAATATTAGGAAAAATTATATTTATTTTCTATGTAATGATGGTTCATTTCCTGGCTGAGTTTAGCCTATTATGAGCTCTTTTCAAGTGACAAAATTCTTGAATAGTGAAGAAAATGTTTTTTAAAATGCTGATTACATGGAAAAAGCTCAAAAAGTTTATTATACATGTAGCACGTTAAAATGGAATGTTATTCAACACTTCCCTTACTTTCTGAAAAATGAGGAAATAAAAATGATGAATGATAGAAATTGGCAGAACGTTAGTGATCTATTTTTATCCTTGTATTTGTAAAAACATTGTTTACAAAAGATAAATAGATGTCCCTATAATTTTAAATGTGACTGATGACACAAAATCCTATGTGAAGTTATAATTTTTGGTATTGCTGCTTATTTGTCATGTAAAAAATTTGTTGGATCGTCATAGTATATATGACATAATACAACAAAACTATCGTCAAAATAATTTTATTTTCTCTAACTTTTATTTGCATATCACAAAACTAATCCATAACAGAATTTTCAAACAACTGTTTTAAAGCTATAAAAGTGATCAAAATAGTTTCTGTTTTTGTTTTGTTTTTATTTTTAAAGGTGCCAAATTGATATGATAATTGAATTTTTATCTAAACGCTCTAAACCATACATTGCATATCTCAGAATAGCCTTCTCATTGGGTTGATAGAGCTACTGCCTACATCATTTCATTCAAAGATGTTTTACATATATTGATATGTTTTTTATGTAATTTCTATCTTGCATAAAGAAAGAAAAACTATTCTTCATATTCTGCCTAAAGACAATGCAAGACAGAGTTCTGTGCATGCCAGAGGTATATAATGTGATACCAGACAACTGATCTGATACCTCCACTTTAAATAGCTATGTTGTAGAAAACTGATTTTATTTTTCATAGAATCGTAGAATCATTTAGGTTTGAAGGAACCTTAAAGATCACAAAGTTCCAATCCCCTGCCATGGGCAGGGACACATCGCCCTAGAGCAGGATGCTCAAGGCCCCATCCAAACTGACTTTGAACACCTTCAGGGATAGGGCATCCACAGCTTCCCTTGGGAACCTGTGTAAGTGTCTGCCCACCCTCATCATCAAGAATTTCTTCCTAATGTCTAGTCTAAATCTTCCTCCCTCCAATTTATAGCCATCCCCCCACAGTGCTATTACTACTTGCCTTTGTAAAAAGTCCCTCCCCAGCTTTCTTGTACATCTCCTTCAGGTACCGGAAAGTCCTTATAAGGTCTGCCTGGAACCTTCTCCAGGCTGAACGACCCCAACCCTCTCAGTCTGTCCTCATATGGGAGGTGCTTCAGCCCTCTGTTCATCTTTGTAGCCATCCTCTTGACCCATTCCAACAGTTCCATATCCTTCTTATGTTGAGGATTCCAGAACTGGACACAATACTCCAGGTGGGGTCTCACAAGAGCAGAGCAGAGGGACAGCATCAGCTCTCTGGGCCAGCCAGCCATGTTTCTTTTGATGCAGCCCAGGATATGGTTGGCCTTCTGGGTTGCAAGCTCACGTTGCTGGCTCATGTTGAGCTTTTCATCAATGAGCACCCCCAACTCTGTTAGAGTTCTTTCAGGTACCTAGTCATTACAGAAAATTGTTCAGAGAAAGAGTTTCAGTTTCCAAGATCTCATGAAACTTCTTCATTTTTCTTCTTTCAAAAAGAATATTTATTGTACAATTAGGACTGCTATTTCTCTCATTTAGGACTGGAAGAACATGCTGGATTGCCTGTCAGAATGAATAATATTTTAAAAATAAGGAAAACTGTTTGCCATTCCAAAATAGTAACTACTAGAATTTGTTGGAGTGAAAATACAGCAATCATTCCCCTCTCCCTTCCTCCTTAGAACAACTGGAGCTTGCTTGCGATAAAGTATTTCAGGAATCTCATGAAACTGTAATAGACCTTAAAATCCTTATAGCTGTTACAAGACTGTTCCTGCACTGAATATCATCTGGCAGTTATTATACTGTAGTAACATCTTCCTGGTTTTTCCTTTCTGACTGAATGAACATGACTGGTATGGCCACTTGGACATCTACTGGTTTGTATTGTCCAGTAGGAGATCCTGTTTTTTATGAAAAAGTTTTAAACATTAACATGCCTGCAACCTAGAATTTGCTTCCCTCCTCTCCAATATCCTCACAGACACTCCTCTCAAACTATACTATGTAAAGACCTGACACAGAATTTCTCTCTTCTTCTTTCTCTGAGTTCAACAAAGTGCTACTATGAGCAAAGATCAGATGAATTACTACTTTTTTATAAATCATTGCTTTTGTGTTCAATGATTTGCTCCAACAAGCCTGTACAATATGCCAACATCTCTTTATTAGTAATATATACAACAATAATATTCCTGTAATGGAATTATAATGTTATAGCCTAACAAAAAGTTTCACAGATGTTTGACAAATACAATCCTCTGTGCTTTGTCAGCCAACAGTTTCACATTAGTAGATCCTTTTTTCCTTTGTTTTCTTTTGCTTTTCCGACAAACATGATAGCCCATCGTTATTTTTTTCATTTGGTTTTAGTTTTATTGGCTTTATTGTGATGTTGTCATAGTTCATATATTTGAACACAAGATTGTATCTGTAGTAGACATGGTCCTAGATCATTAGCTTGATTGGCAGATAGTTCTCTGCAGAAGAATCTAAATAGTCATTATTTCTTCCTTTCTAAAATGTCCTATCATGTTCCAGTGGCTATTGGTGCATTATGCTTTTAAGTAGCTGCTGTCAGACGGGACTAGATAAAAATGTGTCGTCTTGGTTTATGTATGAAGAAAACATTTATGTTCTTGCTGGAAAGCAGCATTGCCGTGAAAGACCAGGGGGTCCCAGCAGACACCGAGCTGAGCATGAGCCAGGAATATGCCCTTGCACTGAAGGGGACTGTCAGCACGTTCGGAGGCATTCCGCGGAGCACTGTCAGCAGGTCAAGAGAAGTGACCCTTCGCCTCAGCTCAGCACTTGTGGGACACATCTGGTGAGGGGATTGAGGCACGGATTCCTGAACTTGTATTAACAGCAGACCCTTTACTGCACAATCACAGCAGACCCTTTATTGCACAATCAGGCTGCTTTTATGCAACTCTGCTGAATTTCAAAAAACCTTGATGTTATCTGATTGGTTACAAACACCTGTCCCCGCGCTCAAACTTCAGAATAACGGGTCAACCGGTAACTGATCACCCGCTGTCCATGCGCAGTCCCAACTCCTTCCGTGGCCATCAGAAGGCTACAATCGTTTCTTTTATTCTTCTGTTTACGGTACTTTTCGTAGGTGCTTTCCGGGCAACGTTCCCCCACTGTCCGCTTCTCCAGGGTCCCTCCGGTGCCTCTCCAGCTCGGCCCGTTGGCGCCGCGGGGCCCAGAGCGGGGGGAGCCGGGCAGCACCGCGCCCTGCCGCCGGAGCCGGGGGGAAACTCCCCACAATCTGGAATACCGGGTCGGGTCTGGGCTTCCCGGAGAGTCAGGGACATACAAGTCTGAGCAAATGCAGAGAAAAACCGCAAAGATGGTTAAGGGAGTGGAGCATTTGCATATGAAAATAGACTGTGAGCTGTGTCTGTTCAGCCTGGAGAGGAGGCTCAAGGGGGATCTTATCAATCTATGTAATACATAGATCTTATCAATCTATGTAATACTATGAGGGAGTGAAGGAGGTGGAATTAGACCTTTCTTAAAGGCAGTCAATCACAAAATGCAATGGGCAGAAACAGAAATAGAGGAAATTTTACTTGAACGAATAAAACTCCAATTTTTTTACTATGAGAGTGATCAAACTGAAACAGTTTGCCTAAAGAGCCTATGGAGTTTACACGCTTGGAGATACTCAAAACAAAACTGGCCACGGCCCTGAGCAATCTGCTTTAACTACACCTCTGTCAGAAGGGTGTTGGAGTACAGTCTTTAGACTTCCTTTACAGTCTCAGCAATTCTCTGATTCTGTGGAAGATTTCCTGGGCACTAGTTCTGTAGTTTTAATGTTGGAAGGACTTCACTCTTTAAGTCAATTAACATGATGCTTTGTGATAAAAGTAGATGTCCCATAAGATTTCTTTCCCAACTTATTAGAGTCTTCAATGTACTTACGTTCTGAGTTGACATTGTAACTGTTATGTATTTTGCATATACAGTGATTGTACTACGAATGCCTGTAATATTTTAAAAGCCTTACTGTTATTTTTTTAAATGCTTAACTAGCTGACATTATTTCAGAAATAAATTTGTATGTATCTGAGGTTGCATACTTTGACTCCTTACCTTTTCTAACTTACCAACTTTGCCCTTTTTGTGATCTCAATAAAATGGGGTTTAAGAGAGCTCCAGATATCCCTCTCTTTAAATCCTTTATGAAAAGCAATTCTCTTTGTATATATGACCAAATATCTAACCCATGAAGTGTGTTTTCTTTGGTTATGATCCTCTTTTAATGAGCAGTAGCTCAGAATCTGAGTATGCAAAGGATTCTTGTGTGATCTGACATAGTGATAGGTCATAGCAACTTTAAGACACTGAGACACACTTCTAAGACCTCACAGTTGTGTTAGAATAAGCTCTTTTCTTCTGAACATCTATATGTTCACCTTCTGACTTTCAGTGTTCAGTTTAATAAGGGTACTAAAAAGCCCTCAAAATTTTAGTATTCTCTTCTATGCGCAATATATTTCTAGAGTCTTCTTCCATTGTGTGCAATGAAATAGCTCCTACTAAACTCCTTACTTTTGTATCAGCTCCTGAAAGTTTCATAGAGATGTAGAAATACAGGTTCCTGCTTGCCTGGTTCCTAGTAAGATTACAAGTAAAAACAGGTTTTGGTGGTTTACAACTCTGTGAGTTCTCATTTATTTGTAGTGTTCTGCTTACTTAATGAAGGTAACAGTACAAATTTTTTATTTCATGCTTCTGTGTTGCAACTTAGAAAACTCCCTCAGGAATTAGTTGGCCACTTCTAATTTCTTTATTGGCTTATTGTCATGTCTTGAGTGAATAAGGAAGCAAGAATGAGGTCAAGAATACATAGGAACAACGCAGAATCACAAAATCACGGAATTACAGAATGGTAGGGGTGGGAAGGGACTCCTGAAGATCATCTAGTCCACTCTCCTGCTAAAGTGGGTTGACCTAAAGCAGATTGTACAGGAACATGTCCAGGTGTGTTTTGAATACTTCCAAAGGAGAGTCCACAACCTCCCTGGGCAGCCTGTTCCAGTGTTCTGTCACCCTCACAGTAGAAAAGATTTTCCTCACATTGAGATGGAACTTCCTGCGCTCCAGGTTATGTCTGTTACCCTTTGTCCTGTTGCTGGGAACCACTGAAAGCAGTCTGGTCCCATCCTCTTGACATCTGCCCTTTAGATACTTATAAACATTGATAAGATCCTCTTGAGTCTTCTCTTTTTCAGGCTAAACAGGTCCAGATTGCTCAGCCTTTCCTTTTAAGACAAATGCTTCAGTCCACTAATCATTTTTGCAGCCCTTTGCTGAACTTTCTTGAGCAGTTCCTTGTCTTTCTTGAGCTGGGGTGCCCAGAATTGGACACAATACTCCAGATGTTGCTTCATTAGGGTAGAGTGGATGGGAAAGGTAATCTCCCTTGACCTGATTGCTACACACTTCTTGATGCAGCCCTGCAAGGGAAAAATGCAACAAGAGCATCCCTGACGTAGATACAAAGGATTTGACCAGGTAACCTCTGATGCAAAGATTTTCTCTGGCCACTTTCCATGCTGAACCTGGAAGGACTGAAAAGGTTTTATTATATCTAATATAATGCCACATCACAAAGGTGGCATGTAATCTACTTCTTAAGGTCTGATACATTTTCCTTGTCATTGCAGAGAACTTTGCATATTCATTCGCAGCTTTGAAAGGAGTATGCAACATATTAATATCCTGATTGTCTTGCTGTTCATGAACTTGTGAGATAAAAGTCAAATCTGAATTAAAGCCCTCTTGCTGGAAATCTTAAACCCTCACCAAAGCCTCAAAAATAGTAAAATCTACCATTTAAGAGCACAGTGAAGCATATTAGTGTAATCTGCTTGAGGAAAAGAAAAATATTAAAATGATTAAACACACACATAGTCTAAAAATGAATCACACTGATTAAAAAAAAAAAAGAAACCTCAAGATACAGATTCTAGACTCATAAGAGCTGGAAAATGAAATAAAAAAAATATAGCTTTTGAGTTTGCTTCTATTATTTCCGTATTTTTCTGTCCCTTTTCATATTTTAATGTAAATCATTATTTTGGTACACCTTTATTTTTATGGCTATATATAGCGTCAATTACTTTCTTTTCTATTTTAAAGTATGCACTGTTAATATGAGATGGCTAAACAATTGAATACACATAGCATAGATAAATATAGTAAAATTTAATAGTACTTTTAGCCATAACCTGAATCACTGCTTTTGGGAAATTGAATACATTTTGGCAAGTAAAATAACTGCAAAAAACCTAAATTAAATGAAGTTTTTGTATTTCTTTTGGAGTGAATATATCAGTATCACATGCAGTACAGAGTTATTTGAAAACATATATTCAGTTTAATACACTGAGGTTTTTTTTTTTTTCCAAAACGATGGTTTAAAAATTAAAAAAAAAAAAAGCAATGTTTTGGTGAATGTGACAGTTTCTGGAAGAACCCACTATAATTTTAGTGTACAGATTCAAAGTTAAGAAGCAAAATACTTCCACATTTTCCATGAAAATTCAAAATTATCTGTGAAAAATTCTGTCTGCACTGAAGTGAAAAACCCATTAGAAGAAAATCTTTCTTCAATGTTTTCCTCTTAGCTAGCGAAACTGAGTGATCCAAATGGCACTATCAGATGTGTGATACATGTGATCCTCAAATATATAAAACTTACCAATGCCTTTTAAAAATGTCAGAATACTGTGCAACAAGCATTAAAAACTTCTGTGCTATGCTAAACATAGTTGATACACACCTATGCCCAAACGTAGCTAGTGATCAGCAATACGAATTATGAAGTGATATAGGAATACATAGTGATAGCAAGTTCAGTAGAATAATTTTGCGTACTTATTCTGTATTTTTTTAAGGCTTTATTTATCTAAATGAATTTATAAATATCACTTTTTTGGGAATCAAACAAAAGGATATAGTGCTGTGTAAAGAGATTTCAGTACAACATATTTGTCTGATCTTGACACAAGCTTTGTATGTAAATAACTCCTTAAGTTTAAATTTACCAGATTTCTCACAAATATTGTGGCTTTTGTGACAGAAAAACCCAACAAAGCCATGCACTAAAGTATATTTCCAATAAAACTCTCCAATTTTTTTTTTATTTCAGCCTATTTTCAACATACTTATCAATAAATTTAATGATTCAGCATGTTCTTATAAGAGAAACAAATCCTTTATGTGGTTATTTGATTCTTGATTGAAGTAATGGTAGGTATTTAGTAAATGAGCAATACATCAGATGAATTTATAACCTTGGAGAAGTAAAAGCAACATCTGAAGATTAATTATAAAGCAACTTGGCTTTCTTGAGCAAAGTAATAGTGTTAAAACAATTGAATTTCAAATTAAATAAAAACGTGAGTGTAAAATGTAATTTTAAAGTCTAAGCTCTGTAGCACACAACTTAAAAAATTTCTAATTTTGCATACCTCTCTGAATTTACCACATAGCTATAGATTTAGGGTTCTCAGTCATGAACTGTTTTAATTGTTTTGAAAATGAGATAGTTAACTGGTGTGCAATACTATATTAGATAGGATAAACTTGTGGTAAAAACCCTGCTTATAACTGAAATTCAAAATAAAAGCGGATATACCATGAGACCATTTGATAGCTAATAGCATCTATTAAGCATCTGTAAGCATTTAAATTGTCTTCTCGTTTTCTTTTATTTTTTTTTTTCTTTATATTCTGGAGAGTTTCAGTTACTGAAAATATATGTCTTGCATATACATTCTACTCATATAAAATCACAGCATACTGTCTATTTTAAATTATTTATAGAGACTTAGCTAGGGTAGTCATCTTTACAAATGTATATCCAGAACTTCAGCTTAGATGAGTTGAGGTACTTCGAATTACACCAGCTGTGGATCTGCTTCAGAAAATGCTTTATAAAGTTACATTATAAATAGAGGACTTTTCTATCAAGGGATTTTAATAGGAACTGATGGATAAAGAAACAAAAGCATAGTGAGTAGCACTAAGAATACACTAAGCTCTGAGTGTCTACCTTAGTCTCTTTAAAGGCTAGGATGAGGAACTACATTGATTTCAACACTGTTGATGTCAATGCTGAAAAAATGAAGCTGCATGATAACAAATCTAGGTTAGCTTTAAAAGATCTGCAATAAAAAACCCAAATCACCAAAAAAAATATAAAAGAAGTACAAAAGAAACCCACATCAAGTGTATGTACATAAACACAGTAGGTCCCACCTTGGTCAAGCCAGTATCCTGGTATGTCTTCTCATCTTCCTGAGTATAGGTATGAACTGTTTGTACACTTGAATGAAGCTCTCACCCATCATCTAAAACATGCCACAAAGCAGCTTGTTATGTTTGAGCTGCTCTTTCACAAAAAGGAACATCCCATGAGTGTTCCTTGATCATCTTTCCTGAAGGCAGTTGGATTAGATGATCATGGTTTATTCTGTCTGTTTCCCAGGCTATATGCATTTATGTACATATATTTGAGGACTCTTCTCAACCTCTTCCATAGTTTTATTTTTTTCTACAGCTCATTCACAATAATGTAATAATATTTTGAAGAGCTATTCTTCCAGGTCTCAGACAACAAAATATTTCACGTAGAAGAGAAGATATTGTGCCTAACCAAAAATTTGTTACGGTATTTAGTATTCATATAATACTTGCACACTTAAACATCTAAATGTGCAAAGAGTTCAGAAGTGCTATCAATTTATTGTGCTGGCCACTGAATTCCAAGGAGCAATATTTTATCAAAAATCCTCATCTAGGTGAATTAATGAATTAAGCAAAACCACAAATTTTGATCTTATTCTTCTTTGAGGTATACCTGTTCCACACAATGTGTTGAATGTGTTATCATCTTTCTAAAACATGAACATAAAAAAACCAGACTTTTTATTCTTCTAATGTTAGGTAGGTGGATACAGAAAACAGGCTAATCCCCAATAATTCTTTACAATTTTCATTCCAAAAAGGGTGTTGCTTTTTCGATTACTGTTACAGGCAATACGAAGTGGAAAGATGGGAAAAAGATGATAGGTTATATTAAAATGCAATTTTCTCCAGCTATGCTCCCTCAAGAACATTAGTAATTTATCTACTCATTTACCTTTAGTTAGAAAGTATTATGCGATTTTATTTCAAAACACATGACAAGATCAATTACACGACTATGAATTCTACATGGTCAAATGATTTATTGCTGGATCATGCAGTAGGACCTAATAATAGCTGTAATAAGGAAGACTTTGAAATAAGTAAAATATTAAATTGTTTCACCATATGCTCATAATCATAATTTTCTTGCTGAGGGTCATAGTATAGCTACCCTTGAAAGAATGAGACAAGCAGCATAGACTTCTCTGTGAACTGGTGTTCTGTAAGTAGAAAGCAACTGGCACAAATATATTTTGAAACTTGTATTATAGCTAGCCAAGACACTATAATGCGTGAGTTTCCTGGGTGATAAAATACTTTTTAAAGAAGCAAAACTAACGAACAGATGGCAAAAGAAGAAAATAAACTAAGGGTGAAAGTAAGTTGGAGAAAAGAAATCAACAAGCAAATGAAGAAAAAGAAATTAAGAAAGTAAACATCCTGAAGAAGATTAAGACTAAAAATAATATTTTTTCTCATAATTATTTAAAATATTTCAAATTTACTTTCATTTGCTATTATCTGATATTTTCTTTAAAAGTCTGAAGTAGTAATTAATGTAATTTCCAGATGTCACGTCTAATAAATTCACTGGCTTTCTATTTGCTTAGGGAACTTTTTAGTTGACAAAAAAAACCCAGTTAACACCCAAAGTAAATTAAATCACTTCTGATAAAAAGAACAGGTGAATGACTTAGTCTCACCTCTCCAAGAGGCACCAAAAGGTTTACAAAAGGTGTAAAACTGATACCTGAAAACCCTTTCTTTTAGGGGAGAGAAAAAAGTCACCACTTTACCTGGCAGACAGATCAACGAGACTGGACCTCTCTTTCTCCACCAAGAGAGAAAAAGGTTATCTTTCTGGTAAGAATTGCACACCTCTGACTCTGTCAGATGTTTTTCCTAGGAAAATAACTACTAACTCGAGGTTTTTATTGTTACTTTATATATATACATATGCTAATTGTTAGCCAGTTATAAGTGTTCAAGGGCTAACATAGTAAGTGAATTTATCAATGGCATTCTCTAATTTGTTTTAATCTGTCACTTGAATTAAATTACTTACTGCCTCCAGTCTTGCAAAATTATCATGCTGACAGGAATTGCCACAAGCAGCTGCTGGACGTCCCGTCTGGGCTGCAAGCTGCATGTGTTAACCCTATGTGCATCCAGTCTCTAAGGAGACTCTCACAGGTATCCGAATTCTGACTTGTGGCAAAACCACTTATAAACATGTACACATAATCCTTTAGTCATAAACCGTCGACCAGCCACACCTAGGTCCCTCTCTGATGGGAAGCTTAAAAAGCAAGGGGATCTATCTTGAATCTTGAGGCTTGACAGGAGGGGATCTCTCAGACACCTGTCAGAATCTCACCTGTCTAATATGACACGTGTACTATAAATATACTAGGACAGCAAAAAATACCTATGCATCTGGTACATGATAGACCATGAGATAAATACTTGATGATTCCAATGGTAATGTGGGATTGAATTCAATGTCACAGTATGTTATCTGCCATGAAGAGTGACTCATTCTTTCTTCCTTTCCAAGGCAGATTAAAATAAAATAAAGAACTACAAGACAAAATCAAAAAGCAGATAGAGGCAAAATATCAATGAACAATTACACTACAATATCTCTTTTTATTTTCTTTTTTGTTTTTCTTTTTCTTCTCCTTCCTTTATGCAGAAAAAAAACCAGCAATGGCAATTATGGAGAACAGCTAATGAGCAAGAATTTCATAGGAAGTGTGTACTCATATTCCTCTGGCTCTAATTAAAATGGTAATTGGATGCACATAATAGACTGGACCAGCTTTTTTATTCTATTACTTGATGTAAATCTGGAGTAAGTATACTGACTTCAGCAAAATTATTCTGGATTTACAGTGACTTCAATGAAACTGTATTTTTCCTTGCCTCTTTAAAGAATACTCCAGATTTCTTCTGACTATGTCCTGAAGTTCACTTTTGTAGTTTCTTCTTGCTCTGTTTAATTCTTTTTACTATAATTAGAGCTCCTAAAACCCTTTTAAATGTTCTGTGATTTCTTTTCTCTTATGTAGTTCTCAGTCACACAGGGACTTAAATCTCCTGTTTTGACCACTTTGGGTTTGCTGCTTTTTTAACTTTATGCATTTACTTATGCTTACATGGCTTTTTTTTCTTTTTCTTTTTTTTTTTTCAATCTAATGTGACCTACCAAGAATAGATTTTCCCTTTTCCACTCTTGATTTTTCATGAATTATTGAATTTCATCCATTTTTATTCAACTTGTTTCACATTTCCTCCAAGTCAGCTTTTCTTACAGTGCAATATCTTTGTGTTTGCTGACCTCTCTACAGAACCCCATCAGCATTTCAAACTTAATGATATTATAATAATAGTATCCTATGTGCTTTCCAACTTTAACCTTGTTTATCTTACAGCAGTAGCCTCATTTTCTATTATTTGGCCTTTTTGACCTCATTTGCTGCTTCTTCAACTTACTGTGTAAGAAAGAAATGCTTCTAAAACTGTTTTTGTAGCTTTCTTATTTCACTGCTTGTGATTTTATTTCAGTAAAAAAATTCACAAATAAGTACTCTGTTATTTTAGGCATTACCTTTTATATATAAAACTTTATATGTATTTTTTTCCTTATACTGTTGTGACCTCTCTCTAGAAAATGCAAAACCAGAAATCATGTCTACTTTTTCAGTTATTTAACTCATTTATTATTATTTTGTCATATCAGTAAAAAACACTAAGCAATTAGAAGACTCTCTCGCAGTTGTAATTCTGGCTCCACACATGCTGTCATATGCTAATCTGACAACGAAAGTTAATTTAACCATTACTTGAGAGTTTTCCTTTTAAGAACAGAGACACAAGACAAGTATCTCCATCAAGACTTCATTATCGATACCAGCACTGGTATGCTGCAATTTAAAAAATCCTATAAAAAAGAAGAAAGGACCACACAGGATGTAAAAATGATACTTAGCCTAACTGCATCCCCAAATCCAGACTATGTTATTTTTAGCAGACATTATCTCACCTATTTTTTGTTAATTCCCTTATTCTGCAGATTCTGTGTTTTCCCATACCTGTTTCTTCTGGTATTGTATTATTTTTGTGACTGCAAGTTTTCCTTCTGTGTATTGTTATTCAATTATAATCCAATATTATTTACTGATCCACCTCTCCATGTTGAAAATAGTTTATTCTCCTTCTCTTCAAGAGCCTCTTATGTTTGTAAATATTATCTATTATCATTTTCTTCTCTTCCATAGAGCAAATAGTTCCAATTAGTCCAATCTTTACATGTAGATCATGTTTTCTGATCTTTCATAATGCTTGTCCCTGTCATTTGTACCTTATTCTTAATACCAAAAAATGTCATACAAACAAACAGAGTAGAGAAATTGTTCCATACCTGAAGATACACAGAAAGAAAAAAACACAATACCTGAAATTTAGTCATCTGAATCTGTGCTGTTTTCCTTATATTCCTTTTGTAAAAAAGCTGACAGAAGCAAGTATCTTCAGAGAGTGACTGGACATCCTGCAAGAAGAAGCTTGCAATGACTAAAGGAGCCTACGATTACTTCTAGAGAAGTAGATGTTGTCATTGTAGACATTTAAGAATAGATGAGTTGAATTTGACTGTTAGACTTTAGACAATGTTGCAATATACCTTATTTACAATTTCAGCAAAATGACAGCTATGTCAGCCAGAAAAGGAAAGTCAAAGAAAGCATAACCTCTGATAATCAGGACTGGCAAACTGTTAAAAATAGACAAGGGAAGGCTGGGATACTCAACAACCGTCATGGCTTCAGCAAGGAAAAATCTTTAATGACCAACTTTGTGGCCTTCTATGATGGAGTGACCGCATCAGTGGGCAAGGGAAGAGCCTCAGATGTCATCTGACTGGACTTCTGTAAGGCCTTTAACACAGTTCCCCACAACATCCTTCTTTCTACATAAGGAAGATGTATATTTGATGGTTGGACTGTTTGGTGGATGAGGAGCTGGTTGGAAGATTGCATAGAAAGGGTAGTGGCCAACAGCCCAACATCCAGATCAAGAATGGTAAAAATCAGTGTTATTCAATAGCCTGTATTGGGACCAGTACTGTTTAATATATTCTTCAATAACTAAACAGCAGGATCAAACAAGTTTGCAGATGACCCCAAGCATAGTGATGTGACTGACATGCCTGAGGGATGGGATGTCATCCAGAGGAACCTGGACAAGCCGGAGAAGTAGGCCCATGTGAACCTCATGAGGTTCAAAAAGGACAAGTGCAAGGTCCTACCCGTGGGTCGGGGTAAAGCCTCAATAGTGGCTGAGAGTGAAGGCCCTGTGGAGAAGGACTTGAGGATGCTGGTGAATGAGAACTCAACTTGAGCTGGCAAAGTGCACTTGCAGCCCAGAAAGCAAACCATATCGTGGGCTGCATCAAAAGTGTTACCAGAAGGTGGAGGGTGGAAATTCTGCTGCTGTACTCCACTCTTATGAGACCTCACCTGGAGTACTGAATCTAGCTCAGGTGCCCTCAGCAAAAGAAAAACATTGACCTGTTAGAGTCAGTCCAGAGAAGGGCCATGAAAATGATCAGAGGGATGGAACACCTCTCCTGTGAGGACAGGCTGGGAGAATTGAGATTGTTCAGCCTGGAGAAGACTCTACAGAAAACTTATTGCAGATTTTCAGTACTTAGAGGGGGTATATATGAAAGATGGGGACAAACTTTTAGCAGGGCTTCTTGTGATAGCACAAGGGATGATGGATATAATCTAAAAGAGGGTTGATTTAGACTAGGTATAATGAAATAATGAAAACATTTTTTACAACGAGGGTGGTGAAACACTGGAATAGGTTGTCCAGACAGGTAGTAGATGTCCCATCTCTGGAACTGTTTGAGGTCAGCTGTTTTACCACGAGGTGCTAAGCACAAAGTACAATCAGCATAAAAGCCCAAATTCCCAAATGCTCTGTAAAATCAATTTTTACTTAACTTATTAAAACAAAAAAGTTAACAAATGATTAGTAGTGATTAACAACAAGTTAACAATAACAGCTTTAAAGGCAATGTGTCTGATCATTACTACAGGAGAATAAGTATAGTAATTAAGAAAGATACATCACCAATTTTCTTATTATCATCATCCAGATCTGCAGTGGCTGGGAAGTTCCTTTTTGTGCAGTGAAGATTTGGAGAGACTTATCCCAAACCACTTTGGTATGGTTCTGAGCAAATGATTTACATAGTTCTGTGCAAAAGTTTTGGCTGAGAAATGTAAGAATTCCTTTCCATGAACAAAGCCGATATTTACAGTTCAAGTCCTTATTTCATAGAATCATAGAATCATAGAAGAGTTAGGCTTGGAAGGGACATTAAAGATCATCCAGTTCCAACCCTCCTGCCATGGGCAGGGACATCCCACTAGATCAGGCTGCCCAACGCCCTACCTAACCTGGCCTTGAAGACCTCCAGGGATGGGGTATCCACAACTTCACTGGGTAACTTTTTCCAGTGTCTCACCACTCTCATGGTGAAGAAATTCTTCCTAAAGTCTAGTCTAAATCTGCCCCTCTCCAGTTTATACCCATTTACTCTCATCCTAAACCACAAGCCTTTATGAATAGCTCCTCTCCAGCTTTCCTGTAGGCCCCCTTCAGGTACTAGAAGGTCACTGTAAGATCTGCTCTGAGCCTTCTCTTCTCCAAGCTGAACAAGCCTTCTCCAACTCTCTCAGCCTGTCCTTGTAGAGAAGGTGCTCCAGCCCTCTGATCATCTCTGTAGCCCTCCTCTGGACCCATTCCAACAGCTCCTTCTTATGTTGAGGATTCCGGAACCGGACACAATACTCCAGAGGAGGTCTCACAAGAGAGGACCTCGTGTGAGGTCCCTCTCTTGTCATTCCCTCAACCTGCTGGCCACACTTCTTTTGATGTAGTCCAGGATACGGTTGGCCTTCTGGGCTGTGAGCACACATTGCCGGCTCATGTCAAGCTTCTCATCGACTAGCACCCCCAAGTCCTTCTCTGCAGAGCTGCCCTCAGTCACATTATCCCCCATCACATACTGAAAATGGGGGTTGCCCCAACACAGGTGCAGGACCTTACACTTGGCCTTGTTGAACCTCATGAGGTTCTCAGAGGTCCACTTCTCCAGTCTGTCTAGGTCCCTCTGGATCACATCCTGTCCTTCCGGGGTGGCAAGTACACCACTCAGCTTGGTCTCATCACCTAGCTTGGTGTCATTTCAAGTGCAGTGCATCATCCTGATTACAGGCCTTTTGATTAATGTTACAAATAGTAGAGAATCCAGTGACAAGTATGGGTACAGAGAATGACGGTCAACATGCAAGTATGCATCTTGGTCTGTAAAGCAGAATTCTTGACCACAGTAGAAGTGGCTGCAAGTTATGGGTTAGCTTGTATTACAATGGAGCATCAAATATCATCTGCCAACTATTCGTAAGAGAAAATGTTTAATATCAGCATGTTTAAACATAAATAAGTAGAAGAGATATACATAAAAGGCAAATTTTATGCTCAGAATTTTTATATTAATAGAATGTAAAAATATTGCTGACCTTATTCTAAAGAGAAAGGAAAAAAAAAAACCCGCAAAATATTTTTTCCAAGAGTGAAGAAATGAGAAGTTTCGGAAGATAATGTCTGGATTTTCTTGATTTCAGCAGTCCCAGGGGGGAGAAAGGAATAAAAGATGACAAGTTGTTTTATTTTAAACTACAGAGACAATACCTTATATAAATAATCATGTATAATATTAACTATGCATTTTCCTTTTTTCCGATAAATGAGTTCTAACAGCTATCATAATTTCTGTTGTGGGTATGTTCTGGTTTGAGCTAAAGTATAATCAGTTTTCAAACTTTCCAGCTAAGCTTTGTCTAACTAACCTCATTTTATGGAAGTTATCTGCATGTTTTTCAGACAGTGTTTCTCTCTAGAAGTGATAACATAGGGCATTGGTAAGCAGAAATGCCATTGGTTATACTTACTCCTAGAGAAACCAAGGGCATGCTCAGGCAGGTGGAGTGCCATAAGTGTAGGGAGGAGCAGACAGCATAGGTAACCCGAAAGTATTACATCCCATATATGTCACACTGTATAAAACTGAGGGATCATGAGGGTCAAGCCCTCTTCTTTGATGGCCAGCATCCAGTGAGGATCTTTGTGGTGATGAGGGAGATGCAGACCTCACAGTTTTCTCTAAACATACTCTTTTAATCAGCAAGGCATACAGAAGTTCAATTAAGAAAGTACACTGTCTTCTCTGTTTCAAGCAGACTTATACAGCTCTTCAGTTCCGAAACTAAGCAGACGGGATATTTTGGGTTGTCTATTTCAGACACACACACTCTCATTCCCAGGCATTTTTTTCCAGCCTGACTTTCTCACATGCTCCAGATTCTTGTTGGGAACACCTGGTCTTTTAATCATGTTTATTCTGATATGCTTGGTACCAGCTTCATGCTTTATCTTAGTCCCAATTAATCTTCCATGTACCTGGCATTGCTCTCACAGATCCTGTCTGTCTTTTTGTCTCTGATCCCAGATTTGTGCCTTCCTGAATCCAGCTCCCTCCTGCGACTGAGTCCAGCTTGGGACCTTTCCCCTGTGCCGACTCTGCAGCATCAGTGGTGATGTAGAATCATAGAATCACCAGGTTGGAAAGGACCCACTGGATCATTGAGTCCAACCATTCCTAACACTCCCTTAAACCATGTCCCTAAGCATTTCATCAACCCGTTCCTTAAACACCTCCAGGGAAGGTGACTCGACACTTCCCTGGGCAGCCTGTTCCAGTGCCCAATGACTCTTTCTGTGAAGAATTTTTTTCTGATATCCATCCTGAACCTCCCCTGGCGGAGCTTTAGGCCATTCCCCCTTGTCCTGTCCTCAGTCACTTGGGAGAAGAGGCCAGCTCCCTCCTCTCCACAACCCCCTTTCAGGTAGTTGTAGAGAGCAATGAGGTCTCCCCTCAGCCTCCTCTTCTCCGGGCTAAACAACCCCAGCTCTCTCAGCCACTCCTCATAAGACTTGTTCTCCAGCCCCCTCATGTAGTCATTGAGCGGGGAAGACAATTTTGTATATATTCTATTATTTTCTTATTAATAGTACTTTATTATTTTTTGTGTCATTAAAGCTGTTTTGGTTTTAGTTTCCAACCCACAAATCTTTTCTTCTCATTTCTGTTTCCCTGGAGGAGGAGAGATATGACAACATAACTGTTTGCGTTTGGTGTCTGATCAGGCCAGACTGGGACTAAACCATGGCAACATGTTGTGAAGGAAAATTTATTTCACAGAGTGCTGCCTTTAGGTTAGAAGCAATTGTTATGAAAGACTTGTTTTATTGTATATTGATCAGCATGAACTGAACTGTGAATAAAGCAGAATTCTGCCAGTTTTGTTGGTGATAAGACATGGCTGAACAAGATGAAGTTTACCAACAGCTCCATCACTATGCAGAACTCTATTCAGAGCAATTCTTTGGTGGTCAGTATTCATGATCATATACAAGCACCTGTGCACTCCCTGTGAACTTCAAACAGTTTCTTTCCCATAAGAAACAAAATATGAATATTTCTTAATGGTACTAACTTTACAGACAGGGACAAACATAGATTACCAGAATTATAATTGGACTATAACTTTGAACAACAGTGTCTCTAAACAATTTATTTTGAACAGCTAGTCTACATGTACTCATTCCAACCAGTGGGCTTTTGAAAGAAAGACAAGTATTTGTAGGAAAAATATAATTTTGGTATTTTTCACTGAGATTAATTTCTTTTTGGGAAATTCCCTGCAGGTATTCTAGGCCTATGTGCTGTAACAGTATAAGGACACTAACAGTATAAGGACAGAGGTTATATGTCAAACTCCATGTACATTCATGTATGGAAGGACACATGTATGTATGTTGATGCCCTGCATACAATTTATTTTTATTAATTCTGTTTGTACTTGTATGCATGATTCAATATGTGTATATGCGTACGTATCTACAAAATGCATGTCTGTCTGCCAAAAGTGTATAACAAATTTATATATAACTATGAAAACATATGTAAGTGGGCTTATAATTTCTATTATATGTTTTGTACTTAACAGACAGAATTACAAAGGAAAAAAATCTTGCTTCCTATTTTTGTCAGAGTTTTGTGGAATATTCTGGAAATATACATTATGAATATTCTGGAAATATACATTATGAAATATTGCTTTACCAGGTAGTCTAAAGGGAAAGAGAAGGCAGAGGATAGCATCCATTAAAAGCTAATAGCATTTCAAATTCAGTTTTTAAAAAAAAAGATGGAACAACTGGAATTCTACCAGAATAGAGTGAGTCCAATGCTAAAAATATTTGACATTTCTGTAACTCAAACTTAGCCAAGATTTACTAATTAAATGTTTAGGAAATAGTTGTTGTAAAACTAAGATTGAATGTATTATGTTTGCTTCCACAGACAATAATACGTATAATAAAGTTCTCGGGAGGACAGATTAGAAATCATGAAAATGCCAGCTAATCTACCAAATCAAAGCAGATGGCACTGTTCCTTCATCACCTCTTACAAGTTTAATTAAAACAACAGCAACAAAAAAACCCCAAGGATTTATTTATTGAAATTGAAAAGAGAAACAAATCTTAATGGTGTGCATTTCTTAGGGATATATATATACTTTACTGTAAGCACATGAGAGAACATGCCATTACAGAATACACAAATGTATTCATTTACACCACGACTGAATTCAGTCTGCATGCTTCTAATTACAAGACCATAATAAGACTTGACATACAGTGCTTGTACATCTAAACCTATTAAATCTGATATAAACTGACAATTATTATTTGTATAGGGAAACCATTACGGAGTGTAATCAGTCACCAGAAGCAATACTGAATCAATTAATCAAATAACATCAAAATTTAATTTCATGGTAGAATGTAAGTTAGGACAATAGTCCTAACCCACTTGTTTATACGGAACTTTCATTTATATATTTATATAAAACTAGTATCATTTTAGTTTCAGAAATGGAAAGTAATTGGCACATTCTGTTTCTCAGCATATATGCAGAGTGTATAGCAAAGAAACTCCGTCTAAAGAGTTACAAGCCAGCTAGACCAGTATAGTATCAAGTTATTAGATAGGTTCAATATTAGTTTCTAAATATGAACAAATTGTGTGAGTTAAATGGTAGCAGTTTTGAAGGGTCTATGCATGCATTTTGTGAAGATGCAGAAATTTTGAGCTTGTAGGAATAATTGTATAAGGAAGAAACTGCATAACCCTATCTGGTACCTAAAGAAGTGCTGTTCTATAGACTGAATAATGTACAGTCTATATGGTAAAAAGTAATGACTGCATCAATAACTGCATATTGATAGTATTTACACACAAAAGTGTTTAGTTAATGTCTTAGAGTCCCTTAAGTGCTTGACTTTAAAACCTCCAGAGTCCCCTTCCCACAAATGTTTTAAATTTAAAATCACAAAAAAACCCCACAAACCTATGGACTTCCCATCTTACATTCATGGAAGATCAAGAAGATCAGATGCATTGTATGTACAAGTATTTACATTGTATGCAAGTATGTACTACTTGAGCTAGTAGAGGAAGTCACAGGAATAGAAGTAGCTAGTGACCCAAGGGATGGAAGCTGGAGAGGGAAGATTAACTGTGAAAATCTTGCCAGCTTTTCATGACATTTTCCTGAGAGATGAAGAATGGATTTCAACGATCCTTTCTTACTACAAATTGGCAGATTTTAGTGCTGGTAACAGACCTGCTTGTCTCTCATCCTCCTTGCCTTTATCTCCAGTTTGGATTTTTTTCTCCTTCTGAGCTATAACTGTCTCCAATCAGTCTCCTTCAAACCAGAAATTCCTTCAACCTTCTGTTTCTTGTCTGTGAGACACTGTGAGACTTAGAATGCCTGAAACATTTTTGGCTTGGGTTGGTTAGCATGTCTGAAACATTCTCCAGAGGGGATGCTCTATGGTTTGGTTGCTGTGACAACTGGAACTGCACTGAGGAACAGAGTGTAATGAAAGTTGGACTCAGTTCCCAGAGCTGAATTTCCCAAAATCAGCCAGAGTAGTGAAGAAGCTACATTTGACCTATTTGTGAACTCTTTGCCTAGTATTTATATATATCTATATCCTGCACCTGGGTTGGGGCAATCCCTGTTTTCAGTAAATGATGGGAGATGGTGTGCTTGAAAGCAGCCCTGCAGAGAAGGACTTGGGGCTGCTGATCGATGAGAAGCTCGACATGAGCCGGCAAGGTGCGCTTACAGCCCAGAAAGCCAACTGTATCCTGGGCTGCATGCAAAGAAGCGTGGCCAGCAGGTCGAGGGAAGTGATTCTGCCCCTCTATTCCTCTCTTGTGAGACCTCCTCTGGAGTATTGTGTCTGGTTCTGGAATCTTCAACGTAAGGGTGATATGGAGCTGTTGGAATGGGTCCAGAGGAGGGCTACAAAAATGGTCGGAGGGCTGAAGCACCTTCCATACAAGGACAGGCTGAGAGAGTTGGGCTTGTTCAGGCTGGAGAAGAGAAGGCTCAGAGGAGATCTTGTAGCGACCTTCCGGTACCTGAAGGGGGGGCTACAGGAAAGCTGGAGAGGGGCTATTCATAAAGGCTTGTGGTGACAGGACGAGGGAGAATGAGTATAAACTGTAGAGGGACAGATTTAGACTAGACGTTAGGAAGAATTTCTTCACCATGAGAGTGGTGAGACACTGGAACGGGTTGCTCAGTGAAGTTGTGAATGCCCCATTCCTGGAGGTGTTCAGGTTGGATGGGGAGTTGGGCAGCCTGGTTTAGTGGGATGTCCCTACCCATGGCAGGGAGGTTGGAACTAGATGGTCTTTAAGGTCCCTTCTGACCTTTACTACACAATGATATTATGATACTATTTTGGGGGTAAACTGTACAAAAGACCCTCATGGACCCTTAAGGACCTGTGCCTGACATGTGCAGAGAGAAACCATACCTCTATCATGCCTCCTCTCACCTTCAATGCTAATGAAGAGGAAGCGGCTTGGAATAGTGCTACATAAAAGGTATCTCCCCAGGTGACCAGTTGCATAGCCACCGTCTAAGGACCTCTATGACAGATAGACACCTCAGAGAATTGCTGTTGAACCAAGGATGGTGATGCTTACCTCTCTTTTTCTTTTTTCTTTGTCTCTCTCTTTTGTCCTTTTCTCTCATAAACATATGCCAGCTTCCTGATAGCCACAGCCATAGCCTAAGGCAATATAATTGTTAAATAAAATCGGTCGTTGAAAAAGACCATTGGTATTGTTTCTCCTCGAGACAACTGGAATTTACAAACATTTAAGACCTCTTTATAGGGACTTAACAGTATCTGATGCTAGTTTCTGTTTGTACTAGTTTCGTCTCTCCAGGCTTTTAATTCTTGCCTCAGACTACTTTTTTATGTAGCTATACTTTTCTTCTTTGGTATTCTAACTCACATTACTCTTTTTTACATCTTCTAACCTTTTCCACACTTATTCTTTCAGGTCCTATGTTTTCCTTCCAGCCAGCTAAACCTTCTGTTGTTTCTAGCTCAAGGTCTAGCATTTTGTGGTGAGTTGATACTAGCTGGCAGACAGGATCCTGCCTGGTCCCTCTCTCTCTTCTTCATCTACTGGGATGGAAGAAGAAATGGACAGGCAATAGCAAGAAAAATTCTCGTGGATCAAGATAAAGAATTATTGAACAATAAGTGAGAGGGGGAGGGGAGGAGAAAAGAAAAATAAGTATTGCAAAAGGAATAACTCAAAGTCAGCGGACAGACATTCAGCTGATCTCTGAACATTGGCTACTTAGGAAAAAATACTGCCTAGTGTCATTGCTGAACATGATGTCACATAGTATGGAAAGGCACTTTAATTAATTTGGTTGAGTTGTCTCTCCTGCATCCCCTCCCAACCTCTTGCCTACCTCCAGAGCACTCACTTGGGTGACAAAGTGAGAAACAGGGAAAAAACTGAGATTATGTAAGAACTGTTCAGTAGTAGCCACTATACCGATGTATTACCAGCACTATTTTGGTTACAGTCTAAAGCACAGCACAAATTTAACTCCATCTCAGTCAAACCCAGAAAATATTTGCTGCTTAATTAAGGTGGGCAGCTTTCTCAGTACTATGAACATGAAGATGGTCTACACTCAGAACACAGGGAGACTCCCTGTCCCCTTCTCACTACTGCAGCTCAGTTCCAATGTATCAGTGTTAGTGAAAAGTCTTCCTGCTAGTCCAACGTTGTTTTTGACACTTTTAATGTGTGTATGTTAAAGAACTGAGAAGAAAAATACTTAAAGGAACACAACTATATATGCATGTGCCTGAGGTTATGTTAATTATTGTTGAAAATAATGAAAAGAGGGGGTGGGAGGAGAATGATGAAAAGAAAGGGGTTTGTGCTAATATCAGCCCTGTTCATATTATATCCAAAATATTGTTGTGGGCAAAACAAAGAGCACACCTGATATGTGCAAGCAGGAATTAATTGTCATTTAAATTGAAATTTTTAACACTTCAACCAAAATAAAATGAATGGCTATTGTTATTTTCATTTACAATGATATTAACTCTTTCAACATATAAATGTATCAACATATAAATATATAATAACAATACATGCCTAAATATTCATATATCTATTATTATAAAAATATGGCAGTAAATACATCAACAGGCTTGAATTCCCCTGATTGGCTTTATCTTGGACCTCCACTGACACCCCCCGCCCACATCCCACCAACTCCATTTTAGTTCCTTCCTGCTATGGGTGTGTTGTCCTCTGCTCCTCTGGACAATGACATTTGGCTTCCTGGAGGGATCTTGGACTTGACTTGTTATCGTACTCTGTTCAATTGTCACCAGATGGCTGAGAGAAACTGTTATGATCGCTGTCTGTGTGGTTAATGCAGTCACTGTACTCTGATCACCTCGGCTCTTGCTTCTCTTCCCTTGTGGAGTGGTTTTATGCCATAGGTGGACAAATGAGGTACAGGAAAACATGTGCAAGGAACAACATTGTAAAAAGCTAAGAAATTAAAATTATTTGGGTGATAGCCACTTGCTTATTAGGCAACTACTGTTGCAGATAGACAAGTTAGAAAAAATAAATGTCCATGCAGACTCAGAATTTTGAAAAGATAGTGTAAAGCCAGTTGCCTGTCAGCAGTGATTGCAACACTGTACTTAAGAGTTACATAGATCTGGCACTTAGAGACGTGACTTAGTGGTGGACTTGGTGGTATCAGACTAAAGGTTGAACTCAATGAACTTAAAGGTCTTTTCTAACATAAATGATTCTGTGATTCTGATACACTGTTTAACCACAGTGGCTCTGCCTTACTTCAAATCACAGTATGTGTGTTTAGAGCCATAGCTACCTTAAATTTCTGCTCTGTAGTGTAAGTTTCAGATACTTTTCAGCAGCTTTCTCTGTCCTTAGTCATCCACTCCATGAAATTGCTTTAGGCCTGTGGGGTGCCATTCAACTAGAAAGATCAATATTTTGCATGAATATGTATTGATAGAGGATGCAAGAGGGATGGTTCTTTTTCTAAAACTGTAGGATCAGGGAACTGACAGTACTGTGAAAGCTGATTGAATTATTTTCAACTATATTAGTAACGTATAGGCTTTTTTTCTGTTGATGATTCATTTGAAAACAGACACTGATTTTGAAAAATATATTCATAATTCTAAATTACTCCAATGTATTATGCATTGTAGTCTCAGTCTATAGACTGACAGCAAGTTATTCAGTATTGCCTACAGTATTCAGTATTCTGAATTTGCTCATGTAAAGCATCATTTGCCCTGATTTTTAAGACACTCATTTGAAAGAAGGCAGAAATTGGCTTTATGATGACTTAGCAGTTCTATAGCAGTCAAAAGATGATTCATTCTTTTTGACGTTACAGAATTCTCAACTGTGCTTTTCCATCTATCTACACATTTTTATATGCAGTGGCTGCCACAATGCCTTTCTAGAACATAAAAATTAATTGAATACACTGTAATTATTGTGGAACGTGCCTTTTGAGAAATCATACAGATAATAGGATTCCATCTGCATTCCAAGAGATGCAGATGGGAGAATATTCCTGTATATCAGCCATTTTATATTCTCTCCCATAGTTTAACACCATTCAGGCTAGTATTAAAGTGTCACCTTCTCATCAAGTAGTTAGCTTTGACTGCTTTGGCAAGAAAGGCTGTTCATACACTATAGGGCAGAGCTGTTCAGTTACTATTGTTCATGTCAACCAATCAAAACCTTTATGTGCCAGGGATGCCATCCTGAACACTATTTTTACTACGTACTCATGAAAAACAAATGTGGAGCAGTCATGAAACAAACAAACAAAAATCTACTCTACATCCCAGTTTCCAAACATGATTATTTTTCTTTTGAGATATGTCATATAAATATCTTTGTGTATGCTCAGCTTTCTACTTTTTATTCTTTAGATTTACAACTACAGATCTATATAGGAGTGTAGAAAAAAAAAAGTATCTTGCATCTCTGTGTCTAATATAATGCAGAGAAGACAAGAAACATGTAAATAAGTGACTCTTAAATCACTTTATGAGATGATTATAGTGAAAGAAAGTAAGATATTTAAAGTCCTTTGGTTTATGTGGATTTATGAAATAGTAAACCAGCCTCTTAAAACAGCAAAACATATATCACTGACAGTCCATCCTAGTTTTCAAGACTCATTCTGATTACCTGTGTCCCACAAGTTTTTCTTTGAAAAGTTATCAGGGGTGCCAGTAGGCAGCAGAATAGAAATCCTTACATTCAAAACCTGAAGTACATATTCTAACAACTATTTTTCAATTAAGTGAAAGAATTGCATCACGTTGTCAGTTAAACAGTCTGTCTCCATGTCTTGGTAAAAGTAAATGAGCTTTTGTTCTATAGATCTTCTTTTAATATAATTTGAAGTATAAGATGAAGCCCAGTGATATTATCCTCCACTTTTTAATCAGCAAGCTAGACAAGAAAAATTATAGAACTTATAGTGTTTTACACTAGTCACCACATCTTTCATTAGCTATTTGTCAAACCACAAATTGTGTTTTCTTGGATTTTGTTTTGATATTGTTCTATTCTAAATACTGCACTAAGCAGAGCTATTCTTGGCCTACATTTTTTTCACAACCTTTCATTTTTTTTATAAAAGGAAGAATTTTTTTTAAAAAAAAATGTTAAAAGTTTAAAACAACTGGGTTTGAAAGTAAAAAAGCCAAACAAAAAATAAAGCAGCCTTATCTAATAGGAACAGTGAATAATTTGCAGTCCACTAATTTCTGTTGCAACTCAATTATATGCAGAAAAATATTCCTAACCTTTGTTTTGCATCATATTTTATGTTGAAACAGAAACATGAAGCTAGAGGTGTTTTAACACTGAAAATTAGAAAATGCACAAATGATAGCTATGATTGTAACTCAGAAAAATCGAGCGTGTTTAAAACTGAAGAATCCGAACACTTCTAAGCCAATTCTGTAATAAAATTGAGAGAAAGAACTAAACCAGCCCAAAATGTCTATGAAGAAGAAAACTAGGAGAGCAATCCAGGAAACTATGACCTGGTTTTAGTCAGGTTGCTAGCAGAAGCTGTGGCAGACACCTTTTGGCAGGGTTAGAAGCAACCTGTAAAGGCCTATGGTGTACAGATCATCACTGTCTACTACACAAGTTTAGTGACATATTGACAGTATTGCGTATGCATTAGATACCCTTCAGTGAATAGAGGAAAGTATGATGCCGTGCATGGCAAAACTTTCACTTATTTTCATTTCAAGGCTGTAGCACAAAACCAAAAGTATAACTACACCAGAAATACTGAAAATATTGATGAAAAGAACTTCTTGTTTGTTAAACAGATTTAATAGAATGATCAATTCGTAAAATTATTTATGTTGGAAAAAAATACTTAAGACTGAGTTCAGTTGTTTACCTAAATTTAGTCCACCACTAAAACATGACCTTAAGTGCCATGTCTGCTTGTCTTTTAAATATCTCCATGAGTGGTGACTCAACTGCTTCTGTGGGCAGCCTGTTCCAGTGCCTGACAACTCTTTTGGTGAAGTTCTATTTCCTAATATCCAATCTAAACCTTCCTTGGCACAACTTGAGGCCATTTCCTCTTGTTCTAGCACTTCTTATTTGGAAGAAGAGACCTACACCTCACTACAATGTCTTTTCAGTTAGTTGTAGAAATTGATAGGGTGCCTCCAAATCTCCTTTGCATTGTATGCAAAGTAACAGAAATACTTGGTGAATGAAGTAACACTTTTGGAAATGTATCAGTTTTATATGCTCTACCAAATGGAAATTCAAAACAAAACATAACAAAAAAATCACAAGTCAAAACCTATTAATTCACAGGTTAAAATTAAAAGCAAAATGAAAGGTGTAAATAGTTATAAAAATGTACCTGTTTTGCAGGTTGAATTTCTGGAAAACAGAGCAAAACTTTAGATACTTTTAAGATTGCTCTTTCTCTGTTTCTGGAGACAACATTTTCATGTACGAAAAATGAGTTGATGAATGATTTCAGCAGGGCAGGAAGTGTGTTCCAATCATTTTTTTTTTCTAAAATGGTTTATCATATGAGATACTGTACTTACAAACATCTAAATATTATGTCAGAGCTATGACATAGATCAGTCATGTAATCTGATGAAAAACCGTAGAAATTTGGTAACTTGTGCTTTCAATTAATCAGCATTGATTTACATTTTCCATGGTATCTGTTTTGAATACTTTAGTCTCTGAGACCTGCATGAAATGTTCCAGTGTATTCCTGGGATCATAGCTAAATTATGGACTTATAATTACATGGCTCATTCTGCTTACCTTTTTGAAGGATTGACCCGTTATCTTTCTTCCAGTCCTCTGGAGCTTCCCTAGTGTTACAAGACTTATTGAAAAATCAATGTCAATTGTCCAGAGAGCTCTTCAGCCAGCTTTTAGAAAAATTATTGAATGCAAGACGGATTTAAAATATCTGGTTTCTGTAGTTGTCACTTAACAACCTCCAGAGCTACTGTGGGAGTGGGAGGTATTTAATCGTCGTCATCTGATATGATTATACCTTCTTGACTTTTTCTAAATACAAAGAGAGATCGTGAGTATATATCTGCTCCTTCTGCATTATTGTTGGCGTAGTGATATGTTTTTCCTATATTTGTAGATAAATATCAGTGCTAGAATTTTTTTTACAGTTGCTAATTTACTGTGGAGAGTTCCCAGTTTCTGATTTATACTTATTAATATAAAATTGAATTTCGTCTGTATCTTAGTAATAAAGTACTTATTTTTGTATGACTATTTACAACAATATTAACTTCTATAAATTTACACTATTTAGCAAAAAATCACAGAGCAACTTGTCTTAATTGCAGTTTGTTGTTTAAGAATATTGTAGAAAAAGCAATTTTTTACATTTGTTTTGGTTATCTGTTCAGGGAATAATGTATTCACAACCCCAATCTTATGAAAATATTGCTTTCCCTTTGTGTCTATTTTAGTTAGGTGTATTTTTCTTCCGTTTCCTGAAGTATTCCTTCAGATTCAGCATTTCACAGTTCCCTTTCCTGTAACTAAAGTAAGTTTCTTTTTCTTCCTCCTAAACAGGTCAGCTATATTGGGCAATTAGCCCCTTTTTGTAATCTCACATAGGCTTCTTAATTCTTTAGGGTAATTTTAATAATACCAAAAACTTTCCTCAGACACCTGCTAGAGCAGAATTATTTGGAAGTATCTCACTCATGGATTCTTAAGGGAATGTTACTCTACTCTTATTTCACAGACAATCTGAGAAATGTTAATTTGAACAAGTCTTCATTATTAATGTGTATTTAGAAGCTGATTCATATCAATCTGAAGTAAACATTTCAAATAGGTTGGATATCTTATGCTTGAGACTTCTTTCTACTGCCTCTCAGACCAGCCTCAGACGAACACTTAGGTGCCCAAACCAGGTGAAACTTACTGTTTCCTGGTCACTTTTTCCTTACTGACAATGTTGTCATTGCATAGTTTTCAAGAGTTTTTTAAAATTCTGTTCTAACATAGCCCTATTCCAGTCAAAATTCTCTCATCATGGTTTTTTTTCATTGCCAGCATGTCTCATGCCTTGTTGAAAAATCAGTTCTTGACTGTCAGAGATTCTCTTTCCAAGGCTCTACCCCTGCTAAGCAGCGCACTTCTCTAGAGAATGCTTCTGGTCAGCAAGCGAGTGCCTCTATACCTCTCAGAAGAGAGTCATGTGCTACTTTTATTCATCACCTTTTCTTAGTTGCTCTGGTTCTTACACTAGGAACAGATAGGGCTTCCTTACTTCTTGGCTCCAACATCTCTCCGGATGTGACAGGCCTTTCCTCTTCAGTCTACAGAGTGGTGAAGCAGTTCTGCAGAGGTACTTCAGGCTTTGGGGGAAGTGTCTTCCTCCTGCTGGTGCTTGCTGTTGCATCTTCCATTCTTCTGCATTATTGTCCACCTCCTTTCTGTGTATGACAGTGGGGGAATTCTTTGCTGTTTGGTTTTGGGCTGTGGGTCTGCTGCAGACTGTTTGAAACCAGCTCTCTAGCCCCGTGTATAAGAAAGGTATTCCAGTTGTAGTCAGTCACACATGGCTTTTAATACCAAAGTCAACCTATTTTTACCTATCAAAGTCACGTCCTATGAGAAATTCTCTTGAGTTGAATACAAGGATCTGAGTTATGAAATTTTAGCATATAGTTTGCCAAGCATGTGCAAGACTAGCACATAAAGCACTTAGACACCTTCCATAATGCAGTCTGCTGGGGGTAGGGTTTTTTTTTAACTTGAATGTTTTTAAGTTCTTTTTGTATTTTTCCTCTGGGGATATTTTCTTTTCCACGTTAATTAAGAAAATCAAACTTTTTTTTCCTTTCACAAAATCTTGAGGTTATACAAGTTTTGGGAAGTTTTTTAAAGCATGTATCTGCAAATCAAAATATTTGGAGAATTAAACTGTGATAAACCAATAAGTTGCTTAGACTTACTCAACTGTATCACAGTTGAACTTAAAAGTTCACAACATTATTTGTCGAGAGTAACAAAATAACTCTGAGTTAGTTGTTACTTAGTTCTATAATTCCATTAGCTTGACTTTGGATAGATAATGCTTTCTTCTTGTATCTTGAATGAATTTCTATTTTACTTTATGTTCAGTACAATTTGAGAATTTTTTTAAAGTAGTAAGATCATATTTACTATGGGATCTTCACTTAGCTGATAGCTATTATATCTGGCTTATATTATTTGGGACATTTTTCATCAGGAGGGAAACAGATTCTCCTGCAGCTTTCAGACATTTTTAGAAATTATCTTGTATTTTTCTCTCTGTATGTTTCAAGATAGCCAAATCATAATTGAAATCTTGGTTTTGTCACCTACATGATGTTCTACCAGCACCTGAGATTTTAGTGCTTCTCCCAATGATATATGAAGGTTTAATGTAAACTCTACAAGTAGTACCACAATCCAATTAACATTTATAATTTAACAACTTCCTTCTTGTTTTCAGGAAAAGGTAAAAAAATAAGATTCACTATTATAAATAGGATAAATTGTTCAAGACTGTTATTGTTCACTAGTTTTTATGTCTATAACAGAGATTATTGTTATACAATTTTATGATTTGTTAGTCCATCAGTAACTATTGTTGATTTTGAGATTAGAATATTAAATTAACATTTCTTAATATTGCTTTGATTTAGTTTTTTTCACTTGAAAATGATAGTTAAACTATTAAAACTCTCTGAATTACTAAAGCAAAACTGTTAAGCTACATTAACACCTTTCTTGCAGTAAGCTTTATTGTAGTATTCTTGCTAAGTTTTTTTCTTAATTATAATCCCAGTCTCTGTCCTGGCAAACCAAAAACCTAATACACAGTAAAAGGATTACCTTCTAAAAACTTCTAAATACACATTTCTCAGACATCCCTCCTTTTTTTCCAGAAGAATTGTAGAAGTTTTGTTTTAAAGACTTATATGGTAAAACATCCATCAGTGTAGTTGTCAGCACTGTTTCTTTGAAATCATCAATAATTTCTTTTCCAAAATTTTCTGTCTTAGTTACAGAAAATTCATAGCAACTTTTTGTTAGAAGCATTTACACAAACATCTGCCCAAACTGATATACATTCCTTAACTGAGATTAGTCTGCATTCCATAAGAAAATGCATTTTAAGGCTTCATATTGCTTCATCAAACAATTAACAAAAGAAGATAACATTTTTAGCTTTCAAACTCTAGGACTACCTTTGCTATACCAAACAAAAAATTCGTAATTAACAAGGCCCAATAACCTTTCTCATTTCTACCTGCAGTATCACAGCTGCTGCAAACAATTGGTCAATAGAATAATTATGATTTGATAAGTGTTTTTCAGGAATTATGAAATAAATACTATTATTTTTTACAAACATTATTGGATTTTTTTTCCTTTTGACTACTGACTTCTTCCCAAAATAGACTGTACAGAATTGTAAAAAAGACTTATCTTGCACACCTGTCCATCAGATTCCAAAAATAAATGTTATTGCAACTTACTTTGTATTCTCCCTTGTACAAGTAATCTGGAAATTCTTTTCAATAAATTCATATTTTGAGGAAATATCAAGACCCTCAGTGACTGGGATAGCCACCAGACCAAGAAAACCTGCATTTTTAGATATTATTCCGTTTTTCTTCCTGCAGTGAAGGATTCTGTTGCACATCATGGAGATAAAATTTTATGGACATTTTTGTCCCACCAAAATTCAAATCTTATTCCTGGTTTTACTCCAATAGTTGTAATTTATCTTATTACAAAATCACACTCTAAAATACTTTCACTTTCCGCAGCGAAGCAAAACTATTATTACTATGACTGTAAAAGAAATAATTCCTACATTTTCTGCCTTGGTCCTTATGCCCAAAGCATGGAATTTTGTAAATTGTCCTTATTGTATGACGAGGTAGGCAATAAATTATCATCAATATGGCAGTGGCTGAAATGCATTTGTCCTGTCAGATGGAGCTTCAAAAAAATTACAAGATATATTTTTGTCTGTTCTTAGGAAGAATGTGTCCAAAGTGACTGCTTATGTTGCTAAATTGTAAAGGTCTCACTGAATTCTATACTAAAATGGGACGTTCACAAACAATATTTCTTAATTTGGTGTAAGCACTTCAATTAGGTGAAAATTAGACTGATGGTGAACAACTCCACTTCTAATGTTCATGAGCCATGCCTATAGGACTGGTGATTTAGTATTAAACATTTGAAATGTTTCGTTATTTATTGAGTTGTGTTTTGTTCTTAATGTGGGGGTTTTGCATCCTTTCTATACTTTTCTTTAACAAGCAGGCAGAATTGCTATTAATTTCAGACCCTTTCAATTAATCTAGGAACGTGAAACAATTTTATCATTTTAAAATATTAGTAACATTATTTTACATTGTATGATTTATTCATTGTGACTGCTGTTCCCAGTAACTGAAATATTAGAATCTTTCTCCGTTTTGTGGTACTTAACATCCACCCCACAGTCCCATGCTGAACATTGTTTTGTTTCCTTTCAGCGTGATTTCTCCTAAATTTTTATCAAAACTTATACATTTCAGAAAACAAATTGTTAATTGTTGCTAAATTGTTGCAATGAACTGGCATTTTCTACTTAAAATAGTTTACTTGAAAAAAAAATGATAATCATATCATATATATTTTAGTGAAGATATTTATTGCACTTAAATTTGACACTAGAGAACAGATGATTAAAAGTAGTCTACAGAGAACTAAAGACACTCACTACTGTTAGTAACTATATATGTTTAAGACACTGCAAATTATATCCAGTAAATGGATATGATCTTTGATATACTAAAGAAAAAGAAAGGTAAAAACACTAACCATCTTTTTTTAAAATATCGAGGTAACTCTTATAATCATTCGGAACAAAACTTCAAAGAACTTCATAAAATCTTCCCCTTTCTCCACATTTCTTCAAAAATATTGTGCTTGATTAAAATGAAAATTTTACATAACAGTTTTAGATGTCATTATTTTGTTGTGGACATTGGTTTTGTTTCTGGAAATTGTGATTAACTGATACAACTAAGACTAAAAACAAACAAACAAACATAAATAACCAAACCCAACAGTTTGGTATACAGTAGAAAGTATGTCTTCAAGTAAGGGTCCGTGAACAGAAACCTTTTTGATCATTTGGAAAACATTTGCCTAAACAAATATATGTTCATATTGATGTGAACTAGAATAGTGGACAAATAAATAAAACTGTTTTGTGAAAGACAAGGAAGGAAAAAATAACATCAACAAAACGGGTTGAAGCATAGTCGAAAGTCAGCCAGGAAATGAATGCTGTCATCGAGCTTTAAAGATATGAAGGATATAAAAGATAGAAAGTCAAAACCAAAAATGTGACATTTCGCTACAGCAAACCATGCTGAACATTCCGTTTGGTTTCATAAAAACCTGTTGCAGTCAAATAAACTGAAAGATCTAGGCCTACGAAACATAAGGAGACTTATAATTCTCCATTTATTACAGTTATCTCCTGATCCTTGAGGAGGGTCCAGGTTAAGGTCTGCTGAAATATTTCCTTTTTTCTCAGGCTTATTACTCAGTCTCTCACTCTGCACTCTGTATGAATCCTTAGCCTGGATTCTCACATGCATTTACACTGAATCAGAATAAATATAAATATTGTTCTGATAAAATCAGAATAATCACAAGCTACTTTGAAGAAACATAGGAGGTGTAGCTCCCTGTCCCAGGCCATTATGATCTCAGGGTAAGCCATTCATGTTATGGGAGAAAATTCCCCTTGTGCCCTTTCCTTTGTGCAAACGCAGTGAGTTGGAGTAATGAGGTGCCTCCTGACTGAAGAGTTTGTATATACCTGGATAAATGAAAATACAGGTAAGCATTTAAAAGCTTGCTTTGCTTTTTTTTTTTTTTTTTTAATAATAGCCTTATTCTAAACTAAACATCCAGCAAGAATTTCAGCTCCAAAAATACTAGTTTATACAGCTCCAATATACCAATTTCTAGTATGGCTGACCCTTCATGCTATATGTTTTAAATAAATTTCTAGAATACATTAATAATCCTTATGTGTATCTATGTACTGTGGATGCAATTATATGTTTTCAAATCTTATAGGAGTCATCTATACATTTATCAATAATTTATAAACACTTGAGAGACCATATGAATTATGTTTGTGTGGCAGGGATGAAGTTAACTTTCTCCAGAGAAGCCTGTATGGCATTGTTCTTTGCATTTATAGCTAAAAAAGCATTGATAACTGTCAAGTTATAAGGGTAAAGGGTCTGATCTGCAGCTAAGAAAAAGAAGGCCCTCCCATCAGAGTGGACTTTCGTGTCAGAGTCCAAAGAGGGACTTCCACTGGAGAGATTCACAAGGCTGACAGCATCAACCAGGACTGTCAGAGTCCGTAGAAGTTTTTCATTGAGGAGATTCACAAAGTTGAACCAATAAAGAAATTATTGAAGTGACAGGTATAACAAGTTTAAGATTGCCAGAGATAAAGTCACTCACTTCAAAATCAAGTTTGAAATAAAAATTAAGCTCTTATGC
Source organism: Cuculus canorus (assembly GCF_017976375.1). NCBI lineage: Eukaryota > Metazoa > Chordata > Aves > Cuculiformes > Cuculidae > Cuculus > Cuculus canorus. The sequence continues at coordinate 28,430,519 of NC_071403.1, forward strand.
ATAACTATAATTTCCCGAGTAACATGCATCATGGTCAGAGGCACAAATCTAACCAAGTAGGTGCCTTTCTGCCTGGGTAGCAGAAAGGGATCCAGGCCCATTGACCCATCCTGTAGTTGGAATATCTCACCTCAAAGATTGATGGATTCTAAATGCCAGTTTATACTTTTAGTTACATTTGATGAGGTGGGACGAAGTAAAATATCACATCCTGATTGATTCTTGACCCAAAATTACCATTTATAGAATTGATCTTATCAAAACTTGTTGTGCAAGGAAACAGGGGAAGGAGATGAGAGGCATGAGGGGTAGAGGAGAGAAATGAGGAGGAGAGGAAGGTCATAAGGATGTGCCACCATTGGGTACAAAGACATGACTGCTTTTCAGGCTTTGCTGAAGCAGCATCAGCTGCTATCTGGCCCCTCTAAAGCAATACCGGACTGTGGAACCTCCTCCCCTATCCCAGACATCACTTAGCGACTATATTTGGTGGGTTTTTGCCTAAGCATTCAACAATATCCTGTATTTTAACAAGATAAGCACTCTGCAGATTCCTTGAGAGCTGACCGTTAGTGAATGAGGGAAAGTCTATGCATGTTATCTAACTGGAGTTTATTAAAGTCTTTTACACTGTCTTCCACTGCATTCTGGCTTAGATAGGTGCACTCTTCACTGAGTGAAAAACTGGTTGGATGCCTGAACCCACAGAGTTGTAGTGAAAGGAGTTAAATCCAGTTGGAGGGTGGTTACAGGTGGTATTCCTCAGGGCTCAGTGTTGGATCCAGTTCTGTTCAATATCTTCATCAGTGATCTGGATGAGGGAATTGAGCGATCCCTCAGTAAGTTTGTGGATGACACTAAGCTGGGCAGAAATATTGATCTGCTTTAGGAAGGCTCTGAAGAGGGATCTGGACAGGCTGGAGCAATGGGCTAAGGCAAATTGTGTGACGTTCAACAAGGTCAAGTGCTGAGTCTTACACTGAGGTGACAACAATCCCCATACAAACCCTCATACAATGCTACAGGCTTGGGCAAGAGCAAATGGAAACCTTCCTGGCAGAAAAAGACCTGATGAACGTGACAACCAGATGAACATGAGCCAGCAATGGAAAACGGTGGCCAAGAAGGCCAATAGCATCCTGACTTGTATCAGAAATGGTGAGGCCAGTAGGACTAGGGAAGTGGTTTTGCCCCTGTACGTGGCACTGATGAGGCCACAGCTTGACTACTGTATTTAGTTTTCAGCTGCTCAGTACAGGAAAGACATTGAAGTGCAGGAGTGTGTCCAGAGAGGGCCAACAAAGCTGGTGAAGGATCTGGAGACTAAGTCTTATGATGAGCAGCTGAGGGAACTGGGGCTGTTTAGTCTGAATAAGAGGAGGATGAGAGGAGGCCTTATCACTCTCTACAACTACCTGAAAGGAGGTTGTAGTGAGGTGCGTATTTGTCTCTTCTCCCTAGTAACTGGTGATAGGATGAGAGGAAATGGCCTCAGGCTGAGTCAAGGGAGGTTTAGTTTGCATATTAAGAAATATTACTTCACCAAAAACATTATCAAGTATCGAAACAGACTGCCCAGTGAAGTGGTTGAGTCATCTCAAGGTCCCTGAAGGTGTTAAAAACTTCTAGATGTGACACTCTGAGAGATACTTTAGTAGTCATGGTAGTGTTGGGCTCACATTTTGACTTGACCATCTTTTTTAGCCTTAATGATTCTATGATTCTGTGATCCTATGATTCTATAATCTGCTCAGTCTCATGTTACCCTGATCCCCTTTCTCAGATTGTTTTTCTCACTAACTGATTTAGCTGCTTCAAGACCTGTTATGGATATGTTTACACGTAGCTGCACAAATCCATCCACTGTGTGGTTTATTCTACTATCCACCAAGGAAAATGACTGATATTTAAGAGAAAGGATTATACTGACTGCCATGAAGAAGAAAAATGTGTCTCTGACTCAAAGAGTCTGATACAGATTGTAAGAGAAAGATCATGAGAGAAAGTATAGGGGAGAAGAGAGAGATTAACCCTGAATAGACACGTAATTCTCTGCTGAGAATAATTTTTTTTTCCTGACCATCTCCATCTAATCTCTGGCCTGTCTTGTATCTGTCCTTAAACCATATTTAGTATCTGACTGAGTGTACCAGAGACTTAGAAGTCCCCAAATTTGTCTGATACTTCCTTTTGTCACACATTTTCAGTCATCACAAACTCTGTCTCTGTGATTTAATTTCACGTCACATTGGCTTTTAGCCTTCATAGAAAAACAAAACCAAAAGCAATCTTCACTGGTACATTCTGGAATCTGGAAATTCTAAATTAAGACACATTATGAAAGATGAACTGAGCTGGATATGCCAAGTTTTCGAGTGGCAAGAGGAATATTTTTTATATCCCATTAATTTGTATTATTTATGAACAACATATATACTTTTTTTTTTTGTGATGGGCAAGGTGACACAAAACAAGAAGATAAAGAATTTCTTAAAAAAAAAATCAAATCAAACATAACCCCCAAGCTAAGTAATACATCTATATTACGATTATCAATATCTTCTTAAGAGTTTAGCCTAAGATTTTAGTGGAGTTCCAAAAGTCAAACGCAGTTTTTAAAAGGTATACCATTTTGAGGGCATATGCACATTGCATTATTAGAATAGATATAAGGTTTTGACAGGTACACTAAAATTAAATTATTTTCTTCAGTCAACATTTCTATAATGTTAAGACATCTGATTGAAAATATTTTTATATTGACATTAATTTTAATTGATTAATGGATCAATGAAGCAATCAATATTGATTAATGTAAAAGATTATATGTTGTGGTCTAATAATGTTAAAACCATGCAGCAGACCAGCAGACTGAAAGTTTAGATAACATTTTTCTGCAGACTGCAAAAAGAGATATCACGAAGTTTCTGAGTGTTATATAAAGTTTATGAATGTAATATTTCTAAAGGTACCTCAGCTCTGATGGAAAAGTTCTATTTGTTCATAATTTAAAATGCAGAAAAGTATTGTTATGTTGCAAAGAAAAACTAATCCAAGTTATGAAACAGGAATCAGAATACATGCTTATTGCAAACCATTCTGACTTCATGACAGATGAATCTACTACTGAATGCATTAATTGGATGAAACAATGTAATATCTCTGTTTAGTTTTCTTTATAGTAAGTGCCACCTGAATAACTCCAGACACCATGTAACCACTCACTATTTTTCCTTAAATTTAATTTGACACATAACACTAGGAGCTGACTTGCTGAAATAGCTTATGTACTTGGAATATTACGTTTAGAAACTGATATGGATAGCTTATAATGTTTTCCATCTACAAAAGGGACCTCCTTCTGTTCTGAGTTTAGTATAAACTTTGAATGAAATAAAAATATTTGTCAGCAACCTATGAAAAGATTGTGAAGGTGAAAAGCAAAAGTGTTCAGAAATTTAGAGTGAATATTTTTATATCATGATCAATATGTGGTCATATATGAGAAAATTAAATGGAAAGATAAAGGACTTTTCTCTGCCTTCTGGTATTTTAATAATGCCCAAATTTGGTTAGTTCTCATTGTCTAAGAAATCTTTGTTGGGAATTCATTGGGAGGAAAGGATGAGGAAATACACGTAAGTGTAATAAATCATAGAGAAAGTTATTGTTCATTGCTTCGGAGGGAGTAGGGAAAATAGAAATCAAAAAATGATAAGCACTGCTGTGATCAGAAGTGGGAAATATGATGGTCTTCAAAGTCGAAATCAAAAAGAAGCTGACATACATACTGAAGAATGAAATTGCGTATACCCTGCAAAATTATTCTTGTAAAATATTTCTTATAAACGTATTACAGAAATGTCTTCTCTCTTTTATTATTGTATTCATTGTAAATGTTGTGATAAATTCTGCACCTCAATTTATGATGTGAGAAATTATAAATTATTTTTGTTCATGAGTGCAGCTCAGATCAGTATCATAAAACAGGATCAGCCTTTCTCCCCACCATTATCTTCTTCATGGCAATAACTTTGTCATTCACTGTATTATTCTCTGAGCTGTTTCTGTATATGAAGTTAGAGGAAATCTTTGCAATTCTTTTGTCTTGCCAAGCTTTTTTCCAGCTCAAAGGGGCAAAACTAGCTTAAGGAAGAACCAAGGAAAAGCCACACCAAAATCAAGCAGGAAAGAAAAGGAAACTGAAGGCAGTGAGAGGGCATGTCCAAGACTGACGGAAATTAGATTGGTTTGGGATATTTTGAAAACACAACCTGAGTGAAGACATTGAGGTGTTAAGACATACTCTGTAATTTCAAATTAGACCTGACTTCTTTCCCCACAGGATAGACTAGAAACATTACAGCTTTATTGGTAATAGTAAGAACATTGCTTTAATGAGTTATGCGTACATTGGCACTACCACTATGAAACAAGGTAGAGTTAAATACAAGAATACATTTCCTAAAGCTGACTATATAAAGAAAGGTATCTCCAGAGTAAGTGAAGTTTTTGTAAGTAAAGGGGAGCTGGGGAAACTTGAGTATATATAAATAATAACATGAGATGATAAGTAATGCTTGCTTATATTCTGATTCCTTCTAAACTGCATCTATTTTTTAATAGGAATGAAGATAATAAAAATACCAGAGAGAGTTATGGACAACTTTTTTCCTTCATCCAACACTAACACACACCAAAGAAAAGGATAGGATTGCAGCTGTGAAACATGCTAAAATTCTTAATATTTGTCTGAGGCTGACAGTGTATTGTAAGTATATTTAGCTGTTCTAAAACCATGCTGTGAGCTTTTCCAAGGAAACATTGCTATGCAAGAATTTGACAACTCTTTACTCTGTTGGTAGGGCAAGGTAAAGCTTTGGTTGTGAGGCATCATACTTGTTTAAGAAAAGGATAAAGTTTTTCCTTGATATTAGTGACCAAGAACCGACATAAGTAGCTCCATTGAAAGTTTCAACTAGAAGTAAATGAACTTTAACTTGATAAATTTTTTTTCCATGAACAATAAATTCCTTTTCTGTCCATCTTTGCTTGCATTCATTTCCGAGGAAATTCATCTTTCCTTTGCTGTTATTGTTATTTAATAACATCTTGAGAATCCTTTTTCCCAACCACGTTATTGTTATATTTTCTCCTTTCATCTTTATTGTCATGTCTATGTAGGACCAAATTCATTATGTGTAAGATGCACCCTCTGCAGTATTGGTCTCACGACAACAATATTCCAAATTTCCAATAATCACCTTTCTTCTCCTTCTCAGCAACAAGTACCAGCTGTGTGTAACGACTTATCTTGGACTAGGTCAGACCACTCAGACTGACATTCTTGATCAGATTATGTATCTGTGAGTATTATGTATGTATGTGTATGTGTGTATTATGTATATACACACATATATCTGCGTTATGTACGTATGTACTGCATTATGTTTGTGTATGTATATACACAAAATATCTGCGTTAGATGTTTTCAGAACCAAACTTTACTGGTGACTAGTTTTACGCTCCTTCATCAAATCATGTCTGAGTTATTTGTTTTGACTGTTCTCTATTTACTGACAAGAACTTGTGAATGTCAGCCCTTGGTGCCCTAAATGTCTTCCTTATTTTTCTGAAGATATTGTTGTTTTAAGATTCCAAACCGTCACACAACTAAAAGCATATCAGCATATCAAATATCATATTTTTGTCACATTGGACAAATAATAAAATAATAATAATTTTAAATATAATAAAAATAATTTAATTTATTTTTAATAATTTTGATTATTATAAACTAATAATAAAAATACTACTAAAAAGAAACAAAATTACTTGAATAACTGTTTTCAACAAACTTTACTAAAAAGATAATTTCTTGCAGTGGAAACAAAATGGTATAGAAGGTCACTCTCAGAGAAAATGGCTGCACTACTTTCCCAATTACCAAAAGGTACAATTTAACACCACTGTAATTAAAGTTTCTGCTGGATTAGTGTCTCTCAAAAAGAAGCTTTATGCCCAAATAAGCCTCCAGAATGTTTGAGAATGTTTCCAGTCAATGCAGAGGATTCAATGCTACTTGACAAAATCTGCAAAAACCTAACAAAAAATATTCAGTTACCTGAGAGCTAATGCATTTAAACGCAATGAAAGGTTGCCTTCAGTGCAAGTCTGATTATACAAGCAGCTTTCAGAAACAAACTTGATGTGAAAGATAAACTTTAGCAAAATAACAGTCTATAAAGTAGTATTTTGAAGTATTCTGTTTGGGAAGGTTAGCACATCAAATATAAAGGGCCAACTAACACTTCTGAGAGAGTGGTTGATAAACTGCCTTCATATTAATAAGAAGGAAATTATATTAGCTACATCATATTTGGAGAGCATAAGTATTTCTTAAGTATATAGAACATTAAAAAATAAAAAACTCCTAAACTCTAATGATCAAAATTCATTCAAGGAAAACTCTGGTTTTGATAGGTAACACTTGGGGAGTTGTTTTAATTTTGTTGTTGTTGATTTTCTTGGTTGTTTTGGGTTTTTCTTTTCCCTAAATTAAAAGTTTTTGGTAGAGAAACGATTAGTATACATTCCTAGCCATTCTTAAACTGGATTATGAATGGCATAGCAACTGATAAAAGTTGTTTTTTTCCACAGAAGGAATTTTTTCAAAACTATAAATAGTATCGCTCCACTGAAACTGAGTGGGTTATTTTGTTTGTATTGTTACTAGTTGCTTGGCTTTATGATTGCTTTATTTTGTGCTCAATCTGTGTAATTTAAGAAATTAAATGACAAGATTTCTGGGGGATATTTCAGAACAGATTTCAGAACTTTAAAACCTCTCTTTCCTTTAATCATAAATGGGGTCACTTCATTCAGCATAGAGAAGTAATATTGTCAAGGGGAAAGAATAGGTCTGCACTGATATACATAATTTTTTTGGATGGTATGTATATTCTGATATCTGTTTCAGGCATATTGCAATTCTCGGTGACAGAAATTTATGGTATTTACTAAAAGAAAATATGATAATGTATATATACTTCCTACTCATTATAAAATATCTGAATTGGCCCTGAAGAAACATTTGGGATGAGATTTTGATTCTTTTGGGAGATAAAGAAATTCTTCAATTCTTCAACCTAAAACCAGTAGAAATATATTTTAAAAGTATAGCCGACTGATCAGAAACTAATTTACTAAGCTGTTTTCATTACTTATTAATGTCATAATTAAGCATAACTGTTTACCTTTTTAAGGAACATTTTTGTGAATTTAGTTTCTACAGTACATATTAGTAAAAGCTAGGACAAGTTAAAGTCTAATGAGGAAGGACCAGATTGTACAGGGTCTTTTTATACACTGATTAGGAGCTGCCAGAGTAATATGTATACATTTTTATTAAAATGCATTGCAAAGCCATCTGGCAAATACTATTTGTAGTTTTATAGCACCAAAAAGACCTTCCAGCTTTTACTCTCAGTTATCCCATTTACAAAGCTATTAGGTAATTCTTCATAAAGGCAAAGCTCTCTCTCTCTTTCTCTCTCTCCTTCTTGTCTTTTAGTAGATGTAGAGCTTGGAAGACTATTCTTACCAGGTATGTACGATGGGTGTGGGTTTTTTTCAATACTACACGAAGATGTAGGTTGCAATTTAATTTCTGTTGTTATCTGACTTTTTTGCAGTTTTAGTTAAAAGTTATATTTCATTCTGGAAGTGGAAAAAGGAAGAGGACCGACCCATGGCAGAATTCACAGATACATGGTTGACAGTTTGAAAAATCTTAAAATAGAACCTAGCTGCTCTGTTTCAAATAGACTGAGTGGAAGCAGTGCAGTTGTTAGGGACAACACAGAGAAAGGTGATACAACGAGAGAAGAAGTGTAAAAGGTTTTGCTAAGAAGCTTTGATATCTATAGGAATAAGATCAACTTCAAATTTCAGAATAAATAATAAACATAAATGAGTTATAAAGACAGAATATGTATTTCCTTTTTTTTGCTGTTACCAGTTTATTATTGTTCATTGAATTGCAGTATCTCCACAGAACTGTAGGGTTACTCATGTTGGAAGAAACTGCAGGACGTCTTTAGTTCTCAAAGCATTGTTCAAGATTAATTCAGATAGGTCAGTCAAGCTTTTGTCTAGCTAGAGTTTAAAATCTCCCAGTAGAGAAGTTCCACAACCTCTTCGGGTATTATCCTCCTTCTCCTCCTTATATCCAGTTGGAAATTCTCATTTCAGTTTATGATGTATCAGTGATTTTGTCTTGTTTCCATGCTGTAAAACTTCAGTAAAAAGTCTGCCTATGCCTTCTCGTGGCAACCTTCTTATAGGTACTGGAAGTTAGTCATTAAGCCTCCCTCACAAAGCTTTCTCCTCTCCACACTAATAATTGTAGTTCCCTCATCCTTTCCTCCCACGGTCTGTGCACTCTGTGCTCTGAACATCTTTGTGGCCTTCTGCTGAATTCACACAATTTTGTCAACATCTTTCTAGCACTGCGTGGCCCAGAGCTCATCACAGTATTCCAGATATCTTCTAATGAGGGTAGAATAGTTGGGAGTGACAACTTCCCTTCATTTTTTGCCAATGCTCCTAGACCATGCTGGTGTAGAGTCTGTTCCTTGTGTGTATCTGCTGAATCACATGAGGTTCCTGTTGGACCATTCCTTTACCATATTTAGGATCCTCTGAAAGGCCCCGCTACTCTGCAGTATGGTAAGTGTACTCCTCTCTTTGCCCAGTTTGACATGATCTGCAAACTTGATGCAGGCACATTCTGATAAACAGAGCAGGTTACAGGATGGATGATTGCAAACATGCAATACAGAGGAACTGTTCTTGTAACAAAATTTCATGTGGAGAGTGAAAAATTATCCACTGTTCCTTGAAATCGACCATCCAGCCAGTTTCATTCACTTAGTAGTCCATCTATGTCCTCTTCCCATTTGGCGTAAACTTGATTGCAATGTCAAAACTTGGACACAAGGTTATTGCTGGAAACTGACAAAAATTCTGCTGTAGTGAAGGTAAATGACATGTGCTACTTTTACCCTCAGTAAATCCAAGCTATTCCCAAACACTGTCTTCTTTTTCAGAGTCCCAGGAATAGTTTACCTGCATTTCTCAGAGACTGAAGTGAAGCAAACTGGAATGTAACTCCCTGAATTGTATTTCTTGCCCTTTTAAAAAATGGCTTCAACAAATGGCTTTGCTATGAATATTTTAGCAGTGGCTATTATACCCATGAGTAAACAACCAGGAGATGGTATTCATACATTAGGCGAAAATAAGCAGGCACAGCAGGTATTTCCTAATTTCCTCTTAGTTCAACAAATAGAACTGGAAATAAGAGGCTTCTGTATTTAAAAGCTTTAGCGAGTATATGAGCTGATCAGAAGTTATTATTTCTTCCAGTAAAAATGACCCAGAAGAGTCCCAAGATTTTAGAAGACCATGAAAAATTATGCACACAAGACATACTGCATTTTTTTAAATTCAGTGGTTTATTTCAATGATTATATGTGAGAAATAATGGTATGTAACTGAATTTAAGTACATTCTGAAATATCTGTACTTGTTTTGAAAATTATTTCAATTTGAAGTATTATCCCTACTAGATTTTATGCATACAGGAAGTTGGCAGCACTGGAACACAACCTTTTCCTCACCAATAACATATGAATAATATGAAAACAGAAAGAAGTTGGACTACATCCTCAAACCAATGCAAACTTTTATATTTGTCAGTGATAAAGTTGTTCCCATTATCCTCTCTGAGACTGAAATCCTATCCTCAATTTTATCTTTCATTAGTAAAAGACAACAATGAGCCTTTTCTAGGAACATAAGCAAATAAAATATTCAGAATGCTTTCTGCTATACCCACTTACTTATGTAAACAAGCAAAGCCTACTCATTTAACAGATAGTATCACATAGTTCAGACATTTAAGAAGAATGGATTAGTTTTATTCAGGGATAAGTATCTGAATTCTATCCACCTCAATTTCATGTGATGTAATTGAAATGTAAATTACGGTGATCTTTTGTAAATTAATTGATCCACAATGTGTACAACTCTAGCTGACTCTATGGTACAATACCATTTTCCCCTCATAAGAAAACTAGGTATTTCGTTATCATGCTATTTATGCTAAGGAGTGTAAGAGAATAATAAATAAAAAATGGTAATAACTGTAAATTAAAAACATCTAAGTGAAAGGGAAAAGTCTGTGATGTTAGGAGTCCTGAAAACAACAAAATAAAGCTTGTGATTTGACTTTGTTAATATTCATAGTCATATGCCTGGCTAGCAAGATGACTACCAGAGTAAGGGAAGTGTGTAGCCTCCTTGGAGAGAGGAATGCAGTATAGACTGTGAATATTATAGAACATATGGTAAAGTTACTTTTCCTTGTACGTGATTTAAAGATGATAAAAATAATCTTAAAAGTAGCTAGCTAGGACTCAGATGTTTCCTACAAATATTGGTCTATAGATATTGAATTATATATCTGCCCTAACTGTTCAGGAGAAGCTTTGAATAAGAAGGGTAAGTTCCTCCTCCAGAGTATAATGTTCTACCTGTAGATTTTAGCCCTTCCAGTGAGTTTCTGCCTCTGCAAGACCTTTAGTGGTCCATGTAGGCAGAATCCAGGCCCAGCTCTGATATGGCTCAGCTATGAAACCTTACACAGGCTGCTTAAAAAGAGCTCTGAGAGAAGTCTATAGAGAGATGAGAAAGGTGAAATTATGGATGGAGGTAGGATATTTTTCAGACAAGGCTTTTAGTAGCTCAAGTGGTCAAGAAAAGAAACAACAGTGCTATGGTTTAACCCCAGCCAGCAACAAAGAACCACGCAGACACTCACTGTCCCCCTGTGGGATGGGAGAGAGAATTGGAAAAAAGGTAAACATCGTGGGCTGAGACAAAGACAGGTTAATAGGATAGAAAAGACAGAGAAAATAAAATTAAGCATAAGAATGTACAGAACAAGTGATACAAAATGCAATTGCTCATCACCTTCTGACCAATGCCCAACCAGTCTCCAAACAACAGGTGCCAGCTACCCCGGTTTATATGCTGAGGTAGCTGCCAGCTTTCCTACATATCTGAAGCTTCTAGTTTACTTAGAGAATTTAAAAACTATATTAAAATGTTTGCTGCCCATTTAACTAGATTTAACATCTTTTACATACGAGGTTTAAGTACTGCTTTTTTTTTTTTTTTTCTGGAAGCTAATTTGCAGACAGTATCCAAGGAAACTTCTGTGCTGCCACAATTTTTTTCATACGAAATCACTGTGATTGCACTTGATTGGAACTCTCAAATGTTTTTAGAGATACTTTTAAATGTATAATTTTTATCCTTTTAAGCTGTCAAGCAATGTTTTTTTCCATCCCTCTAAAGTTCTTCTAGGAAATATTTCTACAGTAATAAAATTGTACCTTTTTCATAGACCTTGTAAATGATGAGTACACAAGCATGACAACAGGTGTGAAGTCAGACATCACAGTATTTGATTAATCTCTTGTTCAGTTCCTTAGTCTGGAATGACACTAATGTCTTCTTTGCTTTCACAAATCTCATATACACTGTCATATTCACTTACAATTAATACATGTCTGTTACAGTCCAATGGCTTTAAGAACTGCAAACCTTCAAATTTTTCTCCAGCTTCTCCTAACCAGGTGTTGCCATGGTATCCAGTCTGGCAGGAAAGAATAGCATAGTCTGCTCTTGAAAACTGTGTTGATGAGTGCTTTGTCTTCTAGCTCTAATAAATATACTCATTGCTAAAAAATGCGTGAGAAATTTAATCATCTGATTAGGGTTAAAAGACTGCTCATAACTTGCTTATAATGCTTTAAGCAATTTTACAGCTCTAAATTCCATGTTCATATTTTGAAAAAGTGAGCAGGTATTCATAGAAAGGATGTATTTTTACTATACGTTAATCTAAAGTATCTGATATTCCAGTTAATTTTTAAAGGCAAACAATAAATCAATATGAAAATCAATAAAAACAGCATAATATCACCTCAGAGTTGAAGTTCTATATGGACGTGAATGAAAATAAACTTGTTCTTACAGTGGTTTAACACTGACATTTCTGCAAGTGAACTGCTACAAGAAAGAAAATGTTCAGCCACAGATTGTTGTTTAGCGATCAGTCCTTCTAAAAACATGTAAGTAAGTCCAATTGTAACTTTGATTAGAAAAGATGCACTAATATAAGTGAAGTGTGTCATAAAAAAACCCTGAAAGACCTTTGAATGATAATCGTTTAGTTAAAGATGAAACTAGTTAGATTTTTTTAATAAATAGAAGATGCGACTTCATGTGAATTATGTTTTGGTTCATTACACCCATATTCTCATGGCAGATCTCATTCAAGAGGAATACTTCTTAAGTTTTATTACATTGCACAGTTTCTCAAAGTAATGGACTACCTCTTAACCCCCCAAACAACTACTGAAACACCTTTTAGTTGAAGTAACTAAAACTTAGCTTCTTAGACTGAGACAACACTATAAATTAGGCAGCTGATTTTCCTGAAGATCATCAGGTAGTTATCTTGCAATGAAAATCAACAGTGAATAGAAAACGTCCCTAGGGTATTGAAAATTAAGTAATGAAATTGTAGGATTAAAACTATTTCTCTAATGTATTTTAGAAATGTTCTTAGGAGGTATTGTTCAGTATTATTTCAAATATTATAGTATAAGGACAACATTTACTGTACTGCCAATGAAAATTTTGCTAGCAAAGGAATCTTTTGTCATGAGTGTAGAAAACTTTATATGCAATTTCACCTATGGGGGAAACAAAAGTGCACATCTTTATACACTCTAGTCTGAATGATCTAGAGAAAAGAGGACATGGAGACTATAAGGTGACTTCTTTTTACTAACAGAAATAAAAAAGGAAGAAACAGAAAGGATGGAAATGTAAAATAGGATACTATATTAATTTTCATGGAAGCCCTAATCTACATTATCCATTCATGATTATCAGGACAATCTGATACATGTACTAGAGACTTATTTACTGGTCTGCATTTAGGATATCTAGCTGCTTCAAATGTGCTGCTGCATAAGTACAGACATGGTTTTAAACACATAGAATATTTGCATCTGAATAATGAACTGTCACCTGTAAATCCACTTGTGAGTAAACAAAAAACATACAAAAATATGAAGATATTTATTTTGATGTATTCAGAAGAGTGACATGTTTGAAAGATAGTTTTCAGTAAATAGGAGACTCAAATTATTGCCTTATTTCAGTTAAGCAATTCAGGGCTACCAGTTGAAAATTTAAATATGCAACATTAACTCCAGACTTTTATTATCATTAAGTTATCACCTGTTACAAGCACTATAATCCAGTTTATGTCAATGTATCTGTTGTCATAATTATTCAGACATATTACAGAAATTTACTTCTTTATTGTTCATCTGATGAATAATTTAAGATGTTGTGACTTTCAGTCATTCTCATATGAACTTTTAGAATTTATTTTTCTTTACATTAATATTTCATAATTTCTATTATTAGTGTAATTATTACATCACTTGAGATATATTAGTGAGATGTAAGTAAAAGTTTAAATCTAATGTCTAGAAGAGAATAATTAAAAATACTCTTATGGACTGAGTAAAATTGTGTTACTAATACATTTAAAACACAGCACTTCTAGATCCGCTGTTGAATCATCCTTTCAGAGAGCTTTAAAGCTGTAAAGATTTATAGCCTGAGAAAAACAAAACAGTGTATGGAGTAATACTAGTTTTATGTTGAAAAGCCGCCATAATCTGAAAAATAGCAAATTCTTATGTAGGGTCTTTTTCAAAGAAAGATTAGATACCCAAGGCAAAATTTAAGCAGATATTAAGAGTCCAACTTCAAGGTTACAATTCTTTCTGTATTTTTCTTTCACTTTGGAGCCATCAAAACTCACTACAAACTTTATTTTGACTTGAATTTCATGATAAATTTTAAGTCTTGCAGCACTCACCAATCTGGACAATTATTAATTTCATTTCCTTCACAGTTAGACAGTGACTGATCAAGAGCAGGAGGAGTGGAAGAGAAGGGGGGTAGAGGAAAAGGCAAATAATTGAAACATTTGGAATTGAGTGCCTAGAATCAAATTGAATTTCATTCTAGTATAATTTTTTGAGTGCTGATGTATTTCTGCATAAGTTATTATAAACTTTCTCTAAAAAGTTTGATCAGTTATTTCAATAGTTATCTGAGTATTTAAGAAAATATTTTTAAAGGCCAAGAAGGAGGGTATTAGTTTAATTTAAAAAACAGTAATATAATATATTCAATTGTGACAGACAGACTATAAATTTTCTAATCATCTATAACAGGTGGGAAAATAATTTTAGAATGGAATATCAAATCAAGCAAATAATTATTTAGAGGGCTAAAGCATCACACTTTTTTCTGGAATCACACTTAAAATACATGAAAAAGCAGAGGAATAATAACACTGAAAGTGTAAGTTATACTTGTCATTCATAAATTCCCATAGTTCACACTTATTTTACTCCAGCTTATGCTTTTTTTCTGGAATGCTGGCTGAAATCAGTCAGAGACAGGGGTCTGCATAATTTTTCTCACTATTCTGACAATTTCTTTAGACCTAGATAATTGCTGTAGCTGAAACGGAAAGTTTCATGGTAACCATCATGAAATTCCCTCCTGTGCCAAAGGTTGAGCACTAAATCAGAGAAGTCATAGAAATCTCTGCACTATTTTTTTTAATTATTTTTTTTCTCTGTGACAGAAGGTAAAGGTTGTTGGTGATTCTAAATTACTGACATATAAAATAAAAGAAGAAATCTCTCTGGACTTAAAATACCTGAAATGGTGTGAGTTGATGTCACACCCTGACCTCCCCTTCTTCCCCCCAACCTCAATAAAGGGAAGGGAGACATGGTTCAATAAATGGAGCTCTGGGAATTGTGTTGAAGTTAAAATGACCCTATATAGTTAATTTGAACTAATTTTTCAATTCTGAGGCAGTTTGCAAGTGTTCAGTTGTCTATTAGAGTAAAGTAACTATCAATTTGCGGTGAAGGCAAAGACATATACATATTTAAATTGTATAAAGTGCCTCTTTGGAAATGGAAATACAGAGAGAGGTCTGTCCGTTTATGCCCACTGGGCTTTCCTTTAGGAGGAGCCTTGCATAAGATAAGCACTCCCTGATATGTCATTGTCTGTCTGTGTTCTTTTGCAGATTAGCTTTTGACACATAACCTAACATAAGATATCTTACTTCGTTGCATTTTAAGGAACAGAGACACACCATTTTTCATAGAGTTTCAAAACCATTCAGTTAGATACACAAATATTATGTAGACAGGGTGACACGCGTTGAGTTTTCGGAAAGATAGATGGTGGTTTGTATTTGAATTAACAACAAAATAGAGAATTGCTAGAGAAATTTATATCACTGATTAAATGCTACTGAATTTGAAAAGTTAACAGAATATTCACGATCTGAAATAAATCACCATTGCCATGCTTTTTTTTTTTTCTCAAATAACTTTTTCTAGAAATGATCATGACAGATGTATAAAACAATGAAAAATAAGGGAGAAAGAAGTATCCGGGTAAAAAGAGATTACAAGAAATTGAATAAAATAATTAAAAATAACTCAGAAGAGAATAAAATAGAAAATAGCGGTGAAAATAAGAGATGGAACAGGCATCATGGCTATCCAGACAGAGGTATTGCAGGTTACTGAGGCCTTATGGCTCATTTCCTAAAGGCAGTAGTCTCCAGTTTTCTCTTTTTAGGTGTGGGCTTCAATCATAGACCAACAGGTACCATATTGTGAGATTTTCCTTCTAAGAAACAAGACTGAAATTATTCAAGTGCAAGTTTATTAAAATTAAGAAATATTTATTGATTTCTCGACTTATTCAGACAAAATACAATCTGAAAGAGATTCCACTTGTACAGCTCCTTACCCAGTCTTCATATTTCTATCGATAAACAAGATCAGTTACTCCTCTGTTCTTCTCTGTGAGCTGAGACAAATAATCTATATTTTCAGTAGCCTGCTGACTGGAGTTCATCCCAGTCCAACTTCAAATCCAGATTTACTTTCCCTGCATGCTAGCCTTTAGCAGTTATTTCTAGTAGATACAAGAAACAGATGCGTCAGAATGTTCTTTTAATGGGAAACTTTGATCAATTTTAACTATTTACAGTTTTGTCTTAAACTGGAGCACAAAACCTGACAAATCCCTTTTAAGTTCGTGCTTCTTTTTCAGGGGAATAGAAGTGAATGAATATTGACATCATGTCTTGTAACTTTTCCTTCAATAATTTGTGGCCACTTCTTTTCATATTTTGTGGGGAAAAATTAAAAATCAGATGAATAGCAATAGATCTTCACTAAGGAACAAAATTTAAGGGGGCAATAATGCAAATGGTTGATCTGAGGAAGTAGGCCAGCTATTTCAGATTATCAACAGCTCAAATTTCACTTTCTGAATGGACCTGTGTGTCAGAGTAGTTCATGTCTAAAACATTGTTAGTTAATACACTGTCATTTTCAGATGAATATAGAGCATCAAATTCTAAAGAAAAATTTTAAAAAGTGGCAAACCTGAGTAAAAAAGGAAACCAAAACAAAACCTCATCAATCTTATTTCAATAAATTTTCATTTATCAAATGAACTGATATTTTTATCAACAAAAAGCCTCTTCTATATTTCACTGAAACCAATAGAAAATCTTCCTCACACTGCAACAAGCTTTAGAAGTATTATAATCTTTTTACAAAGATTAGTAATACTAAAAAATTGTGGCAACTATAAATTAATTTACCATTATGAAGATGAAAATATCAAGTATATAGTCTGACAGTGATAGATGAGATTTCTTTCCTTTCTGGCTTACTTTATTTGTTCTGTTCGGAGACACCATTATAAAGACGGGAAGAGGTAAAAATTGTAATATGTCCCTGGCAAGTAACTAAATGAATTTCAGTCTTTATGTTAAAGTTGAGATGTGAGAGCAGGGTTTTTTTTCCCAGTCTGATTGAAAAAGTGGTTATTCTACTCTCATTTTTTCTTGAAAACAAGAAGTCACACTGAACTACTTGACTTCACAGACATTGAGACTATTATTACATTGGTCCAACTTCTTGTCAATGGCAGGAATCAAGACAGGGAAATCTAACCTGAAATGCAAGGAAAAGACAAAAATTAGATCAAGGAAGATCCACAGCTATCTACTGATAGACAAAAATACTCTAAATGATACCATAAAATTGTAAATACTTATAGCAAAATTATAAATTGTACTATAGATGAAAAGAGTGGCCATAAATAAACTGCTAACCCCTCACACCTGTTCCCCATCACCACCTGATATCCCAATGGTCATTCCCTCTTTAAGAGGTGTCATGGCCTACAGAAGATACCTGACCTGTGTGTGTGTAAAGATCCCAACAGTGGGCTCTCATGATCGCTTAGTCGCAGGCATCCCCCAACTGTCACATCCGCCACAAGACCTTCTCTGTTCATGAATTTTAGTCAGAAAACACAGTTGGCTTTACCATCTACTATTTCAAGCTCTTAAACACAGTGTAAACACTGCTTCAATGCCCTTTCTTCAGAAATAACTTAGGCAGTAGTAAAGGCAAGACCATAAACCATTTATGACTTTGCATTTTGTATTATTGCTTCTATCAGCCTTGTCTTCTAAATTATGCAATTTTTCCTGCAAGAATTTCTTGTCCATCATAGTATTGGTTATGTCTAGCAATTTTCCATCATCCCCCAACCTCAAATATCACTTGTCTACTTGATAATTGTAGGTCACTGATGAATACAATTAATAGTTGAGCAGCATTGCTTGAACAACAGTGAACCCCAGGACCACAACTGAATGATGGAGATGTATAAATCTGACAATATCTCCTTTTGTAACATAAAATAATGAAGCCTTACTCGAATCACTTAAGTTAAAAATTAACACCTTCATTTATGAACCATGACCACTCTCAAAGATAGGAAGTTTCAAGCTTTCTTGGGATAACGTTTAATCTTGCCTTCTCTTTTTAATGTTTATCTGTGATATTTATTTAATAAAATAACTATGCAGTGCTTTGCCATTATGTTTTATAATTAATTTAATTAGTGCTCAGTTTTTACTCTGTTCTTACTAGACTTGTACCCTAGTGTTCTTGTGTTCAGTGACCTTACCTTCACAGTGTGTTGATGGGCTGCCTGTATTCTTCATGGTACACATATTTTGACAACCTTGGTGATATTAATTGGTCTCTCAGGAGCTTTCCATAATAAATCTGTCTCACAGGCAGCCAGAAGTACATATAAACTCTATGCCTTCCTTATCTTCAATGTTCAGCAGAGTCATACAGAAGAGAAGTATGTGGGGCAACGTGGAAAATGTGGTATTATTTTTGACTTATTTACACTTTTCTATTCAGAAAGTAAGAAAACAAGAGTCATTATCAGAGAGTTGCATGACCTCTGCAGGTCCTTTGTGACCTCTGGAAAAGAACCAAAAAGTCTTTGAGAACATGTACATTTCCTTCAAAGCAACACAACCAAACAGCACCGTATAGTGTGGGTGCAGTACCAAAGTTTATTAGGTAACTTATGATGTTCCATGCTTAAAGGTGAGAATTATCATTTCTGAGATCAACAATCTCTCCGAAACCAGTCAGAAAAAATGTTTGTTAAAGGTGGGGGAAAATATTGGGATCTTGGTATAGACTAACACACTCACAGGGAATAAAATCTCACTTAAAGGATAACCATTAGCCACTTGGTGGTGATAGGAAGCTCTTTCTAGATGATATGAAGATGACTAAGCATTGATAAAATTTTGGTTTTTTTTTCATTAAGTCAGATTTCAAAGCATTCATTTTAGAAGTACAAATACTACCAGCACTGAATGTGATTTTGGCAAATATCGTAACTTCAAGCTTCTGCTTTACTCTTTGGCTGGAGTAACTTGCGCTTGCTGAAGTGCAAACACAAACACAAGTTTATGCAGTGACATCACTTTCCCAGTGAAATCAATGTAAATCTAGTGTAAAATGTACATAAGTAGAAAAAGAAATTATTGGTTTTTTCCCCTCAGAATCTGAAAAAGGCATCTTTTAGATTAGAAAAAGCAAGAATGGAGATTATTGTCGGTGAATGAGTTGTTTAGTATTTAACCAAGTTCACAGAAAATTACTTTATTAACATAGAAGGGTATTATTCACTCTTACTTTAGTGCATAATTATGTCTTTAATATATTATTAAGTATAATCGGTAGAATCATAATGCAGGAATTACTAAAAAGAGCAATTGAAAGAGAACAGAGTGTAATAATGACTATAGAATTTTTATAGTTCATCTTACCAAAGCTTACTTCAAACATTTATATTTATATATCAATAATCAAACTTGTGATGATTTTGAACTAATAATGCTACATATCCTGTCATCTTATGGCACAATATAAGGGCTGTGTATGTGTGTAAGCCTTTTCAAACAATCCTAAGAATATTTTCAAAATTTGCAGGACCTCCCAGTAACACTGCAATACTTCATTTCTCTCTTAAAGAGAAAGAATGAAATAGTGTAGTTACCGAGTTTTGATTATTAAAATACAAAGGCTTAGACCTCTCTCTCTTCTATTTTTTATATAATTAATCCCGGTGAAGGGAACAGGTTCATGTGCACCTACACCTATAAATCTGTTGATATATTTTTGAATTCAGAGCATAAATCTGTTCTGCAACAGGATCTTCTAACTTGAAAGCTGTAGACCTAAACAAGAAGAAGTAAAGTTTAATAACTGTTATTCTATATTGAGATCTTCTTCAAGCAAATGCCAACTGGAAAACTTTATTCCAACACAAATCTTCAAGGTTTTAGGGTTTTTTTCAAGTACCAACAATAATTTAAGGTGGCTAGAAGAAGGGATGGTGTTCTTTTTGTTTGTATTCACATCTCATTGTCTGTCAAAACAATACAGTGTGATATAGATTCTGGTATGACCTGGCTTTTTCTGATTTTTTTTTTTATCACATGAATTTAATTTGCAGAGGTCTGAGTTTTTTCTTACAGATTTATTTTGTTCATTTTAGCCTGAAGATATAGGAAACTGAAAAAGAACAGTAGGCATCAAAAGTCCCATTTGAACTCCATCCTTTTAATTCAGCAATCTTTACTTGTACTTTATGAAGAATTTCAAGTGTACATAGTGCAGTGTCTAAAAAGTCTACAACATACACTCAGCTTCTTTGTTGTCCTATGACTGCCTCTGTTCAGGAAGGCAATGAGACTTAATTGTGAATGTGAAGACAATGCTTCTCAAAAGCTCTGGCACTGCTCCCTGAAGATGCAATAATATTTTTTCTTTGTAGGACTTTCATTATGCCTTCTGTTTAAGCAAGAAGTGTGTGTATCTTTAGGCTGTGGTCTTTTCAGTCCCCATGGCCTAATAAATACCAGCTTTATCATCGTCAAAATTTAATTTTTAGATTTGTCACTAGTAAGTATAATCAAACACGTACGTACTTAGGAGGGTTAAAAAAAGGTCTGTCCTGCTCCACATTAACTTTAGCATTTCTGTACGTTCATGCATCACTCATCAGGACTGATGCTATGGAGATACATCACTCTCACCATTTGTAAAGATCAGAGTTGTTATCATTTCTGGTATCGGTATTTGCAGTTGTTTCACCTGCCCAAATTATATAATATTCTAATCTGTTCCGCTTCTGCTGATACCTTCACAACTCAAAGCTATCATAGTTAACAACTGGGAGATTCATATAAGCAAAATTCTTCTAGCGGTATGAAATTCCTCTCTAGTTTCTAAATTAATACTATAAGGTGTCTTTTTACAGAGATTTAGTAGAGAAAAAGAAGGTTGACCCTCAATTTCTATCTGATTATTCTATATTCAGATATATTTTCGAACAACAGCATAAATGAGCACTTTTTAGGGCAGTAAAAAAATTAGTGACTGTCACAAGGCTTGGTGTAGTATATTCTGATTGTAAAAATAATAGTATGTTAACATTCCCAGTAGTGTGGATATAAATATAATAACTACTTGTAAATTTTTCTCTACGCATTATAAAATAAGCTTAAGAAGACTGATTATTCTGGATGAAAATTAACTTTTTTGAATACTCTTCTAATTTTCTAATACCACAGAATGTTTCAGGAAGTAATGTTAATGTGTTGGGACTGATATCTAACATCAGCCATGTCACTAGTGGCAGAATGACACTGGAGATACTTTCAAGGAGTGTCTTTGTGTTTGTGAGAGAACAGACATTTGCTGTGAACACAATAAAGAAGCTCATAAAATGTGCGAATATGTATCTTTCAATTTTTAAAGTGCTGTTTAGCTACATAGAGTTGTATTTTAATAAATTGTCCTCTGTATTTACAGTAATTTCCACAGTTGCAAATCTATAAATAACAGAAATATTTTCTCCTGAAACTTCATTTCCATATTTCTAAAGTGACATTGTCAATAAAAATAGTACATGAGAATTTTAGATCTTACCATATTCAATACTAGCTTTTCATTTACTTCAATAACAGTTCAATTATACCATATAGAAAGGTATTTTTAAAGGAATGGAATTCTTATCCTTTTTTTTTTTTAAAGTCACATTGTGTGATACTGCAATGCATAAGTAAGTGTTTGATGCATTCCACCAGATGGTAGGATGTATTGCGGTCAGGAATACAGAGTTTTGTTTTGTACATTCCTGTTCTTACAACATTAAATATCTGCCCTATAGCAAGGATCAGGAAGGGTACATCTTAAAAAACACAGCAAACTGCATAACACAGATATTTTTATTACATTTACATTAAAATCTATTCTAATTTAGGACTAGCTTGAATATTTTTTTAAATGTAGAACACGGATACTTCTTTCAAGAATTTAAAGCCAATGCAGTTGCTAGTCGGTAAGTTGTTTAGACAGAAATAAAATTAGAAATTATGAGTTTAAAATTATCTTCTGTATTCCTTTAACTTATATATGGCATTTAAAATATGAGTCTTTGGTAGGAAAAGTACAAAAGCCATCTTGTTAAAAAAAAATCTACTGCATATGAATAAGGATATTATTCAACATAAAATCACAAGGCCTTTCAACACATGAATTTAATGTGCATGTGCAGCAATCTTTCTGACACTATAAAGATTCAGAGGATCTATTACTGTCTTACAGTTTACAATCTGTGCACTAACTGGTTTCATGATAGACAGAGCTATTACACACTCTATTGTGCCAATATTATTACTTCAGAGAGAGAGAAATTAAACAAAAGATATGACATAGAAAAAAGATATTAACATGTAACAAAGGGGTTTAAAATATCACAATACATTTGGTATATTATTATATAACGCAAGACAGTGACTGTGTCATTGGAATAAAGCATCAAACTAAAATAATATTTTAGATTCAGTTCTTTATGGGATTGAAACAATGGCTGATATAAATTATCTTAATGGATTGCATTGCTAAAACACATTCTTGCAAAGCAGAAAAATGACTTCTCCAGAGGCATCTTTTTGGAGGAAATTTTTGAGGAATAAGAAAAAATTTTTTATACCTTTTCCAAGTCAGTTTCTTCTGAGCTCTTTCTAAGCCCTATTAGTGACAGAATCATACTCTCAGGAAACATACATTTTGATGGCAGGGGCGTTGGAACTACATGATCTTTAATGTACTTTCCAACTTAAACTGTCCTATGATTCTATGATTCTATGATTCTATGATTTTAGTTTTATGCTTTTGTGCTTTTCTTAAGCAAACGGCAAAATAAGTAAAGGCACACTTGGTACCAATCCACTTGCTTTAAGGCCCTGTGTTCAACTCTTGCTGATATCTTTCTGATATCTACAGGGAAACTCGCAAAATATAGAACCTACAACCTTGGGTTTCCGTAAGGTAAGGTAGATCTGTTTCTAACAATTTGAGCTGCCACGATGAAGTGAAAGGACCAAATTACATCTCCATGCAACAAAGCAGAGAATTCAGCAGTGTAAAAATAGGTGACTAATTTAATCTGAGCTTCCTTCAAGAAGCCCATATGGCTTCCACCTACTACAGCAGGATGGGCTTCTATTCCATGTCCCATATCATGTTATCCAGCTCCATTTGGAGATCCTTCATGTTCCAGAGTGTCTGAAACAGCGGTTAACACCTATATATCAGCAAGTGTACATACAAAAGGAAACATGACAGCAGCAAGACAAAATCTTTATGAATATGGCTAGAAGTTAAGAGTTTCTGTGTAAATTTGTAATGTTCCAGTTTATCAATGCCAATTTTCGAGTTTAGGTAACTGACTCTGAGGACTAAATAAATCCTATCTTTTTCCTTATAACCAGACTGTGGTAAGAGAAGGATTCTTTTCGGCTTTTAACTTCCCATGGTCTCAAAAGTTAGTTCAGTACCTATCTAAAGAAGGCAAGATCTATTAAACAAGTATAAATTAATTTGCATAGCCTACCATGTTTGTCTGTCTTGTACACAGCAATAATCTGCTATAACTAACAATTAAGGTACTCTATAGCACAAAGTACACTTCAAGCAGTCAGTTTCAGTGCCTGCAGACCTGGATCAGCTTATACATTTCCAATGTAAGCTATGCTGCCCATCATTTGGTGTATTTTAAAATACTTCTATTTTTACCATAAGAAGAATGTTGTATTTTGATTGTATTTTGATCCTTTAATCACTCTCAAGAGCATGAAGCTAGCAAAACATCAGGATTGGCATGATTTTATGGATTTTGCACAGATGTTCATAAAATTAATGTAATCCTTATAATTGCACTTATCATTTGGACATTCACGGGAGGATATTGATTTTAATTACAAAATACAACTGAATACTAATGAAGGTGTCTTTATTACTGTGTAAGTCCAATCTCTATCTTTTGGAATACTGGCACATTTCACAGAATGATAAAAACCTGTAATGCCGTACAGTGGGCTTGGGAAAGCAATGAAGTAACATTTTTAGAAAAAAACCCAAACACCCACACTTACACAACAGCAGCTTTAATCTGATTGTAACTTTACAAAAAAAGATCTAGCTCAGTCCAGCTTCATAACAATAGTTTTTTGGTTGGGTGCCAGCTGGATGACTGGCATGAACAGGCCAAACACGTTGTTCGTTAATGACATTTCCTTCAAACATGTCGGAATACTTAAGATCTTGTCCATCAAACTGAAAACAGAATAAAATCATAGAGTCATAGAATGGTTTGGGTTGGAAGGAACCTTAAAGATCATCTAGTTCCATGTCCCTCACCATTAGCAAGGACAATTTTTTTTGTCCTGCAAAATAAATAGCATTTATTTCTATGTTTCATTTTTTAAGAAAGGGGCTCCTGTTTTAAGTATTTGGAAGAATAAAGACCTCAGTTATTAGTTGTCCTTTCTTTCCTTCCTTCCTTCCTTCCTTCCTTCCTTCCTTCCTTCCTTCCTTCCTTCCTTCCTTCCTTCCTTCCTTCCTTCCTTCCTTCTTTCCTTCCTTCCTTCCTTCCTTCCTTCCTTCCTTCTTCTCTTACCTCTCCTAACTCCTTCCTTCTCTTCTTCCTCCCATTTATCCTTCCTTTCTCTAGGGCTAGAGTTGTTTGTGACGGTCACTCATAACCCTAAATGACTGCCTGTCTATTTGCCTCTTTCAGATTATGCTGCTGTTATTTCTTAGTTCCTGATCAGGTATTGGAAGCTAACAAGTTTAGAAAAAATATGGCCTGTGGATTATACAGTCATTTGCTGACGATTTATTATCATTTCCTAAAGCACAGCTTTAGCAAGCTTGTAGTTGCACAATTTATGCTAAGATCCTACCTGTTTGGCCATGATAGCAATTGTGAAGTAGATGGATAGAGAATAAATAGTACTGGAAATCCAGAAGCCATCAAGATGTTCAGCAGTTAAGATACTCACCTCACTCCAATGACTGATTGGAGCATAAAACATACACAGCTTGTTTTCATCCTGGAACTTCAAAATAATAGATAGATCACTAATAACACAACAGGAAAATGCAGAGAAGTTAGAAAGTCCATTGTCTTTGGTAATTACCACAATTAAACAAAATCTTTGTTTCTGGAAAAGTGTATTGTGTTCATATGCTAGATCACGCAAAATAATAACTCCTGCTCATATACACTAGATAATGTATAAGAAAAAATACATTTATTTCTTTTACTCAGCAATGTTTTTTGTTGTATTGTTCTCTTTTGTCATTTGAGAATATTTTAAGAATTTCACACATGGAGGTTGGAAACTTCCTGTGATGATTTGATTATATAAAAACTGCTTTAGTTCCCATTGTAATGAGTAGGAGGTATGTTTTAATACTTCAAAGAAGAATCTAATTGCTCACTTTCTTTATCTCTGGCACATTTCTAATTCAAGTACGCATTATAAAAGGAAATGCTCTCCTCTGTTTTCATCAAAACCTGAATGTTTTATTTTATCTCTGTGTTAATGATGATGTCTCACGGCTCGTTTGTTCACAGTAATAGAATTTTCCTTCATTGTTAAGGAATTCAGTAACATTTAATTCTGTGGATTAGCAGGATGATTTCTCTACTTTTTTAAAAAAAAATTCTTCTTAATTTGACTATGCATTTTAGTGTTTGTCTTAGTGTCATAACCACAGAAGCAATCCAACTACAGTGCTCAGCTTTTGAACTGACAGCATAGATTCTTTTATATATTTGAACTGACCTACCATCTATCTAGTCTAACTTGTTGAGTAACAGTACAATAAGAAAAAAATTCTAACAAAGAATTATTGCAACATTTTGCTCTGAAAAAAGAATCCTCTTCTCAACAGTACTTATGGTGTACTTTGATTTTGCCAGTAGAATTAAAAAGTAGAGAAATATTGGGATTCTTTGATTCTTTATTTTTAGATCATATTATCATCAGGAAATATTACATTCAATGTGATTGAAAGAGTTAGCGATAAGAATGAATGTGTGAAAAAATACTCCAGTACAGGTTTTTCTTTGTGAAGCCACAAAGAAAATTATTAAGAAGAGTAGGGTGCAATGTTTCTTTTTGTGTATGTGGGTTTTTATCTGTTAGCTGGAAATTAAATATTAAATTTCCAGTTGCGCTTTATAAATTCCAAAATAACACCTTTTTTTCTAGTTTTAGCAGATCAAACCTTCATGAATTAGTGTTATATGATCATGAAAGACAATTACCTTACCTATGAGTATGTGTTAAACCCCTAATTATTAAAAAAAAAAAAAAGAAAAAGAAACAGTCTAAAGTGATATTTCAGAATCATATCACATGGTTCTTCTGCTAACTATGCACAATAGTAAAGTCATACGGCATTATTATGAGTGAAATTTTTTTCAGTGGAAAAGCTGAACCAGAGACAAAAATGAAAGGCTGGGAAGCTAAGGAAGAGTTAGTACTGTGTTTTATCTTTTCATTGAATAGGTTGTTAAAAAGCATAAGGCAAACTCAGATTGACAACATTAATTACTTAACGGTAAAATTCAAGATTAACTAGGAAAAACTTCCATAGGTGGCTGTGGCGCAAGTATTGGTATTGCTCTATATGAATTCTTATGATAGTGGAGTTTTTTGATGCTTGGCTCTGTTTATCTGCCTGTCATTCTTCCGAAGAGCAGAGGATTAGAATACAAAACCACATTTATGAAAAGGTAAATTTCAATGTCTTTTTCCTGATGGAGACTGCAGAGAGATTTAACAGCCCAGCATCCGTGAAAGAAATGTTTAATTCCACAAACATTTTTTATTAATATGGAAAAATTGTTTATTTCTGTAAAAAAACCCAAAAGATTATAAAATATATTAGTAATTTTTGAAGAAACTCAGCCTATTTCTCTAAATATTATTCCACAGGGAAACCGCTGGTACAGTAGGAACACATAGAGGATTGAGGAAGAAACTGAGTTATCTGCTAAATCTTAAACAAAGAATAATCAAATGCTAAAACATTGTTCATACTGCAAAGCATGTCCTAAGTTTAATATGAAAGTCTATAGGAAGCCCCACATCTTAGACTTCAAGTTAAGACAGAAACAAACCAAAATATGATGGAAATCTCAAAAAAAAAAAAAAAAATAGAGAAAATTGTTGTTGACCTGAGTGTCTATGCAGTGTAACTTGAAAGTGAGAAAATCTGACAGATTCCAGGCAAAATAACAGAGACATCAAGATAAAGCAAAATCACAGACAGAAGACTTCTGCTGGCAAACTGAAAGTAGTCCTGGAATAAGAGGAAAGGGATCCATAAGACTATACTGAATCTCTGAAGAAATAAATGATGTGGTCCGTTGGTGGACCTGAAGGTTTTTCCACTTGCTCATTTTCAGACCTTCATATTAAAATGAGTGGCAAATCAAGATGGAAGCCTCACCAAATACCTACTACAAAGTCATGATCAACAGATTTCCATTCAATGTGATCCCATCCACGTTCAGCTACTCCTGAAGATCACAACTGTCAAAGTAATAAGGCTATTGTGGAAGTACAGCCACTCTAGGCATGCTCTGTATTAATGTTCACCAGGTGATCTTTGTGGACTGAAAGATGCTATAGGTGACTTGTCAAGCTGTCACGCCCTGAGGGAGACAGAGTAGGACCCAGAACTCTATTTAAACATTTAGTTTAATACCTACAGTTTTGCAATTCTAAGTCAAGAATATTAAGCTTAAATCTAACCAATATTAGCATCCTACAAGGATTTGCAAGGGACCACACGATCTGTATGGAGTTCAGTGATAAAGTCTTTAGATGTTTCCTCAAAGAAGTTGCTGCCAGTGAAGTTTCTGCAAACCCTCCGGTGCTCGTAGATTATTGATGTCAGCGGGGGATCTCAGACCAGCTGGAAGGGAACTCTGGTTAAGGCTGGCTTCTCTCATTCTCTTAGAGTCCATTCTGGAGTTCTAACATCTGGGGTACCAGTTGGCCTATCTCCTTTACTTTGGTCAGTGGCACCCCAATGGTATGAGACACAGTGGCTTGCTCAATCCCCACCAACTGTATAGGAATCCAGAAAATCCAGGGGCATAAATCAGGATGTTTCCATCACAAAAACTCATAGTCTAAATCACCCAAATGCAACATATGTAGATTTCTATTCACAAATCTTGTTAATACTTTTGTCTTGAGGATCACTTCTGAGTCTTTGTTCTGAAATCTGTGGTGTAAATCTGATAAAGGAGGGGATGACCAGGTGCCAGTTTAGTCATCCTGATAGGCAAATGAGTGGCAGAGACATCATGGCTCATTCTCCCCTACTCATCCTTGCTGCACAGGTGGGCTTTGATACGGCCACTGATGTGGAGTGGCCACCAGACCTCCGTCTGGCCCCTCTCCACGAGACTCAAAAAGACAGCAGCCCTCTGCAGCAGCTTCAAGAGGGGGAGAGTTACAAGCTGTTTGTAACCTCGTTGGTCTTGGAAAAAGACTTGGTGCTCCAGGAGTTTCAAGGGGATAGCAAAACTACATGATATTGTTTGGGAGTGACTGGGTTGCCCATACAAGTAGACGGACTTCATAGAGAGAAGAAGGTATTCTCTATCAAAATGGTGGGAATAAAGACTCGTATAAGTAAGAAAAGGAAGCAAATATTCTAGAAGGGTAAAAGAAATGAAATACCACTTCTGGCTGTGTTGCAAGGGACAATAACCAAGAATGACATAATATGTATAGGCGGCTGAGGAAAAACATAAAATATGAGAAAAGATCCTGCAGCTACATATTGGATTGTATTAAAGAAAAAGGATGCAGTTAAAGGCATTGTGAACTTGGAGTGAAATAATAAAAGGCTGGTAAAGCTAAAAAGGAAAACACATAATGGTTTTTTTTTTGCCCTTGACTACCCAGCATTCTCATCTATGCAGTGTGGGAAAAAAAAGATAAATGAATATATATTTTTCAGTCTGACAATGAAAGTATCTTTCTCCATGTAGATGTTCATGAGGTTTTAGGACCACTTTGTAGTATCCTAGGTGAAGATGATAAAGGTGATTGTAAGTAATGCACTGGAGTCTGTCATCTAACATATAATTCATAGTAATGATGGAGAAAATATTTTTAAAATAGACAAACCATGCTGGACTAATGATATTCTCTCATCTTTCAGGAAAGAGATAGGGACTGACAGTCACTCTGCAACTCAGGCAACAAAAAGCAGCAAAAGAAGGGTTGCCTCCTTCTGCTTCCTTGTATAAAAGCAGGATGCTGGGCTAGAAGGACTGATCCTATGCATCATTTTGCCATGTTTTACTAAATAAAGAGGGCATTTAACTCAGTGGATATACATTTTAAATAATGTTGCATTGGTTTTTTATGATATAATTTATGAACAGAGACCATAATGTAATTCTACTTCTCTTATTCAGAAAAATATTGCCATAAAAATCTTGAAGTATCATTTACTTATAAATACTGTTTAGAAATAAGTGGAAACTGTAAGGTTTTCATATGTAGTTCTTAAATTCAATTCAAAGTTGCAGGTTCGTGTAGGGGGCCTCACATTTTAAGTCACCTTATAGAATGTCATTGTACTAAATTGTTGAGTACTACATTAGTTTCAGCCATAAAGCTGTTCATTTTAAAAACAGTAATTATTTAACTTACATACCTTTATTTGAGCAATTATAGACTGTTTTACAGATGAACTTGGTATGGTATGCTTAGACTTACGTCATAGATATTTCAAACTACATTAAATCCCAAGGTACTGTATTTCTTTTTATTACACAAATACATCAGGTGCTTTGATTTTTTGTGTACTGGTCAAATTGTAATTCAACTAGCAAAATAATATGACATTTAACTTTTCTTTATCTATTTTCTTCTTACTACCAAAAAATAATTAACAAACAAAATTCTACCCTAAGAAGGAAATATCTCTGATAGTCTCCTCTATCCACATATTTATATTGTGCTATTATTATTTTATGCTACATTACTTATATACTTATCTTACATTTTTTGCTCAAAGGAAAAAGAATACTATGGTCATTAATGAAATGTTCCTTATCTACTGCTTGCTTTCTTTTTCAGGTTAACTTTCCTTCAA
Organism: Cuculus canorus; assembly: GCF_017976375.1. Lineage (NCBI taxonomy): Eukaryota > Metazoa > Chordata > Aves > Cuculiformes > Cuculidae > Cuculus > Cuculus canorus. The sequence goes on from NC_071403.1 coordinate 28,460,668, forward strand.
TACTTGCTCAGTTTTATGTTTCACATTCCCCAAAACAATTTCTAGTTTAAATATCTACCATTCTTTTTATTAACTTTTGCTAGCTTTAGCCACTTTTCCTAGCCAAGTTCATTCTTTTCCAGTTACTTTTCTCACCTTTTCTTGATACCACTCAGGTTTCCTTCTGCTCCTCAGTACAGCATTTGAAAGCCTTCTATGGAAAGTTAATGGCAATAGGGAAGTTCCTACACTGCCATGGATTTACACTGACCTTTACCAGTTCTTTAACCTGTCCCAGCTTTCTAGTCTTCTTTTCCTTCTTGCACCTAGCATAACTTAATGTAAGTTTTTATTAACCTTTCTATATTTTCTTCTGCCCCAACACATTTCAAGCAAATCCAGAGAATATCATCCAAATGAGGAAAAGTTCAAAATACTACCACAAAGTTTGACTTCCCAATAATTTACCTTAAAATCTTTCTAGAGCATAGATTCTTCTTACATATAAACAGATTGTAAAGGATAAGCAAAAAATCAATCAATAAATCAATATATAAATTAAAAACTCAAGGAAATTTAAGACAATGCAGATAAGATAAAAGTGTAGCATATACTGAAAGACTGAGAAATGGAAGAGAAATGATCTGGTTTTGTCCAGATTTTCCTCAAGACTAATTTCCAGAGTTGAGAGCAGTTGTCGAAATCACAAAGAGATTTTGGGGTGATTTTAAACCTATTATATCTGAGCATTTCCTAGGTGTTTTGATAGTCATGACTATATTAGTTTCCTTGTATAAAGGAGGAGAAGCTTACTGCTCCAGAAAATGTCATTCAGTACCTCAGACAAATATAGGAAGCTCTAGATAATATCTGCCTTTCACTAAGAATTTGTCATTGTATACAGATAACCACTTTAATACTAAAAGAACCTTCTGAGTTCATATTAATTTGGTCATTAGTAGCAAAGAATTGTAAAAAATAAGAAATGATCACTAAAATGTTATGAACACTGAAAGGTTATTATTGTTTCTTAATGTTTTTCTTTCATTTTTGGTGTTTTTAATTTGTAAGCTTTTCTTTCCAATTTCTTTTTGATGTTTCTCAATAAACCCCTTTAAATTGTCATGCTCATGTCTCTCTGCCTCCTTACTGAGACCCCATCAGTCACAGAATCACAAAATTATTTGGGGGGAGATAGGAATGTGGGAGATATGTTGTCAGCTTCCTGCTTCACCTTTCTAAAATAGTGTCAGCAGCCATGTGTCCATCTAGTTTGCATTCATCAGTGGCCTTGAAAATCTTTTTAGTGTGTCAGTTCTTAAGAAACTTATTTTTAACTTCCTTTTTTGCTGCTATTTTGAGAGAAATGAGAACAATTTTCCAATTAAAAATTGCAGTTTCCAAATCTTTTGATGTTGCTTGCAGTTTGATGACTTTTTCTGGATAACTACAGCTTTTTCTACTATAATATCCTATATTCTAAATTCATTATGCAATGTGCCAGATTAACTCATTATACATTGTATGAAAATGACAACAGGTCCAGCAATATTTAATACATCTTCTGGAAGTCCTAGTAAGGATCTCAGACATAATAGAGAGTTCAGATATTTTTAAAACTTTTTCTTTCCTTCACCTGTTTTTTTTCTTTTTTCTTTTTCCTTTCCTATTAGATCTTTTTTAGTTAGATGGAGTGAAAATACTGATGCCTTTGAAGTTGAAAAAAAACTATAATATGCTGTAATTAGTCATTAGTAATTTCAACAGTCATTTTGAATGAACAGTAAAATCTCAGATATTACTTATGTTCTGTAGACAAAAATATATTTTCTTCAGTGCTTTTAAATAGCTTTGGAGTCTGTGTGTATAGATTTACCCTGTCATTGTTCTACTGTGGGGAAAAAAATAAAAGTAATTGGACAATCTGCAGAGAAAGCAAGAAAAGACAATTATTCTATGTTCCAGCCAGTTACTTTCAAGTGACAGTCCTAATGGAAGTGAGGAATGTATTTGATGCAAGTTTGACTAACAGCAATGAGCTGGCTCCAAAGTCACTGTTTTACTTACTTGAAGTTAGAACTAAGTCAGCAGTTTGTTGAAGGTAAGGAGGATTCACATAGGTCAATCATTTGGAATGTAATAAACAGCAGATACAGTAATTCTGCTTGGCAGTTACACTGCAGGCATCGAGAGCTGTAACCACAAATCAGCAGTGCTTACTCAAATGTTCCATGACTCTTCTTATCACTTTTTCAAAAGGATGTCATCATTCAACAAAATGAACATGCTGTCACTATTAAAAATACAGAACTAAGCTATAGCTCTAAAAAGTTGAAAGCCACTGGAACTTATATCATTCTCCACTCCATCTAGCCAAGTCACTTTTATATTTTTAATGTTTTCATGCAAAATCTTTCTAGCTTTACTTATTAGGCATCTGATTTGTACAGGGCTGCACCTGGAAAAAGACCTCTATTTTAAATAACATTCATAAAAAGAGAGAAAAATAATACAAATCCTTGGGGAAAAATTGGGGTTTTTTTAATAAAGTTTTCAAAAGTTAAACTATGCCAAGTCTGATTCTTATTTAAATACCTGCATTTCGTTCAGCTTTTTAGCCTGAGTTTTAGAAAGGTTTAAGCATTGCACATGTTGTCAGAAAAATATATAGGAGGCTTTGTGAAAATCAAGTGAGAATCAAGCACTATAAATCTTTGTATTAACCTTCTAATTAAGAAAAGAAAACTCAAGTTCCACAAAAGAAAAGCTGTGTAGTTTTGGAGAAACGATCTGTAGGTGTAAATAAAAAAACTTTTATTTTACATTTACATTTCAGTTAGAAATGCATATCTAACAGAGCAGTAATTCAGCCCTAGTCACTAAGGGGACTCAACAAAAAGCATCGTGTATTCAACATCCCTGGCTACAAACTTGTGCCTATAAAAAAAGCAGAGGTAGGGGAGGAGGGAGAATCAGGATTGTATGAGGCATAAGAAAGAAATTACTTTGTCAATAAAATCACCAGGCACATGTCTGTGATCTCATGAACAGTTTTCAGGAAGAAGCAGTAGGATGCCGGAAAGAGTTGTAGCTCAAACTGATGGAGAGAAAAGGGAGAAAGAGGAATCCAGGACTTTCATGAGAGAGATAAAAAAACTCTGTCAAGGACTGCATTTAAAACCACAGATGAACTGTTCCTTTTGTTTTGTCTTAAATCACTATTTTCCAGCCATGTTTTGAGATGAAGTGATTGAAACTAACTGAAAAGGATCAAAACAGTGACATCGGTTTTCATATCTGCTAAAATGCTCCTAACACAAGTACTGGAGAAGGAGATAAGCAGTGGTTACCGCAAGTAAGGAGGGCCTTGAAAAGGGCGTGACATCCTATGCAACATAGAGCTCCTCCTGCAGGAATGCATAGTGGATGTAAATGGATGCAATCGGCCAGCACCAACCGCATGAAAAGGGAATTTTCTTTTTCATAAATGAATGTTCCCACATTTTAAGAATATCTGCGTAATATTTAGCTGCAGCCTCCTTGGAAAGGTGAACTATTTTTTCCAAATAATTCTCTGATTTCTTTTTTTCATTTGCTTTTCTTCTCTACTCTCTTTCTCTCTCTTTCTGCATTTCCATTTCCAGATAAGCAAGGCATTGTTTTATACAGTTTATATATTTATACAACTTTGCCTTCATGACAAATCAATAGTTGTTTTACTCTAATAGACAACTGAATATTTGCAAACTGCCTTAGAAGTAATAAAATGGTTCAGATTAACCATACAGTGTCATGACCACTCTATTTACATTCTGGAATTCTGGTTTAACAAGCCACGTCCCCCTTCCTCTTATGGGGTGTGGAAGGGTGTCAGGCCTTAACACTCTTTAATTATTAATACAACCACTTGTCCTTGTACAATGATACTGTTATGAGAAAGAGAACCTGGAGAAAGGTATACTGAATTGAGAAACATGCTTTTAATAGTAATTTTTGGAGATTGTTCCTTAATTGCAATAATGTTAATGTATTTTAAAACTCCATGCCAAGTTTGCTCCTTACTACCTATTGTGTAGTTTTAAGAAGTAAGCCATGGTAGAAGATCAATCAAATTACACTAACACACCGGAAGGATGGGATGTCACCCAGAGGGACCTGGACAGACTGGAGAAGTGGACCTCTGAGAACCTCACGAGGTTCAACAAGGCCAAGCATAGTGTCCTGCACCTGGGTTGGGGCAATCCCCATTTTCAGTACACAATGGGGTATGAAGTGAGTGAGGGCAGCCCTGTAGAGGACTTGGGAATGCTGGTCAATGAGAAGCTTGACATGAGCCAGCAATGTGTGCTCACAGCCCAGAAGGCCAACCGTATCCTGGGCTGCATCCAAAAAAGCATGGCCAGGAGGTTGAGGGAATGACAGGAGAGGGACCTCACAAGAGGTCCTCTCTTGTGAGACCTCCTCTGGAGTATTGTGTCCGGTTCTGGAATCCTCAACATAAGAAGGATATGGAGCTGTTGGAACAGGTCCAGAGGAGGTCTACAAAGATGATCGGAGGTCTGGAGCAACTTCTCTACAAGGACAGTCTGAGAGAGTTGGACTTGCTCAGCCTAGAGAAACGAAGTCTCAGAGGAGATGTTATAGCGACCTTCCGGTACCTGAAGGGAGCCTACAGGAAAGCTGGAGAGGGAGTATTCATAAAGGCTTGTGGTGATAGGACAAGGGGGAATGGGTACAAACTGGAGAGGGGCAGATTTAGGCTGGACATTAGTAAGAATTTCTTCGCCATGAGGGTGATGTGGCACTGGAACAGGTTGCCCAGGGAAACTGTGGATGCCCCATCCCTAGAAGTGTTCAAGATCAGGTTGGATGGGGCCTTGGCAGCCTGATTTAGTGGGATGTCCCTGCCCATGGCAAGGGGGTTGGAACTAGATGATCTTTAAGGTCCCTTCTAATCCTAGCTATTCTATGATTCTATGATTCTATGATTTTAACACTGAGGATTAAGGGCTAGACTTAAGATAAAGAGCTGTAGAACAAGTTGCTAGACCTGAGTCCATTGAGGTGAATAGAGACTGTAGGACTTAGGTCTACCAATTTGTCCTAAAAGTTATCTGATGATCTAGCAGCTTGTACTGAGTCGAGTTGGAATGGAATTAACTTTCATCATAGAATCATGGAATGAGTTTGGTTGGAAGAGACTTTAAAGATCATCTAGTTCCAACCCCATGCCATGAAAAGAGACACCTTCTACTAGATCAGGTTGCTTGAAGCCCCATCCCACCTGGCTTTGAGTGCTTTCAACGACAGGCCATCCACAACTTGTCTTGACAACAAGTTCCAGTGTCTCACCGTCCCTGCAGTAAAGGATTTCCTAATATCTAATCTAAATCTATCCTCTTTCCCTTTAAAAACACTACCACTCATCCTGTCACTGCGCTCCTTGGTAATGTTTTCTTCCCCATCTTTCCAGTAGGCCCCCTTTAAGTACTGGAAAGAGTACTTAAAGAGTACCTTCTCTTCTGTAGGCTAAACAAACCCAACTCTCTCAATCTGTCCTTATGTGGGAGGTGCTCTGAACCTCTGATTGTGTGTTCAAGGCCAGGTTGGATGTGGTCTTGAGCAGCCTGATCTAATGAGAGCTGTCCCTGCCCATGGAAGGGGGAGTGGAATTAGATGATCTTTAAGGTCCCTTCCAACTCCAACCATTCTATGTTTCTAGGATTCTGGGATTCTAGGATCATCTTCATTGCCCTCCTCTGGACCTGATTGTGCAGGTCCATGTATTTCCTATGCTGAGTACTCCAGTGCTCAACAAATTTCTCCAGCTGGGATCTCAGCAGAGTGGAGAAGAGGGAGAACCACCTCCCTCAAACTGCTCGTCACAATTCTTTTTATGCAGCCCGAGTTCTGGCTAGCTTTCTGGGCTGCAGGTGCACCTTACCAGCTCATGTCAAGCTTCTTATTCACCAGCATTCCCAAGTCCTTCTCTTCAGGGCTACTCCCTATCCATTCTCCACCCAGCCCATATCTGTGCTTGAGATTTGCCTGATCCAGGTGCAGGACCTTGCACTTGGCCTTGTGGAACTTCATGAGGTTCACACAGTCCCGTCTCTGAAGCCTGTCAAGGTCCTTCTGGACGATATCTCTTCCCTCCAGTGTGTTGACTGCACCACATACCTTGGTGTCATCAGCAGACTTGCTATGGGTGCACTTAATCCCAATGTCCATGTCACCTACAAATATGTTAAATAGTGCTGTTCCCAATATTGATCGCTGAGGAACGCCACTCATCACTGGTCGCTGGCCTTCACTTGGGCATTGAGCCATTGATCACAATTCTTTGAGTGCAATCATTCAGCCACTCCTTATCCACCAAGTGGTTCATTCATCACATCCATATCTCTCCAATTTATTGACCTCTTTGCTTATCCATCAATACTAAGGCCTGGTCAAGAGAAGGCAACCAAATTTATTAGGCATGATTTGCACCTAGTGAAGTCTTGTGATCTGTCATCAGGGACCTCCTCATTTTCTGTGTGCCTCAGCTGAGTTTCCAGGAGAGTATGCTCCATGATCTTGCTGGGCACAGGGGTGAGACTAACCACTTGTAGTTCTCCAGGTCTTCCTTTTTTCCTTTTTTAAAATTGGGGTTTATATTTCCCATTTTCCAGTCAGCAGGAACTTCACCAAAGTGCCGTGACTTCTCAAATATGATGGATAATGGTTTAGCAACTTTGTTTGCCAGTTCCCTCAGGACCCACAGATGCATTTCATAAAACAGATCAGCAAACAACATGTGCTGATATAAGTACAATTATTCAATCATCAATCATGTTATAAGATAGGCCTTGATAAGAAAGTATATTTTTGTCATGGGATTGCAGTATCATACAAGATGGTTTCCTCTTCTATATTTACCTCAGTAATAGTTACTCTGCACTCTCTATCATCAGAAACAGCTATACTGAACTTCATTAACTCAGATTATAGTGTCCTAAATATTACCTATCCTTTTAAAATTTTTTTTTTGTTGCTTAGATTTTTGATAGTGCTTTAACACTCCCATAAGTGAGCATCCAAAATGTTAGAGCAGAGTGACATACAAAGATATCTAAATTAGTTTTCTTTGATAGATCTAGTTCATCTCAAGCTTCAAAAACCAATTAGGTTATTCTAAATATCCTTGCTCTCTCTACAGTTTCAGACTGGTTGTTTCTGGGTTTGAGTCAAAAGACCCACTTAAGGTCAAGTGAAACTGTTGAAGAAATGTGAAATAGTGATCACTACACGTGTTTCCCATACTACTAATTCAAGAACACAAGACACCTAGAATATCAGAATATGTTTTAACTAATAAGGTAGGTTTTTAAAATAGATCTTCACAGCAAGAAGAAAACCCACACATGCAAAAATATCCTATATGCGTAAAAGAATAGAGAATAAGATCTATGATACATAACCCTCTTACTAGAAGGTGAAGCTGTAAATCATTTTCATCACTAGAATTACATAGAATTACATTATGTCAGCTGAAAGTCTGAAAATACGTATTATTTTATTTTAATGTAGTATATTAATAAAGAAACAAAATCAATGGAAATTTCTAGATTAGTCTTTATGGAAAGGAGGACATAAATTCTCTGTTTCCCAGTGTGTTTTTTATGATATGATTCTCCTTTTAGAAATGAAGCAGTATTTTAAATGACATCAGTCAAACAAATTAATGGAAGAAATGTTCTTAAAGATATATTGAATAGAAGGACACATTCTGCTATTCAGGAACTATCCATTAGTTTCAGAGTTCAGGAGCCCAGAAGCTGTCCTGGGGAGATGTTTTTACAGGCATGCTTGTGTTCTATCCCTGAATGTATCCTACTGGTGGCTATTAAAAGTGAACTCTCAGCCTAGGAAGTCTGACTCCATACAGTTCACTGGAGGTTGACATATCAGTTGGCAAAATAACAGTGGCAACATTTCTCTGGTGCATGTCAAAGGAGATCAGGGAATCGCAGGATAAAGGGAAAGAAAGAAAAACATTGCAGTTGCTCAAGAATTGATCAAAATTTTAAAAGACAGAACAATTGGTTGTGTTTTGGTTTTTCGGGTTTTTTTTGGCATCTTATTGAGATGTTCTTTTTGTCTTAACTTCTTAAGGTGAAATTCATGATATTGCACAGAAACAACAGAATGCATTTGATGTTTATTTCTGTTTCAAACCTTGAGAGATCATTGAAGTTTCAGTCTTGCCTTCTAGTCTGTCTGTAGTCTAGCTTTCAGTCTGAATGGGCAAGAAATTTCTCAGACATATGTTGAGTACAGTAAGACTTCCCCTACTCTAGTCTATTCATGATTTGTGCAAGGAATAATATTCAGATGTATTAATTGTAAGCCTTTATGATCCGTTCAGATATTATTGATGTGTAACCCAAGTTTTTCATGAAATACTATCATAATTAAAAAAAAAAGAAAAAAATAGATAATTATTTACCAATTCATTTTTAAAAAACAACCAAACAAAAAACCAAAACACCGGGAAAATTTAAATTGAGACATCCTCCTTTATGGCTTACTAACAAGACCACAGTTGCTGTATACTGTTAGTGAACTAGGAAGTTAGTGAACATTTCCAGCTGTATAGTATTACTTGAACTGGTCTAAAATGTCAATATGACAGTAAATAGTAATAGATGAAAAGAAAATGTTTTAAAACTTGAATTTTAATAAAATTACTAATTTTAAAAAAAAAAAAACCTTTCCTATAACTTCTTTATTTTTGACACCTTGTACACCCCTTAGCTGCTACTTATCAAATACTGCTAATTAGCTATCAATAAATCAAACCATTTTTCTTTATGGTAAAAAAAACCAACAAACCACGCAGCATAAATATCAAAATTAATCAAACAAATCCATAAAACTGTAGATGGAAATAAGAAAATCAAAGTGGTAGACTTTATTTATGCAACTTTAACTTTCAATCCATTAATTTATTATCCAGACATATTTTGCAGAAGGACAGATAAAGTGACGCACTTTGCTCTTAAGAGAGAAGCAGCAATAAATTTATTGACGTAAAACGGAGTTTTAATGAAGTTTGTTAATAAATGTGACAGTGATTTACAAGGTTCAGTGGTAAGGTACACTTGATTATTTACTGCACAGAGTTGGACAAAACTATCAGGAAGACCCTCTCTTTGAGTCACGAAGTTCAGAAAGGGCTCCCTCGCTTTCTAAACTTCTCAGAGAGGTGTTTAGGTGCGTTTGGATCCAGACTTAGTCTCAGACTTAGTCAAGGGTTTATGTATAAAGGATTATTATATGTATAAAGGATTATATATGCACAGTCAGTTCCTGTATCCCTCTGAGCTGAATCACAAAGTTTCAGTGCACTTAATCCTAGTTCACTTACTGAGGGTCTATTGCAGCAAGGATTCTCTCAACCTCAAGGAGTAACCTTGAGAGGTCTCCCTTTTAAGAGGGCATCCTGACATACAGCCCACCATCGTTTCAGGAGAGCTCAAAGTATTCTTGAGTTGTTCACTATTTGTGGAGTAAGACGATTGACTCATAGTCATATTTACACACAGCCACAGGTGCCCCTTTCTTCCAAAAGCAGCACTGTTGCCAGGTGGGTGCATTAGTATAGTTTAGCCCTTGGCTGTTGTGTTGTTATCTTTCTCCCTCAAAATCACTGTGAGGCAGATGTAGAAATCATGACCATCACCAGTTGTTGTGATTACCATTGATGGTTATTGTTTGATCAGTTTTTACAGGAAAAGTTCAGGCTGAGGCTGGGGGTAGTATAGCATCACAACACATTCCACAGAAGCTAAGAGATGCTTTCAAAAGCGTGGAATATCTTTATCATCTAGTTTCAAATCCCCTGCATGAACAGGAACACCTCCGACTAGACCAGGCTGCTCAAGGCCCCATCCAACCTTTCTTTGAACACTTCCAGGGAGAGGACAGCCACAACTTCCCTGGACCTATTCCAGTGTCTCACCACCCTCATCAAGGAGAATTTCTTCTTAATATCTAATCTAAATCTTTCCTCTTCCAACTTAAAGCCATTTCCCCTTGCCCTTTCAGTACATGCCCTTGTACAAAGCCCCCCCCCCCAAGTTTCTTGTAGGCCCCTTGAGGTACTGGAAGTCTGCTATAAGTATATATTTTGTGAATGCAACAATCCAACCAACTATTTATCCACTGAACAATCCACGTGTCAAATCTGTATCTCTCCAGTTCAGAGAGAAGGAAATTGTAGGGGACCATGTTGGAGGCTTTACAGAAATACAGATAGATTACATCCTTTGCTTTTCCCATGTCCATGGATGTGGTCATCCCATTATAGAAAGCCACTAGGTTGGTCAGGCAGGACTTGCCCATGTTCTGCTCCAGTTGGGCCTTGGACTTCCTGACACCATCCCTACACTACAGGGCAGTGTCCTTATACTATTCCCAGGTTCCCTGTCCCTACTTTCACTGTCTATGCAGTTCCCTCTTGCACTTCAGTTTGACCAGCAGGTTTCAACTGAGCTTTGTTGGTGTCTTCTCTTCCCTGCTTGATTTCCTACATCTGCAGACTGAATGCCCTTACGCTCTTTGGAAAGCATCCTTAAATATTTACAAACCCTGTTTTGCTCCTTTGTCCCTGAGGATGGTTTCCCTGGGGGTCCTACTGACTAATTCCTTGAAAAGCTGGAATTTTACATTCCTGAAATTTAGGGTCTTGACTATACTCCTTGCCTGTCCCAAATCCCTCAGGACCTTGAACTCTACCAATGCATGATAGCTGCAGCCCAGGCTGCCTCCGATCTTGACGCCGTTGGTGAGTTCACTTGCATTAGTGACCACCACATCCAGTATTGCATCCCCCTAGGTAGGGGTGGCTATTACCTAGATTCATAAATTATCTTCGATGCACTCTAGGATTCTCCTGGATTGCATACAGCTTGCTGTGCTACTTTTCCAGCACTTGCCAGGATGGTTGAAGTCCCCCAGTAGGAAGAGAGCTTGTGAGCGTGAAGCCTCCTGTAGCAGGAGAAAGAAGACTTCATCAGTAGGCTCCCCTTGATCAAATGGCCTATAGGAGACACCAACCACGAGATTCCTTTTGTTGCCTCCATCTTTTGTTCTGACCTGTAAGCTTTTGACCTCCTTGTGCTATTCTTCAGGGACAGCTCTTCATACTCTATCCATTTCCTGATATAGAGGGCAATGCCTCTGCCTTTCCTTCCCTGTCTGTCTTTTCTGAACAGTTTGTAGTCATCAATATCCACATTCCAGTCATGGGATTCATCCCATCAAATTTCAGTAAGATCAATCAAGTCATAGCTTTCTAGCAGCACGGTAGCTTCCAACTCCTCCTCTTTGTTACACAGGCTGTACATGTTTGTGTAGAGGCATTTTGTCTGGGCTCTTTGCTGTATCACCTTCATAGCAGAACACCCCTTACTTCCCTTCTGGTGTTCCATGGAAGTTTCCTTGTTGGCTCCCACTACCTAGGGAGTCCCACCCCCCCACCCTGTCCCTCATCTCCACAAGACTTCAACTGTGCTGCAGAATCCCCAGCATGCCCTGGGGCAAAAGGTGGAAGACCCATACCAGCACTCCATCCCTCTAACCATAGTGTGTCCTCCTGCAGCTTGTCATAGGCAAGCCTGATGATGACCCCCTCCTCCTTCACATCTAGTTTAAAACCCTGTCAATGAGGAGTTTGATCACTGCAAAGATCCTGAGCAAAGATTCTCCTTCCCCTTTGAGAAAGGTGGCACCCGTTTGGTGCCTGTAAGCCTGGTGCTATGCAATGGTTTGGATTGGAAGGGGCCTTTAAAGGTCCAACCCTCCTGCAATGAGCAGAGATTATGTTATGTTATGTTATATATCAGTTACTGATTAAATCATTGTTTCTTGTAAACATAATAGAGAGCTACAAAGTTTACAGTGTGTTTAAATAAGGTTGCAACTGAGAAGTCGACACTATGGTGTCATGCTGAATGGGATAGAATGGTTTGATGAGAGCACACTGCCTTCCTTCCTTCCTTCCTTCCTTCCTTCCTTCCTTCCTTCCTTCCTTCCTTCCTTCCTTCCTAAAAATGTACATACACATCTCATGCAATGCATACACGTCTCATGCACTGAAGAGGTCTGATAATCCTGTAGTATGGTTATCCAAAATCTTCATGGAAGTGTTGGGGTTTAACAGCTTTTATATCAAGATGACATTTGATTGATTCTTAACCAAGAAGAAAACAAGTTGATTGCATAGTTTCACATTTTAATCACATTGATTTCGAGGTTTGCAACTAAGTATTTTCATTTGCACTTCACTAAGATTGATGATGGGCAAAAAACTGCAGAAGTGATACATTCATTGAATCCAAGATTTGTGATGTATTGTAACTAAAACCATGTGCAGTAAAGACATAACAGTAAGAATGGTGTTTTACTTATTCTTCCTCAGCAGGTTGTCCTGTCCCAAACATTGCAGGTCTCTGCTAAGTTAGTTGAAAGAGCATAAATCATGACACTAAATAGATGGGAGAGGCAGCTGTGGAACTCAGATCTTTCTAGCAATAAAGCCCTGTTAGGAGTAGTGGTGCTAATCCTACCTATATAGTTTTGTTTGGTTTTATCATATGTGCCATCAGGATGAAAAACTACATGACTCTAGGGTGTCATATATTCAGGTAGAGTGAATTATGTCAAAGTAGTTATGCAATTCATTGCTTATAAAAAGCTTCACTTACCACTGAGAAATTTCATATTGCTTGTTCTAAAATTGAATTAAAAATCATGGGAATCTGGAGTACAAGAATATTAGGTTTCCTGAGTGTTGGTAAAAGCTGGCTTCTGGAGGTGTTTGGGTATTTACTTGTTTGTTGTTCTTTTATTTTCTCTTCTTTTTCTCTTTTCCAGATACCAGTAAGACCAAGTAACAGATTGCTACCAAACAAGAACAACAGATTACATTGCAGAATATAGATTCTGATAGTCTTCATGAGCACTCTTAAATTCTTTTCCTTGGACTATGCAATCAAAAGACTTTTCAAGAGCAGTAAGACACATATGCTACACATTCCACCCATTCCATTCTACTTTGAAAAAATAAACTCTTTAGTGTTGCATTGCATTCCCTTTTAAATGACACATATATAAACAAGTATGCATATTTTCTGAAGACCAAGCCTTTCACCAAATGCCTAGAGAAGCTTTAGAATATTTCTCAGTTACTGTAAAAAATCTGGCTTTAAACATAAATGAATTACAAAACAAGTATTCTGATTGAGGTAATAAACCCTAAATATTTGTTGATAGCTTGTATAATTACCTACATTTTCTAAACTAGTTATCAGCAATTAATTGATTTGTATCATCCAAGTATGAATATTTCAGCGTTAAATCATGCAAGATCAACAGAGCTGCAATAGTGGTTCATAATATTCAGCACATTCCAACCAGGCAAATTATTTAAGTTTAAATCATAAATGATTAAAAGTAAATAGTAAATAGTTTCTAAGAAACATGGTTTAATGTTGTTAAAATTAGTATCTATTTTCTTGAGTATCTTCCAATCTAATGCATCGCAGTATATGTGGAGTTATACTTCTGCACAATCCCAAAAGACTTGGTATTCATGACTTGCTTAAGGTGTTCTTTTTTTTGGTACCTTCACTTTAGGAAGTTACTGATCTGTGATGTGATATAAAGTATCTCACAATGTAGATATGTGCTAATTTTTATCAAGTAAGAACCCTTTTCATTTTAAATTCTGTTTCAATAAAACTTATAAAATGCCAGGACTTCCAAGAGATGGAACCAGAAATAAAAGATGAACGTTGGAAAACACATATAATGAGTATTTACTTTGGAAACAATTGCAGCTTCTGATCAAGTTAAAATCCAGAAACTTTATCAAAGTTATTTTCAGCTCTGTTTCTTCTTCAACAAAGATTCAATGTTTACACGTTTAGTTAGTCCATTCCCTGCTCCTAAGAGATGCTATTTATATTTCTATGCTACAGAGCCAGCCTTCTTGCATTTCACTGAAGTGGGGGATGAGACATCTGAGAGCAAGCATAGACGTATCCCGTTATCAGCGAGGCCCTTGTGGGCTACAAAGACCCAATTATTTCCTAAGAAGGTGGATTGCAGCTGCTGATCTGACAAGCTAGCCCTTCATCTGACCTGTACTCATCATTGTCATATCATTAAAATACCAAAACACAGCTCCACACCTAAGGCTACCTGCCTCTGAGGCAAATCACTTCCAAAACCATACCACCTGTGCATGGGCAGTTAAGTTTTGGCAGGTGAGAGGATTTTTCCTTTACCATTCAGCAGGGTTTGATGTAGTGACTTCAGTCACTGAAGTTCCACCTAAACCTTTGCCCCAATTGTGCCAGTTACTATAAATAGTTCAGAACAAAGGGAAAAGTTGGTGAGTGGAAAATGTGATTGAAAGTTTTGGGACCTTTTCTCCCTCCCGCAGACCCTGTTGAAAGGGGAAAATATCATCGAAATTCATGGGATCACCCAAAGGGCTGGATGCCACCCCTCCCAACCCCACGACTCCATGGGGGTAAGCCCTTTGTGTTATGCGTGATAAGTATATATCTAAACATCAAGCTAATTACCTAATTGTTAGTATCTCTCTGTACTTTAACCTTAACTATATATCTTCTATCTACACGTTATTTTTACTCATATCTGAGTGCTATTGCTACATGCGTATCATTGCTTGTTGCGTTCATGTGCACATACAGGTGTGGGGGCCTATGTAGGGTTGTTCAATGTGTTTTCACAAACAATATGTTCTCCAAAGCCACTACTGAACCCTATAAAGTCATGAGTTGTTATAATCAATTATTCTTAATAAAATTAACCTTTTTTGTACATATATATAAGTCTTAGAAATATTACTATGAGAGATTTAAAGAGAATTTCTTGTTCAAATTCAGCAAGCTAGATAAGATGGATTGTCTTTGCAAAATTGTTGATAAGAATCTAGGTGAAACGGTGTGTAGAGCAAGCTGGGTGACATTGATTATCCTTGCATCATTGCTCATTAATTACTGTGGCTGATAGGCTGGGTGATATATGTTTTTTTGCCCTTGTGACACTGTCTTTTAAAGGATAAAATACATTGGTAAACTCTCTTTTTGAAGTCCCTCATATATTTTCAAATTTAGCCCCTCATGATGTTCCATGGGATAGTCATAGATAATAATCCATTTTAATTAGATCTCCATTCCTATTACAGAACTTAATGGTAAACTGGCTATTGATTGCATTATGAAAATTTGTAATTAAAAAATCTGCCCTAAATTGTTTAAAATTAAAGTATTTTTAATGGAAATTATGAGCATGTTCCTGATTTTTCATGTAGCTCTTGTTAAAATAGTTTATCTGCAAGATCATAGGGAGGTGTGTGGGGGTATGTGTGCGTGTATGTGTGTGTGCGCGCGTGTATCTGTGTGTGTGCGCGCATAAGAGCATAATCTGAAGTAAATGTCACCTAACTTAGTTGATTCAAAACTCTTCAGCTGTCTTGCTGACTTTAGAACTTTTGTACTTTCTGTAACTGGAAATTTGCAAGCAATCTGTTTAAAGACATGACATCAGAAGATCACTATCACTTGTGAACATCAGCAACAGCAAGCAAGATTGCTTTTGATGGTTAACCACAAATTCTTATGAAAATACTGTTTTCTCCTTGATGTCATGCTAAAGGCTTCTTTATTAAAAAGTACAGACTTAATCTCAGCTGAATCACAGCTTTGATCCGGGGCTTGGTTTTGTCCCAGTGAGTTTATTATGACAAAAAAGATATTTACTCAAAGTCTGCTAGAAACTCAGAAACAACAACATTATATTTAACCTCTAAACACAAAAATTGCTATTGTAAGTGACCCATACACTGAACAGCTTCCTGACCATCTGTCTATGATGATCTCAGATCTAGAGATGGGCTTTAGAAGAACAGCAATAGTATCTTGTTTCTGTGGTGAAAAAGATTCATAATATAAGACAAATGCATGTGACCTCTTCTAATTGAACTAATTTTAATTCTTTCTCAAAATAAAATTATGCAATAATTTGAAATTTCAGTAAATCTGCACCACTATTTCTAGAATAATGTTGATAGCATTTCGATTTTATAAGATTTCAGTTTTTCAGTCATAATTCTTAAAATAACCAAAAGAGAAGAAAAGAACGTAGAAATATTGTGGAAAATATACTAGCTTTCCTTAAATATTGTGCAAATCAGTGGAGTTCAAAACTGAGCTAAAGGAAGATCTAGAAAGGCATTTCAGTTTCCATGATAATTTTGCTTCCTGGGTTGATTTTTTTTCCCCGCTGAGGATTCCTTCTGTAATATTGTATTCTCTTAATTGTACTATAAACTAAAATAGCATACTAGATCATATTATTTCTATTTTCCCCCCTGTGCTCTAGCACATTTCACAGGGAGATAGACTGAGAGAGGTGTTATTAAAAGACACTCTAGCACAAGTGTTCCAGGTAATCTGTGAAGCAGTTTTTGGGTCTGTTTTTATTGCAATAGTAATACTATTTCTTTGTGAATTTCAGTTTCTATGACTTCTTAGTCTTTTCTAAGTAGCAGATAAATGCAAGCTGGTATAATTCCATTAAAATCAGCAGGGCTACTCCTAATTTACATTTCTTGAGATTAAATCTAATTGCCATTGATGCTGAGAGTAGCACCTTGCATTTGTATATTGCTCTTTACTTGCAGATCTCAAACTGCTTACAAATGAGGTAATTATCTTTATAATCCTTATTTTGCAGAGAGAGTAATTGAAACACAAGAGCTGAAGAGACTTGTTCAGCATCTTTTAAGTCTTGTACATCTATATTTTAGACAGTATTGCTTGATTATAGCCTTTTCACTAGCATAATGAGACCCTGATAAATCATACACCACTTTTAATATGTCATCTTTCACCAGCAATTTCAAAATCCTTTCATATCCAAGACATGAATTACTGGATTGGGTGGTTTGTTTGTTGTTGGTTTAGGTTTTTAAAGGAAGTATTATTGTTGTTATTATTATTATAATAGCATTATTATAACTTCGATACTTTAATCTATTGTGTTATTTTAAATACCATGTTGATAATGCTTTTCTCTGATTTAATTAGTTAAAGCCAAAATAAAGGAATAGCTAATGTCTATAATTGTTTTTTTTTTAAAAAAGTAGTTATGAATGTACCAACTAAAACTGAAGACAAAGTTCAGCTGAGTTAATGGTCACATTTAATATTTTTCTTCAAAGATTTTTATGTGAAATTATCATTATTGATATTGTTTTCTTTTAAGGTAATTAACTTATATTATCATTTATGCAAAGTTAGAAAGACAAATGTAGTCTTGAAATTTCAATGAAAGTTGAGGAAAAATATGGATATGTTTTTGTATAACATTGGAATAATTTCTGTCATGAAGAGAGAAAATCATAAAAATAGTCTAGAAGTAAAAGAGAAACAATCACTTATTACCTTTCAATGCACAAGGAAAAATGTTCTTCCATAGTCTACATAACACAGAGAATGTTGTTTCATGTTATGAATAGTTAGCATGTGCAACTAATTTGTACAGTGTATAACCGAAGAAATGAGATGTTTATGTTACGCATATAACAAGAATCAGAACTGGGAATCATTTAAAAAACAATTAAAAGTGTCAGAAAAGATACAGATACATGCAATCACATTACTTGAAATTACAAAGAAATTTTACTTACGTAAAGAATATGTTGTTAATTCATCATGCCAGTTTCTTTCCAGCCGTCTCACAGGTGTCTTGACAAAACAAATACAGTCATTCATCTTACTGATGAACCTCCTCTAGACTTAACATATAAAAGCAAGTTCTCTTAACAGGAGCTGACAAATTGGGGTTTCTTTGAAGGCTAAACAAGTTGTTCAGAGCAATGTTGAATCTACAGAGTTAATTTCTTTGAGGATTTTCCCCAGTAAATTTTGCACTCATTATATGCAAACGTCTGTGTAGATACTTAAGTAACCTGTCTCTTCAAGCATGTAGATTCACAAGTTTTGTACCAATATTTTTTTTCAAAGCTACCACTCCATTTGTGTCAATAATTTACAGTGCTAGATCAGTGTGACATGGATATTTTTTTCAACAAAAGGACTCTGTATGGTCTGTACTCTGCCTGTGAAATCTTCCTCAACTCTGCGGTGGAACTCAGCAATGTAGAGGCCCACAAACTACATTCTTACAGTAGATATCATCTCTTGTTCTTCTCTTACCAGCGTTTTCAAGTCTGTGCATCTAAATGCATTCATACAGAGTACCAAATCCAGAAATAAGGCATGTTACAGGGTATAAATCACACCAGGGGGTCTCTTAAGTTGAGGAAATACCCACATTGCAATCTATTCACTTCCAACAAGAAAGTAAACATTGGTGTCACGCTATTCTGCCTTTGAAGAACACTTTGTAAATGATCCTGAAGACCAAATTTCTACACTGTTGCCTCTGTATAGTATTTGAATTATCTCCAGAAATTTCATTAATCTGATGTCACTAGAAAGTCAAGAGTGATGACCTACAATTACAGTGTTTCCACACACTGCATTTTACCTTTTCGGGGAAGGCCTATCATGTCAGTTTAAGTCAGCTTTCTTGGCTGTGTTCACTTCCACCTTCTTGTGCACCTGCTCATCAAGTAAGAAGTGAGAAGCTGATAATTCCTTAACTTAGCATAAGAGTTACTTAACTAACCATAACTAAAACCATCAGTATGTTATCAACTGTGTTATTCTCACACTAAATACAAAACACAGCATTATACTAGCTACTAGGAAGAAAAGCATTCCATCACAGATGAACTCAGGACAAGAGTGTACAAATTATTCCTGGATGGGGGAAAGGCTGTGGATGTAGTCTTCTTGGACTTCAGTAAAGCCTTTGACACAGTTTCTCACAGCATTCTGCTTCAGAAACTGTCTGCCTCTGGCCTGGACAGGTGCACACTCTCCTGGGTGGAAAACTGGTTGGATGGCCGGGCCCAGAGAGTGGTGGTCAATGGAGTTAACTCCAGCTGGAGGCCAGTCACAAGTGGGGTTCCTCAGGGCTCAGTACTGGGTCCAGCTCTGTTCAATATCTTTATCAATGACCTGGATGAAGGCATTGAGTGCACCCTCAGCAAGTTTGCGGATGACACTAAGCTGGGAGGAAGTGTCGATCTGCTGGAGGGTAGGGAGGCTCTGCAAAGGGATCTGAACAGGCTGGACCGCTGGGCCGAGACCAATGGGATGAGGTTTAACAAGGCCAAATGCCGGGTCCTGCACTTGGGGCACAACAACCCTATGCAGCGCTACAGACTGGGGGAAGAATGGCTGGAGAGCTGCATGGAAGAGAAGGACCTGGGGGTGCTGGTTGACAGCCGACTGAACATGAGCCAGCAGTGTGCCCAGGTGGCCAAGAAGGCCAACGGCATCTTGGCTTGTATCAGAAATGGGGTCACCAGCAGGTCCAGGGAGGTGATTCTCCCTCTGTACTCGGCACTGGTGAGACCGCACCTCGAATACTGTGTTCAGTTCTGCACCCTTCACCACAAGAAGGATGTTGAGGCTCTGGAGCGTGTCCAGAGAAGAGCAACAAAGCTGGTGAGGGGGCTGGAGAACAAGTCTTATGAGGAGCGGCTGAGAGAGCTGGGGTTGTTTAGCCTGGAGAAGAGGAGGCTGAGGGGAGACCTTATTACTCTCTACAACTACCTGAAAAGAGGTTGTGGAGAGGAGGGAGCTGGCCTCTTCTCCCAGGTGACAGGGGACAGGACAAGAGGGAATGGTCTGAAGCTCTGTCAGGGGAGGTTCAGGTTGGATATCAGAAAAAAATTCTTCACAGTAAGAGTCATTGGGTACTGGAACAGGCTGCCCAGGGAGGTGGTCGAGTCGCCTTCCCTGGAGGTGTTTAAGGAACGGGTGGATGAAGTGCTGAGGGACATGGTTTAGGGAGTGTTAGGAATGGTTGGACTCGATGATCCAATGGGTCCCTTCCAACCTTGTGATTCTGTGATTCCCTAGAAAGAATCTCAGTGGATCATCTGATTAACATTTGTCCTGGGGTAAGAATACTCAGTTTTTTTCCTACAATTGCTTGTAGATATCATTAAAAACCACTGAGAACACAATGTGTTGCCAAGTTGACAAAGAAGGACTTGGCTGCTTTAATGAGTCTGATAGATTCATTTTGTCATTGCACTTACAGGTATTTTACCCAAATTGCTGCTATAAAGAAGGTACTATACAAATAGAAATTGTTTTCTCACACTCAAGAAAGCAATAACACGCTTCAGCAGGCAAATTGAAACATGAATATAAAGATCTTATGGTTCATTGAAGGCATCTGAACTTTGATCTCTTGGGTTCTATTCATAGAAATACACTTTCCTCGTAACATCTTACTAGTTTTTCATACGTAGAATCTCTAAATTTTTAACCATCATACAGCACTACTAGGTAAAAAATATCATCATCTTGACTTTAGTATTAATTAACCAGACATGTTTAGCAAATTTGGTCTTGTTTACTCAGCATAATTTTTGGTTCCTGTATATTTCCTGAGCAACAGTTCATGAAAGACACACAATGGTGGAAGTATAGGGAAGCTGAGATATTTCTCATAGCTTCTCAAAAGGCTTAAACATTAAGATATATTTTTCAACAAATAACAATGGTAATTATATACCCTTTTACTTCTGTTTATACCTTCCTCCTTCTACAAAATGGACTTTAGACTTGGTTTGTTCCTTTGCTTTGTCTAGTGGTTTTGGTTTTGTTTTGTTTTTTTGCCAACTTCTAGTTCTGCCTGCTGTTGTCAGCCCTTTTGGGACTGCATCTCCCTGTGAAGGCATGGTCTGCACAGGAGTTCCCCTCAGTTTCTGGCTTCTTTCCCACTCAGCTCAGTTTGGTTACTGCCTGACACTCAGACGCAAGTGATTTATTCATGCTGTACAGTTAGAGTCCATATCCCTGTCTGAATTACACTCTTGATTAATTTAGTATGTCAGTATGAAATAAGAACATTTTTCACCCAGGTCAATCAATTTATCTGATTGCCATTCATGCTAACACTGGAAGGCCAATTGCATGGTTTACTCTCTTGTAAACAAATTGCAGAATTCTTCCTTTCAGTAGTTTATTAGCCTAGAAGCATTTCTGCTTCAATAGTCCCCAGAAGCCATGGATACCTGGTTCAGAATAACATTATTATCCTAAAATGAACTTCTGAGATTACACTGGAATCAAAAGATAAATGTATCACGCAGCAAGGTTTTGGGTACTTATATTTTCTCTTCACGATACCAAGGAAAGCAATAAAATACTTTTCCATCTCTTCTGTGTTAAAAAGCAGATTTTGCATGGGATGTGTACTGAAGAAACAAGACCTTGTGAGACGTATGTGATCTGCAACTATTCATCCTTTTTATTATAAATTTGATAAGATTTGACATTGAGTTAATTGGCAATGTGGAAAGGTTGCACACAGCACTTCTGCCGTTAAAGCAGTATATTGCGCACCTTTTCCCACTTTCTCATAGTACACCAGAATAATGATGTGTCTTCCTGTTGCCTGCTTCTCAGTGCAGTATACATCTCACAACAAGGAACTTAACTTAATGGAGCAAATGAGACACCTCTTTCAATTCTTCAAGAGACAGAAAATAGTAAAGGTTTCAGGAAGTGAAAGCCTCATTTTGAGTGGAATGGATATTTCTTTTAATGAAAACTCTTGTATTAATTTGACAGGATGGTAGCAGGAATGAATTTACTTAATAATTTTTTTGTCCTTATTTTCATTGATGGAGTCACTATTGCCTCTGAAACTGAGAATAATGGTTTCTTGCCATTTATATAGGAGTTATCTGCCTCCTCACTGAATAGTCTTCTTGAGAGTGGTTATAAAGAGACAAATGGTCTTGTGAGATACTTTGTGCCATGGGAGTTGTCAGACTTGGGATATGGAAGACAGCTCAGGAGACTCTTCTAGAGTCTGAGAAACTATTGGTGTCACAGTTAAGAGCTTTCTTTGAGAATAAGTCATCTAGAGAATAGAGGACAGACTTTGAAACCACTTCAGAGAATGTTAGAACTAGCCACCATTACCCTCTGTTCTCTGGTTTTCTTCCTCGTGATTTGTGCAAGAATGATGGCACAGATTTCAAGCTACGGGTCTCTGACGGATTGTGTTACTACTGTTCTAGTCCATTTGTCCTTTCTATTCATGTGACAAGGAGCTGTCAGCAGCCTGGAGTCCCTGTTCTCATCTTTATCTGTGTGGTTCCTTCTGATATGTGAAAGGTAGCAATTCCTTGCACATAAAAGAGATGTGCTTTAGGAAATGTGAATTATCTTAGTCTCCTTTAATGCAATAGACTCTTTTGAAAGCAAATGGATCATCCTGTTCACTCTTCACTAAATTCTTTTCACATCTTCCTTTCTTAGCTGGAAAGGATATTGGGTGATGAACTATCTCTGTCAGCTGCCTAAAAAGTTTTTGTGACTAAGCATGGGAGAAGTCACTGATTTACATACTCCAGTACTTTAAACTAAAATCTGTTTTTGCAAGATTACTAAATTGGAAAATATATTTTACATAGATTTACACAGACTTAAAACATAGCTCTCTGAAAAAAACCCAGAAGAAATACAGCTTATAAATGCACCTTCAGTTGTAAACTCTGAAATAATGCTTTAGCTTGAAATTACTATTTCTTTAATGCTTTCTTTGATATTTTATAATGGAGCTACTGAATTAACCACTGGCTCTGAAAATATTACCGTTTCTGTTTATTCAGTGAAAATACCTGACAGATACTAGCTGGTGCAGCAAAAGATGAAGAAAACTCACTAATATCAAGAAATGATGAGATTTCTTCTGTTCCATTAATTTCTGACAATTATGCGCCACTATTATGAATGTTAAATTGGAGGGGAAAGCAGAACATTACGCACTATTCTGGTATTTTTTAAAAAAGTGTTTCATCTCCACACTGAGAAGAAAGCACTTGACATTTCTTCTTATAGCATAAACTTCATGCAGAGTACCTCAGGTTCAAGGCCCAAAGATTCTTATTTTTCAAGCCCAGATTTGATGCAGTTTCTGCTGTCTTTTAATTTTGTATTTTGAAGCTCTCTGTCCCTGACTCTGGAATCCAGGGACTAGAAGTTACTGGAACGTTTCCTATACCAATTAATAGTGTGCTAATAAACAGCTATATTCTGCTTATATCATACTTGAAACAAGTTTCTCAATTAGTTCAATGAATATTTCTGAAAGGGGAAAAAACCAGCAGTCTAGACTCTCCAGAGTATTCCAGATTACAGAATCACAGCATCACACAGAATGACCTGAGTTGGAAGGGACCCACAAGGATAATAAAATCCAACTTCTATTCCTGCATAGGACAATCCCAAAATTTACACCATATGTCTGAGTGCATTGTCCAAATGCTTCTTGAATATTTTTAGGCTTGGAGCTACGACTACTTCCCTGGGGAGCATGTTCCAGTGCTCCTTCACTCTCTTAATGAAGAATGTTTTCCTAAAACCCAACCTAAACCTCACGTGGTATATCTTCCTGCCTTCCCTCGGGCCCTATCTTTGGTTACCAGAGAGAAGAGATCAACATCTGCTCATTCTCGTTCCCTTGTAAGGAAGAAGCAAACTGAGATGAGGTCCTTTCTCAGTCTCTTCTTCTCCAAGCTGAACAGACTAAGTGACTTCAGCCGCTCCTCATACGACTTCCCCTCTAAATCCTCCAACAACTTTGTGGCCCTCTGGACACTCTCCAGTAGCTTGATACTCGTTTTATACTGCGGTGCCCAAAACTCCACACAATACTCGAGGAAGGAGAACATCAGTGTGTATCAGAGCAGGACAATCGCCTTCCTCAGCTGGCTAGCAATGCTGTGCTTGACGCACCCCAGGGCACAGTTAGCTCTCTTGGCTGCCAGGGCACACTGTTGGCTCATGTTCAAGTTTCTTCTAACTAGAACCCCCAGAACCCTTTCCGCAGGGGTTCTCTCCAGCCTCTACCTCCCTAGTCTGTATGTATATGCAGGGCGGTCGTATCTCAGGTGCAAAACTTGACACTTGCCTTTGATAAACTTCGTGTGGTTGGTGACTGCCCAGCTCTCCAACTGTCTAGATCCCCCTACAGGGGCCTCTTTGCCCTCAAGAGTGTCAACAGTTCTCCCCAGTTTTCTGTCAGCAGTGAACTTGGTTAGTAAACCTTTGAGTCCTGCATCCAGGTCATTTATGAAGATATGAAACAGTACTGGTCCTAAGATGGATCCCTGCGGAAGCCCACTAGTGACTGGTCACCAGCCCAGTGTAACCACAGTCACTATGACCCTTTGAGCCCAACCCATCAGCCAATTGTTCACCTACTGCATTATATGTTTATCCAGCTGTATGCTGGATATTTTGTTTAGGAGTACTGTGAGAGAGAGTATCAAAGGCCTTGCTGAAATCCAGAAAGATTACGTCAACTGCTTTTCCTTGGTCAGCTAGACAGGTAACCTTGTCACTGAAAATCCTGTAGGAATATATACTGATCAGTCTCCAAAACAATACTTTGCTTGCTGTTCCATCCACAGGCCTGACCACATTACCCCCAGCCTAATTTTGCTACAATTTTGGCTTAAGCCCAGAATCAGTTCTTTATCCCCTTCAGACCTATGCTTTACAAAGACTCCCGTATTTCTTTGGCAATACTGACCTGTACAGCTGAATTTCAGTGTTTGTCTCCATTTTAAGCCAATTCTACATCCTCCTACTAGTCTCCTAATAACTTTTTCCTTACAAATAATGCATTCCAAATTCTTCTCTTTTTTTGATAGGTGTGCACTATATAACTAATACCAAACAGCCACAGCAGCAGAGCTCAGAGAACTTCTTATTCCTTCTATCATATTTTCTATCCAGAACAACAGTGGACACAAATATTGAAGAAAAATTAGTCTACACTGGAGGACAGATACCGTTTTTTGGCAAATGAATTGTCAGGTACTTTAGGGACCAGGCAGGTCTCCACTTAATGTCTGCAAGTTCATATTTTGCACAGGTATGTGTCCCTTACCAGTGCCAAGTACATGGGGACTCAAATATGAGTCAAAACATTTCACATCTTTAACAGAGGGCAAGAAATATTTCTATTGCGATCTGAATGCAATAAAAAGAAGAATGTGTGAAGTAAGAGCAAATTTAAAAACACCAACAAAACTTAAAAACAAAGATTCAAGAGAAATGTGGAATACGGAAGATTCCTGTACAATAACCAATTCCTTTTGAAATGTCACAGGAAAGTACCTGATTGTACAATGATCTCAGGTGGCTTCTGTTTTACATTCATAGCACAGTGCTGTTCAGCTTACATATATTCAGCCATTTTGAATAGCAATTTTAGAAGTATTTAAGCAAGTCTAAATCTGAGAATAAGGTTAAAGAAGCTTGACTTTCAGTACTTTCTTAATGCAGATTATTATATTTGAATAATAATGGGACAGTTAGTTTTGTTTAAAGTGTTCTGTGGCTTACTCAAGCACATAATTAAGTAAAGGCAGCTGAAAGCAGACATGTAGAGACCAGAAAGGTGTAAGCATAGCAGTCTATGTGGGCCTTCATATTTTGAGAACAAGTAACTTAACTTCTCTGGAGTAAAAGAACCTATTCTTGTGCTCCCATATGTTTTGAATGATGTAATTTCTAGTACTTCACCTCTTTATTTTGCTTTCTTTTTGGAAAGTTACAAAAACTGTATGGTATTTACAGACAAAAGCTTTGATTTTCAGTGTATAGATGAAGAAGAATTATTTTTTCTTAAAAAAAAAAAGAGAACAGCTATATTATGATGACAGTAAGAAAAAAACCAACCCTGATTGTGAATAAAGTAAGAGACATGATGAATTTGATTAACAAACTTTGTCTAGTTTAATGACAAAATGAGTGAGATCATTTAAGTATAACTATGAATTTGCACAATAAAGCAAGTAGCTACAGCAAGAAAACAATCTTTTATGACATAACATAATCATAGCAGTATGGCAAGGGTGTGTGCTGTTGAAAAATTAGTGAAGAAACTAAGGTAATGGATTAGCCATGCACACTAGTATGATTAACAATATTTCTGATATAAGAAAAGGGCTACAGTAAAATTCATTTGGGTCAAAACCACTGCAGGAAAAAAAGGTTATGTAAACTGACGTAATGCTGGAGATTTCAGCATAAAGTCGAAGAGAGTGTTTACGTATAGTCAGATTTTTTTTACCTGTTAGAAGCAACAAAAACCAGTGTTAGGCCTGGTGCTGAACATGCTGAAACTATGTTATAATAAAAGTCTTGGAATTCTTAGCTATCAATTGGAAACCAAATGGTAGTAATAACATTATTCCAGTTAGTAATAACAGTATTCCACTTATTACTGCATGAGATATCCACAACTGTAATGGAATTTTAACCTAAAGGGTTTTTTTTCCTAACTCATTTCAGGAAATACTGACAGTTTCTAACAAGGTTGTTGTAGATGATATGGAAGACCTAGTCATAGAAAAGTTTTGGACTAACTAGTCTTTGGCTGATTGTGTTCAAATGGAGTCTCTGAAGCTTAGAGTCAAATCCCGAAAATCATTCGTCAATGAAAAGAGTTCATTAATCAGTTGAATAGACTGAGGATGTGAGAATTCAAAGGTTAAGGCTTTCTAGACTTTTTTCTATAAAATCAAAGATATCATATATACTTGTGCCTGAAGCAATATGAACAAACTTGGTTGGAGTACTACATCTGCAGCTGAATGAACAAATATCAGTAAAATGTTATTAAGAATTAACAAAGATTCTGTGAGTATGATAAACTAAAAACATACCTTTTAAACCACACCAGGCATTGTATATTGTCATGGTATCCTTCTTCTCTACTCCTTTGTAACTTCACTACAGCCATACTTCCTATTTCCATGTTCCTTTTCAATTTGGACAGCTGAGGAGTATTTTATTATTGTATATATACCCTGTTGCTAATAAAAAGAAGTAAAGCTGTGATAAATCTTGCTGCTAGTATTTAGAAACAATGTGCATCTTCTCCTGATGGAGCTGTTTGCAGAGAGAACTATAGGAACAATTAAGGGAATGAAGACAGCAGCTTATGAGGGGAGTTGGAAGGAGCTTGCAATGCTTGGTCTGCCAAGGGAGATGACTGCTGCCTTTGCCACCCAGTGAATCAAGAGAGAGATGAGGAGAAAAGAATTAAGGAGAGACAACTTTGTTACAGAATGTAAAGGTAAAGAAGAGTGGAGGTGGATAGGTAAGTTAAGTTAATAATAAACATATATCTTTTAATGAAGTAAATGGGCTTAAGGCTAAAAGCAAATATGTTCCAGCTTTCAGCGTAGGTAGAATATTGTCATTTGAGACACTTTCTCACAAGCATAAATTGACATAATTTTTCCATAAGAAAATGAAACTTATTTCATTTTTTATTATTTTAGTTCTTCTCTGATTAGAATAGAGAAACTTTCTTTATTATAGATAGTTTTAGAAGATTAGTCCACATATTGCCTTTGTCTTGACCTTCTTTAAGTACCATTTAAAGCTTCAAGGGCCAAAATACTGGTTCTGTTGAGCTTAATATTTCAAGTCTTCCTCTGGTGTCATTAAACACTTTAAAAAAATGAGAGTAAGAATAGACCTATTGGTAATTTAAAACAGATGGTCTTGTAGAAAATTTTAAGTTCCCAGGCTGAAATGTTAACTGCTTAGAAATCACTGACCAAAACCAGAGATATCACTTGCATTTTCCCTTACTGTCTGTTGAACTTAAATGATAAATTCCTCATGGCAATAGTTTTTTTTTTATTTTATATTAAATGTATAAAAAGTTACTCTTTCTGTGGTAGTGAGTAACAGCATGTGAAAGAAAGAAATATAATAATATATTGAGGGGTTTAGTTAATAAAATGGTCACACTCCAGAGCAATTAAGCTAGAATTCACAAAGTTAAACAGTTCAGTGATTTTATTTAATCCCCATGAAACTAATGCAGAGGTCAAAGGGACTGTTGTTTTCAAGGAACAGCCAAGAGAAAAACAGGATAGAGAAGTGCACAGTAAGAAAAGTGACAATAAGAAAAAAAAAAAAAGCCCCTCATGGACCTTCAGAGGCTTTTGCCCAACGTGTACAGAGAGAGATCACACCTCCTCTCGCATCCAGAGAGAATGCTAATGCTAATGAGAAGGAAGTGGCTTGAAGCAGTGCTGCATAAAATGTGTCCCCCCAGGTGACCTGGCATGGGCCCACCACCCTGAGAACCTCAACAACAGAAGGACATCTTCAGGCATTGCAGCTGGAACAAAGGGTAGTGATGCTTATCTCTCTCTTTTCTGCCTCTCTTTCTCTCTTTTTCCCTTTTCCACATAGATATACTTAATTTTCAGTAGCCACAGCCATAGCCCAAAACAATATAAATGTCAAATAAAATCAATTGCTAAAAAGGATCACTGGTGTCATTATCACCTTAATTCAAATCAAATGGAATTTACGAACCTATTGGTACCTTTTAAAGGGACCTAACATTCCTGTGCCACACTGATATTCCTTGACAGAAAGCTTATATGGAGAACCACCATGGCAACATTACCCAGGGCAAACTGATTGGACTTGGCATGCTGCTTTACTGTACCATTTAGAATACACTGGATATGTTTGTAGATATACATATGCCATAAAGCAGTGCCAAAACAGCTGCAAGCAGGTACACTAATTTCTAGGCTGATTTAATAGATGAACTGGAGAAAGTAACACAGCTAAACACACAGTCCCTTCTTTACCCTACTTGTATGTGATCAGTGCGGTATTCTGTCATGTCTGTCTGAATTACCTTAAACCATCTGCACTCCCAGGTAAATTATACCATCAAATAACCTGATAAAAATTTAAAACTGAAGCTCAAGCATGGTGGAATTAAACAAGAAAACGTGTAGAATCAGTAATATAGACCTGAGAAGAAACAGTAAACTTAAGATCCTAGGTAAATTGTTCCTCATACCACCACTAGTAATGGTAGTATGACCCTGTGGATAGCATGTCTGAAAATATTACAAGAATATATTAATGGCCTAATAACAGAAAATGTTATAAGATGCTTGAAATCTCAATATTTTTTTTTTCTCTTTTGAAGCATTGTTAAACGAATCACCTGTTGTCCTGCAGCAAGATATGTTTCTTGCCTCAAATCCTGATATGAGATCCACACATTATAGCTGCATTGCGGAGCCTTACTCAGGTAATCTGATTTACTCAAGAAAATTTCCCCACCCTGAAGACTGAGTCTGTAGACTCAGAGTCAGAGTCTGTAGTGGTATTTGGGCTGAAATCTGATTTTCAGCCTTGTAAATAATTGGAAAGACTGAAGTGAAGTCTGTAGCTTGGTTTGTCTCTTTGTAATCAACAAAAATGTGATGAGGAAAGCACTTTCTGAAGAGCTTATCTGCTCTTGTGTCCAAGGTCATTTTCAGTTTGAAGACATGGGGAAAAGGTATGGGGTATTGTATCAGAAATATGAAATTAATTCAAACATAGAGGTTGTTATTTTTGTTGATTGTGGTGGAGTCGACTTGTTTTGCTCTTGATTGGGTTACATTTGGTTGGTTGGGGTTTTTTTAGTACAGTTGGATTCTGGCAAACAGACTAATTTAAGTATGGAAGAGAACACTGTCCTACAATGACCATGGAAGCTCTTGCAGTGCAAAGAGTTGGAGGCAAGGGAAAATGTCCTATCTGTATTCTTGGAAATCCCTTTACTTCTGTTCATCTCCAAAAATCTCCTTAACTGTATGATCTATTTTCTGCCTAAACTGGAACAAAATCTATTACGACTATCTATAAGGAATCTGTATAACATTACATTATATTTAAGTCTTTGTAGTGAGACCTACATCCCCTTAGAAATTCCAAATAAGCTGTGCTAACCTCTTTATTTCAAAAGCACAGTTAACACAGATGATGGAGATATTACTGATGCCACCTCTTTATGAAATATTACAGCAATTAGTCTTTTAATGTAGAAAATAAATCAGAAAAGTTTAGAGATCTCTGCTTGAGGAAGATGACACACATTTTCAGTCCTGCAAATAATTACCTTTCGGACTCTAAGCACTTCGAGAAAGTTTCATGCTCTTGTAATAGACCAGTATAGACTCTTGGTTGGGACAAGATTACAGGAGTGTCCCCATGCTGTGCTTTCCTATTTGGCAGAACTGCAATCAAAATGTGGTGCTTTTCTTTTTCTGCTTTTTTTCCATTTCTGTTTTCACCTCCATTATTCTCCCTGCACACCTATTCAAAGATTTTGATTTCCAGAGGAGCTTAAAAACTAGATGTTGAAACAGTTGTTGTGAGTTCATTTAGGTTTTTTTTTTAAATTATTATTTTATTTTCACTTTGGTTTTGTGGTTATTTATCAGAAAATCACAGTAAACTCATACAACTTGAATAGGTTCTTCAAAAATTTTGAGTGAAAACAGAAATGCCCAAGTGAGAATGTCTTTGACATTTATATTAATCTTCCAATTATAATTCCCAACATTGAGTTACAAAATTTTGTCACCAAAAGAGGTATCTGTATGTTTATATGACTTGCCCTTTGAATTATTTCCTTAGGGTAGTAATAACTAATCAAAACAAAGCTTTGTAGAGGAGGTGAGGTAAGAATTTCACCTGAATTGCAAACAACTACATTTATGGTTGCACTAGAATACTACTTATCTGTGCTAGAGCTTCACAGAATATACTTATTGGCACTTTGGGGTAATACAATATTCTGATGTGTTTGAATTCGATGTATTTTTATTGTGATTGGAAATATTATCTACTATTCAATGCTTTACAATAAATACTCCTCCTCACCTTCTGAAACAATGAATGTGAAAGCCACTGACAAAACCATAAGAAGAAATTCTTAAATCCAAGTGTTTCCTAGTGCAAGAAGACCAACACTTTCTGGAGCTGTGACAAGGAATAAAGCCAAGATCTTTTTTAAAAGACAAATGTGTACAGCATTTTTAATCAGCTGAATTCAACTATAAACTTGTTTTTTGGATGTTTGTCATTACCTTTTATTGGAGAATGAGCAATAAACCACAAGACTGCTAATCGAAACAGGACTTGATATGATAAACTTCAAAAATTCCTAAAGAATCTGAGAGGGCCCTGTGTAAATATTTACACAAAAAAAGTAAAATCAAGGACTGTTTTCAGAGTATATTTCTCTTAAATATTGTAAATGCCATACCCTGAAGAATAGGTGGCATCTATGTGCTTTTTTTTCTTTCTATATCTTTCCTTTCTTATCAAAGTGAAAAAGATAACAGTGTTCATTTTTATCCTTAAAAAGGTGCTCAGACTATGAAAACTTAGGTTTTATATGATTTATCAACTTTGCTTTCTGTTAAAAGACTTGAGTTACACTTTATCCTAGTAGAAATAAAGCAATATCAAAAAATGATTTATTTTTACAGAATGGAAATTTTGATTTTCCAGAACCATTGATATGAAAAATTGCACACTGTTTTTTTCCAGATGATCACAGCTCTAGGCAAGAGAAAGGAGAAATGCTGAGATTAATTTTTAATTGTGAGCTTTTATTATGACTTTTAATTACATTTTTTTAACCTTATAACCACCTAAAATATATGTTAATTGATTTAGTTTTATTTCCATTGCATATATTTTTACTTCTATATAATTTCTTATTTTTTTTTTAAAAATAAAGTTAATGACCAAGTTTGTTTATTAGGGAGACAAGGTTGCAGTAGAATATAACATTAATATATATTTAATGAATCCTTTAATGGTAGCTACAGCTGTTCTTTTAAAAAATAAATTAATAATTTGAAAGCTGGATAATTTTGGAGTGTTCGGGCAAGAATAGTTCCATCAATTTGATATATGAATGCAAATAGAAACACATTCTTCTTATTGCTCCTTGTCAAAATTTTTAATTAAGAAAAGCTAAACAATTAATGGCAAATCATTAAATGTTTTTCTATACATTTCAATTTTAAAAGAAATTGTTTTATACTAGAAAGATTTAGACTGTTGTTAAAGTCATCAAGAACTATAATTTAACCAAAATCGATGTTTAGGATTTGTCTTATGCTTATAAACAAATTTTGTACATACAGTCTAGAAAACTTTCATCTGTTCCTATAGGCAAAGTAAGGCTTCAAACCAGTCCACCATTTCACGCCTACTACTTTCACTACTACTACAACTTTTGAATCCAAGTGAACTATATTTTCATTGAACTGTTTAATAACCCAGGTTGGAAGGGATCTTGAAAGATCATCTGATCTAGCATTTTGTGGAAAAGGGCCTAAATGAAATTACCCAACACTCTGTCCAATTGCATCTTGAAAACTTCCAGGAATGGAAAGTCCTTCACATCGCTGGGGTAGGTAAATGACTGAATGGTAGTACTTAGAGTAAAAAAATTATTTCTTATATCACAATGAAACCTTTCCTGGTGCAATATGTACCTATTGGTCTTTGACCTCTCCATATGCCGCCTTCTGAAAAAAAAAGGCTACATCCTGTTAGTATCAACACTTCAGGTACTGCAATACTGTGAGAATGTCGTGTGTGTTCCCCCCTCCCCGAGACTTTTCCAGGAAGAAAAGACTCAGCTCCTTCAGTCTTTCCTTACAGAAAATGGTGTCCCGCCCTTTGGTCATCTTTCTGGTTCTCCATTGGACCATCTCCAGTCTGGCTGTGTCTTTATTGAATTCATGAAGAGAAAGGACAACAACAGGGGAAAAAAAAAAAAAAACAGGGAAAAGCAAATCACCATTTAAAGGAAAGGTTTTTTTTCTGTTTCTTAAAAAACCCTAACCAACCAGCCAAACAAAAGAATCAAGAGCCTAAAAAAACAGCGGCAGTCACAGTTTGAAAAGAACATGCATTTTGTAAGTTTAAATAATTAGTTGCATGCAAAAGTTAATGAAGACAGCTTCAAGAGATCTGTTTTCTGAACCCTTCTGGTAAAGGTTACATTTGAAGGAAGTGACAAAAATTTACAGTTTTCACAGGAACATGGCAAACTGTAAACTGGGAATCTAACAGAGGTATCTGAAGAGCATTCACTATGAGAAATTACTTTTATAATGGAAAAGAATTACATAAGGTAAGAATTCTAATGGCTGAAGTAAATATCTCTAAATTTCCATCTGGCTCATAGACAATTTTTAGAGATATTTTCTATTTACATTTTTTTTTATTATAATTCTCTAGAAATTATTTTGAAAACTATTAAAGCCTGAAATTGAATAAAGGTGAAAATTTCACTTCTAATGCAGTCATTGAATACAAGAAGGTGTTAACATCAAAAAGAGAAGATACCACACACAGAAGACACTTATTGCTGGGAGGTTCATGTGGTTTTGTCTACCATTCTTCTAAGTATGAAAAAAGTTTGGGGGTTACAAGTTTTATCCCTACTTCGGAAAAGTGATTGACAACAGGACCATCTTCCCTGTGTGATGGGTGATTTGTTGCTACTTTCGCCCAGCTGCATTTTTTGACAAATGACAACACAGAATCTCTTTTCTCTCCCTAGGAATTTTGAGCAGGTCAGTAAAGAAAATTATGAATCAGCTTTGGGTTTTGGGAGGTTTGGAAGGAAACGTTGAACACTGGGTTTAAATTGAAGAAAAGGTATATAAAAACCCTGAAAAGATAAGCTTAAGAGAATAATTTGCAGTATTTCCTACTTTAAAGCAGGACTGAGAGGACACAGATGTTTTTCAGTTTGCTTGTGGTTGTGTTTTGGGCCTTGCTTTGTCATCTTATATTAAATATAGTCTTTCTCATTTGAATATCATTCATATAAGAGAAGTCTAAGAATTTAGTATGTACAGCCTTGCTTGCAAGGCGGAGAGGGTCCTGCCATATGTATCTAGGAGCAGCCAGCATTTCCATTCCCCTTGTAATTAATACAGAGTCCCAGAGCTTATTCTATAATGTACTGACATGAGCTAAAATATAAGCCTCTACAGTTCACAGTAACCAATTATACCTGCTGACTGTCTGCCGGTAGCCATGGTATCTGCAGGCTTTGCTAGTTGTTCTCGCAGCAATCTCAGAGCTTAAATAAGCTCAGACACTGGCTCAGCTAGTTCAAAATTCATACTGCTCTGGCTTTTGCGGAGGGATCACACTGCTACTCATTAGGGACTGAAGTGCAGGGCTGTGGAGCCCAGAGAGCTTTGCCCTATGCCAACTATCCTTCACGGGAACAGGAGGGATATATTTTTCTTAGGATCATGCAGATATTTCAGCAAAATGTAGCAAAATTCCAGAGTTTCTATTCATGTATCTGCTCTTCATTTAAATTTGGGTTTATGTTGTGTCTGCTTATTTTATCAAAAGTGTCAGCAAACAATTGGTGCTAAAGTTAAAAGATACTGCTTCTTGCTTCAGTAGTGTGGGTCCAATTCCATTTGTGAAAACAAAAGAAATAAAGTCAAAGTATTCCAGTCTATTAGTAATCACTGAATTTGCATGACTAAACATAATCAGCCAAGCATTCTTTGAAATGTTCCTGTTCTTGTTTCATATGTTTGTAGATTGAAAAACACAGCTTTGGGAGGAAGGTGACTCTGTTCTCAGTTAAAGAGTGAATGTGTCTTATTTTCTAAATCCGATGGAAAAGCAGTTGAGTTTGATTTTTTTAACAGATTTGAATTACTGAATATGAGTAGATACATTATTTGAGGCATTTCCCTTCACTACAAGGAATTAACATCCAAAGGAACAAATTTATTGTGCAAAAAAATAAGGAAAAATATTTGTGGCAAGTTACCTTTTAGTTCTAAACACTGGCAGTAACCCATACAAAGAAATTTGAAATATTTCCAGGGTAACAGGTGCATTTTGCAGTATTCTGCAATCTGTTTCTACTGGACAGCCTTTGCAGAATTGTAATTGAGAAGCATTAGTGTTTCTTACATAGCTTCATCTTTCTGTCTAAAGGAATTTCATTATAGTGTTGGCTGTGATTATTCAATTTTTTTGTCACTTATCAAGAGAAGAATTTGTCTTTTCTCTGCAGAAAACTGCAGTTTTCTTTTACATCTTTTAACTAAAATTCTTGTTAAGATTAAAGTGGCCTCTTTTTCTTTCTTGGGTGTCAATGGGTCCTCTTGTTCTAGTACCTGAACTGCATACAGGCCTCATTACATACTGTTGATTATCTGCCTGAGAACCACAAGAAAGAAATGAACATACTTTATTCTTACTGACTTTTATTTACCCTTAAACACAGTTTTTATAAAAGCAATTTTAGAGCACTCTTGTTTGTCTAAAAAGGTAAATTTTTTCAGAGGGTCATATTTCATCCCTCCAAAGTCTATCCAATTTCTGTGATTTTGAGATTTTTTTCCAAAGAAATTACAATCAACTTATCATGGAATGTCCTTAGGTATAATTTTCCCTCCAGAAATTCAAATTATGTTCTATGCTCTATTAATTGAAAGATAGAATAATAACATTACTTTCTAGTAGAATAGCTAAATATTGAGAAAGAGAAGTTCAAAGCATACTAGCTTTCCACTTATATTTCTCCAATGTTATATTTTTTTTTAATTTCTGCCTTCTGTTTTCTTCCCCACTTGTCATATTCTACTAAAATTTTATCCAATCCTGAGATATAAGGTGTTTTCATTAATTTTTTTTTCCTCTGTAATCAGATTAGAATTCAATCAGAGTTTTAATTACTCTTTAGAGTGTGAAAGGAGTGTTGTGGATAATTAAGCTTTAAAATGAGAACACAACAAACTGTTTTCCAGTTTTTGAAAATTTTATAAAATGTAGCTTTCAAGGTTTTATTGATTAAGATGACATTTGTAGTTATATGTGACATAAACTACATTTTCTTTATTACTTCTTGCCCATTGGCATTGAGGACTGCCTGCACTACACCAAATTTCGCCTTTCACAGTAATGTTACACAGCAATCCAGTAATGTTTCTTCATTCAAACTGAAAAAATAAACCCCACCTGCGATCAGACATGTAAACAAGTTTTTTTCAAATCAAATCTTATGAAGCAGGTAAATCTTAATTATCACAAATTTTCACTCCTTCTTTTTCCCATTAAATTACACTTTAGGACAGTGAAGTCCATCCACATCAGAACCTTCAAAACCTCATAAACTATTACTAAGTCTTGTTTCTCTACTGTGCTAAACACGCTAGTACCAAGTCCAGCACCGCAGCATACTGGAAAATGAATTATACCACACTTATATATTGAGATCTCTTTGCCATCATAGCTTTCACAGATCCCACAACAGTTGAAAACAGTGTAACTTTTCTGCAGGGAAACCACACACAATAATGGACCAGGTAGAAGAATACTTTATGTGTGGAAGGAAAAAAAATATTTGAGGAATAAGAAAAGAGTAAATATATGAGGAATTAATAACTTTGCAATTATATCCTTTTTAGTTAGAAAAGTCCTCCTGAAAGGCAAATCCATGAAAGTAAAAGAATTGCTAAAAGTGGATTCTCTGTCATTATTCTCATTGTTGGAGGGGGCAGCAGTGAAACAATCATTATTTGATGTGTAATAAATTTTACATCAATCCTTAGCCTAAATCTAAACTAAATACATAGTTAAACATAGATACACTTACATACCAAGGTGTAAGACTTTGCTATACACACATGATCCTTCAACTCTAACAGTGTATGGAATTTCAAGAACCAGTAACTAGATTGGGTACTGATAAAACCAGTGATCCTGAAAGCATTATACCTAGCCTGCACAGAATAAAACCAAGATGAAATCTCCAAGAAAATATGTTTCCTGTTATTTAAGTCCTTGAAATAGAAAGAGCAGTGTTTGCCACTGCTAATATATAAAACAAGAGTTGACTTTTATCACTGCCTTCCAATATAGGCTTCTCTGAAAAGTAACCATCTTCCACTTCACTTGTTTCACAAGATTTAAGCGCTGTTACTTAATCCAAAGGTTTATATGTGATCATCTAGTAAACCAGTGATGACATATTCCTGAACAGTACCAGAGATATCAATATTGATATTTATTTGTTCCCAAAGAGTGGAATATTATACTGTCATGGTCAAGAAGACAGTACAAAACCTTTTAAAATCAATTCTGACTTTCATTTTTTTTTAACAGTATGAAAGTCTTTCCCATGGAACAAAGCCTGATCATATCAGTTCAATGAATTTGAAAATCTGCAAATTTCAGAAGTGTTTAATTTTACAGTAGATGAATTCTGTAGCCTTATTTGGAAGTCAGTGTGTACTCTTGGTTAAACATAAAAATATCTAACATTGTAAAAGTATTACATTAAGAGTACCTAAATGTGATGGAAAAACACAAAATTGAGGTGTAATAAAAATGTAGTTATAGAAAAAAATATGATACAATGTTCTATTATTCATCAGAGGACTAAAGATAAAAGAAAACACAGAGAACTTAGTTAGCTCAAAGACCAGAAGAATTTACCTAGATACGTTGTAGAAAAAACTTAGTTTCACTGCACCATTTTTTGGATGATGAAAACAGGCAAATGTGTCTTCTGTAACCTGTCAATAGGCAGAGCTGTACGTAATGTTTTAGATCTACTTATGTGTTGGAATATATTCTCCTAGTGTGATTATTTATTGACAGACATACATGGTCACGTCTTTGGAAGAGCAAACTATCAATAGGCTTCCATTTCCCTTAGAACAAAGAGAGTTGTTGTGGATATTTCATAAGTAGGGGTTTGTCTGCTTTTGTAACTACATAAAGGAGAGACAGTTAAAGGGATGACAGGTCTTGCTAATGAAAATCTAAGTCACCTTCAGAAAACGTTTTTTGCTGAAAACGCTCATTTGGTTAAAAGGCAATTCCATCCATTGGTAATACAGCTCCTAGAAACAAAGTCAACATTTATGAAATGCTTAATCATGTGCTGCATGATTTTATTGTTTTATTGGGTAAATATTAAGATATTTCATGCATTGTTATAGTGTGACATTTAAATGCAGCCCTGAATGGCATGCCACATAGATCTGTACAGCCTCAAAAAAAAAAAGCAGCTCACACAGATGTAGTGTTCTTCAGAGCTTTTCAGTTACTGAGTTTGTTTGATTCAGATGATTTAATCTTGCTTTGCTCACTCTGTATTGTCTAATTATACCTATTTTATTATTAATTAATAATAACAAAACAGAACACAAATATAAGCCAGAACACTAATAATATGATGATGATGAATAAATAGGCACCAGTATTGTAAATAATCCACCAAACCATTTAAAGGTAAAATGAACATTTTTAGGATCATCACTATGTCTTCTGTGAAGACAGACGGATTACACAGGCATTGCTTTTATTGACCTACCATTTGTAGTCTTCAACATCCAGAAAATCAGGCAGACATCTAATAAAATGTTAATTATATGTGATATTCTCTAAAAAATTTAGACACTGCCTTGAACTATTGGTATGGCTACTGCAAGAATACATCTATAATACCTATTTTTCCACCAAAATTTCAAATATGTAACAAGACTTACTGCTTCAAATTTACTTTTTTTTTAATGGGTAGTTTTTTTCCACCCACACCATTAAAGTTAATAATGCACTGTATTGCAGTTAATGGGTGTTATTCATAAATTTACTTCTAAGTAGAACAAACTCCTTTCTAAAATTCAGTTCTTGAACCACTGGGATTTTTTATTAAATTGTCTTTCTACAAATTAATTTCTCTTGGCAGACAATTTATGCTATTATTAATGCTACATCAGAAGACAAAAGCGGAGCATATGGAGAATCTATCCATGCCTGTTCTGCTCTTCTCACCTCCCTTATTGTTTATAATAATATTAAGTAAATCTCTTGTGAAGTAAATAATGTATTATATATTCTTAATATTTTAGCAGCACATTGTGTCTTTTGTAGCTAATAAATATTTTTGAACTTTAAATAATGCTAACGGCTCTCCTAGCTTCAGCAAAGCAACACATTCTTGTTAAAGAGAAGTTAATTTTAGCTTTTAACTTATCTTTTCTAAAGGTAAATAAACCACACCAAGAGTGATTATTCTCATTGTGCCAAATATTCAGATCACACAAATAAGGCAAGTCTGCTAAAGAAATTACACTGTTTTCACTATTAAAAGAAAATAGAATACTTAATGAAAGGTAGGTGTGTTTCATGAATCCATTATCTTTTCCTACTTATCTCTTTCAGAGGTCAGTCAATTAGTTAGAATTTTTTCTTAATTCATTTTTCCCAGGTATCTACCTTGCATGACTCTTTTAAAAACAATGTTATTAAAGTAGATAGTGGATTCTTTATTGTGCCAGAATACTAATGTCTATATTATTAGGATAAACCACCTACTTATTAGATTATTTGAGATGGTGTTTTCAAGTGTACTTGCCCTAGGACTATGGTCGCATTTTAAGTGAAAAGGGTACTGTTCTGGTCTAATGAAATAAAATGTTACATAATTTCTGTGTTACTGTATTTAATATTTCCTTTATTAAAGTTTTGCTATAATCTTAAAACTCTTCTTTTTTCCCCTTTAACACCATCAATTAATTTATGGACACTGTATTTTAGTAATGCATACATATTTTCTATTTCCCATACAATGAATGTTTTTTTTTTCTTGCAGGAGAAATTTTCATCACAATAAGAAGAGTCAGCAAATGAAATATCTTCTTTGTCTTTCTCCCCTCTCTTCTCTTTTGTAAAGCAGTAGGCATTGAAAAATTACCAGCTTAAGGGCTTTAATGAGAATGTGTTTAATGGAAGGGTAGATTTTTTTTTTTAAAGTGATATATGTTATCATGCTGTAGAAATAAAGATCCTCCCCCTTTAAAAGAGAAGATTTCTGTTAAACATCAGAATGCTAAGAGGTTAGTTTCATTTTTACTTCTCAGTAAATAGTTCAATGGTCAAAGTGATCATTGATTTAATCTGTATTGAAAATAGAAAACATAGAGCTCTATTAGTTGTTGG
Source organism: Cuculus canorus (assembly GCF_017976375.1). Taxonomy (NCBI): domain Eukaryota; kingdom Metazoa; phylum Chordata; class Aves; order Cuculiformes; family Cuculidae; genus Cuculus; species Cuculus canorus. Next base: position 28,500,741 of record NC_071403.1, read on the forward strand.
AAAGTTTTTCCCTCATCAATGAAAAATTACGTAAAGACAATACATTGTTAACTTGATAATCTCACCCTGATTTAATGGTATCTCAAATCATGTTAAGATAATAAGCAGAGTCAAGTAGTCCTACAGTGTTCCAAGTGCAGCGTTCTATGTCTTATTTTCTTTTTCACCTGACAGTTATACAATGGTGAGAGCAGTTTTGTTTATTTAAATCTCCTGATAAAATAACAATAGCCAGAGTAAATGGTAATTAAGGAATTAATATTAAAAATATTCCAAAGAAATAAGTATTGGTTGTATTGAAAGCAAAAGTAATTTCATTATGAAAAGGACAAGGATTACCTCTAGTTGGATTAAACACCCACTGGACATTAAAAAAGACCATTTCTAAGTCATGTGTTTATGATGATATTCAAAAGACAAATTTATATGCCACAATGAAGAAGACTGAAAATTGTCTGTAGTAAAACATTAACATTTTCTCAAAGCTGCTGTGGTCAGAAACATTTGACATATTTCAGAAAGATTACTCACAACAGATGAAGAAGAGATTGAAAAAAATGAAACACTAGGGCAATTTCGCATAGCAGATACAAAATACTTATCTTTTAGATAAATCTTTCCTTAAATGTGATTCATTTCCCACAATAATTCTTCTGACAGAACTTTAAGGTATTCACTATCCTTCGTAGTATTAAAATTCATGAAACAGATATAAATTGGCAAGACCTTGTGGACAGAAGTTTATATGAGACATTTTCTTCTTTGACAAGTAGTTCTATGCTATCCAATACTGAATGACGTGTGAGAATGCTGCTGTCAGATTCACTAGTAATATGCATCATTCTCCTTTGTAATCAATATCTTCAATGGCTGATGACTAGCAGATCAGAAGTGTGAGAACATTTAGCTGCTTGTCTTGTCATGCATTGTCATTTAAATTCATCTTAAATGCTGCCTTCCGATGTCATTGAACAAAAGTAGGATGATACACACCAATACCTTGAAATTAATCTCTTTTTCCATGTTGGTATTATTTTTACCTTGATGTAAGTCAACTCGTATTTTCAGTGTAACTAAAGAATAGTCAATGCACATGTCACTCTTCCTTTAAGAATTCCTCTTGTTTTCAGCAATATATAAATATATATTCAAAGTTTTATGCCACAATTTGTCCTCATGTAATGCAGAGGTAACACTAGTATTTTTCATGTATCTGCTAAATAATAGTAAGAAACTTCAGCTTATCATACACATAATATTATAAGAAAATACCTCTAGAAGTTTGTTTAATTACTGCTGATCAACTGATAAAATTCTATTCACAGTTTGTAAAACAGATAGTACATAAAAAACTTAATACTTCAGGATTGCAAGATATATTACTGAGATTTTTAGATCTGATAATACTTTCCATGATAATTTTTTACCATGGGTAATGTTATTTTCTCAGCCTACTTGCTACTTTCTTGTTTATACTTGACCAACAACAATAATAGCTTTTTTTTACAAAAATATTGCACTGATGGCAATTACATTATTCATCCACTTCTCTTTGCCCCTCTTCGAATGACATCACCTCCATTTCATCTATATGACCCTTATTCTTTTTTCCTAGATGAGTAAATATTTTTTTTTGCCATCATTAAAATGCTGTTTGCTTAGGTTGACTCAATTTCTTTCATATGACTGCTGAGTCCTTCTTTTGCCTCCTTAACGTAATTCAAAAATCACGAACAGTGAAGTTACATTAACTTTCTCATCGCTCATGTAACTATGAATCGCACATGTCTCTCTAGATCATAAAGCATTTTTAAAGTTCCTATAATGCAGTGAAGATTTCACAGTGCCAACTTTTTTTCCCCAAGAAACATTTTGATGCATATTATATATTCTTAGAGAAGACCTGTATCAGGTTTTCTGTTTGCAAAAATTACATTGACAATAATTTATTTTATACCAGTCTTTTACAGTTATATTGACATTAATCTATTGTATATCATTCTTTAAATATTTTTTAACAAATCATGTATTAATATTCTTCACAGTTAAAGGAAACATATAATAGCTATCACTACCTGAAACATTCTGTTTGCCTTTCCTGAATATTTTGTACAACTTTATCTCTATGTCTATTTAACACAATTTCTTTACTATATTAACATTCATTAAAAATAGATTTCAGCAAGCCACATACCTTATTATTCAGCATTTTTATAAGTCCCACATGCAAGTTATCAAGACCCGATGATTTAAAATTTTTTTCTCCCCTATAAATCTCCCTTGGAATTACATTCCTTTACTGATGAAAAATGAAGTGCTTTACCTTGTTTAAGTGATATATTCCTGTTTCTTTCCAAATACATAAATTATTTATAGACAATTTTTACCTTTGCTATCAGCACTTTCCTAACCATTGTGAAAAATGTTATCCCATCTCTCTTATTTTAAAAATATGCTATTTATAATATTTCTTGTGTTCTCAAAACAAGAAATTCTTCCTTGCAATATTACATTTTCCTTTACATCTTCAGATGTCTGTGATAATTATGTTCATTGAGTAACTTGGTTGACGTTTACCTCCTTCTGTTATTTAGGTTAGTGTTCTAGTTCCTAATTCTTGCTTACAGGGTACAATAAAACATGTTAGAGGACATACAGGTTATTAATTATGTTAGACATCTTGGGCCAGGTTTAAGTTCAATAATTTATTGTAATTAACCTCTGGTTAGAAGAGCTGTACTTAGGAATGGAGTTACATTTATACAACTGCATGTTTATCTAATAATTTATTTAGAGACATTTATCTTTATAATAAATATCTAGATAAGCTAATTTATCTAGATAGGGAAGGTATGTTCAGAGGTCATGAACACTTTTCATTTTATATTTTAATTATGAAAAGAGTTTACGAAAGTGAGCAGATATAAATCTGAAGTGAGATCAAATGCATACTTGATGCATTTGCAGCTCATGATGTATTTAATGAATGGTAAATGAAGCTCATGTTTATTTCACTTTCTCTCTCTTTTCCTTTTACTTTTCAATTGCTTTCCCTTATATGTTCTATTGTTTCCCTTATATGCATCAATGCATTTATTGCCTGAAACAACTAAAGATGTATTTAAATTTTTTTTCCGTATCTGTTTGTTACTTTTTTCTATTGTAACTTAAGATAAATGAAAGCTTTCTTAAAAATTAAAGATTCTGAAATGAAATACTAACGAAAAAGAAAATTGTAAAAGAGAGGAAAGAAATCAAAACAGTAGATGAAATTGTAATGTATTCTGACACAAAATGGAGACCGAAATAATGAAGTGGAAATGTGACTTAATACATAGGGATTATTAATAAATTTTTCATGGTTTTCTTTAATTATAAACTTCACATTAACATAAAAAAAACTGCATGTGAGTTGAAAATTTTTCTTCCAAGTCCTATATTCTCCTTTAAAAATATGCCTACTTGCTTATCTGAGTAGCACCATTCCAGTCACTGAAAAATGAAAAAAATAAAGTCGAGAATTTACACTGATATGTATTGTCGTGATTTAAGGTAAAATACAAGGGACATCAGAGGGAGAGTTTACCAATTTGCTTAACCCTTTCTCTGACAATCTCACAAGAACAGAAATAAACTGCACAGCTTGCTGGGTCATAGTACACACAGAGCAATCATGCAAATACAATTAATATTATCCAGCTTGCTCTACAATGCTTGCTTGGGTTTAACCTCTTTTCCCCAACAATCTCACAAGAACAAAAATATACCATTCCGCTTGCTAGGTTGTGGCAAACACTGAGCAATCACGCAAGGATAATTAATATTTTCCAGCTTGCTCTATATTGCTTTACTGGGCTCTTATCAACAATCTTGCAAAGACAATTAATCTTGTCTAGCTTGCTGGGTTTAAATTAGAAAGAGCCTTTAAAACCCCCTAACAGTTAGTAGGATTCCTGAGACTTGTATATGTATAAACAAGTCAATTTTATTAAGAATAATTTATTATAATTCGTGGCTAAAAAAGGGTTCAGTGGTAGCTGGGGATAAGATACTGTTTGTGAAAATACATTGAAAGTCAAACACCTGCGCACAGATAGAAGTGATGTGCAGGTAAGAAATATGTAGCCAAGGTGAAAGTATAGAGACATAATATCTTGATGTTAAGATATACGTTTAGTACACATTAACACAAAGCTATTACAACAGTGGCATCCCAGTGGAGGAAAGGGAGATGGCATCCAAGTGGTCAGCTGATCCCAAAAGTTTCTATGACATTTCCCCCCCTGCAAATTTCCCCTTTGTTTATATTTTTATAATAACTTGCACCTTTAGGGTGGACTTCTATGTGGAGCTTGAATGACTGAAGTAATTTCTTCAAACCCTGCTGATTAGTGGGAAAAGTTCTTGCTCGGCATACCAAAACTTAAATGCACATACCCAATAAGACTGGTTGTGAGAGTGGTTTGTCTCAGAGGTGGGGAGGAGACAGGTAGCCTTAGGTATGGAGGTGTGTTTTGGTATTATAATGATGTTATAATGAGTACCAGTAAGTTGGAGGGTAGGATTATCAGAGCAGCAGCTGCAATTCATCTTCTTGGAAAATAATTGGGAAGTGGAATCGTGTTCCTCGCTGACAGTGTGGGCTGGCTACATCTGTCTTCAAATGTCCCATCTCCCACTTCACGGGGCAAGATGTCCTTGCTGCATTCCTTTCTCATGAGAAGTGCACCGCTATGTGTTGGATATCCTTTGACTTCGCTTTTAAAGAAAAACTGCCCTGTACACTGGCAGGGGGTTGAGAGTATTCAGATCACTGCAGGGTTCTCATTTCTCCCCATATTTAACGCAATTCACATATCTAGCCTTATTCCCACATGTATGTACATTAAAAAATGCATAATAACCTAATTTGTCTGAATGAGTACTTTTCATCACTGTGGTTTCAAAAACTGGACTAGCAAAATTCATTACTGACTTTTTCATCTGAATAATTCCTTATGCAATAAAATATAATACCTCAACATACAGTTGAATTAACTACAGTATCCATCATGCACCAAGTTCAAAGTAATTTGTTTAATAAAGCATTTATTTCTATTTCTATAACCAAAACATAAACTTTATATTTCTTAAAGCTGTGTATAAACATTTTTTCTGATTTTCTGATTTGTTTGTTTCTAAAACATTTCCATAACATATAAAAGTGCATGACAATTATTCAATGTGGCACAATTTGTTCCTGAAAACTATTTTCTTCCAAAGATTGAGGAATATCCAATAGAAGTTTTCTGCAAGATGATGCATTAGATTAATTAAATTGTAAATGGAAACTTTTAATGCATCTTTTTAAAACTGGTAAATAAAATGAGCTTTTCTTCTTGGTGCTTCAGGTAAGATTTCTGCTTGTGCATGTGTGTTTAAGGATATGAGGATATATTTTCCCAAGTGTGTCTGTCATACTTAAAGGCTACACATGTCAGTATGTGCATTTGCTAAAGCTCAAATTTAGCAAATGTACTGAGAATGGCTAAGATTTTGTTACCTTCCTCGTAGCAGTCCATACAGTACTGTGCTTTGTATTTGTGGCTAAACCAGTGTTGATAATGTGCCAATGTTATGGATTTTGTTGAACGGTTCTTGCACAGCATCAAGACTTTTACTCTCTTCCTTCTCTCTGTCTCAAAGGGAGTAGGGTGAATGTTAAAGGATTTTCACCAGATTGTGGGTAACTCTAGGCTTGCTTTATTAACAACTCAAAGTTGGGCCATCACCTCAGTGAGTGCCAAAAGCCCATACAAAATGATCAGATATTTTTATACACCACACAATAGCTATTATTTCTTCAAAAAGTTCTTGGTGTTTTTCCATGGTCTCTCAGTTCTCTATTGTTCATTGTTCTTCTTTGAAGTCCACCTTGATAATTCATTTCTGCTGTCTCATTTCGGTTTTCCCTCGGAAGTGGTGCTTCATGTTTCTCCACTGATTGTGAAAATCACTTATCTTCTCTCTTGACATATTTCTATTTATTCTTTAAAACTTTGAAGAAGCCTAAAGCAGTTCTACTAACTTAGATTTAGTCATTAATTATCATTAAATCAAATACCTATTCTAAGTCTGACGTTTTTGCACAACCTGTTGATTCAGCTGGACTGTGCTGTAAACCAGCGACAGAAGAGGCTATGCATAATTGAACAGCATTCAGGGCTGTGCATAATGGAGCAGTATTCTTATAACTGCCATAAAGATTACTTTCTCAACACCAGTTCTGGTTATACTCTTAACATGATACTCTATTTATCACAATCCACTAACAATAACGTCTAAGTTTTACATTGCTATATTCATCATACCTCCTTACTTTCCTTAACAGTGAAGGTGTGAGTTTGGGAGGGGGTACAACCTGAACAGTTGGCCCTAACTGACCAAAAAGGTATTCAATATATATTATGCCTGCAATGCAAAGTCTGGTGGAGGAGGAAACGATGATGTTTGTGATAATGCTATTTGTCTTCCTAAGAAACTGTTATGTGTACTCAGGCCCTGCTTTCCACAAAGTGGCTGGACATCTGCCTGGTGATGGAAAACAGTGAATTAATTTCTCCTTTTCTTTGTTTACACATATTGCTTTTGCTTTCCCTATTAAAATGTAATTATCTTGATCTATGAGTCTGCTTGCCTTTTTTTTGTTTTCTCATCATTCCACAGAATAAGAGAATGAATGAGAGGCTGGGTGGGTGACTGGCTGCTAGTTAGAGTCAATCTACCACAGCGACAAAGCCCCTGAAGTCAAATTTAATGCAATATAGTCTCCTAGTTGCTTAAATTTTGGCCGTGTTCTTAAAATAGGACCATACTTATAATCTGATATTGGAAATAATGGAATTTAATGCTCTTCTAGCTCTGTAAAATGTAGATATTCACCTGTTAAAAAGAAGAATAAGTAAGTATAGAAAATAAGCTGTGTTTGGTTATACTCTTGTAACAGTTTACTCCCATAAGGAACAGATTTACCAGGGCTATCACTAGTTGTTCTCTATCTCTTTCTTTCCTGCCTTGACAGTGAAATCACTAATTTTCTTAGGGCTGTGTTCCTATGTCTCATCTAAAACTCCTCAGGCACACTAATAGTAATTTTGGACAAACACAGAGAAGCTGTGGTGAGGTGCCAGAAATGGATATAAATCCAGTGCTGTTGGCAGGGGAGTAGAAAACAAAGGGAATTGAAGATTTAAAGTTATAGATCATAAGTCTCTCTTCATTACATGGTCTCTACAGTGAGAAAGGAAAGGACGTACCCTGTCTGTATGTTTAACTATGATCTGTGTTTATTAGCTATGCTAGTTAGCTGGAACAGACCAAAGACAGTATTTAATATTACTAAAAAAACCTCTTGATTTTTTTGTTTGGTTGATTTGGTTTGTTTTTGTTTTGGATTGCTTTTTTTTTCAGATACTGCATTTCCACATTTATGATGGATTTATCTACCAATTTCTTCCAAATTCTGCTGAGAAGGATGTGTTTAGTCCTGGGAGCTATTTCCATTTACAGGCTGCATGACAAAATTATCATGGCTCTACACTGCACTGTGCAGAAGCATGAATGGGATGAAAATCTGTGTTGACACCAACTGGAAAGACAACAGATCTCACTGCAAGGTTGGTAGTTCATAACGACTCACTATCTGGCCTGTGTACCTCAGATAAACTCAGATTAGATCACTCCTGCTCCCTTTACTTCATTTATACTGTAAAGGAAAATAGAAGCATATGACAAATTGAAATATTAGAAGGAGAATTCAGTTGGAGAAACTCAGTCCAATTAGCTATACTATATATAATATAATAATATATTATTAAGGCTCTGCAACTTGTATCTACATTTTCTTGTGTCACAAAAAAACTAGTCACACTGAATTGCAGCTCAGTTAAAAACCATTCTGAAATGTGTCCAAAATGACCCGGCACAGCTTTAGATACAACTTGAAGTGTTTACACATCTAATCTTTTGCTAGAAACAAACATAGCTTTGCATTAGGAGCTAATTAGCACAAATAAGAGACTCCAGGAGTGTGGAAGACTTATCTATCTTTTAGAACACTTTAATTAAGATCACAAATTTTGTCACACATTAGCACTTTGTATTCCAGATTATAGTTAATACATTGCTGAAATCTCTGGAAAACAAACAAACAAATGAAAAAAAAAACAAACCACACAACACAAAACATTAATTCTCTCTTCCTTGAGAGAGAGGAATCAATAAAATCACTTATGTTAATCCCCAAAAAGAAGAGATTCAGAAAACTGTGGACCAAAACCTGTAGGCTACAAAATAAGGTAATTTGTATCACAGCTATGGGAAACAGAAAATAAGTGGATTAAAGAAGAAACAAGTAATTCACAACAGTTAGTGAAATTGACAGAAATCTTAAAAATACATTTTGTATTCTTCATAATTTAAAGGAAATATGCCTATTTAGTAGTCTCTTGCACAGCTAGAGTTTCTATTTATTCACTGTTGGGAAACCCATTTGGTGCCATTGTTTAAATCTATCTAATAAACTTCCCAGAATCACCTCACAAGACGAAGAAACAAATCCCTATCCATGTTTCTTTACTTATAGAATGCAAAGCTCCTTCGCAATGCATTGAAAATTGAATATATTTTTCAACATTACAGCCCTGGCTGGATTGGAATGAGTGGCCCGTTTTTCAACTACCTTTTCTTCTTATTCCTGCTAACTTTTTTCTTAACATGTGAACTTGCTTATTAGTGAACACTGAAGATTTTCTGCTACAGGAAACTAATTCCAGTAAACAAATGTGATTGAAACACCATTGGTTCCTGAAGGCAGAGGATCTGGCAGTCACCTTAGGAACACCAAATGAGTAATTCTATTCTCTTTTGAACATAAAGACAGTCTTGCTTGTCTCAGCTTCTACACATAAATGAGCTTGGAACCTCTGAGTGAAGCTAGATATGCAAGTCTGTAATGTGCCTGCAACAGCCTGAAATTCAAGTGGAGATTACTACATGTCTGAGTACAAGAAAAGGAAGAGAAAGGTCACTTTGGAGACAAGAGTTTAGGTATTTGGGATGACTAGGAACAAAAAAAATCTTTATATGTGTGGTTTATCATTTTTGAAACTTTTATTTTTTAATAGTCTCAGATTAATTTGGATAATTAGTGAATTTAGGGCAGCATTTTGGACATTGCCTTGCCAAAAAAAAACCCCTTCAAAATTACAAATAGACCAAGGCAGAGACTGTAAAAGAAGAACAGGAAGCATAAGAAAGACATAATGCTACAGTGCTGCTGAAATAGTGCATAAAAAGAAAACAAAAAAAAAAGTAGTGCAGAATGATGATCAGTTCTTTGCTATCTTGTTTTCCACCTGCATAAAATATTCATAATTCCCATGAAGTACAAATTAAGACTCTATTCCAAATCTTTACAGAAGAATAAAAAAGTTTTATGTGATGGTAATCACAAATATGAGGATACTCTTTTTTTATTTCACTGGTGAATGTTGTTTCACTTGGTAATCATGTTCCTGTAATGTTATAACTACTATTAGACAAGAAACCACTAATACAGGTGATAGATTTCTTCTTTTTTGTTTTGTTTTGTTTTGTTTTGTTTTGTTTTGTTTTGTTGTTTGTTGAGTTGTTTTTCACAGAGTGGTTGTGAAAAGACAGTGGATTCAGCAACAAATTTGGTTAAAACACCAACACCATTTTATCTCTAGGTCTATAAATTTAACAGTAGTTAACCATTGTTACTATAGGAACTATAAACAATGAAGATAATATTCCAGCTGCATTTTAAAATGAGATAACTTCCTCAAGAAAATTAGATAACTCTAAAATTAAGATCTTTTTCTCTTCTGTTAAATTTGGATGCTTGGCATTACTTTCACTTCTTGATTTGTATAACAAAAGTTTCTAAGCTGTATTATGAGTCATAGGAGGCATTTACATAGACTATTACTTTTTTAAAGTGGAATAACTTATGCCTCATCCAGAGGTCAAATTCTATTTCCACAAGATTTAGCCTTGAATTCTCAGTTGTTTGTAAACCTTTAATTATTTCTGGTAAGTGTGAATGAAGATTATTCAGATAAAGAAACATATTTTCTTTTACATTCTTAAAAGCGTATGAACAAGCATTCTTATTTTTTCTAAGGTAGAAAGACCTCTATGTAGCAGATGTGTCCATGGCTTAGTTCAGTCATTGAAATATTGTCAGATAAATGTCTTTTCCATAGATGGGTGTTGCATGAAAGACAGGAGGAATATAGGAGTACTCTGCATCCTTAGACATGTTTAGATTTGTTTAAGATTATCTCATTTAGTGTAGGGTTTATATTTCAATCTAAGAAAGACACTTACATTTTAATATCAATGTGCCTGAATATTTGCTAAATACCTATACCCCCTTTATACTTTAACAATGTATTTAAAAGAATCTAGAGACTGACTCACCTAATTCAATTACTTGCGTGCACATCCCATTTGTGACTCTCTAAGAAATCCAAGTAATATATAAAAGGATTACAGATACCAGACATAAGAGATCTCTGAAACTTTCTTCAGTGGGAGATTGAGGGAAAGGTAGCAATACAAATAGCACTAAATGCCTATTTTGTGGCACTTGAATCTCTTCCTAGTGGAATTCAGTGGCCTACGCACAAGTGCAACTGGCTTTGGCCTCTAGCTGCCAAAGCTAACAAAACACGAAACAACATGAACAACAATTTCCTATTTAACTTTTGTCATACTGACTGGTGGACATGTTAAGGTAATTCAAATGGTACTAGATTTCTGTGTAAAGGAAACTGATATTTTCTACTGGTTATATGATTTAAGGGGAGCAAAATTGTTTGTAGGCTCCATCAATGTTCTGTACTATATCTTTACTGAGTATAATAGGAGCTTAGACACCCTTATCACTTGTAGACACTAATGTTACAGGTAACTGATTCTGAAGCTGAAACTTGCAAGAGGTGTCTTGCAAGGGATCCTTATATAAATGCTTGTAGAGAGTCAAGCCAGCTCTGAGAACTACAGGTTATCCAGTACTGAACCCTGCAAAATGTAAGGTCTCACAAGGTTCATGAGTCCAAGGGCTCTTCTCAAATGCAAAGCATTTCAGAAACAGAATGATGCAAAAATAGACTTGTGCAGCACGTTTATTTTCTTCAACAGTCTACTTATGTCCATGCCAGTAAATGAAACTCTTTTAACATTTTGACAGAGCAGATGATCTTATACCAGTGAATAAGAACTACTTAATGTGATCTTACATAGGTGCCCACTGTGTTTCAAGTTAGACATTCAGTTAGCTTTCAGCTCAGAACATGAAAATATTGACTGTCCTAGATAGTGCATTGAGAAAAGATTAAGAAAAATAGTATCTGAATTTGGGACTGGTAAATTAATGTTGCTGTGATTGCTACTTGCAGTGTACCTTAAATATTCATAGTATTTTTTTAGGCACATTGGAAAGACTGAACTATATCCTTAGTAAAAAATAAAACAATTTTCTATGTGAGAAAAGGTGAAAATATAATTTTTAATTAATTAATTAATTTCTATGATCTATAGAGGTAAAAAACACATACATTTATCATAGTTTTTATGACATTTTTTCTATTTTCCCAGTGCAATTAAGAATAATATAGTCAGAGTATTTACTGAAAAACAGCTATGTAAGACAATTTTGTTTAAATATTTTCAAAATAAATGATTTACCAGTTTGTGTCAAGAACTTAATTTTTCTATTCCAGTAGAGGTCTGTCCTTTCAAGTAGCAATGGCAAAAGCATAGTCTGCATTGTACTATGGCTCCCACTCCTGCAATCTACCTCTTTCTGGGGTGTTATAACACTTGAACCCAGTGTAACAGATGTATTCTGTAACTGGAAGATTTGCAGACTTGTTATTTCGTCTTATATGTAGAATAAGGTAGTCTCAGTCGCAAGAGTAGGATAAAATCCACTCATGGCAGAAACCACACAGGAGAAGTTGCATCTGGCAGACAGTGGTTTAAGGAAAGGCATAATATGTGAAGCTGAACTTTGTGTTTCTCATATTAACACTAAGAAACATTTTACAAAACTGTTTTGTAGTGTAACATAAATTAATCTCTAGATACTTTCAAATAGCTTGCAGCACTTGAAGTACTGATGTTAGAGATTATGCTGCTGTAAAAAATACCTTATTTTCAAACTTCAGCCTTTTAATATCTGTACATATGTGATATATTTACTAAGATTTTTTAGAGGTGCAAGTTGGTTGATGTATATGATATCCTGCAAAGCTTTTCTTAGTTTAGGTAGTGTCAAGAATTGACTTACAATCAACCAAATCTATTTTCTGCAGCTTAATTGACTAAACTCTTTGTCTCTCAAATGGAATAACATCTGAGAATGTATTATTTATCCATTTTTTTTAAAAAGCAGGAGGCCATGTTTGGTGTTTTTCAAATTAATGTAACAGAACAAACGCTTTTCAATAAAGCTTCTTCTGTAGAATTTCTATACAATCGTATGTTTCAACAATTGCTGTTAATAGATAAACAGTTATATCTCTAATTTTAACAGTATAGTTTTATTTAAGTTATGTTTCTAAAGGATATATTATGATTTCTAAAGGTAATTTAATTAAAAAATTAGTCATTACTGCACAGGTGAAAATAAGCAGCATTAAGGGAACTCTACTTCATCCATGTTAATCTAATCTTAACATCCATGATACTCTTCTTAGCATCTTCAACATTTTGCAGAAGAGAAGAAGTGGGAAAGATGCAGCTATTGCTGTAAATCAATCTTTTTTCCTACCAGAAATACTTCATAAAGGATTATACCATGCTGGTAGATTGGGTAGGAACTTATCCATACAGTGAAGGACCAGGAACTCCTACGCAGACCGCCTTGGTGTGCAGTTTAGAGTGCCAGCAAAATGTAAAATCTCAAGTTCGTGGCAGGAAACTGTCTGCACAGAGCCCTAAAGAGAAGATTCTTTTAGCTTTAAACTAGATTAACTTAGTCTGTTTGCTTTCTAACAAATATGACTGAAGAAGTGTTCCCCATAGTAATCTGGAATTAATTGTAATTCTGAGTTTATCATGAAGCCTGGCAGCAAGAATGTTGACCATATGGGTAAATTAAACATTCTCTCAAATTCTATGCCTTTATATTTACATAGATTTCATAAAATGAAAATCCTTATATGACAAGGAAAATATTTTTGGTATCTTAATTAAAGTATTCTGCATCTCTGTTCACAATCTCTCTTTGGACGTAACAAAAGAAGTAAATATGGTGGGCTAAAGTTCTTCATTCCCATGGATCACAGGAAAAAAACACAAAACAATTATGGACCCTCAAATTAAAGTAATACATAGAATCTAAATTGCTTTATATTTGGAATTTAGCAGGCCAATTGTGTGTATTTCTGCTAAATTTTTCTTCCACAAAGTACACCTTGTTTAAATGCACATTCAACCCATTTTACAAACCAAGGCAATTAACCAAGCAAAATCAACTGGATTTCTCCCTCCTTCCACCTCTCCACCCCCTCTTAAGAGGAATGAAAGAGTTATGAGACTGGAGGGAAAAATGAATAAAATTGATTCACCTTCTGATAAACCAAGTGAAAATTTAAGGGTTTTGGAGAGAATAAAACTGGATGCAATTTAAGATTTCAGAGAAAGGTTTATAGTTGTTGCTAAAAATAAATTGTGCTGCATATCTTGAAGAGAGTTTGAATCAGAGTGAAGGAGCCAGACCTCTGCTGTTGGGTGCTTTAGTTCTTCCAAAGTAAGAGGAATCAGGAAACGTAACCATATTCTCAAAACAGGTTATTAAATATTGTCTTGGTGAGCTGACAAATAGAAAGAAAATTAGTCAAAGTTGTGAAAGCATCAGTTCATACGTGAAGTTTTAACCAGCATATTTTAAATTGGAAGGGCAGGGTGGAATTCCATTCTGTTGACTTTATTATCTGGGTATATACTTCAGCATTTTCCTCTAGAAATTGAAAAGTTACAGATGTGGAAAAAATATTAACCTTTTTTTTTTCCATTTATCCAGATGTTTTCTCAGTGTATGTCACTGAAATTAAGGTATACAGCAAGGACATTAAGTAGCTAAGTTGTAGGAACCTTTGAGCAGAGGGAATTTTCTAATTTGTGCATGAATGTTTTATAAATTCTGAAAAAAGTTGTTCTGCTCTGATTAGCTGAAACTCATCATCTGGAGTATTCAAATATTGGCTGTCATTTTAGGTTATGTGGTTCAAGTAACAAGTAGAATGAGAAATTAGATTCTCAAGAGATAACTACAAAAGAAGAAAAGAGGTAAATTTTTCACAACTGTGTTGCATAAGCTGAAGTGGGACAACAGGATATAGAAATTAATTGTCTTAACCTGGTGCAAAACTGGACGTTGTAGCATGAAAATATTAAGTAAAAAATTACTATAGATAAGATCCACTGTCAAAAGCTTTCATGGGGCTGGAAGTCCCCAAATCTCTTGGTTCATCTTGCCCCATAACTTCAACTCCAGATAAATTTGTTGTCAAAGATGTATCACAGCACTTATACCCTTAAGCATGTCTATTTTACTGTAGTTAGACAATAAAGATTTTTTTGGCATAACAACAAAACGAATGATGATTCCATATAATTACAGATTCACCACGTACACAGGCATTTTATTAGAGAAAGTAGAAAATCTCCTAAGGCTTACATTCTTTTGCAGCAACTTAAGATGCTTCATTTGGAGGAGGTTTGACAGACACTCAGGAAAGAGTGAAAGTGCAGTAATCGTATCTTCACTTTGAAAATTAGTGTATGTTGTAGCGTCACTGAAGTAGACAAAGAGAGGACTAATGTTTTTTGTTTACATTACTTTTACTTCCAGGTTAGAAAAGAAGTGAATTTAGTTTATGATCTTTTTGTAGTCTTCAGTGGAAGGCTGCCTGGTTCAAAACCCAACACACAGCTCAACACAAATCTGACAGCCGTGGCACAGGGAAAATGTAGGCAACCAGTATTAGAGCAGCAGAAGGGCTGTAAGTCAGGAGTGGAGTGCTTTTTGCGGAGGTGTATAGAGATGTTAATGCACAGCACCTGTCAGCACTGTGCCTTGAACAACCCAGTACTATAAATCTCTCTTTCGCATGAACAGTAAAATCCCCCAAACTTACAAAGAAATATAAATGCAATAAAAGATGTTTTCTGTAGCCCAAATACAGTTTATTCTTTATGAATATACATGTGCTTCTTTGTAGTAAACTTTTAAACCAGGGAGCTGTCAGGAGTTGAGTAAATGGTAGCTAAAATATATGCAAGGTCCTTTTGGAAAAGAAAAAAAAAGGAAATACTTAAATATGAATATAAACCATTTTCTGAGACTTATGAAATACAGTGTACTGGTTCTGAAAGTCTTTGAAGTCCCCTTGAGGATCTCAACTATAAAGTAACAGATAAATTTGTTTTACCATCTCCAGAGGCAATGATTTTTTAAGATTATCTGCTAATAATATTAATATAAAAATAGTACATACGAGGGAAGAAAAATATCTGGGTTTATATGAATTTAAACTCAGTAAGGTTTCAGAACTGTATAGACTATTAATAAGAACTTACATATTCACAATATATTTTTACTTCAATTGTTTTCACAAGACATATTTACAAGAAAAGCCTTGTTTATTATTTTTCATGTTTATCAGTTTAGATTTGTTCTTAGATATTTTTACTCTATTTTGTATTCATAAAATATAACCATTTTTCTGATTGTTGTATAAATTGAAGGATTTATCAGATCACAAACAATAATTAATATAATTTTAAAGTAAAAACACTGAAAACATTAAAACATCACTGATGTGCATTTTCCTAGCATTAAGTCATATTAAGTTTCTGCTTGCTTGATTCCTTCTTATACCATTTTCTAATAATGAATTAAAAATTATTTCTTCATATTTGGCACCCTTCTTATTTATACATATATAATACATTATGTGCATGAGTTTAGGAAAATCAATTAACAATCTTGTAATTGGGGTATGAAATATCAGTATAGCAAGGGTTTCCTACATGCTCCTATAAGACACATTAGTATTCTTGTGCTATGTATGGCTTATAATATCTCTAAAGTGCATATCACTATATTGTTCATATCCACCCTCTTGAAACAGGCTTGATAGATAAGACTAAGTAAGACAAAAGAGAAGATCTCTTTATGTAAAGATTATGTTAAACTTTCTGGAAGCAGCAGTTAAATCTCAAGAGGAGAAATAAAAGCCAGCAGGCAATCTGTGTGCCTCTCATCTCCCTGCAGTTCCTAGAGGTTACATATAAGAAGATTAGGAAACAAGACACAGACTCAATTGAAAAGCTTCCTAATGAAAACAAATTTGCCATGTTTGATGGTTTATATATATCACCATATTTTGAAAGCACCATAATGTGGAAAGACAATTTAATGCAATAAGAAGCTTTTACTTTCTAAGTAAATTGTTCGGGATAGTTCTCTAAGAAAGAAAGAAGAATTGAAATGACATTGGAATAACCCAGATCCAATACTCCTAAGAAGCAGATAGACATTGTTGGAAGTGATACTATTCTTTCAATCATTATTTAAATTTCCCAGTGAAATTTCAAAAAAAAACCCCAACAAAAACTAGAATGGATTGGTCAATATATGACATCTACAAGCACTGTCATGACATCCTTATCTAGGCAAAACTGATTAGCACACACATCACATATTTGAGACAGTGAGCTGAAGAAGCCTTAACAAAATAATTCCCTTGACAAGGCAACCTTAAATGGCTTAAGTTGCTGAAAAACATTCATGCAGTATTGAACTTACTTATGTTCATCTTCATAGAAGTAGTTCTCAAAAATACTTCACAGATCCTCTCTTCTAAAATATTGTCATATTTTAGATATTTGTCTCTGCCCTCTGTAATTTTTATGCCTAAGTATTCACATATTCAATATCCCTTGAAGTAAACATCTTTCCTTAAGCTTGTGATCATTTCCTTCCATTTTATTCAGTGCTCGCCGTAGAGTGGTTAGATCTGTATTCCTTACGTTATTGTGAAAACATCAGTAAATTAGACAAAAGCACTTAATTTACTTCATTTATTTTTCATTTCACTGCATGCCAAACAGCTCCCATGACCTTTTAGGCTAAAATATGCACCTTTTCCACGGAATCTGAGTGAAGTTCTGCAGAACTTCTGCTAGCATACTGCAGTCTTTCGCAGTACATAAATAATCAAAATCACAGAATCATTTAAGTTGGAAAAGACCCTTAAAATCATTGAGTACAACCATGAACCTAACACTGCCAGTTTCACCACCAAACTAAGCGCTACATCAACATATCTTTTCAATACCTCAGAGGATAGTCACTCAAGTACTTCCCTGGGCAGCCTTTTCCAATGCTTGATAACCCTTTCAGTGAATAATTCATTTCCTAATATCCAAACTAAATCTCCCCTGCTGCAACACGAGGCCTTTCCTCCCATCTTATCACTTGTTACTTGGGAGAAAAGACCAACACTCACCAAGTTACAACTTGAACTACTTGAAAAGAGTGATAAGTACTCCTCTGAGCCTCCTTTCTCCAGACTAAAAAGTGTTTCAGTTTGAAACCCGAAGACGTTTTGTCTTCCCCTCCTTACATTTCTGTTCTTGCCTCACTCAGCAAACTCAATTTATCACTTATTACAAAATCTTACTTTGAATCTATGTATATTAATTAAAACAAGAAAAAAGTTACTTTCCCATTTTCTCATTTTACAATTGATGAAGACTATCAAGGTTGATTTGACAAGAGATTTGAAACTCAAGAGTTGAGAGGAGCAGAGTGGGACAACAAGAAACTACAACAGTAAGTTGAAAAAATGTTTTATACTGGTACCAAAGAAAAATCCTTTCATCATGAGGACAAACATGTGAACAGGTTTCCCAGTCTCTGTACAGTCTCTGTGCTTGGTGGTTAGCGAAGCTTGACTGGGTGCAATCCTGGTCTGATCTCACAGCTGACCTTAATTTGAGCAAGGAGTTGTACTAGAGGTGTCCTAAGGTCTCTTTCTTCCCTAATTATCTTATTATGCCAAGTCTTTTTTACATCCCAATCTGGCTACTTTTCAACAATTCAACAGTAACTGTTGAATTTTGACTAATTGTCCCTATCCTTTTAAAAGATTAATTATCATTAAAAATTATTTTAGATGAAAATGTCTCTTCTAAGTTTTGTCATCTTTTATTTCCCTACTTTCCTTCTAAATGTTAACAACAGGCTGTTGACTTGAATGTGTACATAAGTTTAATTAATATACTTCTTCTGTTTTTCTTTTGAGATCATTAATGATGTTTAAAAATGATTTAACACATTGCTTTGCTCATACTCAACAGAAGTCGTGAAAAATTACTTCTTTTGTAAGAGTAACCCAATGTGCTAATTACTTACAATAATTGACATCAACATTGCTATAGCTCATAATTAGCTGAATATCAATTAGTTTGAAATATGACTTGAAATATGAGAAATTCATATTAATGTTAACCTAATGGTTCATTTATATTTACAGCTGTATTTAATTATTTGAAAAATCATCAAAAAATTAAAGCCTACAGTCAGTGAGCTTTCACCTTCACAGATGATTTTCTGGAAATTTAGTAAACAAAGGAGACATAAATATGATTAATTATTCCTAGTAACTTGCCTTTGCAATTACCTGTGAACTATTTCTATTACAGCAGTTAAATGTTTTGTATATGTTTAATAAAGGAACTCCTAAACTTAAAAAAAACTCAAACTCAACCTCCAAGCTCCCAAATCTTACCAAGTCCATTCTCTCCACTTTATTTGTGTCTCAGTGTAGTATCTGGATAATGTCACCTGTTCCTTTTTAGTGTGATAAATTGCTCAACATGTGGAGTGTGCAAGTTGTATTCTCTTTTCATGTTTTATAATGCAATAAACTCATTTATAACGTCATTGTACAGATAGGTATTTCTCTTCCACCTATAAAGTTTTCCCTTCAGCCACAGTGGAAATAATGTGTGAAAAGTATTTTTAGCATCTTTATCAGTACTATATTCTCTAAGAGCAAACAGAAAAATAAACAATCTTCTCAGTGGTACTCTAATGAGAGTTCTCAATTACATCTCAAATATATGAGCTGAAAATTTCTAAAAATGTCTTAGCTATGTTCCCCAAACCGTTTGAAGAATATGATCTGACTCTCCTACTCCCTATTTGTTTTTCAAAATCTAGTCCATAAATCCAAAACATAGAAACGTGCAAGCTACTATTGTGAAAATTAACTCTAACCCAATCAAAAACAGCACATGCCCAAAGAGAATTTCTGAAGAATTTTCAGCAATTCGTGGCTCTGGTACGTAACTATTCACAAAACCACAGAATCATTTATACTGGTAGGTACCTCTTGAGATTTTCTAGTCCAATGTCCCTGCTCAAGCAGGGTCAGCTAGAACTGATTGTCCTGTATTGTGCCCAGAAAGGTTTTGAATGTCTCCAAGGATGGAGATTTTGCAACGTCTCTGGGAAAAGTGTTGCAGTGTTTGACTGCTGAAAGTAAAAAAGTGTTTCCCTAGTTGAGTGATGGAGCTGTCCTTGGCTGACATTTATTAGCTGCCAAATGCCCACCCTGCTGTTCTCTCACTCCCCTTCCTTAATGGGGCAGGGGGAGAAAATCAGATAAAAAGACTCGTGGGATGAGATAAACACAGGGAGATCATTTACCAATTACCATCATAGCCAAACAGACTTGACATGAGGAAAAACAATTTAATTAATGCCTTTACAAAATAGAATTGGATAGTAAGAAACAAAGATAAAAGGTAAACACTCACCTTCAGTCTCCACCTCTTTTTACTAGAATAAATCTCACTCCTTTATTCCTGACTACTTCATTCCTGACTCCTCCACTCCTGACTCCTCTATTTCCTTCCCCACTGCCTCACCTGTCCTGATTTGTGCAGGGAGGTAGGGATTGGAAGGTTATTATTGGTCCATAAGAGTTTCTCTCTACCACTGTCTTTTCCTCATGATTTTCTCATACTCTGAAGTGGGTCCTCCATAGAACATAGTCCTTCAGGATAAAGCACATCTATCAGGTTCTAAAACTGCAATAATTCTGTGTGTAGTTCTGTAATAGCTTTGCCTTTGTCTAAATCTGTAATTCCAGAGAAAAAAGACTTGCAAACATCTCGTCTACACTGCAACCAGTAAAGAGGTTTCCTCCTTCTCACACAAAAATTGATGGACTATTTAAAATATTCTTTATCTGGAGGATAAGCATAGTCCTTTCCTCCTAGCCAATATATTTGGTATATTAACAATATAGATTACAATAATTGGCACCATAGGATCATAGAACTGTTTGTGTTGAAAGGGATATTAAAGATCCTCTAGTCCCAACCCCTCTGCCGTGGGCAGGGACACTTCCCACTAGACCAGGCCGCTCAAGGTCCCATCCAGCCTGGGCTTGAACACTTCCAGGGGGGGACATCCACAACTTCCCTGGGCAACTTCTTCCATTGTCTCACCACCCTCATCATGAAGAATTTCTTCCTAATGTCTAATCTAAATCTATTACCTCCCAATTTGAACCTACTAGCCCTTGTTCTATTACTACATGACCTTGTAAAAAGCCCCTCCCCATCTTTCTTGTAGGCCCCCTTCAGGTACTGGAATCCTGCTATAAAGTCTCTGCAGAGCTTTCTCTTCTCCAGACTGAAAAATCCCAACTCTCTCAGCCTGTCCTCATAGCAGAGGTGCTCCAGCCCTCTGACCATCTTTGTGACCCTCCTCTGGACCCATTCCAACAGGTCCATATCCTTCTTATGTTGGGGATTCCAGAACTGGACTCGGTAGTCCAGGTGGATTCTCGGGAGAGTGGAGCAGAGGGAGACAATCAATCACCCTGCTGGCCACACTTCTTTTGATGCAGCCCGGGATACAGTTGGCCTTCTGGGCTGCGAGTGCACCTTGCCGGCTCATGTCGAGCTTCTCATCGACCATCACCCCCAAGTCCTTCTGTACAGGTCTGCTCTCAATCACATCGTCCCCCAACCTGTATTGAAATGGCAGATTACGCCAACCCAGGTTTAGGACCTTGGACTTGGCCTTGTTGAACCTCATGAGGTTCACACAGGCCCACTTCTCCAGCTTGTCCAAGTCTTTCTCATGACATCCTGTCCTTTTGATGTTACAACTGTACCACTGTAATCTGCAAGCTTGCTAAGCGTGCACTTGATCTTGCTCACACGTCTGCATTTAAACAAGGTATCAAAAAAGGAACCCCCTCCATGTCTTCCCTGAAAAAAAAGACATTTTTTTTTCCTTTCTCTTTTTAAATTTCTTCTAATAATCATTTTCATTCCCCGCCTGCCTGCTCCCCTCCCGCCCTGTGTCATCCAATCCTTGTATTCCTAACATTAAAACTGATCTTACTTGAATTCATATCCGTTCTAATGCTTTTACTTTGCAGTCAGTCGCTGTAACACTGCAAGATAAAATTTCATTGTTTCTGTGCATTTCCTCAGATGGTGGATGATAATTTGAAATAACCTGAAAAGTCAGTTAAAGCTTTCCCATTAAGAACAAATATACTCAATGTGAAAAGACAAATTGCTGTAGTTGTTTCTAAATTATCAACCTTATTTAGTATTTATTTGATATTTTCCTGTATATGAAACAATATAGTGTAGGTGTTTTGAAATTTGAAATCGAAAGGAAAAAAAATCTTAAAAGCTGTATGAAATTCTGGAGCTAAAGATTATGCATGTGACATAGCAAAGGGACAAAAGTAAATCTGTATGATTTAGAATAGAAGACAAATTTGTGTTTGCCTAATTATTATCTTAAGGAAATTTCAAGTTTCAAAAAAAAATAAAAAATAGATGTTTAATGCTATACAGTCAATGAATTGTTCCACAGACAAGTTCTCCCATCCTTTGCATAAATATGAACCTCAATAAGCCCCTTGGTTTTATCAGTGTTATTGGTGTTGCAATTGTGACATTGGATGGAAGGTAAGATCTGTATTTTTTCAATCTCTGTACTGAACACACATTAGTAAAAGAACATCACCTAGATTTAGGACACAGAAGAATTAGAATTTGGAAGACAAAAATGCAGTAATCTAGTATTCACACCTTGCCTAAAGGTAGCAATTTTTTTTTGGCAAAGAAAAATTAATAACTCCAAGGTTTCTGAAGCATGACTTTAACTGTTGGAGACTGAGAGTTTTAAGCAAAACAAAAAAAAGAGCCTCAAAGAAGTAGAATGCCTTGAAGTATAATTGAAATTTTGCTCATTAAGGGCAAACCTGTGAAGACTTGACATTTCAGCAGCTTTTCAACTAGAGTTCCTAAGAAAATAAACTTGAAAAAGTTGTGTAGAAGACTGGGATTTCTTTTACAGTGTTACCTTTTGACACAAGTCTCAGGGTCACTCTCTCCATTTTCAAGGAACCAACAGTGTAATTTGGAACTTTTTAGCCACAGGTTGACCAAGAAGAGCATAAGTTAAAGAAGGTTGCACTGTTAAGTTCATTAGAAACAGAATTCTGACACTGTCATTTTTCTAAGTGCTTCATTAATTCCTCTCTCTCAATAGGCTCTGACTCTTCAGTACAGTTCTACAAAGGACTAAAACTTGAGGCAAACCACCCCAAATTAGATTGAGTCTATAATAAAAAGAAAAAAAAAATTGTGAGAGACAGTAGTATAATGGCGGTTGAGATATATCATTTTTCTGTATTTCTATACACCACATTTCTGCAAAGACAGCAAAGCCATCTCTATTCAAATGCTTCAGACCATGAGTGACTGTGAAGAGTCAGCCTGAATCTTCAGCCCTGGATGATTCAGATAAAGTTCTTTGTTTTTCTTCCCACCAATCCCCTCCTTTGGTAATATCCCTTTTCTCACATCATTAATTTTTAATTTAATCTACAGCTTTCTGTGAAGAGCAGTCCATATTTGCAGCCTTTCTCCATTTGCTGTTTTCTCATAGAAGACTGCCATTTTTTCCCATCCTCTCCTCTTTTCTTTCACACATCATCCTTGGTAAGCTCTATACGATCATACCAGGAGGATGATCATCAGACTTTGAATGTTTGCGTGCAGCTTTTATGCAATCATCAGCATCTGTGCTATTAAGATTTCTTGGATTCATCATTGGTTAGAGGTATTTTTCTTACATAATGAGTAATAAGAACATGTGGTACACAATTATTTCTTCCAGGACTTATATTTAAATAATTGAATAATTTTAAAATCCAAAATGTATCATATCTGGTTAACATAAAAAACAGTTATGAGAAATTACTACCATGTCTCATACTCCAGTCAATGAAAAAAAAAATGTAATCTTTATTGAGCTAGAATACCCTCAGGTTAATGATTTACAAATATAAGCTTCATCAACAGCAACAAAATTTTATTGAGTTCTACAGTAACAGTCTAAGCTTTTTGAAGAAGCAGATTCACTTGTAGGAGAGATGAATGTATTAAAGGCTTTTCAGAAAAAAGAAAGGAAGAAAGGAAGTCAGCTATCCAGCCTTCCCAGTGATCAAGGGTCTGTATTTTTGCCATTAAGTTGATGCTTACCTTTTAGATCATTTCTCAACACTTTCAAGTTACTGGGCACTGAAATTACTGTTTTAAAAATCTCAGAGGAGCAACAACACTGACAGGTTTGACTCATCCAAGAAGAGATAATTGTGTATAATAATTTTGAATTTGTTGTGTATGGATAGATTAATGACTAATTCAGATATTTAAACTGCAACCCAAATCTCTTGGTCCTGAAATCTGATGTGAAGAGTTTAGAGAGAAGTTACTATTAACAGTGTCATTTAGTTGAGAAGAATGAATTGAGATTATAGTCTCTGTCAGAAAGATATTTTGTTAAGAATATTCCAGTGCTAAAGCAACCATTTTCAGTGTTTCTCACCTCACAACAACCTTACTATATACACCAAAACAATCAGGTCAAAACTCCTGTTTTGAAAGACATCTGAAAAGACGGTGTGTTTAACATCTGACACTAGACACGTTGGATCTTCAGTTGGTCTGCAAAAGCCCATCAAACCTGGAGCTAGGCATTCTTCATGTGTTTAAAGCATCTCTATATTACATACAGAAAGGGTTCTGCACATGCTTAGCACAAATGCTCTGACGATATATTTAACCAGGTGTGGGCTCACAGCCTTTCAAGAAAGCTCTAGGACCCTTTCTAAGCCAAAACTTTACTTTGCCAGGAGAACTGATTCAAACACTGTGTAACTTTTAGATTTCTCTTTAGCTCTTTTAGTTCAAGAGTTCCAACTAGATGTGTTCTAGATACTTTTACTGGTGTACACCAGCTTACTCAAAGTGACTGTCAGAAAAGCCTAATAATATTCCAAGACTAACCCTCCAATAATGCAGAAGTATGTCCAGAAAGCTGAAAACAATAAAAAATATATTTTCCTAAAAAAGCCACTCAATATAAAACATCTTGTTCACATCTTTCTGTGTTGGATTATAGGATTATCTGCTAGAAGTTTCACAGAGCATTAGCTAATTTATTTGTAGTATTTGAGGAAATATTCAGTGCTCCTCAAGTAAATAATTTTCCTTTAAAATAACACTTTATAGGTCACACAACGTATTTTAAGGAGAAGATAAAATGCAAATTACTTTAAAGGAAAACATGCAACACACAATATTTAAATTAGAGACTGTAGAAGCCTCTCACCTGTTTTTATTTGGCTGATTTTTTTTTATGGGGTACTAATACGGGATTAATTACTCATTATACAGCACCCCAAGACTGATTTTCTGGGTTTGGCTTTTAAACAGTGCAGAATTTCAAATTTTTCAAGGTATTCTTCTACACTCCTATATAATTCTGTGTATTCTGGATGTACCACTCAGTCATTTAAGCAGCAAAGCCAGTCCAGTAGTGAGTACTATTGAAGCTTGTAATATCAGAACCTAAATCCCTCGGTCCTGCTATCTGATGTGCTTTCCTGGACCCTTACAGTTGTGCAGAGCCTTATAAGCTTCTTCTAATCACTATATCAAAGTCTTTAGATTTTTTTTTGCATAGATGAACTTGAGGAGAAATAGGAGCACTTGCAGAATAAGATAAAAAAACTTGGCAAGGTATCCAATGTTATTGTTTAGTATGTTTCAAATTGTCACTTGTCTCTGTCTACCAGTTTGAGAACAACTGGCACCAAGGGTTTCACTGAAATCCATAAAGTGTTGAAAGGTTATAAAATAAACAAATCAACAGCAGAGGAAAATCTTTCCTTAACATCCTTTACTTACAGTTATATATTTTCATACAATAAGAGTATATACAATAAAGATACTTTTTAGTGGATACTAAATATCAGTTAGAAATAACATTTTTAATTTTGCAGTATTCCTGCAGTAGAACATAATCTTTTTTTTCAAAGCTTTTAGGGTAATATATGTATTTTTCCACAGGAAATACTCTATACACTTGATTTAATTAAAACAAAAGGTGGATTTACTAGTTTTCCCTTAACTGTTGAATAAATGCATTTAACAGATCCAGAAATAAATGGGACAAATGTTTACCATATAAATGTTCTTATTGTAAATCTGTGGTGTGTATAAAAGAAATTACCTTATATTAGCCCTTTAAGTGTCCAATATTAAAATATAACCTACTTACAGTTGATTTAGAAAGGGGAAGAAATAGGTGCAAAGCAAGAAATGAATAAATATTTATTAGACATTTGAGGACCCACTGAAGGATAAAGTTCTTTCAGCAAGATTTAAGTCATGAAAATATACCTCGCTTCATTTATTATATGCAGATCTACTGCATTGCTTGATTGTGAGTATTTCACTTACTTAAGTGAGGGCTGTAGCTGAGAGGGCATCTGGTATCACCTGTTTGTGTGTACATGGGTGAGGGAGAACTAAAACTGCCTGCTAGAGAGGAAGCATCTGGCATCATCTGCAAGAGGTGAACCCAAGCTGTTGAAACCATCTGTGAAAAGGAGGGAGATACAGAGACACAATCTTCAGAGATCAGTATAAAGTACCAGAACTGAAAAGTTATGTTTTTTAAGTAGCAAACCTGCTCCAAATAAGTCCTTAACTGTAGACACTTTTTGGATGCTGATAGAAAGAAATAGTGAAGTTTTCCTGATGACAGAGCTGTCTGTCACTGCTGCTTGAGCAGTGCACATTAGACATCAAGAGTCTCCGCATACACTATATATGATGCACATTGTAAGTCCACAGAGGTCCACATGATGTGACAGGAAGAAGCCTTTTGACTTTGATTTTTGAAAAAGGCAGACATGTCAATCCTCTAAAATATCCATTCCTAGGTCTTACTCAGCCTCCTGACTCTCACTGCTGAAACCAGAGCTGTCAAGAAGTTAATGTATCCCTTTCAGGAAGGAAATTTTGCCTCCTCTTTTTTAATACTTTTTAAAATTAACTCTTTCAGACACACGTAAAATATTTCTATGTGGATTTGTACAAATCCTAGAATCATAGAATCACAAAGTTGGAAGGGACCCACTGGGTCATCGAATCCAACCATTCCTAACACTCCCTAAACCATACCCTTCAGCACCTTGTCCACCCGTCCCTTAAACACCTCCAGGGAAGGTGACTCCACCACCTCCCTGGGCAGCCTGTTCCAGTGCCCAATGACCATTTCCATGAACATTTTTTTGCTGATGTCCAGCCTGAACCTCCACGGGCAGAGCTTGAGGCCATTCCCCGTTGTCCTGTCCCCTGTCACTTGGGAGAAAAGGCCAGCAGTTTCATCTGCGAATGATTGTGTTGCTCATTGCCTCAAACATAGCTAGTGTAAACCCTCCTTACTGCAGCTCTCATTTTACACCAATTCATATCACTACTTTAAAACACTCCATGGTTAATATCTACCTCATCTACAGATGTATATAAATCAATGGTGCAGATTCCCACTGCCTTGCTGGCTAAATCCTGTCATTTCATTTACTATTTAATGCTTTTTCCACACAAACAATGTCATTTTTTCATGTTACCACTTCTACATGGAAACAACTCTAAAAAATTCTCACTTCCACTTTAAATTTGTCCTTCAAGCTTGTCTTTGTGGCAATGATAGAAATCACTTGTCAGTGATTAGCCAGCTGGTGCGACCACTGCTTATTGCACTGGTTACAGCTGTCTTACTGCTATTTTTGTGTTTCCTCTCCATCTGTCTTATCCACCTGCTGTCTTTCATTTCAAACTTAAATTTAAGCTCCCTGGACAAAAACTCTCAATTTGTTATGCTTTTATGGTGCCTAGCACAGTGTGTCCTTAGTTGTATGTTCTTCTTCAATACAAACTAATATGCACTAAGCTGTCAAAGAAATAGGGACAGTGCAGATTCTGCATCTCAGGGCGGATTTATACCACCTGTTCAGTGATTTGGGAGCCTGAGAAAGTTTA
Organism: Cuculus canorus; assembly: GCF_017976375.1. Lineage (NCBI taxonomy): Eukaryota > Metazoa > Chordata > Aves > Cuculiformes > Cuculidae > Cuculus > Cuculus canorus. The sequence goes on from NC_071403.1 coordinate 28,528,263, forward strand.
AAAACTGCTGATCATCTCAGATCACCTGGGAAGCAGGATGAAATAGCATATTTTGAGTTCAAGGCTACCATGACTGGACCACAGCAACAGCTGAACAGAGGTGTCTTTACACAACAGTGGAAAAGGCAAACTCTGGAATATAAGACAAAATCTATGCTGTAAGTACTGCTAGCACAAATCATAGAATCATAGAATGGTTTGTGTTAGACGGGACCATAAAGATCCTCTAGTTCCAACCCCTCTGCTGTGGGCAGGGAGACGTCCTACTAGACCAGGACGCTCAAGGTCCCATCCAGCCTGGACTTGAACACTTCCAGGGAGGGCCATTCACAACTTCCCTGGGCAACTTCTTCCATTGTCTCACCACCCTCATCATGAAGAATTTCTTCCTAATGTCTAATCTAAATCTATTCCCTCCTAATTTGAACCTATTAGCCCTTGTTCTATCACTACATGCGCTTGTAAAAAGTCCCTCCCCATCTTTCTTCTAGGCCCCCTTCAGGTACTGGAATGCCCCTATAAGGTCTCTCCAGAGACTTCTCTTCTCCAGACTGAAAAATCTCAGCTCTCTTAGCCTGTCCTCATAGCAGAGGTGCATTGTGGTGGATCTTAGATTGTAACAGTATAATTGCCCAGGGATTTCTTTGTTCAGGGTTCCTTTTCTTCAGGGACATCCAGCTCAAGCTATAACCCAGTGCTGTACTACCAATAAATTAGCCTGTAGCGTTAACAGTTTGAGGCTCTGCCTCAGGAAACCTAAGGTCAAGGAAAAAAACTTCTTAAACATGTACAAAATTCAGAAGTGCATACTCAATATTTATACTGTAATGCTGTTTACTTTCCACCTAGTTGCAGAACGTGTTGAGTAATAGCCACAGAATCTCAAAGAATAGAAAGAAGAAATTGTGGAGCTGTGTTTTAGCGTCACCACTCCATTTTTTTTTCCGTTTTTCTGTGATAGCTCCCAATTTTAGAGGTATTTTAGAAATTAGTTTCACTACAGAGTTTTTAAAAATTATTATTTTGTTACTATTATTTGTTTTTAAATTAAGGGGATATATTTTTCTAAGAGGCTTTCCTAGGTATTCCTAGGTCTGATTCAAATGTTATAAAACCTCATATCTCTATCTCAGTTCATATATAGTTCAGTAATTTATATTTATGTTAGAACCATGCTAGTAATTCTGTAGATATGGTTGAGAAGACACTTCTATGATAAACTTCTGTGTTTAAACAAGTAACATTGTAAGACCACTAGCTCTGTGAGATCAGATATCTTATACTAATCATCTAAATACAAATTTACATGCTCAAGTATAGAAAATTTTAATTTACTTGTTCATAAATCTGCAGCTCTGCAAGAATAGAGACATCCTACCTTAAAGTACTATTCAAGTGCCTTATACTTGTTTTGGACAGCTACAATTTGCATATAGAAGGAGTAGACTGGAAGAAAATTGGACCATGAATTTAAGGCACAAAAAAATAAACCCCCACATCTCTCTGTACAGATTGTCTTGTCCTGTTCTACAGATGTCTGCCAACAGTTTAAGTTTATTTAATTTGCATTGAAATTACCCAGATCATGTCCTTGGTCGTTTACTTCTTTGATAAATTTCAGATATATGTAATATAATATTGACAGATTTACCAGAGATATAATGAGATTGTGTCATTAGCATAATTATTAATATTTAGGATTAAATTAATATTATATATGCTTTTATTTCTGTTCTCTGTGTTATCTTTTCTGAACTGATAACTTTATTTACATGGTGCTAAAAAAGAATGACAAAGTAATGTCAGAGTTTATCCCCAGGCCAACTTAATTGGCACTAAGCGAGAGCAGTTGTGAGGGACCCAACTCCCTCCTCCCCTCACCCCCAGGGAAAGGGGAAAGTGAAATGAGAGAAAAAGACTTGTGGGTTGGAAACTAAAACAAAAGCAGCTTTAATGAAACAACAACAACAGCAACAACAAAAACAATAATAATAACCAAATATATACAAATATACAGAATTACACACACACACACACGATTGCAACGCCACAGATGTTGCAGAACAGGCACCAGGAAATGTTCTGAGCTGGATGCAGCAGCAGGAGGGAACTGGGCTCAAGAACTAGATTCAGGAGCACATGGATCTGGGATCAGGGCTAAAAGACAGACAAGGCCCTCACTGGACATCAGCCAGCAAAGAAGGGAGCTTGGCCCTCACGATCCCTCAGTTTTACACCAAGTATGACGTATATGAGATGGAATATTCTGTTGGTCAGTTTGGGGTCACCTGTCCTCTCCACACCTAACTGCAGTTGTGACCCTTTTCTGCGCCTTTCACCTAACTGCATTCTACAAGCTCAAGGATGGCCTTAGTCTCCATAAGATTAAGTATAAGCAATGGCCTTTCTGCATACCAATGGCCCATATTATCTCTTCTAGAGCAAAAGAGTGAAAAACATGCAGGTATCTTTCAGAAAACAAAGTTACTTAGATAAGGCTTAGCTGAAAAGTTAGAAAACTGATTCTACTTTAGCTCAAACCAGAACAAGTAAAAACCTAATGTCAAAATTTTCACAAATATCAGTCAAAAAAAAATTAGATAAGAGGATATACAACAAAAGAATGGAACATCTGAAAAAAACCAACCAAACAACATACCTCCTTCGATCAAAAAAAAACCCAGCTATGACAAGAACGTCATAAATTCTTAGAATTTGGCTGTGAGCCTAAATGACCTCTGCTCCCCGGAGTAATTCCCATGTAGGGATATATCCTAGCAGCATCCAGATTATTTTCTTTGCTTTCCTCTTCCTTCTGTCTCAAACCTCCCCCACACCTTGGCTTTTGTGCAAAGTCATAGACACTGCAGGCTGAAGGGAAACAGTGAAGTGGTTCAAGTTCCTCTGATCTGGGTGATTAGGAAATTTCAACTCTCAGGCACTCTGCAGCTTGCCCCAGCAGGTAACTGCAAATTGCTACTCCGGGGAGTAAACCTTTTAGATTTAAATAGAGAAAGACAAAACAAGAACCACAGGCAGGAAACTGAATTGCAAATTCAGAGGAGAATTGAGAAACATTTTAAGGCAGCTTTGTTTATTCTTTTTTAAACACTGAGGGATTTGCTATTAGAATAAACTGCTAAGCAAAGTATTAAAATGCTTTAGTTGACCATAGATGCTTTTGCTATGCATATATTTTTGTCAGCTGGAAGATATTGTGGTAAATGCAAAATTATTTTGATTAAATTATTTAGTATAGCATGGTGCAAAATTGGTTATATCTTCTGCATTAGATTTGTGTTAAAAGTGTGACCTGCAGTTAGAGGGGCGCGATTCCTACCTCTACTCTGCTCTCTTGAAATGCCAACTAGAGTACTGTGTTCAGCTCTGGCTCCAGCATAAGAAAGACACAGACCTGCTCAAGAGAGTCCAGGGGAGGGCTACAGAGATGATCAATGGGCTAGAGCACCTCCTGTATGAGGACAGGCTGAGAGAATTTGGATTGCTATCCTAGAGAACAGAAGACTCCTGGGAGACCTTTTAGTGATCTTTCAGTGCTTAAAGAGTGTCTACAACAAATACAGGGAGGGACTCTCTCAGGGTGTGTAGTGATAGGACATGAGGAAACGGTTTTAAAGTGAATGAGGGTGGATTTAGACTAGATATGAGGAAGAAATTCTTTATAGTTATTCTTTATTTTTATAGTGGTGGAATATTGGATCAGGTTTCCCAGAGAAGTTATGGATACCCCATCCCTGAAAGTGTTCAAGGCCAGGTAGAATGGAGCTTTGAGCAACATGATCAAGTAGAAGATGCCCCTGCCCATGGAAGGGGGTTGAAACTAAGTGATCTTCAAGGTCTTTTCCAACCAAAACTGTTCTATGATTCTTTGTTTCTATTTACAGATTTGAGTATTAATGGTTTATTCTATCCCCTGCCAAAAGCAAGCTTTTGGGGTATGGACTTTATTCTTTGTTTGTTTGAGATTTCCTACTACTGATTACTTTCTTGTCGAATAACTTGCTGACCTTGGTTATTTTCAGTTTAGAAACTTTAACAAATCTAATGATGTAACCCAAGTGAAGTTTCTTTCTGCCTCCTCCCCCTTTGCATTTTGAGAAAGTAAGCATCTTTTCTGACATTTAAGGATACAAACAAAGAACATTAATTTCACTTAATTTGAAGGGACTTCACAACCATGTAATTAGGTAAAATAAGTTTGCATAAACTTTCTTAAACACTCCCCCTCCCCAAACTACTTAGCCATCAACATAAATGTGAGGTCTAATCGCTTAAAATTTTCAGCTCTACAGTATTTCACCTAACAGCATTTGCAAGTGAGAGTACCAATATCCAATGTTGAAGTTCAAAGCCACCAAATTACAATTCTCACTTATGTGAAAACTAACTTTACTCAGGCAGTGGTCAAAACTCCGTGATAACAGCCACTATCTCCCAGAATGTGAAAACATAGTTTAAGGTGACAGGCATTAACAGGGAGTTACAGTAACGTTAATTTCAGCAATTGCTTATATTTCTACTTTTGCAACAGTGCAGTACTCTTTTTTGAAGAAAAATAATTTCTTAATAAGAAAGATGATTAAAAAGCCTATAGTGTTACTGAATTAATCTACAATGTTTCATTACTTTCCACCACTCTGTTTTCTGTATGTTCTGCATCAACACACTGAATATCTTTCTCTTTTCCTTTTTTTTTTAACATTTACCAAGAAAAACCCTAATTAAGGAATGTCTCTGAGTGCTCTTTGTTTCTGATTTGGTACTCTTTCAAAGTCATTAATTCACCAAGTTAATGTAGATGGAAAGCATCATTTGCAGTGGTATTTTTTTGCAGTCTTCTTGTCATATACCATTATGATAGTAAACCTACTGTGCAGCACATTACTTAGATACAGGCTAAATCGATGCAGGAGATTTTAGTGTCCAGAAATTTAGCCTGCCTTTCTTTGAGCTACAGTAAAGATACAGTCATTGACTTTAGTAAACAGAAAGGATTTGAAGGAGTTAACAAAATTCAGAAAGATTTCTTTGCTTTGTTATTCACTTATTTTAGCTAAATATTAAGCTATTACTCCCCTGTGTCATTGTCCTAATTAAGTGACCCTAACAATCTGAAATCGGTGCAATGACATCTTCTCATAGAAGATCAAGATGTTTAATGTCAGAAATAAATTTCTTACTAAAGAAAGCAGTCCACTAAACCATGAATCCATCAACTACTTCATGATTAGATGAAGGACGATTAAAGGAAGGATGCCTGAACTTGTTTTATATCCTTTTTCTAGTGATAATTGATCAGTGGTTTTCTAATGTCTAACCTCTTCTTATCCATTATACAAAATTTCTCGTGGTTAAGCCAACAGAAAGGTATTAAAGATGATGGCAAACTTTGGGCACAATGCCTCTCTATTTTTCCTAGTTTATCATATTTTTACTAGGAAGTATTACATCTCAGTTTGCTGTGAGGTTTTTTTAGTGCCTCACAGTATTCTGTGTTCATGGTCTGTGTTTGCCTATTTTAGAAAACAGAGTATAACATTAAATCAAAGGAAGATAAAAAGAAGTAAAAAGAAGAAGAAAAAATTATAAAAAAAGAAAAATAATAAAGAGAAAGAGAAAATAGAAGGAAAAAGGAAAAAGAAGAAAAGGAAAATTAAAAGGATAAAAGGAAAACGAGGACAAAAAGGAAAATCACATTGGTTTTAGTCAGTAAATTCATAGATGTTCTCTCATTCTGCAAGCAATCTCTCAGCTGACCTAGCTATAAAATAGCCATGATCATGAAAGTTCAGAAAACAGGTAACTACATAATTTTCTTCTTTTAGGTTAACCACACCCAGATAACTTTAATTATGTAAGTTTTGGGAAGCAGATTACAGGTTCTAGGAAGACAAATGAACCTTAAGAGTTTGGACATAGAATTAAAAATTAAAGAGTGTTTTCTATGGAGCAGTCATACCTCAAACACAGACTTTTGTAAGGTGCTACCTTCTACCTCAAATATTAGTCAAGGAAAGATGTTCAATTGTTTTGCATCCAGAAATATATAGATAATGGGAGGTAAAATACTCAGAAGATACAATACAAAAGCTAAGATTTTTATTCTGCCTTTGACTATTATTTGAGAATCCTAACTGTTAATGAGAATTTCATATCCATTCCATTGTTAAAACTGTTATTTCTGAGGTTTCTGGTAGCCTATGTTATTAATGCAGGAAAGTCAACAAATAATTGCTGCTGTTCATTCATTTATATATTCTCTGATTTTTGTCTTCCTGAAATACCATCATATCTGTGAAATAATTTAGTGATGGCTAGGACCAAGATCCATTCTAAGGTATTTTCCATCTTTTTAGTCATGTTTCTTTTCTCTGACAAGAAAAAAGAATCATCTTAAAGACAGTTGGGGTTCGGAAGCACTTTTGACCTATATAAAGACAATATGAACTATTTCACCTGTTGTCATTTAATGAGAAAGAACAAAAACTAAGATGTGGAGGGAATAAAGTGTGTTGTGGAACTATAACATGTTTGCTGTTTTCTTTTAAAAACATCTACGGTAAGCTTTTGTGCAGAAAACATGTATTTTATAAATGGAACATGTGGTGACTAATATGTGGCAATAATATATGTTCCCTTGGCTTTCTCCCATAGGAACATATATTTTGGATTACTGTAGCACAAATTGTACCTACAGAGGGACCTTACGTCTGGTTGTGAGACAGTTCCAGCCCTAACTTAAAGTAGAATTAAAATTGCAGTTTGAAAGTGGCCCAGATGCAGAAGTAAAGACAGTCCGGAGCTATTATTTTTCTCACACATTGTTTCTGGCTTTGAGAAGATTTCAGTGCACAATATCACTGAATGAGAAATGCCACATCTCCTATTCAAATCAGTCTTTTTAATTGAGAGTGACCATCATTTTCCAGTGCATAACCTTACCTTAATATACCAGCTACTAAAACTGCTACTGTAGGATACTGTGCACTTCTATAAACAGAAGTTGACTAATCATACTTTGATTTTAGTGCACCGTCTCCAGTACAGGGAGATCTGTGTTACAATCAATGATGGGACTGGTCAGTCTTATTCTTGCATTTTGCAAAAACAAGATCAGCTCTGAAGTGTTTTAGGGCAGGGTAGTTTTTAAGGTCGTAGCCCTGAGTGGCTGTGTAGTGAGGATGGGTGAACTTTTGAGTGTTTGTGCAGTAACAGTGACAGTGATGACATTCACTCCAGAGGTTTCACAAAAATGCAGCTCTTTATTTTTGAATCCAGTGCAAATTACTATCACAATGGCAAGAGCTTGGGAAAAGGCTGGCTTTTACCAAACAGCAATAATATGCAACTACACACAGAACATGGACTAAGTCATAAATATATACAAAAAATCTTGCACTTGCTCAAAAGTGCTCAGAAAGATGAAGTAGACCAGAAGAGAGGATAAGGACCAAGCGACAGAGAGAGATAGGAAGGGGGAAAAAAAAGGAGGAGGGGGGAAGAGACAGAGAGAGATAGGAAGGGGGAAAAAAAAGGAGGAGGGGGGAACTATGACACGTAATGAAAAGACAGTCAATGCTGAATAGAGTTGATCATGGCCTCTGATCTTCTGTCAGCATTCATGGTCCAAGCGGCAGCAGGTGCACACAGAGGCCTCCGTGCTGTGCAATTTACAGATTATACCCTGCCCCTCGTTATCATATGAGGTGTAGGGAGGAGGAATCTTTCTGTGTTTGCCCAGTGTTACCACTTGAAAGTTCTAGAAATGGTGCATGCATAGAATTTCCTTCTGGAAGGTTTTGGAATTGAGTCAGGGGGATTTCCAGGGGTTGCTTGCAGTCCAAAACATCCTGGCCCAGGATGACGGCTGTGTGAACCCTCTAGTCGTACACGTGCACTCTGTCCTTCCCCCCCCGCCCCCCCAGAGTCATTCAGTATTTTCCATTCACTTACCAGCTGCAAACATCTCCCTTCTTCAACTTCACCTTCCTGCTACTGGGTGACAGGATGTTTAAGCAGCCCAAAGCTTCAAGCACATACTATGTTACAAGAAGATGAATGTTTAAGACATAAAATTAAATTGTGTAATACTATGAAAGAATTTTAGTCCTCAGATAGCTCATATACAGAGGAGTAATTAGTGTTTGAAGAGGATAGATATAGGAATATACCAAAAAGACCACCTTTATTCCCACTCGGAGATATATTCTAACTCCTGCTTATAAGCAGAAAAGAAACTTGGAAATACTGGTAGGTAAACTTTTTCTAACTAGACACAGCAGCAGAGAAATCTCTGTTACTTAAATTAAGAAGTAGAAATCTTTGATAAGTGTTTAATGTAGTAATATCTGTCTGATAAAAAAATTAAATATGGTCTTTACTATTGAGAAAAGTTCAAGATTTCTCAGTCACCTGACATTCTGAATATTGTTGTACTGTTTGAAGTTTTTGTGGAAAGAGACAAAAAGAATCAAAACTGAACTACATTCTTGTAGATTTGGTCAGAATAAATGCATATTTCTGAATTGTTAATCATTAAGGAATACATTTTAGCTGCTAAAATGGGTTCCATGTCATGGCAGCTCTATACCATGGCTGTTATTTTGAAATTCCTAAATGACATATACATCAATGTTGATTTCTTGAACAATACCAACATGTGCTGAAGGAAAAAATCAACAAGCCAAGCAAAAAAACCCCATAAAACAAACATCAGCTAATCAATCTTTGTAATAGATAAATAAACTAGAAGTCTTTTGTATCACTTTGATTTTAAATTATCTTCAAGCTATAATATTATTCTTTTGCTGTATGGAATGCTTTGTCTTTTTTCTTTCCCAGCTAATGTTCACTTTCTCCAATTTAGACTATGCAAAAGAAAAGACAGAGAGAGAAAAGTATAATTGACTTAATTTATTTTAATTAACTGCAAGAGAATGGAGACAATTATTTAATGCATCTTAATGAATTGAATTATGAAATGTATTACTCTCAATGGGAGCAAATGATCCCTGTAATGGGAAAAATGGGTACAGAACAAAAAAAAAATAAAACAGTAGATTGCTTTTTTCTCTGTATTAAGATGACCAATGAAAAGCAACTAGAATGTTACAAATGCATCACGTATTCTGTAGTAGCATTTAGTATCTTACTGAAGAACTCTCTTTGGTGAGTTGCAGGGGAAGTCAACACCTTGAAATTATCTAATGGCATCAAATTCTCGATTTCTGGAAATGATTGTTAGCCTTAATTCAGCATTCAAGGTAGCTTAATCATTAACTTAGTAACGGTAAAAGTGTGGGTGTCAGAACTGAACTGAAACAGAGAAAGAATTATTTAAAAAAAAAAAACCCTCATCTAACTACCTTCCCAGGTGAATAAACACTATTAAAAAACAAGTGAATTTATATGTCACAATATTAGAAAAAAAGTACACACTTAGTTGCACTAATCTTGACTATTCATCCGTGTTGTCTAAAGTTCAGATCCCCAACCAAATTAGCAAGCAGAATATATGAATTAGTGACCACTTACAAAGTAACTTAATTATGATTTTTCTATTTTTTCTAAGAGAAGTCAGTTGAAATATTTTAGGCACTATTAAATAAAATAAAGCCTACTTTAGGTAACTGGAAATTTCCTACTTTTTTTAGTGTATAAATAATTTTGTTGGGAAAGAGCCTGTTAAATCTTGGAAGGGCCTTATATTTTAAGTTTTTTCCATTTTCAGGATTGAACTTTGCTGTGCAATTGTGGCAATCAGAAGAAAAGTATCTGGTTAGTATTATCAATTATATATATATAGTATTATCAATTTACTTTCTTCTAATATGTAATGTACTTTATTCATTTAATACAACAGAACAGAGTAGATAAATTCACAGCATTTCTTTACTAATCCAGTACGGACTGGATTACTGGAAATTTATGAACTTTATATTCTACATTGCAAATTCTGCTATCGACAAGCAACTTAGGTTCCTTAATGCTCAGGTTTTCTGCGTTTTCCATGTGAAAATTGTGTTATGCCCCTAAGACTATGCAAATGAAATGGAACTACTATTCAAGCATTCCAGTTACATATTGCTTGGTGACAGATGTGCACAAAATAAAAACTTGATTAGGAGACTGAAAGAGACAGGCTCAGCACATATGGAGGTTTACTGCCTTAGGAGGAGAAAAGTGTTGCAGATCTCTGATATACAAGGTCTGATATACTGGAATCTTGTAGGAACTTCTAGACACTAGAAAGATAACATTTGTATAGTGTATTGAAGAAGAAGGGAAGGGAAGGGAAGGGAAGGGAAGGGAAGGGAAGGGAAGGGAAGGGAAGGGAAGGGAAGGGAAGGGAAGGGAAGGGAAGGAAAGGAAAGGAAAGGAAAGGAAAGGAAAGGAAAGGAAAGGAAAGGAAAGGAAAGGAAAGGAAAGGAAAGGAAAGGAAAGGAAAGGAAAGGAAAGGAAAGGAAAGGAAAGGAAAGGAAAGGAAAGGAAAGGAAAGGAAAGGAAAGGAAAGGAAAGGAAAGGAAAGGAAAGGAAAGGAAAGGAAAGGAAAGGAAAGGAAAGGAGAAATGAAGAAAATATACTTGTTGGTGTTTAAAAATGAGCATCTCTGCTTGTATTGGTGGCCATTTGTTATGGGACATTGCAGAGAATCTTAATATAATTACTCTCTCTTACATAGCATAGGTATAAACAACAAAATGCAAAATTAATCATAAAGTATTTTCTATGTTTTTTCCACATCTTTCTAAGCTCCTATAATTTTCTTCGGAAAATTTATCTTACTGTATAACTAGTAGAATGAAACTGCAAATCCATATTACGTTAAAGTGACTGTCTCATTGGTATCAACCAAAAAGAGTAGTGGCAATCTGCATAGCCAGTGCCGCAGGAGCTGCATTGCAGCACCCACTACAGAGTACCCATACCACAGTACAAAATTTGTGTAATCCTCTTCCTATGACTTGCCCTTTGAGACAGCCTTCTGCTTGCCACAAAAGCACATTTTATGACATGTAAAGTGAGCTGACAGCCACATCAGATAAAGTTTATGTGTGAGATTAATTTCATACCGAGGGTTACAAACAAGCAATGTGTGAGGTTTCCAGAAATGGACTCAAAATGTTTCCAAAAAGACTTACAATACTTCAGTGAGGTATGGTACATCGGGAGGTAGCTATATGGTGCTAAAAGCTACTCCTCTTTCTTCAGCTGATGTTACCAGAAGCAACAGTATTTCAGGTCAGAGGTGAGAATAAAATGAACCATTTGATGGTTGGGGTTGAAGGGAGGAATTAGAATAGTTTAAATAAAAGAAAATAGCTTCAATATTGAAAATAGTGGAAAACACAGCACTAGGAGAATCATTGCTTTGCATAGATATTGTCAGCTGAGTACTGAAAGACTCAAACATCTCTTGAGGTTTCAGCAGGTTATGTGTAATTCAGTGAACACAGATTTCTGATCTTCTGTTATATTATGCTGGTTTAGATACATCAAAAACTAATATTTTCCCACAATATACTTTTTAATAATGCCATAAATCTTTATATAAGTAAATAATTTGTAGTAAAATTCAACATATTAAAATTTGTGAATAGCTCTATCTTTTATTTCATTCCTGAAGGGAATGCCAGAAAAGTTGATTTAGTTGCCCTGTTGGATTTCTCTTTAAACAGTTATTTTCAATTCCAGACACATCTCTCTCTCTCTCTCCTTTGCTTGGTTTTATTTTTTCTCCTCATTTTATTTTCCTCCAAGCACAAAGGAGATGAAAACAACACTATCTTGTGAAAGAAAATATCGTACATTCCACTCATACTGAAATCACGTTCATCCTTCATACATGTGAAAACATGTTGTCTGAAAGTAAAGCCTTATAATTTTATAAAAATTAGATTATTAAAATTTACACGTTAATTAATCCCAGTACCATCAGTTAGCACCAGTATCTTTGATGCAGTTATAATGTAGTTTAGAAATACAGTGTGACAATAATTGATATCATAGCAAAGATGGATCTAATGTGCATTTAAAGATCAGTAATTTCTCTCTGTCCTTTCAAAAAATGTGCATTGTGAACAGTTTTACAAAGATATTGGATATATTTAAAGGTTAAGTTCATTCCTATTACTGACTTCCTGTTGCTGTCTTCTTTCAAAGAGAAAATATTTTTCATTTCTGGAACTTCAGCAAAGAGACTTCCTAGTACAGAAAGGAAACGAGGAATATATAAGATGGCAGAAAAGATTTTGTGTATGACCCCTTACACTATAGAAGCTTCTTTCTTCCTCTTTTTAATTTCTTTTCAACAACGTGGTTGATGCTGAGAGAGTGCATCATCATAGTTACTAGGTTGCTACTTCTGCAATTCAGGTTATGCAAATTGAGCTGTCTTTGTATCTGTATTTTCCCTTACTAATCAAGAAATGGACAGAACATTTCCTTTGTTCTGAACCTTTGGTGTTTCTAGGAAACCAGATGCATCAAGGTTCTTCTCCCATTCACCACTAAACAAGAACAGACAACTTTTTAGCAGCAGGATTGTTACGCTACCTTGTTGTACTTTCAAGGGATAAAATGTATTTTCAACCAGTAAAGATTTGAAACATCAGCCACATGATCTTTACTTCATTACACTAATAAGTCAGAGTCATACTGGACCACCAATTCTGATTTTTTATTTCAAACAAACTGTATATCTCAGCAGGTAATTTCTAAGCTCCTTCAATAAGGAGCTTTAAACTACACTAATCATCATGCAATGTAGAGAAATTAATTAATATTCACATTTAGTATGACAGTACATAAGCAATTAATTTTATTTTTCTGATCTGGAACTGTGACAAGGATATCTACTCTTCTCCATTTCCAGCTGAATGAATGGTATTTAACTGTTTAGTTCAGTCAGTAGGTTTAGTCTAGTGATGGCAGCATTTCAGCAGCGGCACTTGTGTTTCCCTAATGGTTTGTGCAACTTGCTCTGCTTATGAAATTATACTGCTGCCTATGCCTGAGAGAATTCATTTAAAGTTGGTTTGATTATGTCTAGACTGAACTATAGTCAGTGAAGCATAAAATGATTTTAGAGAAAGTTTTGACATAATAGCTTTCTGGTTTCACAGTGAAGTTATTTGGCCATGAAATAATTGCTGTACTAAGAAGGATCCCTTATCCTGGTCACATCACAATTGTAAATACTATCACATTAATCCAGAATTTGCATGCCTGTCTGACTGTGTATCAATTGTATGAAACAGGAGCAAAAACTTTTTATGATCAAGTGAACCACAGGCTACTGAAAAAAATAAGTGAGGATTCAGGTTCGTAGCTGCATAGTGGGAGGTTTGGAGTCATGAGGGCAGTGTCCTTATTTGGGAACAAAGAACATGTGGCACCAGAACAGGGGATAGATCCTGTGCCTGGGGCAACATCTCAGTTTCTGAAGTCAGCTGATGCAGATGTGAGACATATTACTACGTTTATCTATGGATTTTCAAGATAGAAGTGGAGGGATACACAGTCAGAACATGACTTCAACAAACGTTATCATCATCGCATATTAAACATTTGTGCATATGAAAATAAAACTGATAGTACTTTCAGGAAAAACAAACAAACAAACAAACAAAAAACAACAAACCGAAACAAACACAAAACAACCTGAAGCTTCTAGAGAGCATTAGTCTTACATTTTCTCTGAGAATAGTCTATGTTTCTAAGTATATGGCAATTTGCTACTATTATAGAGTAGCTCAGACTATGACACCCGGTGTCTGCTTAACCAAACACAAGCCTTAAAAAATATCTTTATGAGTGTTTTAGGTGGTGAAAAACAGAATGTGCCCATTAAAATTCGGCTATATGCACACCCTGTGGATGTGGCCAAGGAATGAGAAATTTCTCCTCTTGCAACAGTAACTGCACTAGACACTGCTGTTCATAGAGTACTAGACATAACTAAGTTTAGAAATCCCTGTATTGAAGTAAAGCATGTTTTCCAAAAAATGATTCCGAAGAGAATGGGTTCATCGTCTCAGTAGCTGACGTGTTATGTAAATAAAAATTCACTTTTATCTCAGTAGAAGAATGAAAATTCACCAGCAACTTGATAATTTCCATGTCAGAAAAAGTTTCTAGAACCCGGAAGACTGCTTTTGGTGACTTTTAAGGTCTTGAGAATCATTTCTTTGTTCCCACAAGAGAATTAGGCCTCGTAGTTTTAACTATCTGTACGAAACAAAAATGAAATGAACTGAGGTACATTTGTGGACTGGGCAAAGTTTTTTTTTATAAAAAATGACAAACCAAAACTAGTATACCTGCTTACAATTTCTGTGATTGACTTCTTTATGCATATCAGAGCACCTGCCTTTGTCCTTATTTTGTCAGGATGAAACATTCTGACACATGGAGAATATCTTTGAAATATTCTTGAAGTTATGAAATTAGTTATGAGTTAATGGGAATATAGTAGTTCATTCTGCTCTTAAACTCTCAGGTAATAGAGAAATATAAGCATATATTCAACATTTGATTTCTAAGTGATTCTGAATTCATTCCTTTCTGAAGGAATAACTCTACTGCCAATCTCTTAAAACACACAGGAATGAGTATGACAGGAATGTGCAGAATGGAAGGGAAATGAAGATCACCTCTTGTTTGTGATTAAGATTACACACATTGAACTTTCCTTTTGTATTGGAAATCTCTGAGAAAGGAATATTATGCAAACACCACAAAGCATTGCTAAACAAAATCATTCATTTATTACATCATTATTTTCATGTAAGTGAACAGTCACTGAGGTAGCGTCAGGACCCTGAGTACACTGACAGGCTGTAATGGCCCTGACCACCTCTCCTTGGGACCTGATCTGTCTCTTTCAACATTGCCAAAGAGTCTCATTTCAACTCAATGTTTACAACCCTGGTCTGACCTGTACAGTAGTTACACCTGCGTTCAGCTCTATTGCCTGCTCATACTGAGATGGTTTGAATGAACTGGACCTGACTTCTGTCTTGTCTAAGCTAGTGGTTTCTGGGCTGTTGAGGGTATATCCTGCTATCACTCTACTCATGCTGTGGGACTGCACTATGTTCTGAGCTGTCACGTTGGCTCCTGGGCTGCCTTCCCTCTTGTAACACCTCTTTTTCTGCTGGTTTCTCACACACATTTATCTGTGAAGGAACTTGCACTCTGTGATTGTTGTGCACTGTTTGCTAAAACATCAAACCAAGACAAATAACAGTTTAATGCTTGTTAATTTTAGGGATTCCATATGAGTTTTTGTTAAATTAGTGCTGTTCAGTTTTGTGTTTTTTCTTCTTAATAAGAAAAATAGAATAGAATAAACGGAATGGAATGGAACAGAATGGAATGGAACGGAACAGAATAAAATTGAACAGAATAGAATTGAACAGAATGGAATGGAAAGGAATAGAATAGAATATAGAATAGAATAGAATAGAATAGAATAGAATAGAATAGAATAGAATAGAATAGAATAGAATAGAATCCAATCCAATCCAATCCAATCCAATCCAATCCAATCCAATCCAATCCAATCCAATCCAATTCTTCATTTGGGAGGGATCTACAATGATCATCTAGTTGAACTGCCTGACCACTTCAAGGCAGACCAAAAGTTAAAACATGACAAGTGCCTTGTAAATATCAACAGGCTTAGGGCATCATCCACCTCCCTAGGAAGCCTTTTCCAGTGTTTGACCACTCTCTTGTAAAGAAATGCTTCCTAATTTCAAGTCTGAACCTACTCTAATACAGCTTTGAACCATTCCCATGCATCTTATACTGGATAAGAGGGAGAAGAGCTGAAAACCTCCCTCTCCATCTCCCCTTCTTGGGAAGCTGTAGAGAGCAATGAGGTTGCCCCTCAGACTCCTTTTCTCCAAACTAAGCAAAGCCAGAGACCTTAGCTGCTCTTCACAGGATACGCCTTGCAGCCTTTCACCAGCTTTTTTGGCTTCCTTTAGATGCATTCAAGTAAATTACATATCCAGCAAGAAAAGAATATAAGTTGGCTTTATAACGAAATCATCTATTTTCATTTCTTCACATAGGAATACATGCTCTCCATGTATTTTCCCTCCCAGTCAATCTACCACATAAAAATAAAATAAATTTCTTCATGGTTATGAAAAAAAACATAAAGAGCTGTTGTTCAGCATCTTTCTCTGTATATTTCAATGTTGTTCTTTGAGGCAATGAGGGTAAAAACCATTTCTGGTTAAATGGCTCTTTACAGGTTTTAATAGGTACTTTCTTGTTTAGGTGCTACCACCAATCCTTTTTGTCTGAAGGTGAACTCACCATTTAATTTCTAAAAAATTTCTTTCTGAATCTTCAAATATAAAAAAAATGTTTATAATCTTACTTGGAGAAAACGTATAATGAACATTTCTGTCAGCTGAAACTGAAGGCTTATTCTGAAGGCAGATTGACTGGAGTATACAAAAACCTTGATAAAGGCAAGTCCAGAACAAGTATTTAAAATTAAGAAGCTTCTCCATATTCACAGCAGGGAGCACCACATAATTGTTAAAAATGAAGGTATCTCTATTTTTACAGGAAAAACTGTTCTCTAGGATGTTTTTTGTTCCATGTATTCTTAAACTATTTGAAGACCAACTAAGTCGAATAATTAAAGACGAGAATCAATAGCTCCACATTTTTATTTAGAGAAAGTATAGATAGGCTATAGTCTTTTTTTTTTTAAATCCAAATGCTAGAGGTAGTGAAAATTCTATGATCAATCAAAAAGACTGAAGAAAAGTAGGAGAAAAATCTGTCAGAGACCTATACAATAGAAACTACTTTCTGCATCTTATTTAGTCTCAAGTCTTCTGAAATGTTACAATGGAAGTATTGTTGCTGAAATAATTCAGTTATCACTGTCTTACATATCTTTTACAGTTCCTCACATTGTGCTGAAAGACATACTATATTCACTATGTTCCAAATATATATAATGAAAAGAGGTGGACTATGACATATCTGTATTCCCAAAAGTATTAGAAAGATTTAGCTTTTCTCACGTACCTTATTTTGTCAGGTGTAGACAATGGAGGAAATCTGTTGAAACGGAAACTATTTCCATAACATGAATATGCAAATATAAAAGTATTATAACAATTAAGTTTCAAAATTAGCTGGTTTCTATCTACAATAATTTTACGATCTCTTCGTAGAAGCGAGAGGCTCAAAAATCAGGTAACAGACATCACACAAGGTATTTACTTAATAATTTCTTCTTATAGATAGGTCTGAAAGAATTTTCTCCTGTCCAGGAAAATTACCTTGATACACTGTATTTTTTTCTGGAATAACTCCTGTTACCAATAAAGACATTTTATTTCAAATTTGCGATAATATTATTAAAAAAAAAAGCATATTCTAAATGCTCATTAATTACTGTGGTGCTGATGCTTGTTATTCAAATATGTTCTATCGGTATTTAGCTATAGTTTTTACAGCTATCATTTTTCTCTTTGCAGGCAGAGTAAGGTGTTTACTGTTGCAAACTAAATTTTTTTTACTTTTCTCTCACTCTACTAAATGACAATTTTCCTGGTTTCTTCTTTAATAATTTTTGTAGACAGGCAATCCCCTATTCAGCCAAAAGCTCACTTCTTTTGTCCTCATATTGTGTTTGTACAGAACAGCACCTGAAGAAGGAAACCACTTTTTATTCTCTTACATTCAGTCCTTACTCTGAGGGCTGTATTGGAGTTCTGTTAAAATCTAAATTTGTTTCCTCCCTGCCCTTGACAAATTATCCCTTTTAAATGTTTTCAGGAGTCAATCTTGACCTTATCACTTTAATTTGTTAATTGCCACTACCTCTTTGGAAATTATAGTATGTCTCTGATAGGTCTTGTGAAGGCATTCCCTCCCATGACATTATGTGCAATCTTGATAATGACTATTAACTCATTAAAACAGTTTTCCATTCAGAAAGTCAATCTGTAATCCTCATCATAGAACCTTGTATTTTACACAAAATCCAAATATCTAACATAAATTCAATCCATTTACATACTTGTGAAGTATGCATCAGCTTAGTAATGCCACTGACTAGTGACAGACAATACATTTTGGACAAAACTGAACTTGAAATTACTTCTGTCTCTGTGTTGTTAGGGGATTTTTTCCTGACATTTTTCTTCCTAACCTCTATCTCCTCAAGTACTTTGGGAAACACAATCAGAACTAGAGGAAAATAAAAACGAAGGAATTTTCCTATAGAAGAATTGAAACTATTTGTTAAAAAAAATTTCTTCTACATCTTCTGAGTCACAAGTATTGAGCAAAAGTGCCTGTATGCATCACAGTGATACTGAAAATGTTTTGGTATAATGGATAATAAATATATGAATGTGAAACACAAGCACTGGGAACACTAAAAGATAATTTGAAACTTTATATTTGGGTATTATCTATTCTATTTCTTTATAATGTTAACCTTAAAGTTATTTTCTTCTACTTATCTATGTACTCCTTTGCTCTTCTTGGAACACTGTAGTAAAAGAAATATGCTAAGTCATCTATCGCTACTGTGTTTAGAACTTCAAAGAGCAAGACTTCTCCAAAACCCCCTGCAGCAAGAAAAAGGGAAATATAATGCAAAGCTTTTTATTCTCGTAATGACAAGTATTCTCATTTGATCATTGACTTCATAAAATCTAGATTGGATGGACTCATCAAAAAGCTGTGATAAAAACACCTTAATCAACCGAGAAAGTTACATAAAAATTTAGAATCACAAATAGAAGCAAGAATACTTGGCTTGTTTTCTTTCTATGGACTCCTTAGGAAAACAATGAATACTCTTGGTGTTTCTTTTGGGAACAGATTATGAGAACTTCTGTTCTCTAAATTCTGTCATCTGTATTTATTTTGAACAGTTCCCTACTGAATGAGAAGTCATGCACACTGTATTTTAAAGTTCGATTCACTAACATGAGAATTGTCAGAATGAAAAACTTAAATACATATATTTACAGTACACATTTTAAAATTTACTTATATTTACTGTACTCCAAATCCCTAGACTTTCATCCTGCATTTTAAGCACAATGCACTTAAATCAATAATTACCTTTTTTTTTTATACCTAAATAGTCTTTAAATACTTAGATTCAGTGTTAGTGGAATTCACTGGACACCTCTAGTATCCTGTTTAAGGGTGTGACCAGAAAAGAGACTGTATTTCTTTTGAAAAATTTTAATAAGTTTTTGTTCCTCTTTTGAAGATCAAAACTCCTGCACTTGGGGCACAACAACTCTATGCAGCTCTACAGACTGGGGGAAGAATGGCTGGAGAGCTGCACGGAAGAGAAGGACCTGGGGGTGCTGGTTGACAGCCGACTGAACATGAGCCAGCAGTGTGCCCAGGTGGCCAAGAAGGCCAAAGGCATCTTGGCTTGTATCAGAAATGGGGTCACCAGCAGGTCCAGGGAGGTGATTCTCCCTCTGTACTCGGCACTGGTGAGACCACACCTCGAATACTGTGTTCAGTTCTGGACCCCTCACCACAAGAAGGATGTTGAGGCTCTGGAGCGTGTCCAGAGAAGAGCAACAAAGCTGGTGAAGGGGCTGGAGAACAAGTTGTATGAGGAGCGGCTGAGAGAGCTGGGGTTGTTTAGCCTGGAGAAGAGGAGGCTGAGGGGAGACCTTATTACTCTCTACAACTACCTGAAAGGAGGTTGTGGAGAGGAGGGAGCTGGCCTCTTCTCCCAAGTGACAGGGGACAGGACAAGAAGGAATGGCCTGAAGCTCCGTCAGGGGAGGTTCAGGTTGGATATCAGACAAAAAATTCTTCACAGTAAGAGTCATTGGGTACTGGAACAGGCTGCCCAGGGAGGTGGTCGAGTCGCCTTCCCTGGAGGTGTTTAAGGAACAGGTGGATGAAGTGCTGAGGGACATGGTTTAGGGAGTGTTAGGAATGGTTGGACCTGATGATCCAATGGGTCCTTTCCAACCTTGTGATTCTGTGATTCTGTGAAAACCACTCATTCATAAGGTACTATGTTGTCAATAAACTATACTAATGGCTCTACGATGGACTGGAAACACAAGTATGATCAAAGCATACCATGTTTCTGTGTCAACTTCAGCCACTGCAATCAGTAAGGTGCATGACCATCTTCAAGAACAGTAATGTTTCATCCTGTTCTAACAGGAACTTGTACTGACTGGTATCAAATAAAAAATGCTGAAATGTGTAGTCCTATCAGCCTACTATTAACAGTTACTACTATTATTTACTAGTTTGGAGAAGTCCAGATACGAAATCCTTTATTTGAAAGGATCCCCAGCCAGTGGAACACAATTTTATCCCATACATATATGCCCTAATCTGCCAGCTCCAACATATTTTAATGCAAAACCGTCTTGATGTATAGAACAGAACTAAAGTTTCTTAGAACTAGGAGAGGAAGGTAAGGTGTGACTCTGAAGAGAAATATTGGATACTGAGTGGGAAATGTATTCATTTTGGCTCTTAGTCTCACTTTGTATTTTCTCTTTTTTTATCCCTTAACAATTTCAAATGAACCATATTCGTATCATAGTGCCCTTACTCAATGAATTACAACATTATGAAGTCTCCTGTTACATCTCAAAGAATCTTGGTGCATTGTGGCACAATACAGTAATTTCAGCAAGACAGGACTATGTGGAAAGTAATTGGGGCAGCAGAATTTCTTGATGATGCTTGGATTTGGAATATGGGTCCTTCAAACTTCTGTATTGATTTGATTTCCATTATGTATGAGTAACAGAACATTAAGAAATAGCATAAAAATATTTACGTATCCAGAGCATTCACTTCCCTAAGTTTTATGAGAAAAGTGAGGTTGGGAGGTAACAGCACCATACATTACTTTCTTCAAAAGAAAATCTGATTCTTTTTGCTTATTCTTTTTTTTTTTTTTTTTGGCCATGAGGACAGTCTGCCCTTATGTCTGTAAGGTTTCCTTCTTGAAGAACATCCAGCTTTCCTGGACTCCCTTGCTCTTCAGGACTGCTTCCCATGGGACTCTGTGTTGACCCTAAATAGGGTCCCTAAATAGGCCTCAGTCTGCCCTCCAGAAGTCCAAGGTGGCAGTTCTGTTGAACCTCCTCCTCACTTAAAGAATCAAAACCTCTGCGTTTTGTCATCTTTATTCCTAAGATGGCATCCAGCCATCACATCACCCACAAATCCTTCTCTGTAAACAATAACTGTCCTAATTGGCTCCCTCACCAACTGTGTCAGGATGTTATCTTCCACACACTCCAGGAACCTTCCAGATTGTTGCCTCTCTGCTCTATGGTATTTCCAGAAGACTTCTGATAAAATGAAGTCCCATACAAGAACAAGGGCTAGTGATCATGAGATTCTCCCAGATGCTTATAAGAGAAACCATCTGCCTCTTCATCCTGGTTGGATGGTCTATAGCAGATTCCCACCACGATATCTGCCTTGTTGGCCTTCCCTGTCATTCTTAGCCATAAACACTCAACCCTATAATCACCATCACCCAGCTCTGAACAGTCAAAACTCCCTAACATACAGGGCTACTTCACTGCCTCTTCTTTAGCTAATCTTTCTGAACAGTTTATAGGCATCCATTGCAACATTCTGGTTGTGTGAGTCATCTCACCATATTTCCGTGATGGCAACTATATTGTAACTCTCCAGCTGCACAATGTCTTCCAACTCCTCCTGTTTGTTGCCCACGTTTTGTGCATGGGTGTAGATGCACTTCAGTTGGGCTATTGACCCCACCACCTTTTAAGTGAGATCTAAGTCTTAATTTCCATGTAACCTTTCTCAGGTACTTCTATAATTTCTAACATATCAATAATCCTTACATTTTTGCTGCAGCATGGATCTCCATCCCCTGACTTCACAGAGACAGCAGACCAAAGGACCGCACTAACATATCAATTGTCAAACATTGGCATGTTACCTCCATGCTTATCTCCAGCAATTCTTTGGATTTTTCATTCCAACTTGATCACTGCCTACCTGAAAAATCAGTAATGGGTAATAATCCAAGGACCATACCAGGGTAGGAACTTTTCTTTTTACAAGGGAGGCAGCAGACTTCTCTAAGGAACAGGTTCAGTCTGCATAATGGGCCTTCTAATTTATTTTTAATTAAAATATTCATGATATTTATGCCAACTTCCACTGATTGACTTAAGCAAAACAATTCTCATTTTCATTGGTTTCTTATTTTAAGATAATGCTTGAGTTTTTAAATAAGGTAAATAATTAGCTTCCTGTGAGAAGCAAGATATTAGTTGATTCAATAACTTCGGCTTTTGAAAGAGACCAGATATCATCCTAAAATGATGTTTTCTGTTAGTCAGTTATGCTGACAATATTCCTTGAGAAACAGCTGACAGGTGCCAATCAAATTTGCAAATGTTTTTTTTTCATCTGTTCAACATTCTGTCTCTTGGGAATTCACAACTGTGGATAACAACTTTGACACATCAAATGTCTAATTTTGCTCTGTGTTACAACAAATGACTTCCTTTAAAGCTAACTAAAAACATTTTTCTGGCAATTAAAAAATTTTCAATGGCTTGTCAGGACACAAAAATTTTTTTGCTATTGTCGAAGAATTTCATGCAGGGCTTTACACTGATATTTTATTAAAGATACAGAAAATAAATGGTTTTGAATTTTACAAAAATGTAATTTATGATTGTGGGTTTTGCCTACTAGAACATTAAAAATGGGAAAAAAAATTAATTTCCTGGTCTCCACTTTCCCTAGAAATAGGTAATGTCAGGAAAACATGGAATAAAAACTACAAGGAGCAATGCATGTACAGAAAAGAAGGGGAAAAAAAAACCTGAAGGGAGACTCTGGAAAAACTTCATAAATATAGTGTTTGTTAAGATTTAGAAATATTTAAGGTAAAATATCGGGAATACCTTACTCAAAAGGATTAACATTTATAGCATGACAGTAAAAGAGAGATTAATATGACTAACAATTATAATACAAACTTAATAATCTTAATTGTTTTGGTCACGTTCAATTTAAAAAAAAAAACAATCTAGACATATTCCTATGTTTTCATTGTGACATCCAAGGAAAAAAGTTCAATGTGAGTGATAATATATAATCTGATCCCAGAACAATGATACTTCACTAGGTACTTTGGAAATATTCTATAATCTTCAGACAGAAGCTTTTTGTTTCTGTTTTCCCTACAAACAATATTTGTCTTCTTCTTCCTCATTATTTCTTCTCTCTGTTTTCTTAAACTGTGACTGTCATTTTGTTTGCTGTTTCTCATTTTATTCTTTCTGCAAACAGAATGAAACTTTTTGATTGTAAATACCATGTAAAAATAATTGAACTACATACATGAAAAACAATACATTTGAAAGGTCCATAATCTATTATTTTTCATATGAAAGATAAAAGGCCTAACAGCCCCTTGAAATTCTCCTCAAACTGTAAAATACCAATAGCTGAACTTGTTAACTCTAGAAATATACTGTCTGCTAAGATGGTTTCCTGAAGCAGCTTAAACTTTTCAGTGTCACTGACTACAGATATTGATCAAATGACAGCTACTTTTTGATGGCTGGCAGCTTGTATACATGTAGCCTATTATTATGCTATATTTGATTTGCCTTGCCTGGAAAACTGGATGGTTCCTTCAGATTTAAGATAGACTAAGTCAAAATTTAAGAGTTAATAAAAGGAAGTAGAGCTTGATTTCCAAAATTATATGGCAGCAAATTTGAATCCAATATAGTTTTGTAGATTCTCTTTCAATACAGTATATAATGGAAGATATAAAAGTCATATGCCAGCTCGGGGGTTAGGCAATTACTGTAAATGAGAGAGTAATAGGAATAAAGTTCTACTCAGTGTCTGCCTTGTACTGCAAAACGATTCAAGAGAAAGACTATTCCAAGCTGGAGAAGAATACAAAGCTTTCCTAGCAAACAAGTCCAATGCTTTAGCTGTGCTGTAGACCTTGTGAGGTACTTTCCAAGCCTGTAAAGAAGTTCAAGGATGCTCAAAAAATTGTGATCATCAAAGCAAAATACAAGGATTGTTGAGTTAACCTCTCCTGCATCCTACAGCTATGTTATACTGTCAGTAAATGGAAAGACATACAACCTCAGAATAAAGGTTGTATGTAATAAATAAATAAATGTAATGTATAATAATAATATATAATAAATAAATGTAATAAATAAAATAAATCTTTTTCCTTTGACCATACACCAACAAAACTTGAGGTCTGTATTGTCCTTATGAATGTGATGAATCTTGATACAATTTCTTAAATGAGAGGAAGGCCACAGACAAATTCTAAAAGGTTGAAAAAATGAAGCCAAATAAAGCCAGCATGTTAATAAATCCCAAATGCATTTGTCTAGATTTTCCTATACAACTAACTTAAGTCATAGACTTAATACAGAAAACCTATTAGCAAAGTCAAATGCATTAACCTTTCTCTTTTACCTTGACAGATGAAAATACACTTATCAAGAAACACTGTCCTCTAATCCTTCATCCTTGATGCTCTTACTTGCACTACACATTCCTTCATTATACTTTACATCTTTTAGCTGTACAGCTCATTCCTGAACTTAAGCAAATCCTTATCATAAATCATTGACAGGACTACATTTGTCTGCCTTTACATCAAAGTCTTTGAAGAAGTTCCTTAACAAGGGGACTTTGACTCACTTTTCAATCTTTATTCTAGAACACTTTATGAAAATGCATAAAGATTTTCTCAATGAGACAAGTGAAATTAATAAAAAGCCATAATGACTGTTAGTACCAGAATTGAAATTGCTTGGTATTTTGTAAAAGAATGTACCACTTAAAAGGTTAGCAAGGTACATTCTATAAATGTCCTAGAGGAATCTCTGAACAAATAGCAATATTTTCTGTAGGATCCACAGAAAATGAACATTCTGTATTAACCAAAGGAATATTCAGTGCAGTATTTAAAAACAGGAATAAATGCTTGAATTAGAGCTGTGTAAAGTTACATTAAATTATCATGTACCTGTAACTGCAACAGTGGTGTGGTAACAAAAAAAAATCATCACATGATGTTTTGCAAATATGAATTCCAGCTGTAAGCAGACTGGCTTAAAGAACTGTTGACTGAAGCCTACTGGATGTCTCAGAACATGAGCAGAGCATTTTGTGGGTGGGAAGTGCAATCCGTGTTTTAGTGTTTGTTACCATTGCTTAGCACCCCATTCTGCAAGGGCTATCATGCTTCAGGGAAAATGAAAATCAATTAAAAAATAATAATTGAGAACTCACCAAACAAACAAAAAAAAACTAGGAAAAACTTAAAACATAATTTCTTACCACTTCTTACCATTCACTTAAGGTGATTCATCAACATTAATTTAGACTGGAAAGAACACTAGATTAACCATTTGACTTCCCTTTGTAAAGCACCTTTCTCTTCTTATTGTTTCATAAATTGTGAAACACACTCCTGGTCTTCATCAAACAGCAATTTATTAATACACTTTTTAATAGTAAAAGGAAAAAAATCTTATGCTTAATGATTTTTTTATTTCATTACTATAAAGAAACTGTACCATATTAACAGTAACGTAGCACATTTTTATCATTTTGTACATTAAATATTTACAATGACCATGTATGTTTAGTTATAGATGTAAACTTTAATTGGAAAACTGGCTTGTTTAGGTTAGAGCAAAAAACAGTACTTAAGATTTTACTTACTTTGTCAAGGGAAGAAAGTCAGATGCCAATACCATTAACATCTCAAAAATTTGTTGTATGATCTCTTGATATTTGGACTAGAAATGTTTTACAAATTTGATGGTGTCTAAAACTTTACACAAATTCTTAACTCTTAAGAACAACAGTTTCCAGAACATTATACAAATTGCCCAACTTTCAAGAAAAATAAATTTAATTGAGTTATATTTTATGTTTGTGATTCAATTTTTTTCTATTTTTCATAAATTTAAAATCTCATGTTATGTGTAGCATTTTACATCCATGTCATTTTCCTTTTACCTGTAAATTCATCCAATAATTTTATTACATTAGTCTGTATCAAATACAGGCATTTATAGTCACATAAAATGTGGATATATATGTATCATTTGCTTGTGAAAGAGAATGTAATTATTAAGGGGCATTTTACAGATAATGAATTTAAGACCATGAAGGACTCATGGGAGTGTTTGGATGCCCTTGCCTTTGTAAGCCTTGCCTTTCCTTGGTGCTGGATATACAGATATTCAGTGTATCATGCTGTGACATTCAAAGAAAACACAACTGAAATCTGGAGGTCTGGAGAACAATTCTTATGAGGAGTGGCTGAGGGAACTGGGGTTGATTAGTCTGGAGGAAAACACGCTGAGGGGAGACCTTATCACTCTCTACAGCTACCTGAAAGGATAAGGCAGGTGTTGATCTCTTCTCTCAGGTAACTAGAGATAGAATGAGAGGAAATGGCATCAAGTTGCACCAGGGGAGGTTTAGACTACATACTAGGAAACATTACTTCATTGAAATGATAGTCAAGCACAGGAACAGGCTGCCAAGGGAAGTCGTTGAGTTACCAGTATTCAAAAGATGTGTATATGTGGTGCTTAGGGACGTAGTTTAGCAGTATACTTGGCAATGTTATGTTTATGGTTGGATTTGATGATCTGAAAGGTCTTTTCCGACCTAAAAGATTCTGTGGCTCTGTGATCATTTAACCCATGTTCTGAATATGTCATACTTACAGCATCTTCTTCTCTTTGATACCAGCTAATTTAGTAAAGGTGTGTTGTTAACCTGCCTTGTGGGACAGGATAACTGGATAAAGTGATATCTTGAAAGTCACAAGAGAAGTGTATGTATAAGTGGCTCAAGCTATTTAAGTAATCTGTCAGAAAAACAAGTTTATGTAAAAAAAAACCTTTGTAGCTGTGGGATACTGGACATTTTCGGACTTGATGACAGCAACAGTGGGGAATAGCTAGAGAAACATGCTTAACTTGTGGAGCAAATGAAGTGGTTTGTGGTTTAACACTTAATCTACTCAGTGGTATGTAAAGTGAGATGCAGGTCTCATAGCCATATGCTGCTGCAGTAACACCAGATAAGAGTGCTATTCCCCATCTCGTATCTGTGTACTGAAACTCCTTTGTCCAGAGGGGTGTGGTGAACTGCTAGGTCCCACTGGTTATGACACAACAGACTTTGCTAAGGGTCAATTTGCATCCAGTAGTTGACTTAGTCTCACCTCACTAAGAATCACTAAAAGTATAAATGCAGCATCTAGAATCCTCTAATTTAAGGACAGGAACTCCAACTGCAGAATGAGTCATTGTGGCCGAATCTCTCTCCTCCCCAAGCAGGGACACCTCCTTGGTGAGATTTATTCCTCTGACCGTGATGGATGTTATCTGGGAAAACGTAGTTCATTATAAGCACTTAATTTTTAGATCTATTGATTGTGTAGTGAGTGAATTTATCACTGCCAATCTCTAAGTTGTTATACTTATCAATTTAATAAATTGTTTTATTGATTCAACTTTATGAATCTGATCAATGAAGAACAGGCTCTGACAAAAGACCACTGGTCCTATCAACCTGATGAAACTGCTCAGTGAATGTCCCTCTTCAGATGCTGACAGACAAATTGACTGATGGGAGATCTTCCTTTTCTTAGCCTCACACCAGACCCTTTACCCTTTTAGCACAAAAGTATTGCAGAAACATGGATATTCACAGGGTAGATTATATTGTTACACAGTTGTCTTCCAGCAATGGAAGTGACACAGCTATAAATGTGTCTTTTGTTTCACTCTCAGCACAGACACACATATTGCTCCATTCTTTGGGATCACACAAAGTGTGGTCTTTTGCAGAATGGTACAATTCTAGCACAGAGTTTAATTTCCTGGCAAGAAAGTAGGGAATGCACTGAGATACTAGTCTTCAGAAAGAGTAAGGTTTTCTTAGAGCTCTCTTGCACACAGTTCCATTCTTCTATTCATATAATATAAACAGGAACATAAAACTTGTTTTTTGTTTTGTTGTGGTTTTTTTGTTTTTGTTTTTCCCTTCTTATAATAGCCTCAAGATGTGCCAGGGGAGATTTAGGGTGTGTATTAGGAGAAATCTCTTTACTGAAAGGATCATCAAGTATTGACCTCTCTGTGCCAAATATTTTATCTCTAGCTGAAGTCTCTACTCATGAGGAAAATTCTGGAAAGTCCTAAATGTAATCCATCAGAATATCACAGTCATTTATAACAGGAAGAAGGAAAGCGATCCTGTGTGATATTTTGATTCAAGAGTTTTAAAAACAAAGACTTAAAAATCCCACTCCTCCTTGTTCTTTAAACTTCAAGGTATGTACTAACCTGTAATTAACAGACAGCTTTCCCTGCAAGCGTGTTCTTTCACAATTGCACCTTTTGTTGTAAATATTTTGGATTTAATGGACTTCTCATTAGCCACTTTCATCTGGTGAAATACAGATATTTGCGTCCCATTCTACATGGGAAGTAAAAATCTCACACATTTAGCTTGCTGATTGTTCCTTTGTAAGTTCAGTCTTCTGTTGTTTTCTCTCTAAATGAATGACTTACATATCAAAGACACCAGTAGGGTATGAAGATATTGCCTTGATAAGAAACTTCCCTCAGAATTCACAAATGAATTCTCAAGAGATAAAATCTATGAGAACTCTATTTACATAGCTTACTGGAGAACCATTGTATTTACTTTTGTTGTATTTCAATTTTCAGGGTTTGTATTTTACTTAGTTTCCAACAGATGGAAACAAATTTTATCTTTTGAACTCACAGTGTGATACTCAACCAAATTTTGGTAAGAGAAATTTCTCCATTGTGTTGAGATATAGTTAATTTCTGAAAAGAAAATGAGCCTAGGGAATTCACAGCATGAAAAACAAACATCTAAAAAAGGAAAGTGGCTCTGTTTTCCATGATAGCTCTCCCCAGGAAAGACCACCTGCATAAGTAACAGTGACCTTTGGACCATGGATTGAAAGAGAGAAGGGAAGGTAATTAAAATCCATCATTGCAGTGTAAACAAGTATGTGCCAACACTTGACCAAAGGAAAGAAACTTCAAGGATGCAAGTCTGGCAGCAGACATCAGAGAAGATTTCTTTTTTGGAAAAAACAAAAAAAAGGCACAAGATGGAAGAAAAGTCAGTGTGGGGAATAGAATAAGAACAGAGAAAGGAAGCAAGGCTAGCCAGTACACAAGGGAGATAAAAACCTTAAAACCTGCCAAATCTTTCTTCCTTACTGTATATGTATAATTCTTCAAATTTCTCCAAAATACTTCTCTCTGACTGATTCTAACCATCACAGTGTTGACAGTTCTTTTTTTCATACATCTTCAGTCATTCAATAATATCGTCAAATAATATCAATCTTGTCTCACACAACTGTAGCGGCTGCACTGTGAGAGAATTGGATATTGTTGCATTTTGATTAAGCAAAGTCACTCTTACTGTACAGTGGCCCAGCTTTTCTCAGTAGACATACAAAATACGTGATGAAAACTATATAGTCTAAGTCCAATGTAAAGTTATGCCATCAGCTGTCAATAAAGAGTCATTTACAGTTATCATAAGAAATTTTCTTAAGTATTAATGGATATTATAACCAAAGTGAATAATCTTTGCTTAGTTTTTGTTTGCTCACTCTAAATATGTACATAGAGTATTATTGCTAGTAGTTTACTGCAACTGTTTATTCTTACTATTATCTCTGACAGTGAATTACAGATAATATTCCAATTTTGTTTACATTTATTCCTATTATGCAGCAAAAGCAGAATCTTCATTTTTCTAAATACTTAATGAATAAGAATTTCCCTAATATTGAAAATATTGCTATCTTTACAACATAAAAACAATCAGTTCCTAAAATATTACACATACTTGAGGTGCAATTTTCCTGACTAAAATTTTACATTTATTTGCTCTGCCTCTCATTCTGCTTCTCTGCATACTTTTTTGCATCAGCTGAATAAGGACCAAAATGTTTTACTATACACCAATCAATAAAATTCTTAGAACGGTCTTCCTAAAATTTTCCTCTGAAAGGTTTATGTCTTCATTAAAATATTTGGCTAAACAAAGTAGTTAACATTTCATTTCTACAGTGTCAAAATCCTAACTTCTCTTCAGAATGTATCTGTCTTAATGACAGGAGAATGGCAAAGCAAATGTTTCATTAGCCGACTTGTCCTCTCTCATTTGATGAAATTCTTGTCTCTAGTTTCAGAGTTAAACTACTGTTAAGGTTGCTCTGTACTTTGCAAAGAATCTTTAACTATCAAGGCTAAGAAGGGGGATGTATTATCACTAGGACAGTTATCTGGGATACAGTGTTCTCATTACAAGAATTACCTATAACTTGTTTAATTGAAATAAAAAAACTACTTTTGCATCTGAAACTGTATGTAAATTGCCGTTCTATCCCAGAACAATGTTCTGAAACGTAAAACAATCATGCATACACCCCTAGACATCCCTCATGCCTTCTCTGCATTTCAGCACCATTTTCAACTATCCATGAAACAGGAACAGTTTCAACAAATGTTAAAAATGTCAAAATAAGGGGCCAGAAGTTGTCACATAATGGATAAAAGGGGAAACAAATTATTGTAAGGAATTAAGTTTCCAGTTCTTAGTGCAAGGCACCACTTTTGAAAAATGTCTGTGTTTGATATTTCCTTTCCATCTCTGAGCTCATTTCTGTCCTCAGGTATTTGCATTTCTTAGATTTCTTTATCTGTTGCTCAGGTGTCTCGTGTGAGGGCTATTACAAGAGGTGCTGAATGACACAAATACCCATGTCCAGGCATTCTCCACCCAGCCCAGTGTACCCTGTGATGTGGAGATCTCTGGCTGCTAGAAATAATAGACCTAATTTGGTAAGCTTTTCTTGAAGTATTGTAGGCATGGAGAGGATGTTTTTATTGTGGAAAGTAATTACAGATTAAATAGGAGTAAGAACATTACGCAGATCAAAGCTACGAAATGCTGTGGAATTGGGCAGATAAAATAAACATATATAGATCTGGACACTTTGTATATATTTTTTCTATTTTTCTTCTTGTTTGCCTTTTCAGTTTAGACTGTAAACCATTAAGCATGAAGGACTTTGATAGCACTTGGCTTGCCACATGCTTATACACATAAACTTTGTGTTTTCCTAGCTAAAGGCATGCAGGAAAAAAAAATGTAAACACTCCATAAAAAATACAAAGACATTATTACTTTTTTTTGTCCCAGTCCCTTGAAGGGTATAAGACAGGTTTCTCTACAGATAAAGTAAGAGGGAATGTATGGAAGACTATGAAATATAAAAAGACTCCTTGCATATGCACTTTTGTGCTTTTTTTCTGTAATTCTTATCTAATAGGAAAAGCTGAATCAGTATTTAGAAACTAGGCTTCCCCTTTCCGGAAAGTTATCTTTTTCTATTTTGCACCTAGTGCAGATACATATTTGATATGTATAAACAAGTTAGAAAAGCAGTAATTGTAACAAAGAATTGAATTGTAGTCATTCATCAATAAGTATTTTGTTTATTTTTTTTCCTACAGGGATCCCACAATGTATGTATATGGCACTGAATAAGAAGTCTTTTCAAGGAATCTGCATATTGTTCATTTCCATTGGTCAGAACAGTACTGGTGACAAACCTTTTTTTTTTTCCCCTGGTATTTTATAGAATAGATGTTGCTTTAAAACTTATCAAGTAGAAAATTTAACCAGGATTAATATTGTTCCAAAAAGCTTAAATTGTTATCAATTAAAAGAAGATTCTCTTGTCAATACTACATCTTGAACAATGTCAGAATTTATTGAGTGCAGGTATGATGTATGTGATTTACTCTGCCTCCTGTAAACTCACTTGCCTTGAACATTGCATGCTACAGTTTCAGCAGCAAAGCCCAAACTGCAGTTTAACTGTCTCTGATACCCATGCATTATTGTACTTACCTGTCACTGAAGAGTCACATTTTCCAACTTTTAAACTAGTGGCAAAATGTCAAATATAAAGAATGAAAAAACAGGTTTGTGTATTGTATTTATAAAAGATTGATTCTCATATGAATTTTTCTTGTAATAAAAACCTTTAGTCAATTATTCAAACCTTTAAAACAATACAGATCTCAATCTGACTGGCTTTACTCTCAGAAGACTTGATAAATCTATTTCTGTAAATAAAATGGTCAAAATACATTTCAAGGTAATCTGTTTAGCATTTCTGATGCATCTGTTTCCTTAACTTTTTCATACTTTTACCTTAACTTCTTTTAATATGAGTAGCATGGACTTCATTCTAGTGCTTTAGAAAGGCAAACAGGAAAAACTGACGCTCAAGAAGCATCCATACAGTATGTACAAATATTTACAAATATATAAAAAAGCACATTACATTGTAGATGTGTTGCAATGTACAAGCTTCTGAATTAGCATGAAATATCTGTTCTTGTCCTGTTTGTTAGATATGTTTTGATTAATAAGCTAATAAAAAGTTAATTTGAAATAAGATGTTAAGTTCACTAAGATAACATCAAATTTAATATTTGGCAATAATTTTTTATTTCAAATTTGATTGAAATTAATGTAGATGAAGTAATTTACAATAATTAAGATTAGTTAAATGTCAATAATCTCATAATCAGGAAGAGAATTAAGGTAAAAGAAAAAGCCCTGGGAAAGAGGGAGATTTAGGAAAAATAAAATCAGATAGGAGGGAAAAGACTTTAAATTTAAAGGAAGAGTTTGGCTGTCATCTTATTTTTTTTATTATACACCATGCAAAGGCAGTGGAATGTGCTTGTCAAACCTACAAAGGATCAAAGCAGGTTCAGTACTAGATACTTTTATGAATATCAATTCTTAAATTGTCTCTCAGAATTATTTCAAAGTACAATGACATTTTGCCTCTATGTATGCCCTTTGAAACTCACCTATACCAGCAGGCTTCACCTTTGTTTTAAATATCAAAGAAGTGTTACTGGTCTCCTTTGCTGGTGGAAGCAGTATCGGTAGACATTCTCATTTAACTAATTTTGCAAAATTACATTTATTTTCAAGATCTTCCTTCACACGTTGCTTATTCCACACATCATCAGGATTATTGTTATTTTCTTAAAATGTACCTCTTAAGAAAAATCTTAACATATATTCATTCTAGGTAGAGGTAGGAATATACAGACTTAAATATACACATAACTGCTAATGTATAAAAGATAATTTTGCACTAAGTAAAGCATGCAAATATTATTCATGTAGAAGCTTCAGTGATTTCTGTAAGAAATGAAATGTTTTAAGAGAAGCTGCTTTCTGTGTGATACAACCGAATCCCTGTCAACTGTTTCAGGCATGTTTTTAATCGTTTATTTGTAGATACAGAAATATGGAGGGATCCTCCATTTTTACAAATATCTTAATCTTTTATAGGGATTTTAACTCTTTCATTTTTTATTGCAAACAGATCTATTTAAGATAAGCCTAACAGACGCATGTCAAATTTTAAGGGATGAAATGCTAGCGAGGTTCTTTGGTCTGCTATCTTGGTGGAGGCAGGAGATGGAGATCTGTGTGGCAGCAAAGACACAATTGTTATTAGTGTGTTTGAAACCATAGAAGTGCCTGGGAAAGGTCATGAAAAGACAGAGATTTTGATTCTTTAAGTGTGGAGGGAGTTAACAGAGCTACCACCTTAGATTTTAGAGGGGAGGCTTTGGCCTTTTTAGAAGCCTGGTTGATAGAGACCCTCAGAGAGAGAGAGAGTCCAAGAAGGCTGGACATTCTTCAGGAAGGAAATTTTAAAGGCACGGCTGCAGGCCATGTGCCAAAAGATGAGCTGATGGGGAACAAGACCAGCCTTTCTGAACAGAGAACTTTGCCTGGAACTGGGAAAAAAAAACAGTTTATCACCTTTGGAAGAAAGACCAGGCAACTCAGGAGCACTACAAGTGGCCTTGATCTGAAAGTCTTCTTCCTACTTAAATGATTCTATGATTCTGTGATTGTGTAATTTCTTCCCCTGTGCAGGCTTAGACTGTACACATGATTCAGGCAAGCATAAGTCAGTAAAATATTTATGTATTATTTTTAGTAGTTTTACTGATACTAAAGTATTAGGTTTTTGGTTTTTTTCGAAGCATACTATCCATATAAAATAATAAGCAAATTTACCACTCAGCTTGCCAATATTTCTCTTTAACAGCTAAATTCTTTCAGGTTTTCTTGTTTTAGCCTATAAATGTAATATAATAGAAATTAAAGTCTGTTTGCCTTTTAACTCCAGCCATTCCCTATGTCTCTTTTATACATAAAATAAATGATATAAAGGTTCAAAAGCACTGACAATGACAAAGATCTTAAGATCTATTAGCAATTATCTTCTAAAATGGTTTGAAAACTTGTCATGGAAATGACAGCAAGAAATGGAAGACCAAGCGTAAGTTTTGCCAATGTCTAGTAAAATCTGGAAGCAGGAGGAGACTGCTGGCTGTCTGCAATGACAAGGCCAGTTCCAGGAGAGTTCTTCCCTAAAACTGCCTCAGGTTGTAGAACTATGGAGAATATACACTACATGATTTAGGGAGCAAAGTTGAGCCCCTAACACTAAAAAAATCTTATCATATTTTGCATTTTGTGTTAGTGTATGCCTCCCTGTCTATGTAAATTATTCTGCGGATACTCACATGGCCCATCTTTGATGAAAGGAATAACTGCAGCTGTTAAGATAGGAATATCATTGAGGCCAGTGTGTGGAGCTGAGACACCCAAAATTGTCTAAAGAGGCAATTTGTATGATCATCATTTTGTTTGACCAAAAAATCATCATCCAAAGAGAATGACACATATCAACTGGATCAGAGAATAACAGGAAATTACAAAGGGATTTTTAAAACTAAGAAAGCACAAGTTTGAAAAGTACAGAGGCAGAATGAAGCTTTGTACCAGGAGGGAGACAGGGCAGGTAATAATTCAGAGTCCCCACAGTGGCCACAGACTCCATCCAAGGCCAGACAGAGAAGACCTGAGTGTGTGTGCATTTGTGTGCACACATGCATCTCTATGTGTAAACTGCTTGGCGTTTAAAGGAGGCATGCATGCAACTCAGAGGGTAGGTAGGATGGGAATTTCTGGAGTTTAGCTATAGAGAAACATTTAGAGACATTTTTGTCAGGTATCCTAGCATTTTAAAAGAGTCTCGTACTGTGATTTATTTGTTGTACTGCTGATATTGATCTACAGTGTACAGGTCACTAACTGCTAGTTAATTATATGTCTTTGGTAAATTAATAAACCTCTTCAAACTGTTCTAATCCATTTCTAATTAAAATCTTGTTTAGCTAGTTCTGGTAATAATACAGATGAGAACACTGAAGTGATCAAGTTTGGCTGCTGTATTGATCATTGCCAAACTGTCAATGACACAAAATAGATATAATAATGCTACATTACTTGAAGGGAACAGCCACTAAAATTAATAAAGTTTAGGTGGAAATTACTTAGCTATTCTTATTGTACTGAAGGAATCATGATCTAGAATTTTTAATTTCCTCTCTGACATGCTGAAGAATTTGTTCAATGCTATAATGAAAAACTAAAGATTCCATCAACTGAAGCACAATCTTGTAATGTAAAGTGTTTTTCAAAGCAGTTCTGAATACCAATATAAATTTTCTTATTTCTTAGCATTTTTTGAATTTATGTGGAGTTTGAGTTAATGATACCTATGGTCCCAGGTATTTAATCAGCTCAAGTTCTCAGATGGTTTTTAAGTTAAATGTAACAACAGCCAGATTTTTATAGAACAACTTTACACATACGTATGTGTCACACCTGCTACTTCTGTACGAAAACAACTTTCAAATATTCTTGGGTTTAATTTGTTGATAGGTTGATCATAAGAAAACAAGCTGCTTGGTCTCAAAATACATGTAGCTTAGGATACCTGTTTTGCTTCACAAACAGTGCAGTTTTTACCTCGGTATCAGCTATAAATACTTTAAAATTTATAATCCATTAACATACTTCTGCAGTGTCATTCTCTCTTTCTGTAAGAGCTATGTATTTCCATGTACCATTGACATTTTTGGTTAGATTAAAGAAAAAAGAGATAATAAATTTATCATATATAGTTAAAACTAAGAAGAACTTGGATTTCTGTCACATTTAATATTTGCTGCACAACTAAGAATTTATCATTATTTTGATTTTTAATACTGTGCTTTGTGGATTTTATTTGTTTGTTTTATTTTAAAGTTCAGTTTATGTCTCTGGAAGCTTATTTCAATTCTAAAGGAAATCCACTCATAACTACTATTTGTTATCCTTATTTCTCAATAGAGGAACCCCTATTCAAAGCATTATTAAATCTCCTTTACATTCTGCTTATCAAGAATCGTGCATCCTACAGGTTAAAGCTTTGAACATGGAAATGTCACTAAATACCTTCTTATAATACTCACTAGTTTATGAAGTGGATTTTTCCTGTTTCTGTCTTGATAAGAGTGTGCATTAGTGAGAAATAACCTCTTGGTTATGGACTTTGTTTTATCAAGATATAGTTTTCAAAATGTCCCCTCCTTTGAATCTTTAATATAATATCTTTTACTTCTGTAACTGAAGTTGAACTAACAAAACTGTAGCTTAGCCTGTGTGTTTTCACACTGTCCACTTTCCTGTCTTTCAGGATGTAGTATGTACTAAATGGGTATGCTGAAGTGACATTAAAAGTCCATTCTATAGTCTTCTAGTTAGTCAGAACTCTCATTTGTGCTATTTGCCTACTTATATTACCACACAAAACATCACAGAGTGTCACATTTAATCTTGTAGCTCCTGTTTTGATTTCTGCTATTTTATTTTCTTATCAAGTACCCTCTCTTAAAGTACAACTATCCCTCCCCTACAGACCTGATTAAACAGCAGAGAAGTTCCAGAATGAAGCTCAAAACCTCTTCAATTAGGATTCAGTTTAGTTTTATAGAAAATGTGTCATCTATGGCAATAACTACTATTCTCATTTCTCAGTGATCCGATACACCCCTGACACACTTCTCTAGGTTCACTTTTTTCTCAAAAATAATTTTCTTTGTGGTCAACATGTTTACTAAGCAACTTATTGCTGCTCTGTATGTGCTTGATGAGAGAGGAGCACTACTGTTTCTTCTTGAAGAAAATGAAACTCTTACCACTCCATGGAGTCCTTTTCATCTTCTGTCTTAAATTTTAAGAAACCTTTTTAGTATTAGAAGCCAGTACTTTCTGAAAAAAAACAACCAACCAAACTTTAATCCTCAAAGTGTTAAGAGCTGTTTTTATGGACAGAAAATTTAAAAATTTCGAGCTCTTAATAGGACTAAATTGCATTCAGTTAACCAAAGAAATAATGAGAAAGTGTTGGATTGAAACTGAACAATTAGACACCTCTTGGGAGAAGATGCCCTCAAACTCAGTTCCAAGAAGTGTAGAAGTTTCTTGAGACAAATTGGTATTTTCTTCTTATTTTACTGTTGTCGACATATACTCCGTTCAAATAACATTTTCTCAGCATAACACAGAAAGCATGTATTGTGAAAAGTGTGTAGTAAATTTATAAAACTACTTGATTAGAACAGTTTTCTACAAAATTACTACAGACACATAATTTCCTAGATTTCAGTGGCTTAAACTTATTAGTAACTTGTCAAAAAAATCTGTATTACAATATAAAAGTGAGATTTATAAAAGTAGAGTGGCATTATTCAAACAAATAAAGTTGAATGTTGCAATAATTTTCCATTATTGATAATATACACTTGTCCATCGTACTAAAAATTCTCTATTAAATTTGATGTACGGTTTAAAACATTCTGCAATCTTATCATTGTCTGAATCCTGCACAGATAACTGCCAGCTATCATACAGCATATGGGACTACTGTGGCAGTCCACATGCTTTGTAACTGCTGATGTTCAAATGAAAGTTTGCAAAGTCATATAAAGAGTTGGCCCAGGCAACAGAGTCTAGTTACCAGCAGGTACAATGAGCTGTCAACTCAAACTCAAAATACTTTTCTGACAGTTGGGTTTGTTTTTTTACGCTGAATAGTATTAACCTGTGTGAAAGACTAATACTCTGCTGGAAATTATTTGTCTTAAATCTTTTATAGCTCCACAAATGTGCTAACAGCATGGACCTGTATTTGTACAATAAACTTAAGACCCAATAATCTTGACTTGATACGCTACAAATGATTTGAAAGAGATTATTTATTCCATTTTTTAATCTGACTTACGCTTTATAAAGTATTTGTAGCATATGCTTGTCAGTATGCTTTCATAAGATCAGAAATGTTACCGTTCTGAAGAAGCATTGGCCAAATTATGAACTCAAAGCCTGCTAATGTTTCATGCTGCAACATTCTTCACACATAAAAGGTCTGATTTGTTTCTATTTCAAGTTTCTCTTTTAGTTTCAGCCTTTTTTTCTGATGTTTTTCTTCTATGTGCTGTATGTTTCTATGAAGCTGCCCTGGAATCCTTCTGACACACTTTCTTGCTCATTTACAGCTGTGTACCTTAAATTTGAGTCA
This sequence comes from Cuculus canorus, assembly GCF_017976375.1. Classification (NCBI taxonomy): domain Eukaryota; kingdom Metazoa; phylum Chordata; class Aves; order Cuculiformes; family Cuculidae; genus Cuculus; species Cuculus canorus. Next base: position 28,566,934 of record NC_071403.1, read on the forward strand.
CTGCTAGAGTTTTGAAGCGGATTTGATAATCCCTGCTTCCTGCCCTTAGGTTTGTGTGGTAGTTTTCTCTGGGTACACACCAAAAGATTTAGTGTGCAATGTGGGGGGGGTTGGTGAAGGCTGGTTTGTTTGTTTGTTTTTTTGGTATTTCTTGCCTGGTCTGGGGAGAAGAGTTAGGCTTTTTAGGAAGAGTTTTTATTTGTTATTTTATTGTAAGTTTACCTTGCATTTTAGTGCCTTACAGAGTGCCAGAGAGTGCATTGCTGATGTGTTCAAAGCAGTTTTTTGTCCTGATGGTAGCAAAATTTAATTCATACAAAAGTATCATATAGAGTAATGTAATGTGGACACATTAGCTCGATCCTCCAGTTAGCTCTCTGTATGTGTGCCTAAGACAGGCAGCTGCTGTGAACTTGATTTCAGCAGACACAATGTGAAGTACAATCCTAGAACTGTAATAAATCACAATAAAGAGAGCTTCAGTCATTCTGTATTTGCACTGCAGCAGTCAGTAATGTAGAAGTTCATGCTTAACTTCGTTCCCTTCAGCACAAAGTGACCTGGATGATGGTCTTCAGAAGTACTAACAACAAACAGCTAGTGGGTATCTGAGCAGGGGACCAAAGAAGACTGAAATAAAATCCTCTTAGTGAATTCAGACTCACTTTACATACGTGCTCCAATTTTGCTTTTCTGTTTACTAAGTGAAATATAACTTTATTTCCCCAGACGCTCACCTAAGTCATTGGCACTCTAAGGTCAAAATTAATCCCTGCTATCTCAGTCAGCAAATGGAGTTCCCTAATTCAGGAGTTACTCTCAATTTCCTTTACAATTGATAAAGAGAGGATGATTTAGGTGCCTGTCTCTGCTGAGAGTAAAGGGAGTTTTAGTTAAGTATGTTCGCAAATAATCCACTTTGGTTAGATGCCTAAAGTAAGCTGGAATGAACCCAAGCTAATTAAGGCTTATTTGGAGACAATATGGTGTACAAACAAGAAGCATATTTAAAAGAAGGACATTTCTTTAGCTGGAAAAACTCTCAAATAATTGCAGGTAGTCTTAGGAAGAGGTTTGAAAGTCTTGCAGAGTTGTCAAAGTCCCTCTTCTGATTACCTTTTAAGAACTACCATTACTTTTTCCTTTAATGATAATAGAGTTTCTATACACCTCAATTTCTATCCTTAGGTAAAGCCCCTCTACCACATGAGTAGTCTAAGACTCTGGTTCTAGAGTGGACAACAAAATAAACAACAAAAAGCTCAAAGCAAAAAAGCAAATAAACAAAAGTATTTCAAGTGTTTGAACCCATAATTAGAAGACAATGAAGGCAGACAATCCAGCTTGCAGCACTAGCAACTTCTAATCAACAGTTCCTCCATGAGGTGTCGGGCACTTTCTTGAATACAGGAACTATCAGTAATATGTCATAAGACGTTGCCCGCGGGCAACTATATATAGTCAGGAAAACATTTGCTCAGGAATTCAAAACCTAACACAGATATATCTTATTGCCACTCTTCTAGACATCAATAAATCAATCCATTACTATTTTAAATAAACTTTGTTTTCCCTGCTCACAAAAATGAACATTTTCACCAGCAGTTATACAAGCATTGGTATGTCACTAATCCCTAAAAAAGATATCAAGTTCTGCACCGAGAAGAAACAAAGAGTTATAAGAATCAGCATATATGCATTGCACAGTCATGGAGTACTATTTTCTGTTTTAACTACCAATCTAGCATTTATTAGTAGGAATCTTCAAGGATTCATCCTGGGATTAACTGTGAGGATTTTTTTTTTTCTAACATACACAATTAGGATCCTAGTAATATCTTTAGATTAAAGAACCAAAATAACACAGACATAAATTATATCATGTCTGTATAATTATATTATAAAATAATAAAAATATATTTAAAACCACAACACAATAAGACAAAATACTTCAGAATTGATCTGGCCCTATATGGAATTCAGTAATATTTCCAGATGCCTGCATAAAATGTAGTAATGTATCATTATTTTATTTCTTTTAAGGTATTAATAGAGTTCTGTTATATCACCTAAAATATGAAGTAGAAAAGTCTTGATTTTCTGACTACAGACAGCATATAATATTGCTATACTGCTCTACAGTAAAGTTTCTGTATGCTGAGAATTAGACTAGAGTTTCTGGTTTCTGTCATGCTTTATTAAGCATGATTTTTATTAAGACATTTACTTATGTTAGAATATTAAATTACAGTTTTCCATATGCTTTTTAAGAAAATTGATTGTAATCTTTATGGAAGTATAATTTCTAGATGAATAGTTAACGTTTCTGTTTGTTTTAACTATGCTTTACCATCTCAGTTTTCTCTGTTCTCCTTTCATGAGCTAAGCATGACTTGCTCTTCCCCCATCAAAGAGACATAAAAAGATCTATTCCTTTTTTCTAATCTATTACAGTTGTCTGAGTCACTTTCTCACCGGCATTTATCTTGTCAATGACTGTCATTATGTCAATAAATAATAGATATTTATGGTTTAACTGACTCATCTCTAACCATTGCATGTTATACAAGTTGTGCAAGTCAGGTTATTTCTGTTTCACAGTGCACATCTGAAGTCCAAACTCAAGTTCTGGACAGAAATTCAATCACAGCACACTAGCAGATGTCCTTTTCTGGCTGAATCTATTGTCTGTCACGAAGCTACTGTATTTCCTGAGAAAATCTACACATTTGCCGCTGGCTCTCTGACATTCTGCTTCTGTGGTGATGAAATCTATAAGACTGCCTTATAAGAAGATAGCAGAAAAAAGCCCCATATCTAAATTCATCTTTACCTCTACAACATTTTCATTTCATATGAATAAATCCGTACCTTATGTAAGTTTGTAAATCCTTTTATTGTGTGATGAACACCTGATTTCAGATTTTTTAATATTAACAGCATGTGGACAATGAATTTTCATACTTCAGGCCATAATCTCAACTAATTGATTGGGAAGAAGCATATTCTCCCGGTAGCCCTTCATTGTTGATTCACAAGACACATAAATTAGGTGAGTTTTGTTTTCCTTTCCTTCACATTAACAACTTGTCTTAACTTCTTGAAATGGAATAATTTCAGTGTGAAACTATGACACTACTTTTGGAAACTGTGAAAATAAACCCTGTCAGAAAAGTCCAAGAAAGTTTTTGTTTGAGGAAGTTTGAGATTATATTCTCTACGCCTTTATTGTTGTAGTGCATAGAGGAAACTGGCAGATACAAGCATGGACCTGATGAAGGCCTCACAGAGACTGACACTTTTTGGGTATTGAAATCGGATTACTTTTTCTATTCATTTACTTTGGGGTTTTTTTCACACTTACAGTATCTGTTGCCAGGCACACTGTCCCTGGAAGTTGTGGTCCTGCAGCCAATTAGAATTGACAGCAGATAAGAATCTGCTGGGTGTAAACAGAGTCCTGCCAGAGACCCAGTTTGAGTCAGTACCTCGTTGGAGCAGTGAGTCTGTATTCAGGACTCTTCCCTTGGATCAAGTGCCACTGGAGGTAACTTCCTTGGGACTGAGAGCCCCCATAGGTCATGCAAATTTTGGGTCATCCTTCTAAAGGTTTGTTTGCAAAACAAGTCAGTTCTGTAGTAATATTCCCACCTGACTTCCAAACTTATGGTTTACTTTGGTTCATTGGAGCTCTAAGCAATTTTAGTTGGAATGAATCTTCTTTTTGCATGGTAGGTTGCCTGTTTTGGTGGCTGCCTTCATGACAGAAACCTGGCTCACAGTCCTCATTTTCAGGAATTGGCAAGAGTGGTTTACTTTTGTAGGGAAGACAAATGGGAAGCCAAGATCCAGTTTATGACAGCAAGGCAAAAAAAGGCATTAGCCTTGCTAGGAAAGAGTACAGTCCCACAGTATCCATGCAGGTAGAGCTAGGAAGGTCCAGGATCAAATCAAGTGAAAAAAGTCAGCAGGGCAAGGTCAGAATCATTGAAGTGCAAAGCCAGGAACAGACATACCTGCAGTGTATCTCCAGCCAGGCTCAAGACCTAAGGCCAAAGCTTCAATGAAGTAGAAATATGGATAGTAAATAAGATATGATTGGCTTATAAAAAGGCTTTTACAGACCGAGATTATATAAATTGAAGGTGGAGTTATTCTTCATAAAGTGGAATACGGAACTGCTGTCAAACAGGGATGTATAGCCCCATGTCCATACGTGCTCCACTCTTGCTTATGGTATATAATTGTGGGCTGTGATGCACAATTGCAGAAGTGGCACATAGAATAAGGGAATCATACTTGAGTATATATCAAAGGATGGTAACGGGAAGTGGGGTTAATGAGGGCATACTAGATAGTGTATTACGTGAGCATGATGCAAATTGTATGGAAACTATGGGAACTGTAGTGGCCAAGATGGGGTTAATTTTCTTCATAGCAGACTGTATGGTACTGTGGTTAGGATTTGTCTTGAAAACATTGTTGATAACACACCACTGTTTCAGTAATTGCTGAACAGTGTTAGCATTGCCTCAGGGATGTCTTTTTCCCCATTCCTCCCCTCCCAGCAAGTGGATTGAGGAGTGCAGAAGAAGCTGGAAGGAGAAACGAACAACACATGAGAATATTTCAGGCATGATGCTCTGCCTGAGAGAAAGGTAACAACAGAACTTTGCCCTGCTTGAATGGAATTCACCCAACCATACTTACCACACATCGTAGCAGGGTCATACTGAGTTTAGCAATAAAGAATGCTGAGGCAGCAGTCACAGAAATGGTGGGAGGTCATGCTGTCCTTAGTGTTGAAGGACACTGATGACTAGAATGACCCCAAGAATAGCTACCACTGGAACCAGGTTTTCAAGGGTAATATTGAAACTAGTTTGTCCCAAGAAAGACTAAAGAATAACAAAATGAAATAATGTAATATTTTGCTAATCTAGGTTTGGCTTAGCACCAAGTTTTGCTGAGCTAGAAGGTCTTGGCCTAAAAACAAATGCCTGTCAACCACATTATACTATAAAAGTCCAGCTGATCTTTGCACAGTGGGGAAACCAAATAAATGTATTTGGAATTCCCCTCTTGAGTGGGGATGTCCCTCGGTTACTCCTTGAAGATGAGCAGAAGAGATCTACTAATAGTCATTGATATGGGTAACATCAGTCTCTAAAAATTTAGATCAATCAATTTAGATCAATCAATTTAAATCAATTATTTATGATGCTAGCTTTGATCTAACATTCAACATATTGAGTATTGATTGGAGTATTTGAGCATTGATATAATGCTATAGATGTTACACCATGTTCTGATAAATGTCCTTTGGCCTGAATGACACTTCTATCACTTATAAGAAAACTTCCACTTTGCTTATATATTGATTATCAATTATGGAAAAAATTTGCACTATTTGTATTTATACATATAGCCCAGTCTACCGCCCTTTTACCTCTGTTATAATCCATACCATAGGATGCCATGATGAGCAATAAACGTTCTTGGCTATGGAGTTTATTTTCTAAGTAACTGATACACATGATGAAGCCCTGCTTCCCTGAAAATGGCTAAATATCTGCCTATTAATGGGAAGTAGTGAACGAACTCCTTATTTTGCTTTGCTTGCACATGTTGCTTTTCCTCACTTGTTAAATAATCTATATTCTAACCTAGGAGTTTTCTTGCTTTTGCCCTTCCAGTTCTCTTCCCCATCATGTTGTGGCAGGCTTTGTCATGTTTTAAGTCACAGCAAAAAACACAGGGTAAGATTTATCAGCCTGCCTGGACTGTGATGATAGCTACACAAGGACAAAATTCCCATGGCAACATCACTGACCAGTCTGCCTGAATCATACCTGTAGGATTGCAAGGGCAAGATAATTTGTCCAGCCTGCTCAGTCCATATAAATTTCATTACTAGCAAACCCTTCTAGTCTCTTATATTCAATTAGTAAAGTATGTGCATACAAACCACTTTCACAATAGCCACTCACGACCAGTTGGTGATAGCATACTGTTTATGAAATGTCTTAAGAAGTGTGCAATCAAATACCAAGCATAGAAAAAAAGCAGTGTATAGGTAAAAAGTACACCATTAGAGAGATACTAACAGCAAGCATGATGTTAGTATATAGCACGCAGAACACAAAATGCTTATCCAACAGACTTCCCTAAGAAGGAGGAAGATAGGGTTTAATCCATTGGCTGATCCCAGAAAGTTTTGATGAAGTCTTCCCCATAATTTCCTCTTTGTGTTTAATTTTTATAATAATTTACATCTTTAGGCTGAGTTGGGGTGGAGCCTGAGTGAATTTATTCATATGTTCTTTTACTTTTGATAGGTGTAAAAAAATCTCGCTGTGTGTTTAAAGGTATAGGACTAAAAATTAACTGTGCATGCCCAGTGGGAGTGGCTATGGGAGTGTTTTGCCTTGGAAGCAGGGAGGAGGTGGGTAGCCTTTGGTGTGGAGGTGTGTTTTCACAGTATAATAACATTACAATGAGTAAATTTCAGCTGAAATGCATATTTACATCCTAGTTGCTCAAATGGCAACAGCAATCTATCTTTTCTGTCATCTTTCCTTCACAGTTAGGTCACAAAGGATGTGCTACCTGGGAGTAGCATCCTGCTCTTTGTACCAGTCACTGCTGAAATTGCTTTATAATATCACAACATATCCCTAACAGGGGAGGGGGGCAGTTGGACATACACACCTTTGGAGAAAGTTCAGGTTTTCATCTCCTCATATTTCATTATTTTTCCACAGGTGTTGAGCGAGAAGATCAGTTATGGCTAAGTTGCTGGCTAGGGTCAGTCCACCACAGCACTAGAAATAACTTCAGATACCAGATGGCTGATAAGCCTGTGGCAGCCCAGTTTTAATTTTCTGCATTTTATGAAAGAGATTAATAGAATGTTTAAAACAGTTACACAGTACAGCATGCAATGCTTACATGCATACTATTCATCACATCAACCATTCCATCTTAATATCTAAAATATTACAGGATAAAGTAATTTACTGCCTTTGAATGCTAGTGAATGTGAAAAGCATTTTTTTTCCTGTATCAGTCTTATTTGGGATAGGTATGCTGGTCACATATACTTCTTTCAAAAACTAATGAGCAAAATCATAAACACAACTCTCCATTTTATTGATGTGCTTAAATTAAGCATTAGCAGAAAACAAAAGACTTCAAAATTCCATAAACAACTGTAGTTTATCATCCCCAATTAAAATTCATGGGCCATAAACAAATTAGTTTACATGCACGGAAAGAAGACAAATTCTGTAACTGCGTTAGCATAATTAACTCTCCGATCTCATGCAGTTAAGAAGGGAGGTCTCATCATTTCTCATATGACTAAACATTTTCTCTCCACGTAGATCCTCTTTATTTTCTATTGTGCTCTGGATCTTTAACACATCAATCCCTTTTCTAACTTATCTACTCATCAGCGCAATATTTTGTATATCTTAGCTAAGCTCTTCACAATGAAATCAACTTTACCTGATAAGTCCTAATACTTTAGCATCTAAGACGATATAAAAACTAAATTACATTTGAAATATGTATTACCACACCATAGACTGAACTTTGAAGTGTTTAACAGTAGCAGAATCCAAGAAGAAGATATTTTATTCCATTTGAATAAGGTTTTCTTGCAAGGCTTTGTATTCTTTCCGTATTATCTATATCTTATGATGGACTGGATTGATATCCTCTGGATCTACTTTGCAGATCTGAAAACCATAATTTTTTTCTGTTTAAAGATCAGACATTCATCTTCAGAAACCTAAAACTTACTTTTGGACACAAGATATTAAGTCCTAGATCATCCCTGCTACATTGTCCTAGCGTGGTTTTATCTGTTATTAGAAAATTAAAGACCCACTCAAGACAGATCTCTGACACCAAAGCCAAATGGCATGGATTGACTCTTATCTCTACTACTTCCTGGGAAATAAGTTAATTCATTCTACTTTTCTAGCTATGCTTGGAAATTATTTTGGAGACTCCTGTTCAGAACAAACAAAAACAGTGCTAGAGACTGCATTAACTACTTAGCCATATCAAATTGACTTCTAGTGCTCAGTGACATTCATTTGTAATTTTAATTTTTTTCACATAAAGGTTTAATGGATAATATTTTTTTTATTATTATAATTTTTCCACCTGCTGCTTCAGATCCTTCTTCTCTGCCTTCTCTTTCTGTCTCTTCTTTACTGCATTTGTCTAGATATTAGCCTCATTAAATCCATACAGTGTGGCAGGGATTACCAGAATTAACTCAAAACATTCAATTATTCACTCAAATTTATTAGCATCCTTCCTTGCCCTTAATTAAAAATTTAGGTTCAATATCTAAAATTATGTCAATTGTATATCAAGCCACCTCAAGCTTTCTCTACCACGCTTTTCATGCTTCTATTGCATAGCTGAGGGTCACTTGAAACTTCTTCAGTTAGTCTGCTGGAACTATTAGCACATTGATTCAATGTAGTGAACTTGAATAAGTAATATACTCAAGCCTGGCAGCTCTTTATGCTAACATTCAGCTTGTTCAATCAGTATTTCTCTTTAAAAGTCTAAACGTAGTTAATTTGTTTTGTCTTCAGTATCAATTACTTGAAGAAAGCCTTTGTTTTTACTTAGCTCTTTTTTCTAGTAATCATTTGCATAAACATCTGGTGATTCATGCTAGCTTTTCTAGTCCCAAGCCTTTTTCCTTTCCTCCCTCTTTGATACAATATTTAGATTTTTACAGTAAAAAAGTAGGTGAAATCAATTAGCGTGAAAAATCATTTGAGACATAAAGCAATATGATAATTCTAAACAGCTAACATCACTTTAGTGGAATTTAAGGAGTGAGAAGAAGCATTATTTGGTAACTTATGACCTGAGATTTCAATACTTAGAAAAAAGTGTAATTAGAAGTAGTATGATAGATCAATCGCATAAACTACACTAGGACATTTTATAGAGTGTTTTATAGACAGACATGGAGATTATGGACAAAAGTTACACCGTATCCTTCATGGTTAAGACTTCAGGACTTCAGTCCTTCATAAGGACTGTCCAAAACCTGCACAAAGTATTGGGAACACAGTAATCAAAGTGCAATTTCCCATTTTATAAAGCAAGGATTAGGGTCAGTAACATGAATAAAATAATTCAGAAATGACACTTTCATACCTGGAAGAGTTTCATTCCAGACATGTTTAGAAAACAGTGATCTAAATATATGACCACTTTGTGAAATTTTAAAATTGTTATATTTCCAGAGTCTGCAGTTATTTTTGAGACCTTCTATGGTACAGATTAATTTCTTATTCCATGTCCTAGGAATGGACATGGTGAGGGAGATGAGAGAGGGAAAATGTAGAAGCAAACAAGACTAGCAGAAGATTATAGAATCATAGGAACTGTTTAGGTTGGAAAAGACCTTTAAGGTCATGAAGTCTAACTTTTAACCTAATACTGCCAAGTTCACCACTAAACATGTCCTTAAAAATGTTATGAGCTAACCAAGCTAATGGGAATCATAAAAAATAAGATTTTTTGTATATTGGAAAGGGGTCAAGAGGAACCAGGAAGATATGTTTTGAGCAAGCAGGCTGAAATATTTCCAGGATAAGCACTGAGATTTTGGCAGCTGAAGTGGGAGGAAGCTGTGAATATGTGGCAAGGTAAATAAGCTGAAAATGGAAACCCTGAAATCCAAACAAAACATTTTGACACATTTGCTTGCTGGAGCATCAAGCTGACAATTAAAAATCACTGACTTAGCATAGTCAGACACAATAGAAACACAAATATTGGCAGAAAACTATGTGAGAAAGAATATTCCACACATTAAGGTGCATTATAAACTGTTAATGAGAAAATCAAATTCAGAAAACAACTGGGGAAAAAAAGTCAAAATAGGAAATTCAATAAAATAAATTAATGTGAGGTGGTTCGTGAACCTGATAACCAACAAGCCATTCTGGGCGATGGAAAACGCATTTGACTCAAAGGTTTCTAACATCTCTAGTTTATATTATCTTTACTTCTCCAAAATTACACTCATGTTATATCAAATGTATACTGAACCATCATTTTCTGCAAAGATTACTCTTTTTATACTCTGCTTGCCTGCTGCCAGCAGTTTGGCAAAGCTCTCTACTCCTTTCAGTAGTCAGTTATATGCAGGATTCACTCTACCAGCCCGTCTAAAATCTGAAATGAACGAACACACCCTCCAGCCTGTAGCTCACTGTTCAATTATTTACTGTTGCAAAAGTCATGCTGTCTTTAAGCTCTCTTTAGGACCCTGACTGTCCCACCAGACTTGAAACAGATAAGTCACAAATTTTGTTAGGTTCAGTTCTCTAATACAGTGCAGAACTCTATGACAGACTGGAACATGCACATCAAATGCTTCAGATATCCTACCTGGCATTCCATTCAAGACAGTGATTACCCTAGATAGTAAGACAAATATAAAAAATTTCCAACAGAGTTTATATTCTTTTTCATAAAAATATCAGTAAATGACAATAAATGACAGGCAGACAAATAGAACCCAAATCATAAGTCTAGTCACAGTTAATAACTCATCTCTCTAACACAAAATATTTAGGGCAATGATAAATTGGCACAAAGTAACAGATGGATACCACAAAGAGTATTGATCCGAAGTTTAGTAACTAAAGTCTGAGGCCTTAGCAAGAGAGAAACTCTCCTTAACATCTTTAGCCTTGCTGCAGGGGTTTGGTTGCTTGTGCTTAAGGTCCATTCTGATGTAGTGCAGCCATGCAACCTTGGATTCAGCTGCTGAGAAGAGAGCTAATTGTGAGAAAAAGCTGTGAGAAGCCATGTCAGGTCCTCCTTCCTTCAGCTCAGGAGCTGCGGGTGCTTTGCCAAGGTCCTTGCCTGAGCAACAGTACAAGTATGCCTGTGCTTGGCTTTTCACTTTGCTAATCCTGGCATTGTCTTGTTGACTTGACATTCTGGCTTGACCTTCAGACTTCCTCTTCTTCACAACCTTGTCTGGCAAACATCAGACTTTTGGCTCACTCTGGTTACCAAACGTACTCTGCTCGCCTTATTTAGTCACTGCTGGACTGTGCTTTTGTTGGCGTTGTCCCTGCTCTGTCAGCCCTACCATGACCCTTGCAGGAAAGGACCCGTCACTGCCTGTCTGAAAGTAGCAGATCCTGTCTTTCTTAAGAGACAGAAAGGCAAGAGTAGCTGATTTTTTCTGATGATGAGTAGTACATCAATATTTCCTACTATCCACCTCCTATTTTCTTAGAAAACAGAAATATTCAAACATCTAGAATGCAAATTAACGTCATGTACTTTCATTGTACCTAGTGTCTCCCTCCAGCCTGAATCTTTTGTGTTGAGACTAAGGATCAATACAGAATATAGCTCCCCTGTAAAAGCACACCCTTTACTGTAATGTGTGTTTTCCATTCAGTTAAAAATCCATAATTTATAGTCAGAGTTGAACACGTAAATAGGAAATAGTCCAAGTGAATTCTGAGAATCTAAGATAGATGAAACCTCAAAACCAATTTTTAACAGTAATCATCTACATCCAAAGTTCACAAGACTCACTAAGTACATGGATATTAATGGATAAGATCTTAACTAAAATCTATGTAAAAGATGTCAGAATACATTCAAAATATTATGATCAGAAACCATTTTAAAAAGTCCAAATCCCATTTTTTCGGATATAAGGAAATCCACAGGATAGTTAGGCATTGAGTAAAAGAAGTTTTTAATCAGGTAGGAATTTTCTACCTTTCAGTGAATTTTCCCTCATTCTTGGCTTTACCTATGACTTTGACATGTTCAAAGAATCATTGTAAATTAATGAAACGTAATTTCTCTTTCTGGAATTCATATCACTACACTGCATTTTATGTTTTTAACCCAAGTACATTAGTGTTCTTTTTACTATTAATTTCATAATTATTTAAAAATGAAAATAGAAAGCCCAAGGAAGTTCTGGCTTGAGAACAAGAGAACAGAAGAAGTCCTTGTGGATATGCATTTCTTGCTCTTCCTCTTTGCTCTGGCACTCCACTCATCATCTAGTCTCTAGAAATATATCTTAAAATTCAGTGTGACAGTCTTCAGGTTTCCAAGAAACTGTTTTTCCTTTCATCCTATGCTAGATGTAATTATATCTTCCTTGCATTTTTATGAATTATTTCAATTACTCTAATGGTTAGTAAGGTCTACCTACATTTACAAGCAAAACCCAAGAATTTTGAGAAAATTCAAAGGCGAATTTATCTGTACAATCCATTTTGGGTAAAAGAATTTCTTTGGAAATAAAAAAAAATCAGTATTTTGTCCTATTTTGCTTTTTAGCTTAGGCAAACAGAAAAGTGCACTATTTCTTACTAAGAATACTAGAGATTTTTTAATCTTCTTATCACAAAATGTCTCTGAAAATCTTTTGCTCCCCAAAGGAAAATTTTCTGACCAGATTCAACTTTTATTTAGCAAAATCATAAGTTCCAACCAGTCAGCAGAGACAATTGTGTCATTCTCATACAAACCCATTCACTTATGCACATACCTTCACATATACACTTACAAAACATCTCTGGTTCTAATGAAAATAACTTCATCTTTAGCTGAAAGAGAAAAGATATTACACATTTACAATAGTTTCATGATTAAATGGAACTAGCTGTAAGAATAGTTTCTGCATCTGAGGAAATTTATTTATTGAGCTTCTACTGCAAAAAGAGAAAAAATATTAATTATTTTCATTACAGAAAACATATCAACATAATTCTTGCTGCTCATAGTTTTATTTGTTTTACCTTTAAATTTTATGGTAATTTAATAGCAACATATCAATTTCATTCAGATTGTTGTATATTAAGTCCTTGGACTATTATTTTAAAAACTTCGACCTACTGTTTGGTTCAGTATTGAGAATTTTTTTTCCCCAGAAGTGTCACATTTTTTTCTTGTACTGTACCTCTAAAGACTATAAAATTTGAAGTAGCAGTGTTTTGGTACACTCAGTGTTTTCTTGCTACCTATCTGGGATAAGAAACCCTCTGGGAATTACATCACACAAAATATTTTGCATTAAGAAATGAATTTAATTTCTTTGAAATATTTATTTTTAAATAAAGTATAAGCTATCTAAATCAGGGTATTCAAAAGGTATATCTGTTTCTGAATTATACAGTAAGAAGAACAACTAATGTGTGCAGAGAAGTAAAATATGTTTTAAATAATATTTGAAGCATTTTTTCCTTATGAAATTATGATCTCATAGAGGCTTGCATAATATCTAGGAAAAACATATATGTCTGTATATGTATGTGTGGATCATTTCAAAACAACTGTTTAGGATTAATTAAATAAGAGGAAGAAAGATGTTTCTATCAGTAGTATCTTTGTATTCCTTCATAACTGAAGAAAGGGAAATATTAAAACATTTAAACATCTGCTCCTACCAAGTTTGCATATACAGTATGCTGTAATAGCTGGTTAGACTGTTTTCTCTGGATTCTCCACAGTAGCTCTGTTTTTTTAAAAGTATAAAATATCTGCCACTATTTGCATATATGTACTTAAACTAGAACCACTTGCAGATGCAGTGAGGAATGAGAAGATTTTTAATTTGTTTATATTTTCACACAAACTTTGGGCCAGATCTTCTTCAACCATAGTCTAATTACCCAACTGATGGTCCTACTTTTTGCGTCCATCAAGAAACTGACAGAAACAATAAGTATTAATTTTAACTTCAGTGCTATCATAGAAAAGCAATTACAGACACTGACAGTTTCTGGCTTTAGACTTCTGGGGTTTCTGCCAAATTTGTAATCCCAGGAAATAGCATAATTGGCCTCAAAATGTACACATGCCAATTGTATTACCATATGAAAAGTACATTCTTTGTTTACTTATTTCTTGCTTAATAAAGTTAAGCTGTAAACTTAGCTAATACAAGACCTGCAGTAGCTCTGATAAAGCAAATAAATTATTTGTGTACTATGTATAATCTGAGGAATTTGATTGAGGCAGATGATGTTGAAAAAAACTGTGGAAAGCAGGATAACTTTAAATATAGGTTTCACTGAAACAAAACAAAACAAGACAAAAATTTAGAATAAACGAAATAAGAATTCCTTTTTCCTAAAAAACAATGTTATTTGCCTTAGAGATAATTTAAAATTATTTTTTTAGGATCTCACCAGCTTGGTTTCCAGAATGTGATTGCAGGTTTTTCTCACTTATATATATATGAAACACTCATCCTTGCAGCAAAAAAAGGTGAAAACTTAGTAAATAACATATACAAGAACACGCACTTTCCTTCGAACTATCTGAAGATGCAAAAGAAGAGTGTACATTTAGTGCAACAATAAAGTGAGTTCAAGTTCCTCTAGATAACATGAAATACCTCTTCCTTTAATACAGTTTTTGAAAATTTCTGCCCTGAATTTTGAAATTTCGTTTCTTATAGGACCTATTTTTAACCTGTGAACATGTTGTCCTATACAGAGTGATTTTTTTTTTCACATTTGTCAGGAGAGTCAGTTGGAACTGATTGAACACACCTTTATTATTATGTCTTTCAAATCTTCTCCTTGAGCTGCGTCCTATATTGAGAAACGCAAATCCTCTCACGACAGAACTAGCTTAGAGATAACAAGCTGGACCAGCATCTCTTAAAAAAATGCCCAATTTTATATCATAAAGGGTTCCATAGGCATCTATTTCTTTTTCTAAAATATCTTATTCTTCATGGATTTTACTAACATATCTCCAGGGTGATTAATTTCCTGCTAGTTTTATTTAATCGTGTTAAAAAATTCTCACATAGCTTCTGTAGTGTCAGAGGACTCAACAGAAGGATTCATTCTTCCCTCAGGCTGAAAGTATGGATAGTGTCAGTTTCTGGAAATTCTTAAAGTGAAGGACAAAACCTGGACTACCTTAAGAGCTGTGAAAGGTCATTTAATTCCATGACGTGTTAGCCTGGATTCTGTTAACCTTTTGGGATAACTTTTGTTTGAGTAGTTAAATCCAACCTGGGAAACTCAGTTTGGGGACCTCAGTTTAATCTTATAATACTTATAAACCATACAAACAAAAGCAAAAATACCAACATCTTTGTCTTAATTTCTTTAAAAGGAAGAATTTTTCCACATCTTTTTCCTTACCTGTTTTCTTCAAATCTTTCCTACTTAGTTTGGGAATCATTTGCCAGACTTTATTGCTAAAACACACAGCAGAAATGCTTTTTTCCTAAGATGCAGTTTCACAATGTGTTCAGTCTTGTCTGTGTACAGGCTGGCACCAGGATGGGCAGCCCCACTTCCACCCACTCTTGGCCATGTGTTCTTAATGCTTCCACTGGATACAGCAACAGTAAGACTGAATTGGGGAAACTGGCTCCTGCTGCTGATGGAAAATGCATCTTTTTTTTTGTCGTTGTTTTTCCCCTTCCTCATGTGATTTACCCTGCAAAAACAAGAGTTTAAAATTTTACAGGAGGGAACAGACAGAAATATTTCCTTTCATCAGGAAAAAGTCACTTCCAGCTCATTTCTTATCAGTGAAAGTAAGAGTACGTAACAGTATCTCCATCCACCTTAGATAAAACAACTACTTTATCTCAAGTATTTTCCTATTACTGTTAACCATATCTAAATATTGACTATTGCCTTGACATCATAATTTGGGTGTTCATTCTCAACACCTAATCAAATGAATAGATCAAGCTTTTTGTCCCCTCTTAAATAGCCAGATGGACAAAAAGAAATAGCAATTCTGCAACAGATAAAAAGTAAAACTGTAGAGGCAAACATCTCTCTAAGTCTCAAACCCATCCCTTCTACCTCTCTTAAAGATAAGTTATTTTTTGTCATCTTTTGTTCTTAAGTGCTTTTCTACCTCTGATGAGTCTCCAGCACAGAATGAAATGATCTTTCTGCTTCTTTCTGATAAAAAATTCCTTACCTCCTTGTTTAGTTCTTGTACTCCTTGCCCTTACATTGTAACATGAAAAATTAATATCTGGTATGCCCTAAGACCTGATTTCTGGGAGATTTTGCATCTGTTATTTTTTATATAGGCAAAATTACAGCGAGTAAATCACTATATTGTTGGAAACTTTGCACGTGAAGCAAGTGCAGTAGATTGTACTGACAAACATGAGTCTAGTGGAATAAAAAACTGTCTCTTCAGTTTTGAACAGAGGAGTGGGGGTAGATGTTGATTTTGCATTGGTATACGCCATTGGTAAGATATTTCATTGCAATAATTAGGTAGTTTCATTTGGTCAAAACTATCATTTGTTTCTAAAATTGTAATCAATTGTTTCTGCCTAAAAAGAGGCCATTTTGTACTAAACCATATAACACAAAATGTGCTTATATGTAAATATTAATTTGTTTTACTCTGAACAGTGTCAAAAAATTGCTCCAGTTAGATTGCTTCCACAGTTTGATCCTATTAACACTGGACTTCTGACATGAATGCAAAAAGAGTTTAAACTTCAACACCAAGAGTGATATTTATGTTATTTGAAAAAACATTTTTGGAACATGTTGATCAAATTCCGATTGTCTGATGTGAAGAAAGATAAGATACAAAGACAAATGGTTGAAGAAGAAATTTATTTAAATAAAGAATGTCAGCGCTGCTATTACTTTACTTATTACAAGTTAACTAATTCATATTTTCAATGTTGCATTATCTTAACTTTCATAGCTATATTAATGCTCAAGGCTAAGTATTAAAAGAAAGCCATTCAAGTAAAATTACCGTGTAAACCAGTTACATTTTCATCACCAAATTACAATATTAAAATTAACATAATTAAATAAGAATCACTTAAACAGATTGGCATTTATTATCTGATGTGCTGGTGATAAATGTCTTTCCATATGACTCAATCTTTTTTATTATTCATTCTCACTTGGAAAACAGCAGGAGTGAATGCAGTCACAAGCAAACTTTTGATCTTTGCTGGCTCATCTCACTGTGTCAGCTGGAAAAAGACCTGCTCCAGAGGATAAAAAAGTCTTTCCAAGTTGATAAGAAGTCAATAGCACTTTGAATTTAAAGCAGGCAGTCAACATCCTATCATCTAGCTGTTCTATTAATTTTGTTGAATGATTTAAAGGATCAGTTCTTCATTGCAAGAAAGTTCTGGTTTTGCAGCTTTGGGAAGTTGCTTCTCAGAAGTGCATACCAGTATCTGGTTTGTTATTTTGGTTCTGTCCAAAATAAGCACTGCATTTGTTTTTTTTCTAAGAGACTTGTCAGGCTCTGAGTTGATGTGCATATATCAAAAGACCTCCCCTTTTCAACTGTGCAGGTTGGAGAAAGCCCGAACACGAGTGCTGTCAGGAGCGGGCTCTGATGGTGTATTTCTTTAGCTGTGGTGTTACAAAGTGATCAGAAATATCTTTATTTTTTGCTTTTATGTTATTTATATAACCATTTATTCTACTCAGTCCCATGAATGAATAAGTTAATCATGCAAAAAGTATTTCCATTATCCTCCTTAATTTTAATTTCAGCTCTGGATGGAGCCTGACTACTTACTGTCATATGAACATAAACAAAAAACCCAAAAAAAATAATCTAATGAACTGCTGCTATGAAAAACATCTAAGTTCCAGATTGTAATATATTGCGTCACTTTCCCAGACTAGCTTGACCCTACAGTGGCCCATTATTTTTACAAGTTTCTTTATTTCACCTGGCACTGAACTTCCAAAATACCATTTTGAGGACAACTATTTACCCTCCAGGAGAAGCGTCACCCAGATGTAAACAGACAATACAGTTCTGGTATAGGTTTAGACAAACTGGTACACCTGATTTCTGTCCAATTCTGTAAAATTCTGAAAATAATAAATAACATTGCTTCTTCATAGTTATTTGAACACTCGGAAAGGAAGTGCTTTATGCAGTGTTGTGGACCCTGGTGTGAAACCTGCGTGTCTCTGTCTTATGTGAGACTGTGTTTTTTCTGACCCTGTTACAGTGTCTCATCACTCTCATGGTGAAGAATTTCTTCCTAATGGCTAATCTAAATCTTTCCTCTTCCAATTTAAAGCCACTCCTGCTCACCTGGTCACTACATGCCTTTGTAAAAGTCCCTCCCCAGTTCTCTTGTAGGCCCCCTTCTGGTACTGGAATGCTGCTATAAGGTCTCCTTGAAGTCTTCTCTTCTCCAGGCTAAACAATCCGAACTCTCTCAGCCTGTCCTCATAGCAGAGATGCTCCACCCCTTTGTAGCCTTCCTCTGGACCCGTTCCAACAGCTCCATATCCTTCTTATGCTCGGGATTCCAGAACTGGACGCAGTACTCCAGATGGATTCTCATGAGAGCAGAAAGGGAGAATAACCCGCCTCAACCTGCTGGCCACACTTCTTTTGATGCAGCCCAGGAAACAGTTGGCCTTCTGGGCTGCAAGAACACATTGCTGGCTCATGTCAAGCTTCTCATCAGTAAACACTCACAAGTCTTTCTCTGCAGGGCTCTGTCACGTTGTCCCACAGCCCGAATTGAAACCACGTATTGCCCTGACCTAGGTGTAGTGTCCTGCACTTGGCTTTGTTGAGGCTCATGACATTCACACAGGCCCACTCCTCCAACTTCTCCAGGTCCTCTGGATGTTACTGGAATCTTCCTTGGCACTCTGAAGTGGATCTGATTGTATCCGAGTTCTTTTTGTGGTAAAGGGCAGATTGAGACCTGTTTTACAACTTGAGTTGTATACAAAGTAAATACTAGATTTTAGCATACTGTGGAAGTGATTTGTTGTCGCTCTGAATTGCCATGCAAACATAGAAAAAGAAACCTACTCCTACCCTCTCCCCGCCATTCCTGGTATGCAGGTCAGTTCAGCTGGAGCATAACATACAAAGATAAAAGGACTGATCTTATCCAAGCAGAATAAAGGCCCTACTCTCTCCACCTCACTGAGCTGCAAGTCCTCACATCCTGTTCCAAGCGGTGTACTTCTGCTTCTACAGTACAGTCATCTTGAGGAAGACTTGCTTTGGAAACTATCGGGCAAGGACCTTGCTCTCTCTCTTCCTGTATAGCCATTTGATTATTGCACACAAAAGTAGTGTCACCTTTTTTGTTTCTTTAGACAGACTTTAATATTTTGCTATGCTTCTTTTGGTGCACCTGTTTACAGAGACTTGTTCTTCCTTTGGAGACAGACATACAGTTGTGAACTTTACATCCACTCACCATGCTTACGCTGCTTTTATGCTTAAATAATGCAAGACTCTTTGCAAAGTGTGTCACTGTTCCTTTGTTCCTCAATTAAACATGAAACATTATGAGCCTCCTACTCTGGAATCTTTCCTCCTTACAGATAGCAGATTATAACCAGGTTCTAAACTTCAATAAGAAGATCAGCATCCAAAAATACTATTTCTATATTCAAAATTTAAAGAAAATATTATCTCCCTGATCTGTGCTATGTCTTCAATAGAAGCTCAAAATAAGTTGTTTCCTCCTGAACACACTGATAAAAAGTTTTATTGTGCAGTCCATCTATTCATTGAGGTGCTCAAGCATATGTGAAAGCAAGAATGCTATTTATGTATTTGGTGGTGTTAGTTTCCTATTACTGTGACAGTGAGCTAACATAACATCTCAGACTGCCTGAAATGTTCAGTAATATTTGTAGAATATGTCTGCTATAGAAGCAAAGCTATGTCTTGCATTTGCTCTTCATTTCATGTCTCTGACAGTTAGTTACATTATGAAGTACTCTGGAGTGATTGCATTATAGTTACCATAAGAAATAAAACAATTATCTGGTTGGTTCAGCTTATCTTTACTAGGGAGTTCAGGATGTGTTAACAGTGCTGCTGCCAGGCTGAAATCCTGCCAGACTGTTAAAAAGGTCTCTTCATTACACATATCTAGCCTATTTGATAACTCAAACTATCGTAATCTTGGTAGTCAAATTGTTTCCTACTTGGTAGCAACTAACAGTGACTGTTAAAAAAAAGGTAGAAATTTATATTACTTGATAAAAGCAAGAGAGAATTTTGGCAGACAACCTCTCATCTAACTATAATCTTGTCATTTTTCCAAGCCTGTACAGAGTAATAAGAGTAATACAGAGATTGGAATTAAATATTTATTATGAACTACAGAAAACAGATAAATTTATGTGCCACAGGAGAGTATAACAAGAGTTTTGTTTTTCTGTCCTGAGTACTTACATGTGCTTACAATATTATTAATGGGACTGCCTAAAAATGACCACTCTTCGAGACAGAATAGTATCTTGGTTTCTCACTAGTATTTCATTATTCAGCTCAGCTTCTGAAGAAAAAAACTAAGAACAACAAGATTTAGATTTCACGAGTTAATAAATTGATTATCAGGAAACTTACATGGTTGAATGGTCAGCATCTTTAAGAAAGGGTCCTTTGTTGCTGGTACTATCAAATATAACTTCAAATTTGCATGCAAAATACAGAGTGAACAAGAATAAATTCACAAAAGAGCAGAATATGTGGCAAAAAATAACAGGAATATAAACTGAATGTTTAATCAGAAAAATAATTTAGATATTACAAAATATTCTTAGCCTGTTCTTGAAACCTGCAAACATCAGAAACGATGGTACTGTACTGTTTGGGTATTTTTTTTGCTGGGATAGACTTAATATATTTCATAGAAGCCTATATTGTCCTATGTTTGGATTTGTGACCAAAACACTGCTGAAAACACACAAATATTTTAGTTATTGTTAAACACTGCTTGCATAGAATAAAGGCCTTACTCTGTTTCTCTCACTGCTCTGCTAGTGGCTAGACTGCAGTGCACAAGGAGCTGAGAAGGGACACAGATCAGCCGACCCCAAGTGACAAAAGGGATATCCCCTAACATATGATGTTGTGTTCAGAAATAAAAACTGAGGAAAAGAAGGAGAAAAGGAGGATGTTCATAGTTATTACATTTGTCCTCCCAATTAACCATTATGTGTGATGAAAGCCCTCCTTTTCTGGAGATGGCTGAATATCTACCTGCGGATGGGAAACAAAGCTCTCAGATACAGCCTGCAGTGCTACAGACTAGGGGAAGAGTGGCTAGAAAGCTGGAAGAGAAGGACCTGGGGGTGTTGGTCAGCAGTTGACTGAACATGAGCCAGCAGTGTGCCCAGGTGGCCAAGGAGGCCAATGGATTCTTGGCTTGTATTGGACATGGCATGGCCAGCACTGGAACAGACTGCCCAGGGAGGGGGTTGAGTCACTATCCCTGGAGGTATTTAAAAGACAGGTAGCTGAGTTGCTGAGGGACATGGTGTAGTGGCAGATAGGAATGGTTGGACTCAATGATCCAAGAAGTCTTTTCCAACCTGGTGATTCTATGATTATATGATCCTATGATTCTATGAAAGAGTCAGTGAACTCCTTATTTTGCTTTGTTTGTGTGTGCATCTTTTTCTCTATCTAGTAAACTGTTTTGTGTCAACCCACAAGTTTTCTCACTTCTACCTTCCTGATTCTCTCCCCCATTCCACCACAGTGGAAGTGATTGTCCATCTATGCAGTGTTTATCTGACTGCCAAGGTTAACCAACAGCAGGTGCGTATTTATTCATTGATTTATCCATCCATCCATCCATCCATCCATGCAGCCAGCCAGCCCTTTGGAAATACATATTTTTAATTTTGCAAAGTTTCTCTGTTTCTTGTATTCTTTCTTCTGTATTATGCTATGCCATGCCCCATACACATCCTTAGACCAAATTCTAGTTCATCATATACAGAAGAAGAAATTGTTCTATATGAACAAATGGAGAGACAATCTGGAACTGAAAATGAATATGTATTCCAAGTCAATGTGATAAAAGTAGGGACTCTGCAGAAGAGACAAGTAGAAGATATTCCCAATCATATATCTTTACAAACACTCTTCTCTTAAGTGATGACTTTGACATGTTTCACCCTGCTGAGCACAAGGATGGCATTTGTCTCACTTACCTTAGACATGTCAATGTAAATGTGTATATCCTACATGGTGACCTTATGCTCTCTTCATAGCCAATAAAGAAAAAGAAAAATGGACACTTTCAGAGATCAATTCATCTTATCCCAACACAGGTTTCTATAAAGATCACACAAACTGAACTTCAGAATTGCCACCTTCTCATTGTCAGCCAAGAAAAGTGTCCTCTGTGACTCAGATATGCAAACATCTACATTTCACTAAGGTAAATCACACATAAGAAGACAGAAGCATGTGGGAAAAGGATACAGTGGGAAAAGGGAACTGTTAACAAATTCAACTTTCATACTTTTTTCTTCCAATTCTCTCTTTTTTTCCTATCTTCTTCGTAATCCTAAGAAAAACTTCTCTCTTTCATATAAGTGTACATATATATAAAGATTCATTAAGAAAGAATTTTAAAAAGACTTTTAATAAATGCCATAATTCCAACAACCAAGAAAAACATTCCAGAAAATATTTTTTTTAGTGTAAGAAAATCATTTAATCAATGGAACTGAAGAGCTAAATGTCAGAATGTAGCAAAATTGTGAGCATATTATCACAATCAGGATTCTCAGTCATTTTTTTTTTCTAATATGTGTGAAGTTTTCAGTTTTTATGCACATCTGATGGTAATTATTTTCATTATGGAAACAACTGTAGGTAAAGACCTAAATCTATAATGCCTGTAGGAAGACAAGCAAATGTATATGAAGGTGTAATGTCTACAACTCAAATGGTGAGTAAGCAATAATCTGATTTTTTTCTGATTATAATAAGTGATGAATTGATATTTCTGCAATTTAAAGTTAATTTGCAACTTGGAGTATTGTGTTTTGTTGTTTTAAGAGGGAAAAACAAAGGTAATTTTTTTTTAATTAAAAGATAAATATAAGTAGATCTTCCTATATATCCACAAACCTACACTGGAATTCTGAACTTGGTCTCATTACAACATATCAGAATTTGGGAGAGTGAGGAGAGCAGTTTTGAAAAAGGACATTTTTTCCTCTTCCATAATGTTTCCATTGTTATGTATCTCCTGGAATAGAGCTTTCCTCAAAAAATATAAACCAAACCATATTCTGAATTTGGAGAAATCATATTCATGTGACTAGCGAAAATGACAAAGGCACAAGGAACTCCATTATAACCATAATATTAATGCAGCCACTGCAGCCAATTCTATGAAAAAAAAATAAATAAGGCATGTGAAACATGAAAAAACCCACAGCAATAAACCCATGGTGTGTTCATACCCATAAGGATGTGATGGTAAGAGACAGCTCAGTTACAGACCTGCAAGATATTCTTTCCATGTTTATCCTAATGCATCGTGATCAGCTCTAGTAGGTTTCATATAGGTCACTGACAGAAGACAACACTCAGATTCTGATATAATTTATAAAAATTTTTAACAAGGCTCTCACATATAAATATACATAAAACCAAAAATAAATAAATCCTGTATTTTAATGAGGGATGGATAGCATGATATAGGACTATTTTCATCAGGGATCTAACAGGCCGGTGATATTTCCTCTTCCATTTAATAAGTTTATTGAGCAGACATTGCTTCATGGCTCCAGCTGCTTTTACATTTTACAGCTCAGCTGTAGATCAGCTACGTAGCACATATGTACCAAGCATGGAATGAATGACCTATAAATATAAAAAATTCCTCCTACCATAGTGATGATCACTGATCACCAGTGTTGATCTCTCACTACCAAGGTATCAAAGAAACTTCTGATTATTCCTTATCATTAAATGTTCATTTCTAGTGAGCACAGATATTTAAACTTTTTCAGGAAGTCTGCAAAATTTTCTTTTTTACACACTAGTAAGCCCTGAAGGACATTCCCTGAACAACTAACATTATTTTCCCTTTCAAAACACTTAGCACAATTGATGTATTAAAGTGAAAAGTACACCTGAAAAGACATTATTCTGAAACGATTAATGTCTTTTGTGTTAGTTCTTGGAAATACATCTCCTCCAAGTAGCAACTTTTTACATTCTTCTTTATTAGGTATCATAAATACACCCAGAATTTAATCATTACAGTGATGACTTCTTGGAGGAAAATATGAGTGCATGCATAATACTTCATAATATTATAATTTGCAACAATTTCACTCTGACATAGAGAGAGAGACTAATCAGATCCACTCTTATGTGTTTACAGCCTCAGGCAGCATGCATATAAGAGATAGATTCCCAGGCCTCTTTGGTGACATCCTTAAAGGCAGAAAACACTTAATATTTTGCTTTCTCTAAAGAATTTCAGTTGGACAGGAAACCTTTCCGAAAGTAGATACTCTATCTAATGTTAAGTCTTTAGGGATTTATACCAACACTGCATAGCAATTGAGAGAGGAACATGTAGAATTTGGATTTATGCAATGTATTTAGGACTTATCTAGAATATAGCTGAGGACTAGGATCCAAATGTTCCTTTGATTCAATACCATTAAACTTGTAAAAAACAGTCTTCTTGTCTCAGTGGATAGGCATCATTTCAATGAAGACATCTTTGCTTTTCACTAAGATGTTATTTCTGTGCAATTCCAGTTCCAGCAAAAGACAACTTCACAAGTGTTATTTTGAGGTGTTAAGGTGTCTGCAACCTAATAATTTTGCTGAATATTCCTTTTTTTCTCCAATCACAGTACCAGTATGCATAAGAAATTGAGACTGAGAAATTAATATTGTTTTGTCTTCTCACTGGCTTCCATAAACTAATAGGTAATAATGTTAGAAGAGATCTACTATGATAATGTAAGCTGCTTTTTCTCAATGATGCAAGTCATAGCATCCCCATGAAATAGATCCTATTAAAAATAAGTTAAAATCTAATGTTGATTAAAAATTGCCACTGAAAGCTGTTTATCATCAATAATGACATTCATTCAGGATTCATTTAATGTCACCAGTGTGTTGGCTAGAAATTAAAAAATATACTAATAAGGATATAATTATTATAGCCTTCAATCTAAATAAAAATGATGGAACTAGCAAGTGCATAGAAATATTTTGTAACATTGTTATGGCATAGCCAGAGAGAAATTACTGCATTGAATTTTGTGCCCCTCACTACAAGAAAGACATTGAGTTGCTGGAGTATGTCCAAAGAAGAGCAATGAATCTGGTGAAAGGTCTGGGGAACGTCTTATGAGGAGCAGCTGTGGGAACTTGGGTTGCTTATTCTGGAGAAAAGGAGGCTGAGGGGAAATCTTATCACTCTCCCCAACTACCTGAAAGGAGGTTGTAGTGAGGTGGATGTCAGTCTCTTCTCCCAAGTAACAAGCGATAAGATGAGAGGAAATGGCCTCAAGTTGCACCAGAGGAAGTTTAGGTTAGATATTAGAAGAAAAGTTCTTTACTGAAAGAGTGGCTAATCATTGGAACTGACTGCCTAGGGAAGTGGTTGAGTCACCACCCCTGGAAGTACTAAAAAAACTTGTAGATGGGGCACTTAGGGACGTGGTTTAGTGGTGGACGTGGCAGTGTTAGTCTTACAGTTGGACTAAATGATCTCAAAGCCCTTTTCCAATATGAACAATTCTGTAATTCTAAGTTGTAAGCATATTATGTGAGTTTGTAAACCAGGTGAGCTCCAAAAGGGGAAGACGTATTTGAATGTAAAAATAAAGTGCCAGACAAAGCACAAGTACAAAGGACTACAAGTAGCCAGGACATTGTGCAGAACACATGAGATGGATAACTGGCAAAACCAAGGCAATGACATGCATTATCAGGAACGCAACCTCTCCACACCTTATTAGGAATGAGTTTAGTATAAAAACATCAGTCATAAGAGGGGAAAACTGGAAAAGAAAGAGGGCAAATGACCTCTGTTCCAAGTCTACTTTTTAAAGAGCTCTCAGGCCCGAACACTTCTGTGGCTAAAAGCTGTAGTCATCAGTGCTATCTGCATGTGTTAAATGCATCAATGCAAACACTTCAGCTCTGTGGTATTGTATGCTAATAGCTGACTTACAGTATAAGTGGAAAATATAACAAGTTTTTCATATGTACTAGTAATGATTACTTTTAGATAAGAGCTAACAGTTAGCCAATAGATTGTCATAAAAAGTTAAATCAGAAAAGGTTTCTTTTAAACTTTAAAATTGATCCTGAACCTTCACACCACAATGATCTTTAGTTGTCTGAATCGTAAATATATGTATATATTCAGTTGGAAAACTAAGATCATGACCACATGCAGGTGTTTACCTGTTACAGTTCACATCTGCGCTAAGTGTCTAAATGCCAATCATAACAGTTAGTCAGTAGAGACTCACCACTAGGTTCCTACTTTAATGATTCTCCTTCCTCCATTGACTGCATTGATCAGGTGTCTGTTGATTACAATGACTTTCTTTTGACTCTTAGTGACCTGTGGTTATTTACATGCATCTATCCAACTGGACAGCACGACAGTCTTCGGATTTAGTTGCCCAAATACAGGCAACCAGTGCCATTCTAAAAATGCCAAAAGATGTAAGACATATGGAGCAGGCAAGGAAGGCCCAGAACTTGTCATACCTCTTTAGAATTTAACCTCAGCATTAGCTGCAATACCCCAAGCCATCTCAGAGGTGCAAGCCTGTGTTCAGACTATCAACTTATTGCTACAGCATTGGTTTTTTTACTGTGATCTAAATTTATCTGTCTTATACTTCAGTTATTCATCTAATCTTTCTAGAAAGTACATATCTCTGTCAGCGTATCCTTTAATATACCTAGGCCTTTAAAAACAGATGTAAGTAAGAGACAAAATTTCTCCAGCTGAGAGAATAGAAGGAGATATGTTTGGGAAATGATCTCCTGTAGCAGATCAGATGAATCCAAATCTAAATATTTTCAGAATTTATCTGAAATCATCATCATTTAAACATTTTTTTTCCCATTCCTGTTGGCATAGACTTTTCAATGAAGATCATGCATTCTTATAATTTATGACATTATGCAGTCGTCTGGGGATTTTCCTACTGTCATTTTCATTTTTTGTGTGGAACATGTTCATATAAAAATATGATAAAAGTTGCAGTAGAAAAAAAGTAACAAATATATTTCTTGTTCTATGAAATGAATGCATATCTCTGCCTGAGAGTAGCTTATGCAACTTGCACCTTTGCTATTACCTTGTATGTTTGTATTTGAGCCTTTTTTTCCCTAATAGAACATTTTTCACTAATGTGATCTTTTAACATGTATTTGATTTATAAAACAACTAAGACTGAAATATCCATATTCCAGTATGGGGGACATGGCAAAGCCACTTTTATCCTTGGAAAAATTATAGTAATACATATTATATGTTACAGGATGCAAGATACATTAGATCATGTCAAATCAGATAGTTTGACATACACAGAAATGTGTACCAGCTTGATATTTAGAATAAAATAAAAATGTTAAAGTTGAAGTACCTCTCATGTGAGATTGCTTTTCATTCAGCTGAAAGTTGAAAGCACTCTATCATTTTCTTTGGCACTTATTATCAACCATGCTTTACCAGAAGCCTCTACTTTTTTAGATTTGCTGCAAAACTCTTCCATCGAATGTATTCGATTTCCCCCTTTTTCAAAGGAAGATGTCAGAGGAGAATTTGGGAAACAAATTTACCCTCTAGAGCATGCAGCTGGGGGAACATGAAAAGTAGCAACATTTCTATTTAGTAATGGATACATCAATTAATGGGATGACCATCACTAGTTCTGGAATGGGTTTCTTTTCTTGTTGCATGGAGAAATGGAAAACAGTAAGAAGATTTGGAAGTAGACTAACCAAAGTTCTAAACCCTGCCTAAGACGTTTGCATTGTCGTACTACTTGAAAATGTTATGCTGTATGGGTATTTCAATTCACTTATCTCTCTAAAAATGTTTTCTTCTACAACTTGTCTGAAGATCCATGGACATCCCAATCAACAGAAAGATAACCAATATTTTTTTTCCTATGCGTCTGCCCATCCCCTTAAAGCAGCAGCACTTCTATATCTCTACACTGAGTTGCCACCCACGTCACATTATAAGCAATATGATGTTGGGAAAGTAGTATATAATTTCATAAGCAGCATATGAAAAAATTAAGGGGAGAAGAAGACAATAACAATATATTTGGAGAATTTATGGTGCAGTGAAATGAAATAAGAAAAAGAAACTACACCTGGGCAAAGATGAGGTGTAACTCCTCTGAGTGGAATTTACAAGTTTTGGCCAGGAACATCAAGTCATTGTAACATATTACAGGCACCTAGCAACTATTTTTTCTCATTACATTATTACTAGTACATGTTACACTAACAGGAGTAATCTGATATTTTTCATACATTAGCAACTTGTAAATATATAATCAATTTCTCTATACTATTTTTAAGGACAGGAGATGGATGGTCTGCTTTCTGAGAGGTGACTCTGGAAGAAGTTCTGGCAAAAACTGATCAGGAGTCAAGCAGTGCCTTTCCACAGCATGGCATGCCTGACACGCTCAGTTCTAACATGACTTGTAGCACACTGCAGCAGAATGTATGTGATTCAGCACTTAACAGGGCAGATTTGAGCACCAAATATCTTGCCATGGGTATCACAACTGAAAACAGCAAGAACAAACAAAGTTGGCGGCATAAAAAGTGGAGGGATTGATAGGAAAAACAAGACAGTCATGAGACGATCATTACCTGTCAATGCTGAGCCACAGCGATATTAGTGGAAGCAAGGAATGCATCCACAGAAGAAGAAGATGTGGAGAGAGCTGCGTTATGCTTAACAAGCCATTGACAAGAAAAAAAGGAAGAAAAGAGCCAGTCGTTTACAGCTTCTATTCAGAGCTGAGCAAATTTGAAGACAGGCAGTAAGGAGCAGAGTTGGTAACAGGAAAAGGAAAGTCTAAAGTCTAAAGGAAAGCAGCTGCAGTCTGGCAAGGATCACAGGTAATGACTACAGTGACAGGACAGTGGTAAAGGAAAACAAGATAGCTGCAGAGCTGGAACAAATGACTAAGGAATAAATTTTTTACAATGGGACTGGTGAAGCATTGGAACAGATTGCCCAGAGAGGTGGTAGGTGTCCCATCCCTAGAAACTTTCAAGGTCAGGTTAAAGATGCCGCTGCACATTGCAGGAGAGTTGGACTGGAGCAGGACCTCACAGAAGACACAAGCATCAGGCTTCTTGTGCAGCGTAGCACACAAATAGGAAATGGGGAATAACTTCAATGGTCTGGAGTAGAGCAAAAGCCCTGCGCTAAGAGGCTTTATTTCTCTTGGAGGAACTCAAGATTTGCAGCCTCAGCTCTATGTGTACAAAAAGCTTGAAAGTGCCACACAAGGGCCAGAAATGCTGAGCAGATAGTTCAGCTACTCATGTCTGGCAGAGGGTTGGAAATGCTCCCTGCTGCTGTTGTCTGTGATGAAACCTTCCAGTGCAGGCTGCACTACAGATCTGCTTTGGCAGAATGGCTTCCTCTTGCATTTTTATTAGCGTGTAGGAGAGACAAAAATGCCTAGCAGGATGTGTTTTGATAGCCTCAGATGAGAATTACAGTGGTATGTCCTCTTTCAGGAATAGGTTGCTTTGTTCTTGAAGTGTTCACTGACGCCCAGCCAAACTGGTCACTGTATACTGGAGAGGGAGATGAAGTGAAGCAGAAGCAATTATTTATATAAAAAAGAAGGAATCTGAATAAACAAAAATACTGGCAGCTACTGAGTATTAACGTGAAAGACCCATATGCTTTGAAGCCTTGTCCTCAGGTGATATTAAGCATGTAAAATAATTCTAAGTCTTACCCAAAATGAAGGCAGCTAAAAGCTCCTCAGAGACTATCAGTCCATTAATGTCCAATCTTTCCTGTGCCTTGGGCACTGCTCTTGTTCTAGCTTCTCAGTCTTGCTTTTCTGTGTGTTGTCCTACTTATGTCTGGGCAAGAGTCTGTTTTGGAGTCAAGATTTGTGACCTATTCCTTTTCTGTAAGACAGGAGCCTCCCCTCTTCTGTGTGGTCTATTACAGAAAGGAATGCCCCACGTTCTGTCTGGTACATTTCTTAAATGCTTTTTTTAGATACTAGCACTCCAGTTCTTAGTCTCAAAATCAAATTTCATGATGTTCAAAATGCCACTGAGAGCTTAGTGAGTACATTGCAGGAGGGCTATTACACTTCAGATAAACCCTTCCCTCCCTGCATGGCAACTTGCTGATTTATTTACAAATTACTTACCTTTTGAATTTCTAAGGCTTTTGCCTTGCTATGTCCCACAATTCAAATTCTTGTGCACTATGTAGAAAAAGGACATTCATCTGCATTGCCTCCTGTCTCTGTCCCATTGCCCCAAAGAACTAGTCCATGAGCTAGTATTCTACTGTACAGCAGAATTTTCTGACTATAATAGTGTCTTAGGGTTGATTGCAGAATAATGATCCCTTTCTAATATGCAGCACAGAAACACATTGCTAATGCAATTCATGCTAGGAAGAGCCTTTCAACAAGGTATATCAATATGTATGGCAGGTGGTATATTGTAGGGCAAACATAACAGCACAGTGCAAACTGTCTTAACAGCAGATACTTGAAAATGTTCTACTAGTAATGGTGTAGTATAAAAGGCAAAGACACATGCTAGGACTCTACAAATCTGAATCAGAATACTGAACCTCTGTTCTTACTCAATCGTACTGAATATCTTCTTAATCCTTCATTCCAAGAGGTGTTTTGGGATGGGTCATCTGCTGGTCA
Source organism: Cuculus canorus (assembly GCF_017976375.1). Lineage (NCBI taxonomy): Eukaryota > Metazoa > Chordata > Aves > Cuculiformes > Cuculidae > Cuculus > Cuculus canorus. The sequence continues at coordinate 28,597,695 of NC_071403.1, forward strand.
AAGCCAGTTCAGCAGCATGGGACTGCAGCAACATAATCCCGGGTAAACATCTCAGGCACTGTGATATATGTCAGGAACCAGCAAACCCATTCACTGTAGAAGGATGTCAGGTGTCTATCTGAAGCTCAGAGGTGACCCATTGATTAAACTAGCAGGCTTGCTTTCAACGAAGACACAACCCTTATTCCCCACTCAACCCACTCACTACGTTTATTTAGATTCAGAACGCGTTATCTGGTCATAACCTTTGATTTTACTTATCCTCATTGACAAAGCTTAAAAACATAAGCCTTATGTTTGCCTCTGTCCTCACATGTGAACACATCCCCTAGAGTGCCTTCCATGAGCTAGGTGAAATTAAAGTCACTCAACGTGGCTGCAAGAACAGATACTGCCTTCCATCCTGGCCTCCTATGTTGTGGCATGCTTTATACATGATAAATCTATCTCTTTTGCTACCAAATATGGATTTTTTTACCCATTTATTTACACAAACTACCACTTATATATCTATAGATAGATTGCAGGTTTCCTTATGAAAATTTTACCTAGGCCTGAACATGTCCCTGCCCAAGGCAAGGAGGTTGGAACTGGATGATCTTTAAGTTCCCTTCCAACCCAAACCATTCTACGATTCTATGATTTCTACTTCCTTACGGTAGAAAGAAACAGGGGAAAAAAAAAGAAAAAAAGGGAAAGCAGTGCTTCCATAAGCAACTGTTAGCCTGTCTGGTTGGAGAGAAGAGAATAGATATTGTGCATAGAACAACAGTTAACATCAGCTTGATAGATTAGACTTGTCATGAGGTTAACAGAAATGAAAGACAGAAAAACAAAGTCATATCAAATCAAATCAGCTATTGACAAATCTCAGAAACTGTGTTAAAACTGCATCTGGCAGACAAACGGAATAAGAAGTAAAGCAATAGAATGCAATTGATGCTGTAATAAAAAAAGTCTAGAAAGTAATGAGAGAGTGAGATATCTTTTTCACTTTAAACCACTTAATAAAGATAGAAGGAATATGTATGGGCAAAAGGGATGAGACATAAAATTTTTTGTCAAACATAGTGAGCTCTTCAAGTTTTCATTCCTTTGAAGATATTGCTTGATCTTTTTTCCAGCATTACCTGTTATGAAACATGTCCGATACAATCTTAACCTCTTCTGTGTTGCATTCTAAATTAGTGGGATTTCTTCTTACTTTTCTTCTTTTTGGCTTCTAAGCCAAAATCTACCTCAGTTGATCAAGATAGCATATGAATCATCTGTTCCATAGCTGTAAATATTAAAGAAGTAGCTGCTTCTTTTTTCTTCCTGGACACCAACATATAGATCTACCAATATTACAATGCAGTATGGACTCTTTGAGGATGCTAAAAAGTTTGCGTCATTCTGGTTTAGATTGTAATTTTCCAACAAAAAGTTTGTAAGAGACAATTGCATTTTCTAGACCTGCTACGCTTTTGCCTTTCCCCCCTATGCATTTCTCCTGTTTTCAAGGAAACAAGAGTTGACTTCAACAACATAAAAAATAAAAATTAACATGACCCCTTTTCAACTCACTGCATTTCCTTTGAAAAAGAAAATATTTAATGAAACTTAATGGCATCTAAGTGACAATATGCTGTCAACATGTCATTGAAGAACAATCTGTTCTTCTTTAGGAAAAAAAAAAGTCATGTAGGACAGTGTCTGTCTCTAAGGACTGAGAATTAGGGTCATTATTAAAGGCTAATTTAATACTTTCTTTGTACGATTTCAGCTAGATATTTTCTTGCTTACTTTTTTTTTCTTAACTAAATAAGTTGAAATAATGTTAACAATGATCACTTGTCAAGTAGCTAAGTTGATCAATGTGTTGATCAACTCAGATCACCCAAACTACCAGACTATTGCACTGTTCAAGGTGACAAGCTTACCTTAATGTCTTAACTGTCTAGGGCTTCTTATTCTTCAGTATCAATTTAAGAGCAACTAAAAGTCCCATAGCTACTCTGTCACAGATCCATTTCAGCTGCTATTTCAGTAAGTGACATGTCTTAATGATGCTCTAATAGGTGCCATTCATCTAGTGGCAAGGTTTTCTAAAGGGCTATCTTAGAAACTTCTCTCACTGTTTCTTTCATATGAGTGAAGATGTCCATTGCAGTTTACATATGGTTAGCATGGAGAAATGAGAGGCTGAAGACAGAAAGGAAACCATTCCTGGCGCTATCTCATTCTGCACATTTTGATTAAGTATTCACAGAGAAATGTCTCATTACTGCATTTACAGTGACAGCCCTGTTTATTAACTTTTTAAGATTTATGCGGCTCTATCTTGGATGTATCTAACAGATTTTCACATTAGCTATTGTTGTTAGAACAAAGCTTTGTTTGCAAATAAGTTTAGTTAATTATATTGATGTAATAACTTTTACAAGATTAATAAATGTCTCAGCAGTGTTTTGACTACTTCCAAACCAAAAAGGTACACATGCCTAAATTTTCTTTTTAACGAATGTCTATAAATTATACAATTAACTAAACTTGTAGGTCGGGGAGAAAGGGGAGGTTTCAAAGTTTTCTCATGGAAGATGATTTCTAAACCTCAAATCGGCATAGCTCGTAGGCTGTTAAGTTTATCATATTGCCATTTATTACAACTTTCTTTCTTACTCGAATATCCTGCAGATACGTGACGGACTCATAAGAGCAGTCAATAGGGCTTCTCTCTTGGAAAGAGCTCTGCTAAAGAATGGTGACTATTTGTCTTGAAAGCCAGTCCAGTCTGGACTACCTTTGAGCGTTTTAGCCAAACAACTTAAGGAATTGTACTTTACATTTGCACGTTTAGCAACTTATTTACTGCAAAATACTGATTGTACTGATGATGGTAACAGTGGCTGAACTACTAAAAATTAATATTCAGTTAGAATAAGCTCCTATTTCTCTTCACAACATCCAAACTCTGCCTCCTTTATAGCATTAAGATACTATGCATGAAGTTCGCAGTCTGCTCCTGGATCACGTTCCAGGAATTTCTCCAACTCTATGATAACTACTCTTACATAGCCATATGATTTCTAGTCCAGCCTGCACTGTTCTTTCTGATTTTTTCTAATATTTGTAATGTTATTACTAATTATTTCCAGAGCAGAATGGATAAGGATGTTTGTGTTAGAACTGTGCAAACACAAAAACAGTAGTAGTGAGATACTATAAAGCCATAATTATGTATATGCATATAACAATAATGTATAGTAAAATACTGAAATAAAATAATGGGAGAAAAAAGCTCTGCCAATATGTGTAACTACTTTGCAAGTGGGACTATTTCAATTTTTTTGTGAAATTAATTTTTGGTTTGGTTTGAGTTGATATTTAAAAACAAGAGGCAAGGAAAGATCTCAAATAAAGCAGTATTAAAAATAAGAAGGCAACAGAGGTATTAATGACTAGATCTACTTTCTTGTTTGTGTTTTAGATTGGTTGTCATAACATTGATTTAAGTTTTATGAAATGCCTCAAAACATTTAGAAATGCACATACATAAATCCCACATCCTTCAGCGTGAAGAAATAAACATAACAAATTACACTATGGCTGTGTAACGTGATCTGAAGCCCGTTGACGTAAAGGAGAAATTGCTACTGCCTATGGAGCAGAATCTTCTATTTATTACTCTGAATATTGGCTTGGTATTATTACGTGTAAAAGATTAACTGTTTAAAAGCAAAAGTGATGCATTTTGATCATAAAATTTCAGTATCATTATAGGAGCTTTGAAATTTACAATGGGATATGGAGCAGGCTGTTATTGTTATTCTACCTACAACAAAAATCACTTATGGAGGATGTGTCAAAAGAAATAGACCCTGTATTCCAAAAAAATGCCAGAAATCTTCCTGACGTTAATAAGAATCTTGCCTGTGTATGGAACACTTGACCATGCCCTGTCTTCGCATGTTTTCCTTACAGACGAAGGTCTAATTCAATGCATAATACTGAAGCAAGATTATTACACGGTATGAATGCGTGAGGTTCTACATTTTTAAGCATGAACTTGTGGGGGTTTTTTTTATTATAATAACTTAAAACATTTAAAAGAGATCACGTTCTTTCAATGCATCTTAATAGCACCGAGCTGCACAATGTACAGGAGTGTCATTTTAATGTCTAAGTATGTTATAGAATCATAGAATAGTTTGGGTTGGAAGGGACCTTAAAGATCATCTAATTCCAAGCCCCCTGCCATGGGCAGGAAAATTACACTAGATCAGGCTGCCCAAGGCCCCATCCAACCTGGCCGTGAACACGTCCAGGGATGGGGCACCCACAGCTTCACTGGGAAACCTGTTCCAGTGACTCACCACTCTTATGGTGAAGGAACTCTTCCTAATGTCTAGTCTAAATCTACCCTTCTCCAGTTTATACTCATTCCCCCTCATCCTATTACCACAAGCCTTTATGAATAGCCCTTCTCCAGCTTTCTTGCAGGCCCCCTTCAGGTACTGGAAGGTGGCTATGAGATCTCCTCTGAGCCTTCTCCAGGCTGAACAAGCCCAACTCTCTCAGCCTGTCCTCATAGGGAAGGTGCTCCAGCCCTCTGACAATATTTGTAGCCCTCCTCTGGACCCACTCCAACAGCTCCATCTCCTTCTTATGTTGAAGATTCCAGAACTGGACACAGTATTCCAGATGAGGTGCCACAAGAGAGGAATAGAGGGGCAGAATCCCCTTCCTCGCCCTGCTGGCCACACTTCTTTTGATGCAGTCTCGGATACTGTTGGCCTTCTGGGCTGCGAGCACACATTGCCGGGTTATGCCAAGCTTCTCATCGACCAGCACCCCCAAGTCCTTCTCTGCAAGGCTGCTCTCAATCACATCACCTCCCACTGTGTACTGAAAATGGGGATTTCCCTGACCCAGGTGTAGGACCTTACATTTGGCCTTGTTGAACCTCATAAGGTTCTCACAGCCCCACTTCTCCAGTCTGTCCAGGTCCCTCTGGATGACATCCAGTCCTTCCGATGTGGTAACTACACCACTCAACTTGGTGTCATCTGCAAACTTGCTGAAGGTGCACTCAATTTCGCTGAACCATTGATAAAGATATTAAACAGCATCTGTCCTCTCTGCAAACAAACTTGACTTAGGAAAAAAAATTTGACTTTCATCTATTACCAATCAAAATCAAAGTAGGGCAATGAAAAATAAACCCAAATCTTAAAACACCTTCTCCTCAGCCTTACTTTCTTCCTGGTCTCATCTTCACTCATTATTTCCTTTGTTTCTCCCCCTAAGCAGCGTAGGCAGACAGCAAATGGGGGTTTTGGTCAGTTCTCATGCTTTGTCTCTGTCACTCCTTCCTCCTCACACTCTTCCCCTGCTCCACCATGGGGTCCCTCCCATGACAGACAGTCCTCCACAAAATTCTCCAACTTGGATTCTTCCCATGGTGCTGCAGTTCTTCAAAGATTCATCCAGCATGAGTCCTTCCTGTGGGATGCAGTCCTTCAGGAACAAACTGTTGCTTCATGGGTTCCCCACAGGTTCTACCAGGAGCTCTCCACTGGATCACAGCCTCCTTTGGATGCATCCACCTGCTCTAACATGGGGTCCTCCATGGGCTGCAGGAGGGAATTTGCTCTACCTCTAAACTGCGGGTTCAGAGGTACAACCTGCCTCGCTATGGTCTTCAACACAGGCTGCAGGGGAATCTCTGCTCTGGTTCCTGAAGAACCTGCTCCTCTTCCTTCTTCACTGACCTTGGTATCTGTTGAGTTGTTTCTCTCACATATACTCACTCTTGTCTTTTAGTTAACGTGGCACAGCTGTTTTCCTCCACTTCTTAAATATGTTATCACAGTTGCTACTATCACTGCTGACGGGCTCAGCCTTGAGCAGTGGTGGGTTTGTCTTGGAGCTGGCTGACATTGACTCTATCAGACCCAGGGGAAGCTTCTACCAGATTCTTGCAGAAGCCCCTCCATACCAAAGCCTTGCCACACAAGCCTAATTCATTCCACCCCTCAGCTATGTGAATCATATTTTAAAAATATCATTAAAACGCACATACATAACAGAATCTTCAGAATTATCTACACATAATCCCTTAGATATGAACTATTGTCCAAGTTTGGGACTAAGGATGGATCCAGTGGCATCTAAGCTTCCTCTTTGAGGAGGGGCTTAGAAAGCAATGGAGTCTGTCCTATCCTGAACCTCATGTTTCAACAGGGGCCATCCCTCAGCCACATGTCAGAGCCTTACCTGTTTATGCAACAGGCCATGACGGTAATTGTTGAGTTATCTCCCTGTCCTTATTTTGACCCACCAGTCTTTCCATTACGTTTTCTCACCCCTGACCAGCTGTGGAGGAGCATGATGGGCACCAAGCATCCAGCCAAGGTCAACTCACCACAGCTATATAAACACAACCAAAGGAGCAATATCAGATGCAGAGGTATTATCTTTTAATTTCTTGCCTCTGCTAGGAATAAGATTGTCACCATTGTTTTCCAAACAAGGAATTGAGTTTAAGTGACTGAATTAAATTGATGAAAGTAATATTTGAAAGCTATAATAGCTGAATAGAGGACCAACTTTTCAACCAGAACCTTAATTGCACCAAATATTTGAAATTAGCATCTTAAAATAAGTATTGTTGTCTGGAAATGAATTTTACATTTTCCATCTTTGTCTAGGTTTAAATAAAATGATATTTTGAATAACTACTTTCACCCCTACAATTATCACTGAAGTTAGTCTCTTTTGTGGACTTTAATTAAAAAAAATAATAAATGAGAGGAATGTAGGATTTTCTTTTAAAATTTTTCATCTTAGATGCATGTTTCAAAGGAACAGAATTTGCTACTTTTACTTTAATGGATTATCATATTTCTCAATAATACATTGATTTCAGTAGATCAGAAATAGGCAATTTTAAAAATTGCTATATTAAGATAGTGTTACATCTTAATAGCCTGATACCTGCATATCTCATCTGGAGTATTCTGTCCAGTTCTGGAATCCTCAACATAAGAAGGATATGCAACTGTTGGAATGGGTCCAGAGGAGGGCTACAGAGATGATCAGAGGGCTGGAGAACCTCTGCTATGAGGACAGGCTGAGAGAATTGGGGTTGTTCAACCTGGAGAAGAGAAGGGTCTGAGGAGATCTTATAGCGACCTTCTAGTATTTGAAGGGGGCTACAGGAAAGCTGGAGAGGGGCTATTTACAAAGGCTTGTGTGATAGGACTAGGGGCAATGCGTATGAACTGCAGAGGGGCAGATTTAGACTAGACATAAGGAGGAATTTCTTCACTATGAGAGTGGTGAGGCACTGGCATAGGTTGCCCAGGGCAGCTGCGGATGCCCCTTCCCTGGAGATGTCCAAGGCCAGGTTGGATGGGGCCTTGGGCAGCCTGATCTAGTGGCAGGTGTCCCTGCCCATGGCAGGGAGGTTGGAATTAGATGATCTTTAAGGTCCCTTCCAACCCAAACTATTCTATGATTCTATGATTCTACGAAAGTGTTATTATGCAATGATTAAAGCAAATAGATATAATAGGAAAATTGCAATATGATGAAATTTTTTTTCTGTTTCCTGGAGAAGTCTGTTATTTTACAATGAAACAACAACCAAAGAAATAATAGGTTGAAGAAGTGAGTGAGTTTAATATTCAAACTGCTCTAGGGATGATAGTCTTCATTAACACTTGTTAAAGGCTTTTAATGCGAATGACTCATAAGAGATTTAAACATTTATGCTCTTCTATAGTCTTAGAGTTTCCTCTATTAACATTAATTAAATTGTCCCCAAGTCAGAAGATGTGGGAGATTTAGTATGAGAATAAAGTGGTGGCCAGACGAAGCTTTCAATATTCTTTGAATTTTTACCCTTGAGTATTTTCAACCAGGGTGCGAACAACAGTCCCATAGACTCTTCCTCTTTCTGTTGGTTTAGGGGTAAATATACTATATGAAATGTAAATATGTTGTTTCAATCTAAAAAATACTTAACAAAATCTGGTTGTATGTATCTGATACATTGTATATAAATAATTAAATCAGCCCCAGCTACATATATTTTAAAGTAGTATAAATATATATTGGAAGTATAATCATTCATTTACACTTGTTCTCATATTATACATGTCTTTAGTAAACAATTATATTGACATATCTTTCAGGTTTGCTACAGTAGTGTTGGACAGTATTTTCAGAGAATGCAGGTAGATATTTCTGAATAAAACCCATGTTGTTAGAAGTAAAATAAAATTTATAAGTATGAATTTATTTTGACAAATATGGTATAAATTTTGTTATATCAATGACACATTTTTCATATATCTTTTTTTATTATTATTTTACATGTTAGCATTCAGGAGAGAGTGTTCCATTGTGGTAAACTGTAAACTTAAATGTTTATGAAATAACAGAAAAGCCAAAGAAGTACGCAAGTGGGTTTACAGCTTTTGTTTTTTTCCTAGTATCTGCCTCAAGAGAAGGAGAAAGGGGAATTTGACAGGAACACATAAAACTCTTCTCAGCTTCAGAGAATTTCTACTTCCTAATTTTCATCTCTTTTGCTCGCATCTACTGCTCTGTCTTGAAAACACAAGGCTCTGCAAGTGTAAAATGTTCTTAGGTACACAGCAGTGAAAAACAGGTATTGGACCTCTGCACATTTCCAGGATCAGGTGCACAAGCTCAGAAAAGAAAAGGAGATTCTTTAGATGAAAATGAAAGAAATCAGATCTGATCAGATATAAAAGACCCTTAGTAAAACCTTATAGTGCTTTTGAAGTGAAAACATGATGTTTTGGTTAGACAAATAAAATATTTTTCTGAGTGCTGCAGTACCCATCAATGATTACAGCTTATTGCCTCTTCGCTTACAATTCTTTTTCTACATGTTCTGGACTGAGATAAATCACAACCAATTGTCTAACTTTCAGCTAAGCTTTTTCTAAGTAACTTCATTTTCTGAAAGTCAACAACATGTTTTTTTCAGACAGTGTCTTCCTCTAGAAGTGGTAACCCTTGACGTTTACAGTCATCACCAAAGTAATAGGGCATGGTAGAAAGGCCATAGTTTATATTTACGGAAATCAAGGCCATCCTAGAGTTGGTTGAATGCTGTGAACAGGACAGGTGGCCCAAAAGTGACCAACAGAACATTCCATGCCATATATGTCATACTTAATATAAAGCTTAGGGATCATCAGAGTCAACCCTGTTCTTAGGTGTCCGACGTCCAGGGAAGACCTTGTCCATCTGGCTGCACCTGATCCCAACCCGTGCATTCATGAATCCAGCCTCTGAATTCATCTCCTGTCTGCTGCTGAGTCCAGTCCAGAATTTTCTCCACGCCTGCCCTTCAGCATCGGTTATGTCATATAGTCATGGAATAATTTCAATTTGGTTTTATATATTTGTATACATATTATTATTTTCATTATTATTATTATTATTTCATTAAAGGCATTTTAATTTTGTTTCTAACCCACAAATTTCTTTCTCTCTCATTTCATTTTCCCCTTTCCATGTGCAGGGGAAACTGAGGTTACAGCTGCCCAGTTTAACTCCTGACCATGCCAGGGCAGCAACTTGCAACACTGGCAAACTCTCTTTCCTTCATAACTAGCTTCACCTGTACTGTCTATGAGGGTAAGTTCTTGGCTAACAGTATCTGCGACCACTAAGAGACTGTCATTTGTCATTAGCCAAATGCACAGCATGGTGCATACTCACAGTTAAAGCTTCTAAGGAACGCACAACAGAATTTCACTTGAGCAGTAGTCCTACTTAGCTTGTTAGTTTAGGTTTGTGGATCAGGCTGCCTGGCCAAACAAGCATCCTGCAATGTCTTGCAATGGGTAGGAACAGAATCTTCAGTGATGTGTGGCGAGATGTGTGATGTGTGGTGGTATGTATAATGTGTGTCTCAGACAAGAAGAAACAGAAAAAAAAAAAATGAAGCTTGACAATTCGGCATCTATTGCTCCTATTCAGGGGCTTATGACATCTTTCATCACACATTAAAACATATAGGAGTTTTGTATTTCCTATACTGGATATTATAAAAATAATTTAACCCAAATGATGGGTCTCTGTCATTTTCAGACTGCCAGTTCTTCTTTGGTGTTCAGTTTAGAAGAACAAGTTGTTGTGGTCTTGAACAAACAATTTAATAAAATAATTTATTTTAAATGCTGCTCTGTTTATGAAAGAATAATCTGACATATTAAAAGGACTTTGTTACTAGCATTGTTTCTTTGTCTTACTCTTTATGTGATGCTGGGAAAGGCCCTGGAGAACTTTCACTGCCTACGGGTGTCACGCTGGATAAAATGTACCAAATTATCAAGATCTTGGCTGAGTATCATTTGTTTAAAACACACGGTGTATTAGTGTTAGGTGATAAAACAATTTCATAGAAAATAAAAATCTTTGAGCTTGTTGGTACAACCCTGCCATGATGAGCAGCCCGGGCAACTACGCCATAACTGCTGTCAGTGGTGGAGGGACGGCTCTGCAATGTCATTAGTGATACAAGAGGCACCTGTATCACTGGAGCACCTCAAAGCTTTCCATTGACAAAATGTATTGCTCTCTATTTATGCCAATCAGATACACTTAAAAGGACAGTGAGAATGACCAGGAGAAACAAGAATGTCAAGCACCAAAGTATACAGGTGTTTCATGCCAAGACACATGGTGATATTGTGTCATTATTACCAGGAAGGTTTACAGCTTAGATCAAGGATGTAGACTGGGTTCCCCTAGAAAATGTCACAGTGTGACTGTCTGCTGCCTTATTGGCAAACAAAGATACACTGATCCAGCATTTGATTATGACTAAGTAGGTACGAGAAAGTGAAAACATAGCTCCTGGATCATTGCTGGATGAGCAATCACCAACGTAAGATAGGAGAGAAAGTTCTCTGGAGTTGGGAGCTGTGAGGGGCCAGTGGTGGGCTGGATTGTAGGACCTTAGGTGAGGCCAGCTGAGCAGGACCCATGGCTGGGCAGGGCAGAGCTGTGGGTAGCTGTATACTGGCCCTGCTGTGGTGTCACGGAGGCAGGGTCTATCAGCCCCAACAGGCTCAAACGGGATCCTGGACCATAGACAGCGTAGGGGGAGCCCCAGGGCATGTAGGCAAGGACAGTTAGGACTGATGGTGCCCTCAAGGTCCTGACACTACTTTCATGATAAATCACTCATCCATCACTTTCTTAAACGTGTGGAAAGACATGAAAAGTAAAAGAGGAAATTTCCCACTTAAGCAAAATTTTCCTGACAAAGCTTTTAATGGCAATACATCTAAGAAGTCAAAAGTTTCTATAGAGAACAGCTAAAGACATTTGGGAAGAGAAATTATAGAAATAAGTAACTTCAATTAATTTGGACTTCTTATTTGTAATAATCAATAAAGCTCTCTCCTTGTGGCTTGGCAGGCACTCCTGTGGAAAATAGTGAGAGTCCCAGGTACAGTGTTTTGTGTAATTAGTAACTGAAATGGCAAGAAAGTGGTCTCAGCAGAAAGCTTGGAGAAAAGAGGACCCTAAAGCTGATTTAGCTGAACCTACTTCTGTATTCAGCGTCAGTACCTTACAGTGTAACTCTGAATTGCCCTCTGAGAGAACTAGTCTTTCCAATGACTATAGATTAGCTTCGTAACTCAGCTTCTGACACTGTGTCTATGCTAATAAACTAAATAAGGTCAGGACAGAAGCATGAACACTGGCCAGTCCTAATCCACCCTGCTCTCCTTTTAGCATTACTATTGGTATGCTTTCACCTTTGCCAGCTAGCACAGTCAAGACAAACTAGGTGTTAGCATAGTTATTTTCAAAAGGCAGTTTGGAAGTGACCATACTGCTACGAGGCCTAAGATGTTTAATATTATCAAGCATGGCCAGCCTGGGCTGGTCTGTAAGTCCAGAACTGTGTTCACTGAGAAGTGGCCGAGGTGGCCACTGGATTAATTTCACATTAAATTTTAAGACTATGAATCAGTTTTCACTCAATGCAGTAAGAGAAGTCTCACTCACAGCAGTAAAAAGTCTTTCCAAAGAACGGGCATGTTCAAAATAAATACCCAGTACTGAAATAAAGGGTCTCACAACCCTCGTACACTGCCTCATTATGTTTTGTACTTTGATGAAGGTGTACAGTTTCTGCCGATTGACTGTATCTTTGCATCTGAGAGACAAGAAATAAGATTTAAATGAACAATAAGAACTTGCTAAAGTAGTCTGCACTAATATAGTCTTAAAAAATTAAAGTTGATTCCTCAAAATCAAACTTGTATCCTCTGCAAGCAATTCTAATACCATAGGAATCATCATGTTTTTTTTCTATCCCTATTCTATCCTGCTTTTTGTCTGTTTAGTTCTAATGTCCTTAGATTTTTCATGATGTAATTAATATATCTTGAATGTTTGACATATATTTAACAATGAAAATTTATATTTCACTTTTAAAAACGCTTTCGTTCTGAAGTCCAAAGCAGGTAAAAAAGCCGTGTGAAATAAATAGTGTCACAAGAGATTTAAGTATTTTATCAGTTGAAGCAATATGTAGGGTTTAATAAAATGTATAGTCTTATTAAGTTAATGAGTTCCAAACAAATTAATCTCACCTAAATTTGGATTAATCAGCCTTAATATTAGGTGCCTAATAGTTCATTGGTTAATTCTATACTTTCTTTATGTTTATTGGAGAGAAATAGCCATCTTCAAATTATTCATGTTATCCTAAAATAAGTATCCAAGAGGAAGGAAATGCATTTTCTAAAGGTTTATATTTCTTTTTACTAAGTACACAGAAAAGCCAAAATGATTAACTTTGGCTTGGATAACTAACTTTTAGACATGTAATTCTAGGACATAGATATGTCAAAGAATTCTTGGATTTAGTGGATTAGTATATATATATAACATGCCTGAAATTGGAGCTCAGAAAAGTATGTTGGTTACTAATATGTATGCTTTAACTTGGGGACAGAATCATTGAATCCAGATAATTTCAATAATTTCTCTGATTACTCTAAATTGTTGTCTATGTATTATGGACAGTAAAACCAAATTAAACCAAACATGCAGAACCCTATGTCTTTTTAAAAAAATGAACAACATTTATCTATCATAAGGGTGTACATTTGGAATCTCTAAGGAAAAATGTCCCTTTCATTTGATTTAATCCATGTACAAATTTCAGGAAAACTTTTATCAAGATTAGGGAATGTGAAGTCATTTGATGGGTCAGCTGTGAAGGCCAAGGAGTAATACATAAACATATTCTTCAATATTTTGTCCAATCAGAGGCAAACCACCTACCACTGATTACTAGCCTTGCCTGCAAGCAGAAAGTGAAATATGAACTCTCCAACCATCCAACTACCATGTCAATGTTGCTTTCACTTAAATGAAAATTGCTCTTAGCTGCTAAGGCTTGTTCTTCATTTGTAATAGGCTTATTGATATCCTACTACCTGTAATATTTTAGCATTCCTTTTACCAGGAAAACTTAATAAACCAAATAAAGTCAACACCACAATTATTGAATTAGAATTGCACTAGACATATAAGTTATTGTCTTTAACTGAAAACTACCAAAACAAACCCAGGAACAGCAATAACACTGTCCCATGTTAAGACATTGTGTGGGATGGGGGCTATCTGGGGGCTGGGAGCCTGGGAGAGATGGGGCGCGAGGGATAACTAAAACCTGTCCCACTGCTTCAGCCAGAAGCAGGGTAGCCAGCAGGGCACCAGGGGAAACACCAGCCCTGGGCATCAGGCACTTCCCATGGAATGCTGGTTGCACCCATTGCCGCGCAGGGCAGGACTGTTGGGAGCTGGACACTTGCATTGCTGGGACAGGGACAAGTGGCCTCAGAGGGCTGAAACGGGGTTATGTTTGTGAGCAGTTTGGGACCAGCCCTGGGGTAAAGGCCGAGCCATTGCAGTGTTACAGACTGGGGTAAGAGTGGCTGGAGAGCTGTACAGAGGAGAAGGACCTGGGGGTAATGGTTGACAGCCGACTGAATAGGAGCCAGCAGTGTGCCCAGGTGGCCAAGAAGGTCAATGGCATCTTGGCTTGTATTGGAAATGGTGTGACCAGCAGGTCCAGGGAGGTTATTCTCTCTCTGTACTCGGCACTGGTGAGACCGCACCTCGAATACAGTGTTCAGTTCTGGACCCTTCACCACAAGAAGGATGTTGAGGCTCCGGAGCGTGTCCAGAGAAGAGCAATGAAGCTGGTGAGGGGGCTGGAGAACAAGTCTTATGGGGAGTGGCTGAGAGAGCTGGGGTTGTTTAGCCTGGAGAAGAGGAGGCTGAGGGTAAACCTTATTACTCTACAACTACCTGAAAGGAGGTTGTGGAGAGGAGGGAGCTGGGCTCTTCTCCCAAGTGACCGAGGACAGAACAAGGGGGAATGGCCTCAAGCTGCACCAGGGGAGGTTCAGGCTGGACATTAGAAAAAAATTCTTCACAGAAAGAGTCATTGGGCACGGGAACAGGCTGCCCAGGGAGGTGGTCGAGTCACCTTCCCTGAAGGTGTTTAAGGAATGAGTTGATGAAGTGCTTAGGGACATGGTTTAAGGGAGTGTTAGGAATGGTTGGACCCGATGATCCCGGGGGTCCTTTCCAACCTGGTGATTCTATGATTCTATGATTCTATGATTTACCGGTATTGTCTGTGTCTTAAACAGAGACGTGTTGTCTGAGGGCCTTCTCTATGGCACCTGGGTCAAATGAGAGGGCAATGTGTCGCCACTCGCCCTCCATCCACTGTGATGGTCTGTGGCCATGGCAGAAAGGGGCAGGAGGTGGGGTGCAGCAGCGGGCACTGCCTTCCCCACTCCCCCACCCACATGACTGCCCTGGAATCCCCAGATCCTCTCGAAGGGTCTTCTACGCACACAGAGAAAGACCACCCCTTACTTTCTAATGAGGCATCGACTTGCCTTATAAACTTACTTGCAAGTCACCAGAATGTGTGCATGCCCATCACTCCAATCAGACCAGCTTGGACCATGTGGCCTGGAAGAAGCGGCTGCTGGAGCTCCTGCCAGATAGGCTACGTTTTCCTGAGAAGCTGCTGCTGCCCATTGGAGTGGCAAACCCTTCCTCCCTTTCCTTTTTTCTGTCCCTTCTTCTCGCCCCCGTTCATTCTCTTATTTTACAGTGTTTTCTTGTCTGGCATTGGTGTGTGTCAGATCAAATCCGAGTGACCTCGGCTGTGTTTAAAGGGTATCAGATTGCAACCTGGCTGGACCGAAATCTGTTTTTGCAGCTTTGGGAAGTTGCCTCCCTTGGCAGTGCACCTAAGTGTTTTGGTCTGTTTAGTTTGGTTATGGCCAAAATAAATCCTGCTTTTTTTTTTTATTTATTTTTTTTTCTTTTTATTTCACCCTGGGATTGACCTGCCGGCCTCCAGACTAAAGCACAGATATCAAACCAACCCCCTTCAACTGTGCAGGTCAACAGAAGGTGTGAACGTGAGTGTGTAGTGTATGGGGTGGGGCAGAACACTCAGGCTCCTGACATCTTGTACTTCATGGAGAGCTGTAAAAGAACTAAGAAATCACTGATTTTTCTAGCAACCCCATTCTAACTTAGGCAACTGAACAGCCAGTACAGAGATTACAATGGGAAACTTTTATTTTAAAAGGGAAAAAAATCCAAGCAGGAAACGACAGAAGTTTTTTAAAAACTACAAAGCTTATTTCATAAACAGAGTTTCATCTTCGATCTCAAAATCGACTTAGTGAAAGCAATCTGTTGCTTGGTCCTGTTATTTGTGTATTGTCAAACTTGTCAACATGGAGGTCTTATGAGCAGAAATCAATTTTAAGCAGAAACAAAACAGACATGGGAGAGTGAGCTGCATGATTTTCTGGCCTGAATGTAATCAATACAATTGTTAACTAAAAGTTCCAGTTGCAAGACTATCTCTTAGTTCCACTGTTTTTGGAGTTCTGCCTATGTTTATGCAGCCTAAATAGAAGTAATGGAGTTGTACAAGTGAATCTGAAGGCAATACTTGACCCATAAAACTTTCATTATTGGTGATCCATGAGTCAGATAGAAGACATAAACTTCCAAATCCTAGTCCTAATTTAAGGGCTGTCAGTCAGAAAAGCATTTTAATTGTAAACTGAATTAATTTGGCTGAGAAAATTTTTTTTGAGGAAATCCTATTTTATTTGACAATATTACCTTCGTAGAGAGTTTTCAGAATAGCCTTGCACTTCAAGAATTAATCAGATCCTGCTGCTTATCCCCTACTCGAAGGCAAAATGCTAAATTTTGATATCACAATTGGTTGCCATAGAAATGATAATCAGGTCAAAAAAAAAGATTATGACTTCAGGTGAGGCAAAATCTGCAGGAACCTTGACAAACAAGGAGCTTGCTTTCTTATGAGTTTCAGTTATAACAGGTATAAAGAACAGGAATATCACAAATATTTTTACTTGCACACATAAATGAAGTTAAATAACACAGACACAGATTCGTTTAGTTGCGAAGAAAGAGTGATGGGGTTGCACATTGACATAAGACCCTAGCTGTGCAAAAACAAATTAGACAGTCAACCTTAAAAGTTAGCACATACATACAAAGGAACAATCAACACAACTTCAAACATTCCCTCCAAACAAACAAAATAATATAAACAAAAATACAAACAACCCCCACTAGGTCCCTCTGTATATATTTACCTTATAGACCTACAGGTTATCAAAAAATTTATTTTTTGTTTTTCATGTCTTTGCCTTAAAAATAAGAATGTATTGTTAAGATTTTCCAAATAATTAGATATTACTGGGTTTAATGAAGTGTTAGGAAAGAAAGAACCCTGAGTGTGTCAGAAATATTTATATACTCAAAAGAAAAAAAAAAAAATCATACTTATAAAAAGCACTTTTAAATGCTGCTGTATTTACTGCTGATTTTTATCCGGAAGCCCCACCAGGACAATGCAGCCAGCCAATGCCAGCTTCTTCCTCCTCCAAGTGATAGAGGAGCCAATGAGGAGAGGTGCACTTTTGGGCTTGTTAGAGATATGAGAGGAGGGCAAGGGAGTACAGTGGAGTGAAGAGAAATTGCTTTGAACCTTTATATCATTTTGAATAACTGTGTATTTGCTAATGATAACTGTAACTGCCTGACAAAATAAGGTTTATGCAGTTCATTGGATAAAACAAGGCTTGAAAATCACTAAGTACCCAGTACATAATTCAAGAAGAAAATAGATATGAAATATGACTCCATAACCTATTGCTTCTCTTGAGAGAATCATGGATTTTCTGGAAGCTCTAAAAGGAGCCATTAAAAAATAGGAATAGTCTACAGAGAGATATGGGAATGAAGAAATTCATGCATCCTTTGCTAGCTCACTAAACTAGAGTGATATCCTTCTGTGTGTCTTTTTCTCCTTGTCCTGTGAGGTATGTTTTGCATGGTAGAAAATGAAAGGTATTTCCATCCAGTCTTACCTAGCCTAATGAAGAGTTATTTCTATAGGTCAGTTCAGTCCCTCAAGTCTTCTAAATGAGGTATGTACTCCCTTCTCCAACATGCAGTATAATGTTCATTGTTGATAATTCTTGGTATACATTTCTCTCTATTTCTTATGCTTTTCAGTGTTCTGACAATTCTTATTCCATCTTTTTATTAGCCTCCTTGAAATAATCTCTCTTTATTTGACTGTTATAATGATTTATTCCCTTGGCTACCAACATTTTCTTGTAGTTTCCTAAGACGAAATTGTTGAGCACCGGCAAAACATTTTTGTGATACTTCTATTTTGCACTCCTATTTTCACTCTTAGAGGACAACACTAAAAGTTGTTACTGGTTTATTCATTTATTTATTTATTAAATCTATTATTTGTGGATTTTTTTAATCAGTAGTCATGTTTTCATTAATTTTGCAGCTGATATCAGAAAGTTGAGCATGTAAAAGAATGGATTCATAACAAATAAAGAAAAAAACGATTTCCCTCTGAGTAAGTGGATTACAAAGTATGCTGCATAAAAATGTCTCATTATTCGTTGTCATAATCAGGAGTGGTGAATAACTCCATAAATTCACAAAAAATTTAACCTGTATACATCAACAGCATTTGTTGCACATGTATGATAGCCAGTCTCCTAGAACAGCATATTAGGTGTATAGAATATGTTCAGACATCATTTAGTGGTGCAACTTTCCACTACTGAGTAACTAAAATAAGTATAGATTAGGCAAAGAGCTTCACTCTAGGATTTGGTTTGATTTGGTTTGGGTTTTTTTATTACTCATGTGAGATGGATAAGGAGCACCACTAGCATCCTGAAGAATATTTCAGAATAGATAACATCTGTAATCTCTGAAAATCAGAACTATATTCTAGACCTAATTTCCTTGCCTGGAAGAAAAAACATTCTATTTCATCTATGATCACAGAAGACATCTGCAAAAACTACATTAAGCAAACCTGCATTTTGCTAAACCTGCATTAGATTTTATGAGTAAGATATTTCTTCTTTTCCCCTGTTAAAACACTATCAAACTTCATTGTACAAGATACTAAACTGAGTAGAAGACCTGAAATGGGTCAGACCATTAAATGCGCTCAGATGCACTGTCTGCTCTGTACATACTAGTTGACATTGAACAGGCAGAACAGGTATTTTTAGTTTCAGATTATAAAGGTTACAGTATAGGAGGCTAATTCTTAGGGATCAATACTCAACTGTGCTTAGTGATCCGCAAGAGCAGTTTGGGTTAAATAGATGCTTATTAATTGGGAAACATTGGCCTTTTCGTTTGTTGGTCTTTACATGTCTTGAACCTATGACCTATGTCAGACTTGCATCGATCTCCTCCATGACATGGAACACAGTTTTTAATATTATAGATATGAAATATTAATTTAAATACTTGTTTCAATAAACCTTTTCTTTCAGACACTAAAAACTTCACTTACAACAGGTGATGATAAATAAGAGAAAGGTAATCTTGTCTTTTTGATATTCCAAGTTAGGAATAAAACAATGAATAAAATAAGCACACTGGTTTTACTTGAGTCTAGTTTCAAAAAAAATGGTGCATATAATCCTTGTGGAACACTGAATTCTCAAAATTGCAGTGAAAATATTAAATGCTTAAGAATCTGGAAATGTGTATGTACAGCTTATGAGTTACCTTAAATGGTATAAACCACAGAAATAATATGACAAAATGTGTCTCTGCCACATAAAGAATAAGTTCACTTGTTACAATGATGTTCTATCTTTATTGATGTTCATCACTAATAACTAATCCCTGGGATGTTTCATGAAATCCATTTAAACAAGACTTACCTGTTAAAGATCTTTCCTACTTATTCTGTTTTTTTTCACCTTAATTTCCCCCTTTTTTATTGTGACAGCACAAGCATTTGACCTAATGTACAGACAAGAGATTCTCTAGAAAAAGAATCACACTGGACAAATCAATATCCCTACTTAAATCACTATTGAGCCTCAAAGAGCTCTGCAGAAGTCTATCTAAGTACAGGAAAGAGCTAGAGGAGAGAATTCAACCTTTGGCAGCAGCATTACCTTTCAAATATGTCAACTTGATACATTCATACTAAGTCAGTCACAATTTGCCTTTTTGATCTACCTAAATTTTCTTTCTCTTATTGACTAAACTCAAAGCTAAGACCTACCCCTGACAGCTGAGTGGTGTTCAGATGAATGAATTTTTTTGGAGTTGTGTTGATGTAAGTAAAAATCATGGACTGAGAAGAGTCATAGGATGTAATCTTTTTCCATGTCTTCCTTGAATAGGCACAAGTTTTAATGAGATTTGTTGTTTTGTTTTGTGGTGGTTTTTTTCTTTGTTTTTTTTTTTTTTTGTTTGAATAGCAAATGGTTGTATTTGTCTGTCAAAGTGTCTTTTGTCCAACAATCATCCAGAATCTCTACTGTAATACTCCAAAATTAGCTCTTACACTTTGTAGAATGAAATAAATCACTCAGAAAATAGAGGTGACTTCAACATATAATTTGATATAGAGCAATTTATCAGCTCTTGAATTCTTCACCATACTCTAAAAATTTCTTTTTAAAACTCCAAACGTTCTACTTTAAACCTGTAGGGCTCCTATAAGGGCTGTGTCTGTACATATAATCTGTATAACATAAAGTTTTCTACATAAACTTTTATGTTTTAAACATGTACTTATAAGAATTATTTTAACATACTGTAATTTGCCTTTCATTTTGAACTACAAATTGAACCTTTTGTATTACTGTTCTCTATCCGAACATGACGTTCTCTGTTCCTCTATTAGTTTTGATGGGTTACCATGGAAACTGGAGAGAGAGAAAGAGAAGGAGAATACGTTTGTATGGTTATCCCCAGCAAGTTACATGCTTTTCCACAGTTTTGTGAAAGAAATCAGTGACTGAACATAGAGATAAAAACTTAATTTTAGAGATAGGCTACAGTGCAATGCATATTTATTATCAAGATGGAAGATATTAATGATTTAGTCTGGATTTGCAGTAAAGACTTCTGTCTATACTAAAAGCGTGAATGTCATTGTCAATGGTAGTTCAAGCTGTCTGAAATCTTTATCAATCTATCTACTCAGGCCAATTCGGACCTGAGAGTGAAGGGTGAAACTACCAAATTTTCATGGGCAGACATCAGAAAACAACTGCTAATTCTTAAGAACCAAAAATCCATCCCCCGCAGCTGGTTGAAATGCTCTTAGCTTACAGTGACCTTCTACCCTGATCAATGTCAGTTAAAATTAAAACAATGCTGAAAGGGTTTATTTAAGGCCCAAATTTACAAGGCTGTCAAACACATAAGTGTGAGGAAAGCAAACGACCACAGGAATAAATGAGTATTCTAAATACAGTTTGGAAATAAAAATTAAAGCTGATGTGGCTTTTTAGGGTAACAAGTATGAAGAAAACAATTTTTTACAAATAAAAGGTGAACTGAAATTTTACAGTGATATTATCTATTACATGGTCTTACCTGCTTTGGAGAAATTTGGTAATAACTTACAAAGGCTACTATGTGGGGAAAATAAGTCCTGCATATGTACAAATTTAAGAGAGGAGCTGAGTTGTTTGGCTTTGGCTTTC
Organism: Cuculus canorus; assembly: GCF_017976375.1. Classification (NCBI taxonomy): domain Eukaryota; kingdom Metazoa; phylum Chordata; class Aves; order Cuculiformes; family Cuculidae; genus Cuculus; species Cuculus canorus. The sequence goes on from NC_071403.1 coordinate 28,618,835, forward strand.
ACTCTGTCTTCCGTCTTCCACTGCGCTGCTGTGGCACAGTAGTTTCTCATTCTTCCATGATTCATATGAAGGGAAACAGAGAGAAATAGTAGTGGTAAACAATACTGAAGGAGAAATATTATTTTTTTTTACTCCATTGGAGGTGCTAAATTTTCATGTCTTTCATTATGTGATATGAAAACAGAAGTGTGCAATGTTCATTCCACTGACATAAGAACTATGCCCCTTTCAGATGACAACATAGATGGGAAAGGAATCTCTTAGCTCCAAAAGTAAATGTTTGAAATAAGGTTAAGTCCTTATAATTCCTTTATCCTAAATATGGATTCCTATATCATGTGATGGCCTTTGCATTCTTTCCTGGCATCTTAAATACTAGGTTCCAATCGAGCCTTCAGTGATGGAGCTTCACCAAATCAATGCAGCTCTGAGTTCATTAAGATCACCGCTAATACTTTCACTGTCTTTAGCAGTCAGAACTGTTTATGTATAGGTATAAAAACACATCTTCAAAGTGTTTATCAGAGACAGCTTGTCAGTCAGTTATGTGTAATGTTTAATTACTTTTAAATTACCACACCGGCAGGCTAAATTTAGATACTCATGCTGAGAGTATGGGTTGGTATTTGCAATGAAACAAAAAGGAAAGTAAACAATCTCTGTTTAGCTCAGTTATAATTCTGCAGGGGAAAGTATGCTAGACTGAGTATGAACAAATTTCAGTGCCACAAAAGATACAAAAGAAATGCTCTGTAAAAAAAAAAAAAAGATGTTAACTGCTTTGGCGCATATTGAAGTGACAAGAACCTTGAAGTTACATTTAATAATAAAACTAGTCTGCATATTATTGTTGGTTATATGTATTACCTATCCATGCTTTCACACAGGAAGCATCACTAAGAAAAAATTTAATTTAAAATAACGCAAAGTGATCTCCATGCAAATAGAGACATTGGAAAAAATGATTAAGCTATTGAAAACTGTTCAAGTAATGAATTTTAAGATGATAAACTATATAAAAAATTACTACACAATGATGATAGTTGTACAACACTGAACCTAGCGTCTAGCACTTAACGTTATTATCTTCAGTCCTCACATAAAGACAAAAATCTTACAATTCTCAGTTGTCCAGGTAAATTACTTTGATAGTCGAACATACTTTTTGGAAAACTTCTTTTCATTTGTAAGGCAAACAATTTTTCCTGATTCATATGAATCACTTTAACATCACTGAACAGATGTCAATTTCCATTAACAAGGAAGGAACAGTACAAAAACATTCAGGTGATTTTGAGATTACACAAAAGCTATATTGCCTTCATCATACTGATAAGGAAACAAAACTATTCCGATTAGATGGCATTTGCCTGCAGCAATTTCTTGCAGTTTTAGTCTTCTGAAGCACTGAAATGAAACTTCTGAAAAATAATACCACTTTGAAAAGATTTTTAATGAAGAAAAGTATCTTATCAATCTGTAAAATTAAAACTGGAGATAACTAGCATGTTACATTACATAAGTTCTCTCTAAGCTATTCTGAAAAAAAAACTGAGATTTATTAGTGAAAGGAAAATCCATAGCTTATCTTTCCTATGCAACTTGACTTTCTTGCAGACAGGAATAGAAGCTATACCATTTTTTGTGAAGATATACTACTGCATACACTAAGGATCTCCTGTCTCCTTGGTAATACCATAACAAGCATTCTAAGATGCAATATGAGTACTTCAAATTGCAGGATTTTTACAGTGAAAGTAAAAAGTCAGATCAGACAATTTGATCTTAAAAGAGGTCAAATTTAGCTGCTTTCAAGTTTGATGTCTAAAATAGACTCTAATGTGCAATGTAGACATTAAGAGACTGAAAAAGCTTCAGTTTAGGCAGCATTATTTCAGCTTATGTTTATTTCATATGGAGTGTTCTACTGTTTATTGCACATGAAGTCAAGGATGTAGGCAGTTAAATTAAATAAATAGGAAAAAAAGTAAAAAAAAAAACACCTAAAACTTTTTTTCCTGTATGGTTGCAGAGTAATTAATTTATTGGGATAACTGCCTTTCATCTCTTCCTGCTTCCAAGAATTTTAATAATTTATCCTTAATGGTTTACTAGTAAGAACTGACAGACCACAGTATTTGCTAGTGTGTTTGTGTTCTTTGTAAAAGGATCAGGTAATAGTAGTAACTGTTTTTTTTTTTTTTTTTGAGAATTGCAACATCAAAACTTAACAAACAGATGCTGCTTTTTAAAAATTCAATAGAAGGAGTAAAATAGTGCTACATTTAAGTTAGTAGTGATGTTCAAAAGCATTATATCAGATGAATTTGCTTTATGATAGATATTTATTTTTACTGGGTCAAATTTTCATCAGTAATGGAAAATAATACCTAATACACTATTCTATTAATAATTTTTAAAACAAATTAAGATTCAATACATTTATATTTTCTTCTATATTTGGTGATAAAAAAAATAAGAGGGCTTGCGTAAAGAATTTGTGACTGTTGTTGTCTCTTATCAAGGGATAGACCTGTTTCAAGAGAGGAGAGGAGAGGAGGGGAGGGGAGTGGAAGGGAGAGGAGAGGAGAGGAGAGGAGAGGAGAGGAGAGGAGAGGAGAGGAGAGGAGAGGAGAGGAGAGGAGAGGAGAGGAGAGGAGAGGAGAGGAGAGGAGAGGAGAGGAGAGGAGAGGAGAGGAGAGGAGAGGAGAGGAGAGGAGAGGAGGGGAGGGGAGGGGAGAGGAGGGGAGAGGAGAGGAGGGGAGGGGAGGGGAGGGGAGGGGAGGGGAGAGGAGGGGAGAGGAGGGGAGAGGAGGGGAGAGGAGAGGATCTGGAATTTTTGAGTTGAATTTTCTAATGTAAATATGTATGTATGCTTTCAAACATACAACTGAAAAAAAAAACCCCAAAAACTCAAGGTTTTCTTTCCCAGGATGTAGAAAATACATTATGTGGTTTCTAAGTCATGTACACTAAGGATGCATTTAAAACTGACTTTAACTGCTGGGCTCAGGTCTCTCTACTTTTTTAACGGTCAAGTGATCACATGTTTTTTTCTCCTTGTCATCTTTTGCAAATTTTCAAAGGTTTTAGAGCTTAAGATTCTACATCAGTACTCTGACTTGTCTCATAGAATCCATAGGTTCCTTCCTAGTGATGCGATCTATGTTATGCAATTCAACAGTTATGGGTGAAATCTGGATTTATTATAGCCTTCCATAAGATACATTAGCCTAAGGGTAACCAAAAGAAGCAAGAAAGTATTTATCAGCATTGCAAGTATTTGTATACAGTTTGCCAACACTATAGGCCAATATATACGTGCACGAATGCAACGAGATCAAAACTAGGAATAATTACATGAAAAAATTGTTGAGAACTGACCTTTCTGGGCTCAGAAAAAGGCTAAGAAAAATGCCTTTCTTCTCCTTATACTACTTTTTCTCCATTCTATGGCCAATAATTTCCCTTTGTGGGCATATAGTTTGGATCTTAGGTCATGTTCTTGTAAATGCAAAGCGATTTACATATATGCCATCACAAGCTCTATTAGCATTTGTTTATATAGGAATTTGTCATATATACTACCTCTTTTCCCCAGAAGAACAATTAAAACATTTTTTAGCAACAGAATTTTAACAAATAATAGCTGAAACCCACTTACACTTATTTATGCGTGTTTATGTCCTCTGGCATACAAATGTAAGTTTGATATGAATAGCAGGCAAATGTGGTCAGAAAAAAATGTCTGTCATAAGCACCTTTGCAAATGTGAAGGGAGGAGCATGAGTGAAACAGACAATAATTTCTTCAGAACAGCAATGAATATTTGAAATGTGGTGTCCCGAATTTTTTCCCTAAATTATTTATTTGAATCTAGTCTAGATCACTGAAAAAATTATTAAACCAGAAGTTTTTGCCATTTATCTAATGCCTAGTGGCTGAAAACAATTGGTGAACTCCATCCTTTTCTTGTGGGACGATTCATACTGTACAAAATAATGATCTCACCTGATATAAATCAGGACTCTAATTGAAACCTAAGCCAATCTATCTTTTAAGTGGCATTTCCAGGAGAAATATCTAAAATTCAAAGGCATGGAAAGCTTCTATATGTAGACAATTTCAATCTCAAACTAAAATATATGTGAGACTTAGTTGTGCGTGAAAGTCTTAAGTGCTGACTCCCACGTAAATATGCATAGAAATCCCTTGCACTGTTAACATTTATTTTAAAATTGTTTTAAAATAAAAGACTTTGGTATCTGTTGGATACAAGATTGTCATTCAACTTCATTAATGCTGATGGATTTTTTTCCCCTTAATATTGATAATATTAATTAATATATTAGGTAAGAAATAAACACTATTGTTAGTTGAAAGAAAAATTGCTATGTTACATTTCATCCTATGTAAAGGATATTTATCCTTTAGAAATCCTACAGATCCTAAGAAAAGAACATTTTGAATAAATGGCTCAATATACGCAATATATCATCTTACTGTGAAAAAAAAAATTGCAATGTTTGGCTAGGAGTGATAGGGTTATTTGACTCACAGCAAAATTCAGAATAAATCTAAGAATTGACAAAAGATAAGACACAACTGAAATACATTTACAGAGGAGAAAGAAAAAGAGGGATGGGGGTTTTTGTTTGGTTTTGTTTTGTTTTCTTTTCTTTTCAAATAGTGATTAGACTGGAAAATTAGCCACTTCGGGATTTTCAGCCAGGGGTAACAGATGGCTAAGTTAGTGATGAACCACTGAAGGGTCTGGAGTGTTGATTAGGGAGAATGACTGAAAGCATATATCTCAAACTGGCAGAATGCCTAGTAAAAGCAGTGACCCATTACTTATAGGGAGTCTTTAAAATATTAAGTGGACAGATACATTCAGAAGCGGGGGGTGGGACACGGACACAACTCATGCAGCTAATTCAGAAAGTTTTGAGGTAGAAAAAAATTCTGTTCTTACTCATATTTTTTTCTAGCATAGCTTCTTCCCCTGTTGCTGTCTTTTTAAAGTGAGCTATTGATGCATGAAAATGAGTGAGTTTCATTTCATTAGTCTTGGCTTTTAGAAAAATAACAACCAAATAAAACTCCCTCCTTTGAAAAACAACCTTTTGCTTCTGCAGGTATAATGCAAGCTTACTTTAGTCATCTGAAAGGAATGGCATTTTTTGTTTTCATTACTGATTTTGGTGGAACATTTGAAAAAATGTTTATCTCTTAAGAACGTCTTCAATTTTAAGCATAAGTTCTAAAGGTAGATGAAAGAGTTTAATATTGTATTGTAGACTAAATGTGGTCTTAGGCTACAGAAATTTTGAATTATGAACTATAGTGCTTTTTCTCTGGTACTTGATACTTCTAGCTGGTACAGGATACTTCCATCATTACTTACATGTTCTAGTTTCTACAGCCATTAATTTCCCTTCACAAAAAAAATGAATTAATGTGAAGGTGGTAGAAATTAGTATTTTTAAAATACGAACACTTCTTTTACCTAGAAAATTTGTAATTCTAAAGGAAAATGTGGCCAAACGTTTTAGTAATGAAAATTCTCATTACCCAATTTGCATTTTGTCTTTGCTCTTTGGGTAACATCAGTGCAAATGATTTGTTATATATTGTCTGTAGTAATAGTATGCAGTTCAATTTTGCACCTGTCACTAGCCTCCATGAAGACAAAGCTGGTTCTCTGACAGTGGCTTTCTAACTCCTGAATAGTATTAAAATAACAAAACCTACTAGAACAACTAAATGCTTTAGGTGTTTACTGCAACTATTGTTGTTGTTCTCACAACATTATGTAGATATTTAGATGCAGAATTTTGCCTTTTAGAACATGTCTGTGTGGCATAAATTCATGTCCTGCCCATGTATTGTGTCAACTCAGGTGCTGGAAACAACAGACACATTTCTGTCTAGCATTTATTCTTATCCTAAAATAACATCTTTTTAGAAAGGCTAATTCACCTAAATGAAGTACCAATCTAACACAGCTATCATTCTCTGCTATTTGAGCTGCCCGGTAAGTTCAGTTTAAAGACACCTCTTATGCAAGCACAGGCGTTCACACATACAGAGTTTGTGCCAGATTCAAACTCACTGGCTTTACAAGGCAAAGAAGTAGTTACCTCCTGGAATCAGTACAGCTTGTATATCTAGAACACAGGTAAAATAGACATTCTAAAAGTTCAATATCCAACCGATTCTTTTGACCAGAGTCTGTCGCATATATGTACTAAATTTCTGTATCTCCATTTCTTCTTTTTTTCCATCTAGCGATTGCTTTTTGGTGGGATCCAGGCAGGAACACCTCTGAAAGACTGCAGCCTACGGACACCCTGTGTCAAGTGAGAAGTAAATGAGAAAGACCCAAGAACAGCAGAGGGAAATGTATAAGAAGCAAAGAGTGAAGGAAAGACTATATTACACACTGATGTAAATTTCCTGCACACTTGTCACCTCACCAAAGGAGCTGGCTTGGCTGACTGTAATGTACAGTGAAAACAGAGGGGATTTGAAACTAAGAAGGGGATAGGAGAGATGTTTAAGTTAAGGCTGTGAAAGAGGGGGAAACTTACTTCACTAAATGTTTATTTAATTATGTATGGGGTTTTTATCAATACCTAAAACAGTAATCAGAAGTTTGCCTTAATCTGTAATGAATTAAATAAAAACTCTTGAGTCAAGAATGTTTGCCTGCAACAAAATAGTATCAATACACAGCCAATATTTTTTAAAAAAACTGACAGTATATGGGGGACCGCCCTGTGTAACAGCTCCAAAGATGACACACTCTTACCACCTGGAATCTTGCATATTTTTAGGTTTAGGGAAGGCAATATTGTTGCAGGCTTAAGGAACACAGTTATCCTACCTGTTCATTAAATATTTCCTTTGCAGTTCAAGAATACATGGCTTTTCACTTGTCCAACATATCAAATAGATCTTGGATCAGTGACATAGTGTCATATAAAAGGGTGGGAAAGTGTTAAGTACAAGGCAGTTCTAGTTCAGACAGCAAAAAATGAAAAAAACTGTTCGATATCCTTTTCGCTCAATTTTTGAAAAGCTAATAATATGATTTTTTGAATCAGATATCAACAATTTCCAATGTTGGAATGCTGAAGGGAAGTAGTTTGTCCCATACAACACAAATAGCGACACTCTAGTACTGAATAAATATGTTAAGACAGGCTCCTTTGACCTGTAAATGTGGGTGAATTATTCAATTGTGGACAATTATACTTGCATGCTCACTTTGAAATATCAAACAGAAAGAGAGTTCTTGTTACTGTTGTTATTGCTTTAAGTCATTGGCAGTAAAAATACTGAAGTTTAAAGGGGAAAATATGCATATACTTCCCTGCAACTAGATTTTTGTCACAGCAATATTTTAAAATATTGAAAGTAAAGAAAATGAAATATGCTAGAAAAAAAAAGTAATAATAACATGGAATGAGGTTCTTGAAACAACTTCAAAAAAGAGCATTCTTTTTTGATATGATTTGAAAAATATCTATGGATTAGCATTTAGTAGTCTTTTTTGCTGAGTGAGTAACTGGTTTTGTCTAGTAGGAAAAAAAGTGAGTTCAAGTTGAAAAACGGAAGAAGTTTTTGAAAGACATAAATACATGAGAGACAAATTGATTTACTGGCTTCATTCAAGAGCCAAAGCTAAGCAGAGGAAGAAACTTAATAGAAAGTAAGAAGACACTAGAAGCGATGTGGAACGATGCTACTTAACATTAGAAAGACATCCAGTCTTTTAGCTCATTCCTTCCCGGCTTCTGTGTGACCCTGTATATTCTGCAGAAAAGAGCATAGGAGACTGATCTAGACCCTTAAAAGTTGAGTTTGAACTTAGTTAATACAAACTTAGAATTTCTTCTCCATATTGATTTGCAATGTATTTGCATTTTGGTTTACAATAATTTCCTGGCTGTTGCAGACCTCGGGTATGAAGGTTTTTAACATGAACATGTCCCAATTCTGGACATGGCTGGGGACACTATTGCAGCTTTAGTTCTCCATTCTTTCTGTTTAGAGTATTGTTGTAAGTGTCCAGGGTAGTTTCAGACAGAACTACTTCTGAAGTTCCTCCCTGATTTTTACTCAGTGAGGGTTCTGTGTAGCTCACTTGAGAATGAGATTTTTTTAAAAAAATTCCACATTTACTAAGCAGCATATGCAGCTTTTGGGCCATATTTTTATTTTATTCTGGCATATGTAGGTCTTGAGTTTGACCTCTACAACTGCAAGACATATTGCAGCATCATAGAACCCTTTAGTCTGTAGAAAACCTTTAAGATCATCAAGTCCAGTCATAAACCTATCACTGCCAAGTCCTCCATTAAAACATGTACTTAAGTGCCATGTCTACTCCTCTTTTAAATACCTCCAAGGGAGGGGACTAAACCACTTCCTTGGACAGCCTGTTTCAATGACTGACAGGCCTTTAAGAGAAGAATTTTTTCCTAATAGGCAACCTCCCTTGGTGCAATTTGGTGCTGTTTCTTCTCATCACTTGCACTTGGGAGAAGACACCAGCACCCACCTCACTACAACCTCCTTTCAGGTAGTTGTAGAGAGCCTCCTCAGCCTCCTTTTCTCCAGACTAGATAGCCTCAGTTTCCTCAGCTGCTCCTCATGAGATGTGTTCTCCTTCACCAGCTTCATTGCACTTCTCTGTACATGCTCCAGCACCTCAATGTCTTTACTGTAGCGAGGGGCCCTAAAATGAACACAATATTCAAGGTACTGCCTCAACAGGACTGAGTACAGGGGGCAGATCACCTCCCTGGTCCTGCTGGCCACACTGTTCTGATACATGCCTGGATGCTGTTGGCCTTCTTGACCACCTGGGCACACTGCTGTCTCATATTCAGCTGACTGTCAACCAGCACTCTGAGGTCTTTTTCTGCTGTGCAGCTTTCCAGCCACACTTCACCAGGTCTGTAGCATTGCATGGAGTTGCTGCAGCCCAAGTGGCAGACTTGACACTTAGCCTTGTTGAACCTCATAGAGTTGGCCTCGGCCCACTGACCAGCCTGTCCAGATTCCTCTCTACAGCCTTTCTACCTTCAAGCAGATCAACACTCCTGTACAACCTCATGTCATCTACAAACTCAGTGTGGCTCCCTCACCAGCGGTATCTGGAAGTTATCTTCCATACACTCCAGGAACCTCCTAGAATGTTTCGTCTCTACTGTATTGTCTTCCCAGCAGACATCTGTAAGTAGAAATCCTCCACTGAAAAAAAAGGTCTAGTTATTGTGAGACTTCTCCCAGCTGCTTATAGAAGATATTGTTGCCTCTTCATTCTGGTTGGGTAGTCTGTAACAGGTTCCCAGCATGGTATCTGCCTAGTAGGTTTTACCCCTCATTCTTATAAACACTTAACCCTTTCATTACAATTATCAAACTCTAGACAATACAAACTGTCCTTAACATATAGCGCTACCCTACTACCTTTCAGTCCCTGCCTATCCCTTCTGAAGAATTTATAGCCATCCACTGTGACACTCCAGAGGAGTCATCTCACCGTGTTTCTATGATGGCAACTATATCATAGTTTTCAGCTGCAGTTATTCCAGCTCCTCCTGTTTGTTGCCCATTTTGTTTTCATTGGTATAGATGCACTTTAGTTGGGCTATTGATCCTACCACCTTTTTTTGGGAAAAGTCCCGATTCTTACTTGACCATTCTCAGGTGTTTCCATGGTTTCTAACATATCAGAGATCCTTGTGTTGTGGAAATAGAAGAATCAAGTGGTGATTTGTACTACAGGTAGCTTGCAGTAGTATATAATGTAAAATTTTAGGCAATTATAGCAAGTATTTAAACTTCTCAAACAAATCATACAAATAAACTTGCTTTCTGTATAATTATTCTTCAGCATGGTTTAAGCATCATTTATTAATCCTTCACGACCCTTTGGTTTTCAGTAGTGAACCTGAAACCATTCAATATGGTTCATGAAATTCACTAGAGGTTTGAGGATATTACAATACATTTAAATTGGGTACCTTTCCATTAGGCATATACTTAATGAGGAAATTACATCTTTGGGGTTTGATTAGTCGGAAAAAAAAAAAAGTCTGCCTGAAGAAAGTTAATACTTCAATTTCCTTTTTTTGATTCCAAATATTTTTACTCAGTTTACAGTGGATCTATGTTGCAATACAACAAACTTCCCATCTGTCTCTCACAATCTGTCTTTCAGTGAAAGATATAGGTCAACTACTAACAAAAAGAAAATATGATTTCATATTACTTGCAATATATTCCTTATTATTTACAGTGCAAAATAGCATGTGTCACAGGTACCAGACAGTTTGTTTTGATCATTTCACTTCTAAATTATACAGAACATTGCTTATTTTTATTCAGATACGCAGATACTAGCATGCAATTAATTACATCAGTCTGTTCAAAGGCTACTGTGAAGAGCAAACATGCTATTGGAAATAAAGTAAAGATTATTTGGTTTTTCAATATTACTTGATCCCTCACAATGACCAGAACTGTGGACAGTAGTCTAGAAGAAGTTTCTCATTGTTTTGTTTTGTATAATCGAAAGGAACAATCAATGAAGAAAACAATCCTTCAGTAGGAATTCAAAACAGGTAAAAATCTGGGAGCCAATGAGTAGAAAAAATATGATCCATGACTATGTAATGTGTATATCTAAATACATATGTGTGTCTGTTTGCCTGTATGTGTATAAATGCAATGCAAATGAGTTCACCAGTGACATCAAGATCAAACGAAGCTTGGGCTGCAGTGATCATACACTGGCAGAGTTCAAGGCCCTGAGGGATACGGCACAGGTGAGGAGTAAAGTCAGGACCCTAAATTTCAGGAACGCAGAATTCCAGCTCTTCAAGGAGCTAGTCAGTAGGACCCTCATGGAAACTATCCTCATGGACAAGGGAGCAGAACACAGCTGTCAGATATTTAAGGTTGCTTTCCATAAAGCTCAAGAACGCTCAGTCCTTAGTGGTAGGAATTTGGGCAGGGAAAGGAAGAGACCAGTGTGGCTGAGTTGAGACCTGCTGGTCAAAATGAAGACCAACAGGGATCTGCATAGGCAGTGCAAGCAGCGACAAGTAAACTGGGAAGAGATCAGGAAAGCCAAGGTGCATTTGCAGCTGAACTTGGCAAAGGAAGTGGAGACTAGCAAGAAGGGCTTCTACAAGTACATAAATTAGAAATGGAGGTTAAAGAGAGTGTACCCCCAATGATGGGTGAAAATGGTGACCATGTATCAACAGACAAGAAGAAGGCTGAATTACTCAACAACTTTTTTGCCTCAGTTTTCACCAACAACTGCTCTTCTCAATCATCTTGAGTCAAAGGACAACAAGAAGGGGACTGGGGGGGTATAGCCTAGGTGGTGTCCCTGCCTGTGTCAGACAATTGGAACTAGATGATCTTTAAGGTCCCTTCCAACTCAAACCCTTTTATGATAAACATTTTTCTTTCTCAGAAACATTATATTTTATTATATTTTGTTTCTTATTTTGTATCAATTTTTGCTTTCTACCTTAGAATAGAAGGATTTTAGCATTAGGCTTAGTCTCTTTGCTACACTGGTTATTCTACATTGCTGAGTTGAAATAATCATTGATAATGACCTTGTATATTACAAAACAAAATAAAAAGTACCTGATGTCACAAAAACAGGTTAGAAACCAGTTTTGTTTATCACATGAGCAGATTTGGGTTAGATTAATCAAGGAAAAAACTAATGAGAAAATATATTTTCAATATATTTATTGTAGCCACCTTTAGACAGATCAGTGATCGCCTGAACATTAACTGCAAGAGCAGTATCTGAGTCTGATTCTTTCCCCTGAAAACTACAACTATAGCTTTATGAGAAAAGCGACACTTTTATCTCTGTTTTAAAGACAAAACATTGAATCACAAAAGGTAAGTTCACACGAACAATGACAAAACCTGCACATTAGACAAGGAAGGCAGTGGTGAGAAGTAGGCAATTCTAGAAAAGAAATGTCTAGAGAAGAATACAGAAAAAAAAAAACCACCAAAAAAAAAGTCAATGTATTTACATTTGGACTTGTGCCATTAATTTCAATTTATTCTTAGAGTATAGCTATAACTTGCATTTTTAGCTATTGTGAGGATCCTTCAAGACTTCTACATGCAATATCATATTCTTCTGGGCAACTATGAATAATACTGTCAAAATGTGGTTTTACAGCTTGCATTGAATTTTTGAGTGTGGATTTCTTCCTCAATATCGTGTGAATCTTGATTTCACTCAACAGTACTGAAAATATTTGAAAGGAATTTTAGATATTAATAATCTTATTAATTAATGCATATTCAAGTTATGCTGTCAAATGATCAAATAGATTCAAATAATTTCTTAAAAATAATAATAGAAATACTAGTTTTACAAGGAGTAATTTGAGACTGACATGTTCTGCAGATCATTTGTTGTTAATGCTTCCGCCACAATAAAGGAAGATGTGCCAGTCCCCTGCTATTAGTATGTAGTTCCACTTCACTGATGTTGCAGAATTTTTTTCCTACAAACTATTTACAGCAATTCATGAATGTGAACAATACGAACTACGTTGAGACTTTATTCCATGGCTCCAAATTCAAAGAACATCAATTGCTTACACAAGAAGAAGATAAGACTTTGCAAGGTGTATGAAAATATGTTCATATATGTCCTAAATTTGAAAAGGATGTGTAGTTTTGCTTAAAACCTGTCTTTTTATTGAGAGTGCAATTACTGTCAGGAACTGATAGTCTCCAATGTATTTGTAACAGACATAAGCAATACATATTTCAAAGTTGTATGCATATTTGTCAGAATATGATATCATGAAAGAAAATAAATCATACATGTTACAACATATACTGGTACACATACACATATGAGTATGAATATTGGGTTTTTTTACATAAGCCAGTAAAATAATTTTCATCTGAAGTGAAAATAAGAAAACAAATCCCATGGATGAAAAGGAATTTGTGTTCCAGTTCTGTGTAATTGTACCACGTCTCTCCCAGTTCAGTGCTCTGAAATCAGCCTTGGAGGTCAGTTTATAGGTACTGTATTGCATCTTTCAAAAAGAACAGATATTGCTTTATTTCTCCTTTGCAAGCATGAAATTAATTTTTTAGACTGCAAAAAATACGTTTAAGAGAACACAGACTGTTTTTTTTAATGCAAGAATAAAGTACTAGTGTTTTGTAAAACTTTGAGATGCCAATTGATTTTCTATATATTCTAATCACCTTCTGTATTCAAGGCAACAGTTCTATTAGCTGCCCTCATAGTCCAAAATATCATGAAGATTATTGAATACTGAAAAAAAACAGGAAATAAATTTCCATGGAAAACACATTAAGAATATGACCTTGCTTTGGATTCCCTTTAATGTTAACGAGTAGCACTGTTGTTCAGTAAACACTATTGTTGTTCACTTTATAAAGACCAAAGGAGATGACTTCAGTAAGCAGGTAGCGAGTGTCGTTAGGGGACAGGACGACAGATAATATTTCTGTAATTTAATAGCTGAAATAATGTTAATAACAATTAAATGTATTCACTGAAGAAATCGGGCAATTCATATCACAATGTTATGCAGTGCTTACTTCCATCCACTCTCTGACAGAGAACTGAGTACTTGCATTTTCGGATTTTAAGGCCAACATCTGATGTTGATGTTGGAAATTTAGCTGGCTTTTTAAAGTCATAATTCTTTTTCTTATATTGAACATTATTGTTGCTAAAATGATATATCTAAAGCAATGCAAATGATACTTCATTACACAAGTGGGCATGCCAGTGCAATGCTTCTGGGACTCCATAGAAAGGCATTTTCTTCCACTTTCACAACCTTCTCCAGTCAGACATACTTTCCTGTTTGAAGTAGGGAGTTCAAACATGTTTTCCAAAAGGTCATTACTTTTGATTGAAACACAGAAGCAACTAAAGAATCTGTCATTTTCTTTTGCCCTTACAGTTCTTTCCAGAGAACACTTTGAGGGCTGTAGCTTCCCCCTCAGCAAATCTTCACATACTGCATCACTGTGGATGTCTCTTCACACAATTCATGTGACTTTGAGACACTGATTTTCTAATTCTGGATCAGCCTGTCCATCAATGACGCTACTAGATCTCGATATTTTGCCTCTGTGATTAATTACTCTCACTGTTCAAATGTTCTTACCACTGCAAATTTAAATGTGTCCAACTGCAGTTTCCAACGTTTTGTTTAGATTGTTTTCCTCTGTAACAGAGTACACTTCTCCTTATATACTCTAATTGAGGTGTCTCAATTTTTTTTAAATTAACTGAATTAGAAAAACAGCAACAAAAACTACTCAAATGGAAGAAACAAAAACCTTCTTAACAGCTCTTCCTTATGTGTGTATACCAGTCCACCTCTATGCATATAAAGAAGGGCAGAGAGAAATCATTTTGTTAGCCTCAGAAAGGTACCTGCTTCTATAGTCAACAAAAGAGAAAAATTAACAGCTTCTGTGAATAATCAGAATTGGAGATGAAGAACATACTATTTTTTTCTGTATGTAACACAGCTAACTATGAAAAGATAATATAGGTCATCCATCTTTACTATTCTCAAACATAGTGTTAATATCCCTAACCTAGATTTGAAGAGAGTGAAATATAAGTATTAAAGCCTTCAGAAAAAAAAACCAAATTTTCTTCTTTTTTTAATGTTTGCAGCTAATAAGGTGATCCTGGAGAAAACAGGGAAATTTCACTACTTAATCTAAATTCTGCCATCCTCTGTGTAATTAAGGACAATATCATACAAGGCATAGGTGCCATTTAAAATGTACATAGTGTTCTTGTTACTGTGCAATTGGGATAAAAGTTATACAATTAGATTTAAGTTCATTGTTATGAATACTAGAAATCACTTATTTTACTGAGAATAAGAAACCTGCCCTATAAGAAAGGAGATATCAGTGCCTCATGCAGGAAGAGTACCGTCTCCCATATAAGAATAGTATAATTAACATTTAATTTCTTTCAGTCACAGGAGGTTTAAAGTGGGAAGGGACCTCTGGAGCTTGACTAGTCCAATCCTTCCTTCTCAAGCAGGGCCATTAGAGGAAGCTGCCCATGATCATGTCCAGGTAGGTTTTGAATATTTCCATGGATGGAGACTCCACAGCTTCTCCACAGTACCTGTTCCTGTGCTCAGTTTCTTTACTTGTTATTCTTTATTATATACATGTGGTCTTGTAATTTTTAAGAAATATATTTTTCTTACTTATGTTCTTTCATTTGGTTAAAGATAAAAAGTAGAAAGATGAAATTAGAAAAGGTGTATCATATAAAATGAAGAAGTTAAGATAATTAAAAATAATTAAAATAGGGGGTTAATTTGCTCTGTTTGGTTTTTCTTAATATACATTTTTAAAGTAGTATTTCTCTTTCCTAATATCCATATTATGAAAGTTATCTAATAATAGAAATTAATGAGTACATCTATGTCTGTATTTTAAGAGAGAGAAAGACCAGCTGTGTACAGCCATGCATTTAAGCTGCTTGGTGTCACTTCAGTGCTTTAGAAGTATTACAGATCTCTTTAATCATATGGTCAAGTCAGATTTCTATCTGCTTTGTACTTTGACACTGCGGAGTTAAAACAGACAAGCAGGGTTGTATGGACTATGCATATTTTCAAGCTGTAATTCTAGAAAGAACGTAATAGGCAAAATACATTATGGGCAACTAAAAGACAGGGAAAGGTACCCATATATGTCGATTAGGAGTCTGCAAAAGATTAGAAAAATGTTTATAACATAATTTTAAAATGAAAATGGAACTGTCTTGCCAAATCAAACGACAAGGAGTACATGCAGCTTAATTTATGTAACAATACATTTGCATTAGGTTAGGGATTCAACATGTCCAATTTATCCTGTACCTTTCTCAGTAGCAATATGGATGATTTTTCATTCTGTATATGAGTGATACTATCATATAAATGTACATAAATAAATCTAATGTTTTGTTGACTTCCATATAGGTCACTATATTTCGATTGGCTCCCATGCTTAGAATTTTAAGGTTATTTGCTGAAACAAATCCTACAGAGAGGAGAGAAAAAATAGAGGTTAAAAGGAAAAAACAATAGAGATTATTTAAAAAAAAAAACATTGCTTCCAAATTTTCCGTTATACTCTACAAGTCTTCACAGATTCTGAAGTTTTGACCTTAGACGTTTTTGTATTTATACTGGGGTTCTTCCTTTACAATAAATCTTTTTTTCTGAGTTCAGAAATAATTAAAGGCAGATGGTTATGATAGGTTTTTTTGGAATAACCATTTTATTATTAATTTTCTTCTAGTGTCAAGTATGTTGATCGATATCTCCAAAGCACAGAAAATATCAAGAAGTGTAAATTCTTTGAAAGAGCACCAACAGTGTCTCTTAATCTGAATGGAGACATAGAAATGTAAAATGAATGGAAAAATAGCATGTTATCTGGGTTTTACATTTAAACATTTAAATTTATTGAGGCTGAAAACTAAATCCTGCTAGGCTTCAGGATTTGGAAACTCTAAAACAAAGTGCTTAGCTTTTAGTCACGTAGACTTCTGACATTGTGTCTTGGTAAACCCCTCAGAGTGGGTTCCATATCATCCAGGAAACTAGATGTAGGTCCAACTTTAGCCACTCCATAAGTATCTTACAAGCACTCCTCTTAATATCTGGGTAAAACTCACTGTTACCTTTTCCAATACAAAAGTGACTTCTAAAGAACTGCAGCCTCTTTTATGCAATTCCTTAGTCACTAGTTACACAGGAGGTGGGAAACACATATTCGCTGGCTGTTTCTGAATCAGGAGACTCCGGTTCACATCTCCTGTCACCCTGGAGTGTGTCATTAGCACAGATGGATATTTTAGTGGAGACAATTGCCACGTCACCTTCCCAACATCCAACATGGAAAGAGAAGAGAGGTATGTCATAATTTGGGATTGACACAGCAATTCAGGAGTCCAGAGGTTTTATCCTTTTGCAAAGTGGCTTCTGTATACTATCTTAGTGTAAACTACCAGTGAAATCGATACTGCTATGATTGCCTTTTCCCCTGGTAATCATATTTGAAGGAATAAGTAGTTCTGACAGTTATGCAGAAAAACCAGTCGCGTGAATGCATTTCAGGAACACAGCAATGGGTCAGGTCTTTCTGCAGCAGGTGAAATGATATTTCATTCCCAAGTTCAAAAAGGTTTAGTTTAAACTCACTCTGATTGTCATGTTCTGAAATTACAAAGGATATCTGATGAATTCAGACTGAATTTCAAGTGGTGATATCCTATTCTAGTGTTTAATTCCTGGGCACACTGCCTCAAGAGAGAACAGGAAGTCAGAGAACAGAAATGGCAGAAATGGGGTAAAAAAATGAGGGCATTTGTTAGAGCAAGGGTTGGAAGTAGAGAAATAAAATGCAAGAGATTGTGCTTCTTTTTCTGCAACAACTTACTTTTTGGAGCTTAGCTGACCATTTATGAAACAACTTCTCCGGTCATTGCATGCACAAAGAATACCACATAACATAAGTTAAAGTTCCTAACAAAAGTATTTTTCGTTTTAGGTATAGAATATAT
The DNA here is from genome assembly GCF_017976375.1 of Cuculus canorus. NCBI lineage: Eukaryota > Metazoa > Chordata > Aves > Cuculiformes > Cuculidae > Cuculus > Cuculus canorus. Next base: position 28,636,491 of record NC_071403.1, read on the forward strand.
CCCAACATTGAATGATAAATAACTATTTCTGTTGTTCATGCTCTTTCTGAATACAGAAAATTTACCCAGCTAGCTGCCTAGATTCTGAACTCTTACTGAAAATGTTCGAGTGTATATGCTTACAATTACAGAAACTCTTCAGAGCAGTTCTGTCAAGATCAGTAAGCCAAACAAATTGTTTGTTTCCTGTTCTGTGCAAAAGGCTTTCAAATTCAAAGAAATCACTATGATTTACTGTGTTAAAAAGATTCAGAAAGAGTCCAGTGAAAACTTTATGAAACGGAACTCGTACGAATTCACGTTTCTCAAACAAATGAAATAAACATAATTGCATAGCAGATAGTTATGGATATTTTTATGCATATGTTCCATAACTACTCCTGGCTCCTCTCCTCTGTTTCCTACCTCAGTGTTATAGCACGAACAAGCACACAACTGTCTCCATGTTCATCCTCTTCACTGAGGAGGAGTCTTGGGCATCCAGAAGAGAGACTAAATTAAGAAGACAAGATTCTCTGTGCCTGAATATGACCTTCCACATAACTTAAAACTAGACCAGGAGAGACTTCAGATTCAGTTTCTATGAGAGACAGTTTAACCTCACTTTTGTAATTGAATGCTGGTTATGCAGGAGTAAAGATTTTGGATAGGGTAGTTACTGGTTTTAAGAGGTCAAACGAGAATATTCCAGGCAGCCTGAACAATTCATAGCTCAATTATGGCCAATGCTGCTGTAAAATCCTAAATCAGAATCAGTTATGCTCAACAATAAGTAAAGTGAAGGTAAATTACTGTCAATTTTAGCCTTCCAATTTCAGCTTTGTGAAATTTAGCATCTAAATTGCACTCTGAAACCTGTTATCAGCAGGATGAGCCTAAAATTGGAAAGCAATAATTCATTTCCAATTGTTCTTACTTTGATTGGGGGAGGGAAGGAAAACTAGTTACAAAGGCAACAAATTACTTTTCCTTCAGCAGAGCTACTAAGTATGCTCTTCAAACTGGACCTGTGTGTCCCATAGGATATAATAAAAATGCAATTACTATATAGAGGCATTATTAGATGTCAATGTTAATTGACTGCACAATGAATTGTTAATGAACTGCTGTGCATACTGTGCTAATAGGTATAGGTGGGTGATAATTAAAAATCAGTGATGGTGCATATGGTAAGTAAAATAAAACCCTATAGCTGTAGATTTAGAAGTAAAGGTGAAAGTGCTAATTTTTTTATCATCAGATTAAGTGAGTAAGCAGCACAATAAAATTCAAAGGAATGGACTTAAGTCAAAGGAATAGGTTTAAATACCACTGTGATGAGCTAAAATCCATAAATAAATAAGTCTTATAAATATGTGGGATGTGGAATACCAACAACTGACTTTTTATATGCATATTAAGCAATAAGGTGAAAAAGAGTACCTCCAGAATATTTTGCCTTTGCGTCACTGTAGGTCATCAGCACTGAGGACTCCAAATGTCTTGCCAAAGTCCAAGAGGATGTCAGAACTAGAAGAATAGTAAGCATTGTATTATCACCCAAAATGAATAGAGCATGTTCAAATCTGGTTTGGTCCGTGCTATTATAACTCATGTATTTCCGTCTGTTATGACACCCTGAAAATTTTAGAAAGGCGTTTTCACTCATGTTACATCTCATCTCAATCTAAATAATTTCTGAAATTCTTGTGGTAATTTCTGTATTTCTGAAACTCCGACAGGTAATAATTATGTATTATATTTTTGAAAAGTAGAGTCACTTAAATATCAACAACACTTACTCACATAGAGACTTTGCAGCATGGACATGAGGTTAGATAGGAGGCCTTTTGTCTTTCAAAAGTCTCATTACTCGGGAAAGCATGGGTAGAGCAGATAAGCTTGAACACGTAAAAGATTTTCTTCTTCCCTGGACTTCATGTGTTGTTATACAAGAAGTCTTTACAAATTACTCCAAACATGTCCCTTCTGCTCTTCACCTCTTTATAGTTCCTGCATGTTTCTGAAAACAAGGAAGAAATTATTAATAAGACTATTGCAGGAAATTTGTGCGCTGGACAGAGTAATTGCACTGAGGGACTTTTATTCCTTTTTCTTTAAAATTCCTCAGATTTTTACTTGAAGTGAAGAGAAAGAGTGCAGGACTGGTCTTCAGAAAGGAAAAGTCTACCTGAATGGAGGCCAAACTGACAAGAAAAATAACTACTAGTAAGATAATGAGATGTAAGATTATAAATTCTGAGCCATTTTACTTCTGAACTAGAGCTCAAGACTCTCGAGTTTGATCTTTCCTTTGCTGTCATCAAGTGTGACAGATGCCATTATCAATATATGATCAAAAGTAGATCAAAAGACTCCAGGGTAGTCACATCTCAGTTGGTTGTTATATGATGATCAGAAGCTATAGATTCCACAAATTTTGCATTAATTACATAAGTAGCCTATATTATCTTTACTGTAAAGCCAAATGCTCACGAAAGATGTGATTAGTTGACCTTTGTGTGGTAACAGAAATAGAATCATAGAACAGTCGAGATGGACAGGGACCTCTGGTGATTGCCCAGGCAACCATCAATGCTCAAACCATAGTCCCTTGCAGCAGGCTGCTCAGGATGACATCCAACTGAGTTTTGTATATCCAGAGGCTAGAGATGCCAGACACACTACAACCTCTGAGCAACCTGTTGCAGTCACATTATTAAACTACAGTTGCATCATGCTGTATTAAATACGCTTTACATTCTTTTCTCAAGCAGGAGATTTGAGAGAGTATTTTCCCTACTGTAGAATCACAACAAGGTTGCAATAAGCACATACATGTATTTCAAGCCTTATTTGCTAATAACTGACTGCACTATTTTTATTTTCTTTTCCTGTTTTTGTTATTTGTTTATTTTGTTCTTTTTCCCCCAGGAATTCTGATCCACAGAGAACTCTGATACATAGGTTAAATACATTTCTTATTGTCACTTTAATTTTACACCTTAAAAAGTGATTATTTCTTCAGAGACTCCTACTTGCCTAAATATCAATGAACTCTTTGCTTGGCATCTGTAGAAATTTAGGAGTAAGCTTCTAAGCTTCTAATATATTTGAAATATATTCCTCTGATGTTATCACAGGAAAATTAAGTCCAGATAATCAAATACCTGAACTTATTTTGAGGATTTCCTAAGTTTCATTTGAGGTAAACATTGAACACCTGCACCTCAAATGCATTTTACAACACTTGCATTTTTCACAGTTGAAGCTCAAATCAAAACATGTACTGCAACATACACAAGTCATAATTATTGCAGCCTTTAATAAATGGAGTACTGTAAGTTGCTCTGAGAATATTGTCAGATGTAAAATAAAAATAATTTTAGACTTCTGCTGTTCAATCAAAACCATATTGAGTGGAAAGAAGTGTCTATTCCCCTATTTGTTTTAACTTCATACACGTCTTAGTTTTCTACCCTGGAAATTACTTTGCAATTGACTTCATCTGACATAGAGATTGTACCTTCAAGATCGAAAAGCAGTCAGAAAGATAGAGCCATTTTCCTAAATTTGTCATCACTTCAGAACTTATTTCTAGGCTGTCCCTGTTTTATGACACGGATTATAGCATTTTTCCTCTATACATCAGAGAAAGTGTATATCTTTTTCAATAAAATATCTGTCTTTTGATTTTGCAAATGTAGATTTTAAAGCTATATTTCTATGAAGATTCTAAAGGAAAATATAACCCTGTAAGGAAGTCTTGAGGTCATTCCTTGATTTTTTTTCTTGCTAAGAGATGGATTCTATTTCTACCTAGAAGATGGGGTGCACAACTCTGAACATTATGCAAGAATGGATTGTGAGTGAAATGAAAAGAATTCCTGTCAGTGATCTGTTAGGAGCATTCTTCTGTTTTATCTGTTGAAAAAATGCAACCCTAAGTATGAAAAATAATCCATAATTAGAAAGAAGCAAGCCAGGCAGTGAATATCCCTTTTTTCCCCCCACATAAAGACAATTAAGGGACCCACATCCCATTGTCTTAGCAACCTGGGTTTCCTAGCTGTGGTCTTGCAAGCAGATACCACAGCTATAAAAAATGAGAATGAATGCAGTTAATAAGTAGTTTATTTTTGTTTGAGAGAAAAAAAACAATAACAACAACAAAAATTTCAGTATAAATGGTAATTTCTTCCTTTTAATTTCTTTCCCTCCCCCCTCCTCTTACCCTTAGCTACTGAGATCTCTAGTAAGAACTGTTCTTTTAAAGTCTTTCTGCCCTTGGAAAGCACTATTTACTTTATTTCTCAGAGTAATAAGTTCTGTAAGTGTATCATATATACAGATAATTATATAACCATATACGAATATAATTAAGATAGAGTCAATACAGTCAACACAGTCAGTATGGCCAGTGACTGATTCATTTCATCCTCAACTCAGCATCTAAATAGAGGGCACTCCAGTTAAACAAATGTACATTTTATAGAGTGGGAGTGGAAAGTCGAAGATATTTATATTGTGCAATGAATCCAACTTCCAGCATTCAGTAGAAAGAACACTGCTTCAATATAAAGACATACAAAGTTAGGTTAGATGAATCCTACCATATAGGTTAATTTATCCAATAGGTATATAATGGGTATAAGGGAGTAAATAAATGCATATCAATAAATAATGTGGAATGTGAATTTCTTCTTTGTATTTTAGTGAGATTAGTTCATGTTCTTCTAGAACAGAAGGAAAGCAGAAAATTATTAGCAGATGCTGCTAATATCTTCAGTGATAAGAGCATTTTAATACCTCTCTTATGATCTTTTAAAGAAAGTATCAGTTTAAATATACTCCCTGTGTTACAGCTTGATCTAATCATGACATATTTAATCAATGTGAAGTTTTGAACTGGTAAGTTGCTTCTTCTTCATCATGTTGCAGAAGCTTGATTTGTCTTCTGTTGTCTTAGTTGCCTGCCTTTTTGTTGGTTTATGCAAGTAAAAAGTGCAGTTAAATCAAGGACTGAGGGACGAAGAAATACAAGATGTTTTATTCAGCTCAGATGTTTTAGTGTTCTTCTTCACCACTTCATGGAGAACAAAAACATCCTTTTCTCATGCCTGGTTTCATTCAAAATCAGCTTTTATCGTCATTTCATTAACTCAATGCCATAACCAGTCTTTTTTTATAAGGACAAGATATTAGTGTTTATCATGTTTTAATTATCTTTCTCCATATGGAAAATTCCTAAACAATCTTTAAAGCAGGATTTTGATTTCTTTTTCATTCTTCAAGCAAATGTATATTTCTCTAGTTTACCTTTAAGTAACAAGATATGACTTTATCTTTTAAATAATTTGAAATGTATTACTTTTTCTGTTCAAAGCATTTTAGTCTCAATATACTTTAATTTACTAACTGTAATTAATGCTAAATAAACCCTGCATATTAAATATAAGAGAAAATCCACAACATCAATATTTTTCTTTTAGTTTTAAGTATATCCTGACACGGAATGTTAAAGACCTTTTTCTGCTGTTCCTGTTCTTTCTGAATATATAACTTTTAGTCAGCTAGTATTTTCCCTGCTTTGCACTACCTCATCAAAATGAATCTATTAGTCTATGTATGTACGTATGTATCTATCTAGTTATTCATATTAATATGTGTCAAATAATTGTCACATATGAATCAGGTTTTCTCTGAAAAGGAAAAATACATAGGAAGTATAACATAATTACTAACTCTTACATTAATTCCACTCAACTTTATTCACCTGAATGTGAAGTATGTGAATTGCCTTAATAGTGTACTCCAAAAGGCTGATACCATTCATTTTTGGAGTTGAAGAAGGCATAATTTTTCATCCTTTCCGCTTCAATTGGATTTTTTTTTAACCATGCAGGACCATTTAGATGTCATCTAACATAATTTGATGTATAGATGTATCTTTTACATACCTAAATCTAAATTACAGCCATCTGAAAAAATGGCGCACTTGTTGTCAAAACTTGGTTTTCCTCAGGAAGATGATCTCATGCAATGTGGTGAAAGAATAAGTCAGATATGTCTAGAAAATGGAAACCGAATATGCCTAAAAGTGTGTCACTTAGAAGTGCAGTCTGCCTAACTGACAGATGATATCCAGATTTAAATAGGAAAGGTAGCCTCCAGTGTGCAGCTTTGAAACATATAATTATCATTGTGTAGAACAGAGAGTTGGAACTGAGGATAAAGGAGAAGATGGTCTAACTATACCTAAGAAAATGAACTTTACAGGAGTAATTTTTTGAGTATATATTCACAGTATGAGTTCATATTTGTCATTATTTTTATGCAGAAAAAGGTGTTGTAATAACTGAGTAAGATGATGACAGAAAATGAGATCGCTACAGCCTGGTTGAGACTTATAGCTGTGAAACTGGCTAGGAAAGAGGTTTATGCAAATAAGCAAGTTTAGTGAGATTAATACGTAATCAGGTGCCTGAATTGGATTTTCTGCTTAGGTGCAAAATTCTGAGTAACACTCCTACAGTGAGTGAGATATGAAGAGGTCGTAAGATGCAAAAACATGAGAAAGTGTACAGTTTTAGTGTGAACTCATGGCTATGTCAGAAAGAAGTATCAAACTTTTTCCTTATTTATTTTAATGTTTCAGCGAGAACCCTACTTGGTTTTAAAGACAGAGACTGTGGGACAAAGGCTATGCAACAGCCATAAGTTCCCCAGACTCGCAGATGTCAGTTATTTCCACTTTCTTGCTTCAGGCTGCCTCTGATAACAAGTCAGATGTAATCTGGATATAAGTCAAAGTTGATATTTAAATGGAGGTGGATTTTGCCATACAGATTTGCAAAGACATAAAAAGACAATAGAAACATTTCTACACTAAAGTAACACTGCTGATGTGGATTTCCATCTGATTAGACAGTCAAATTAGGCCTTAAAATAATGTCAGTGTCTCATAAATGATTGTCTACAAATGAAGGTGAAAAACGATAGCGCAGAAATTTCTTCTTTTACTCCTAAAAAGCAAAGAAATACTTATTTACAAGAAAAATACTTCTCTTGAAACATCATTTATGATTCACCAGTTCAGCTTCACTGAGGTTATGTGATAGACTAAATCTATAAGTAAAAGAAGACTTGTAGCCCAATTTACAATTTAATAATAGATCTGCAATCATCAGATAAAGCTCTCATTCCTCACTTCATCGTTTGTTATACATAGGTGAAGTCAGTGTTGATAAACAAGCATCTTTAACAATTTTAAATTACATGCTTTTACCTTAATATGAAAGAGTTTAGTGCCACAGGGATGCAAGAAGGACAAAACAATGAGTAATAACATGTCTATTATCATATCAATTATCTTGAAATTCAAACTCCAGACTACTAGAGTCTTAGACAATGTGGTTTTTACTTAACTCATTGAATAATCTGACAAAATAGTGTGCATTCTCAGGACATTAAAGGAAAGTTATTTGATAGGAGCCCAAACTAACCTCTTGCTAATTGGTTTTCCTGACCTCCAAGACATTTATACAAGGTCTGAAAGCAACAGTATATGAAACAGAGTGTATTTTTCCACTTAGCTAAACCGCAACCTTTCCTCTTTTTCTAAAAATATTCTAAATGCACTGTACTTAGATCTTTATTAAAATTTGCTGAAATAAATAGGTACAACATGAAGCATCATTCCTTTTGTATAAGATATACATGAAGAAACGAATCATAGAATCACCAGGTTGGAAAGGATCCATGGGATCATTGAGTCCAACCATTCCTAACACTCCCTTAAATTATGTCCCTAAGCACTTCATCCACTCATTCCTTAAACACCTCCAGGGAAGGTGACTCGACCACCTCCCTGGGCAGCCTGTTCCAGTGCCCGATGACTCTTTCCGTGAAGATTTTTTTTCTGATATCCAGCCTGAACCTCCCCTGGCGCAGCTTCAGGCCATTCCCCCTTGTACTGTCCTCTGTCACTTGGGAGAAGAGGCCAGCTCCCTCCTCTCCACAACTTCCTTTCAGGTAGTTGTAGAGTAATAAGGTCTCCCCTCAGCCTCCTCTTCTCCAGGCTAAACAACCCCAGCTCTCCTCATAAGACTTGTTCTCCAGCCCCCTCACCAGCTTTGTTGCTCTTCTCTGGACACACTCCAGAGCCTCAACATCCTTCTTGTGGTGAGGGGCCCAGAACTGAACACAGTACTCAAGGTGCGGTCTCACCAGTGCCGAGTACAGAGGGAGGATAACCTCCCTGGACCTGCTGGTCACACTGTTTCTGATACAAGCCAAGATGCCATTGGCCTTCTTGGCCACCTGGACACACTGCTGGCTCATGTTCAGTCAGCTGTCAACCAGCACCCCCAGGTCCTTCTCCTCTGTACAGCTCTCCAGGCACTCTTCCACCAGTCTGTAGTACTGCATAAGGTTGTTGTGTCCCAAGTGCAGGACCTGGCATTTGGCCTTGTTGAACCTCATGCCATTGGCCTCAGCCCAGCGGTCCAGCCTGTTCAGATCCCTTTGCAGAGCCTCCCTACCCTCCAGCAGATCCACACTTCCTCCCAGCTTGGTGTCATGTGCAAACTTGCTGAGGGTGCACTCAATGCCTTCATCCAGGTCATTGATGAAGACATTGAACAGGGATGGACCCAGTACTGAGCCCTGAGGAACCCCACTTGGAACTGGCCTCCAGCTGGAGTTAACTCCATTGACCACCACTCTCTGGGCTCGGCCATCCAACCAGTTTTCAACCCAGGAGAGTGTGCGCCTGTCCAGGCCAGAGGCTGACAGTTTCTGAAGCAGAATGCTGTGAGAAACTGTGTCAAAGGCTTTACTGAATTCCAAGAAGACTACATCCACAGCCTTTCCCCCATCCAGTAGCTGAGTCACTTTGTCATAAAAGGCAATCAAGTTAGTTTGGCAAGATCTGCCTTTCTTACACCCATGTTGAGTGGGCCTGATCACCCGATTCTCTTGCATGTGCTTCATGATAGCACTCAAGATTACCTGTTCCATGACTTTCTTTGGCACTGAGGTCAGACTGAAAAGCCTGTAGTTCCCCGGATCCTCCCTGCAACCCTTCTTGTAGATGGGCACAACATTAGCCAGCCTCCAGTCTAGTGGAACTTCCCCAGTCAGCCAGGACTGCTGGAAGAAGATGGAAAGGGGTTTGGAATTTGAAAACATGAAAAAGCTTATATATTTTTTTTTTTAATATGAACAGGATAAACCCCTTAAACATAAAATCGGTATGTGGAAAAGACATATTTCACTTGAAGAGTCTTTGAAGACCTCTGAAGATCAAGGACATCATGGCAGATACGATGACCCTGTACTATTGTTGTCACCAGCTATTGTTGAATGCCTCATATAAATAAAGAGAAGTACAGAGACTAACACTTGTTTTGGAACTGCTTTGACCCCAGACGTTTTGTGTTTGCAGTATGTTTTTAGTAGCAATGCCTTTAGAACTAGAAATCTTTTCTCCTGATAGGAATCTCAGATTTATTTCATTTAATGTTTTTTTGAGAGAGTTGGTGCAGTGGGGTGTCCATGGCAGAGCTCTACTAGTCAACAGCCAGATAAGTTTCATAACACAAATACTTTTGTAATCACAATGCAAAAGAAAAGGTAAACATTGCAAATAAGTATTCATTCCCCCAGTGAAAATCTTGGCCTAATGAGAGCTTTTATTTCGCCAGGCTCATAGATGTTGGAAAGCTGTCTTTCTGGACCACTTCCTGGCCACTAAAATGACAAGTCTGAAATACTCAACAGACACACAGCCCTTCTTAGACAATTCTGACAGGGAATCATCTGTTCTTGCAAAAGACTCAGTTCAGTTCTCCTAATGCCCAAAGTAAGAGAACATAAATCATATCGTCGAACTGCACACAGCTCTACAGAGACCCATTACATAGTATGCTTTACAGAAAGATTTTTCACCGTTATTCATGAAAATGAAATGCATAAAGACATAACTAGGACAGCTTTACCCTATGTAATTTATGTACGATCAAACACAACACTGAGCATGGCAAATTGCTTGTATTTTTATCCCACATCTAAAAGGTTTTCAGTTTTGCTAATCCCTGGACTACCACCATTATTCAACTAATAAACATTCTTTAAATGTATAAAGGTATTTTAAAGCTAAAATCTAATACGAGCTAAAAAGACATCAGTGTGAGTTGTGTAAACATATCCTTTGAGGCCCCTATAAATTAGTTATACCTCAAAACAACTCCTTCATCTGCTGTAAGATAACAAGTAGGCAACATCTGTGTTCAGCATTCAGCACTGAATATGACACTTTTAGTCCTTAAAACCAAGATATCACTAAACACTACCGAAATGTACCAAGTTTGAAACATTGTTCTTGAAAACACATAAGTCTATGGAGCTAAGAACAGTGGCATACCAAAATACAAAATAGATATAAATGTCTCACACTTGCACACCCAAAGCTGTAACAAGATTTCACAGATTCTGCTATGCTAAAGATCTTTAGCATGAAAGGTGAAAAATAGATACTTTTTGTAAATGAGAAAACAGCTCTATAGCAGGAAATTACCTAAGTACCATCAATATTGACGTTATAACTAAGACTTATAGCAATTTTAGTTCACATTAAGTAAAATGGTTGTTTAACATTTTTCATTGTAATCAAACAATATTTAGTATGCAATGAAAAATGCCTTCTTTGAGAGAGAGATTTGAAGCTTATCCAATCATCTTTACCAGTCATGTGTGAAAAAACTTCTTTCAGCAGGAAATTTACTGATGTAAGCTTTGTGCAAAAAGCTGTCCTGTTTCTGGACACCTTGAAACCTACCTTTTTAAGCACCTAAAAGCTGCAGGCACAGCAAGCCTGTAAATAAATAATAATAATAAAGTAATAATAATAATAATAAAGTAATATGTACGATTGATATAACACATTTAAAAGAGTCAGTATGGACATGTAGAAGCAGCAATTTAATAATACTGGAAAGTTTTGGATTTGGTGAAAATGTACAGGTCAGCTTGACAACCCACTAGCAAAAATTCCATGTGAGAACTTTTACATCTATGATTCTTTCTACACAAGTCATGCCCATTTGAATTTCCAGTGTTGCCATGACAGCTTTTCGGTTCCCAAAATTCTCTACCTCATTCATTATTGACTTTCTAATTTCTACAGCAATAAGGAGACAAAGATGAAAGTAATTGCAAAAAATTAACCTCATTTATTATACAACCTTGAACAACTGACTGAGCAACATGTCTTTTGGCTGTACAAACAGATACGGTTCTGTGACTTCAGTGTACCTATTCCTAATCCAAATCCAAGGCTAAAACAAATATTTCATGCAAACGTTTTGTGTTCTTGGAACCCTTAAAGAAAAAACATCAGTCTGAAAGAACGAAGTGAGTATGTAAGTTAGTACAAGGCAGAGACAGTGTAAGTGAATAAAAAACTTTAAGAAAATGCAAAAAAAATTGGAATATATATAAAATGAGATTTATTTTTTTTTAATTCTCAAGACGGCTTGAAGTAGCAGGTCTTCGTATGCCAGGGAATCCCAGAATGACCATTTATGCTACTGTCCCATCTAATATTGCATATCTACCAATTTTGATAATTATTTTCATTAAATATGCTCTGCAGTTGTTCGTCAAGCTTACTGCAGTTGTCAACGAGGGAGAAATGATAGAACACATCTACTAGACTGAAGACACAAAGCATCACTTGATCTATAAATATGCCATGTTGGAAACTATATAATATCTAAAACAAAAACCAAATCAACAAATCCAAACCAAAAAATAATCCCATTTTTAATTGGAAATACCATATTTATGATAACAGCCTCCTTGGATTGGATGGAATCCACCTGTCTAGAAGAGATAGAGGAATCTTTGGCAGTAGGCTGGCCAGCCTGGTGAAGCAGGTTTTAAACTGAAGGTCCTGGGAGGAGGGACCCAGTATGGCAATGCCCACACCACCATGACCGCCACAACCAATTGAACAATAAACCAGAGCAGTGTAGAACACGCGTTACTTGTCTCTCTAAACGAGAATCAAAAGATAACTGTCTGAAATGTATGTATACAAATGCATGCAGTCTGGGAAACAAACAGGAGGAACTGGAGCTCTGTGCCAAATCAGAAAGCGATGGCATCATAGGAGTAACTGAAACATAGTGGGACAACTCACATGACTGGAGAATCATGATGGATTGAGGGGATTGAGGCACGGATTCCTGAACTTGTATTAACAGCAGACCCTTTATTGCACAATCAGGCTGCTTTTATGCAACTCTGCTGAATTTAAAAAAAAACCTTGATGTTATCTGATTGGTTACAAACACCTGTCCCCGCGCTCAAACTTCAGAATAACGGGTCAACCGGTAACTGATCACTCGCTGTTCACGCTCTGTCCCAACTTCTTCCGTGGCCATCAGAAGGCTACAATCATTTCTTTTATTCTTCCGTTTACGGTGCTTTTCGTAGGTACTTTCCCAGCAACGTTCCCTCACTGTCCACTTCTCCAGGGTCCCTCCAGGGCCTCTCCAGCTCGGCCCGTTGGCGCAGCGGAGCCCAGAGCAGGGGAGCCGGGCAGCACCGTGCCCCGCCTCCGGAGCCGGGGGGAAACTCCCCACAATGCATAGATATAGGCTGTGCCGTAAAGACAGGCGAGGGAGAAGAGGTGGAGTCGTCTCAGGCTATATCAAAGGAAACCTTGAATGTTTGGCTGCGGTATTTGAGAAGTCCTATCAAGTGCCCCTGGGTTAAAATCAGAGGGGTTATCTGCCAGGGATTCCTTACAGTAGACATCTACTACTGATCCACAAACCAAGGTGACAAGACCAGTGAAGCGATACTTAAGTCACTTAAGAAAGCTTCAGGTCAACAAAAGGTGGTTCTTATAGGTGACTTTAACTATCCAGATATTTGCTGGATGAACAACGCAACAGTTCAGGTGTCATCCGTTACGTAGTTGGAAGAGAGAGAGAATCACCTCTTTCAACCTGCTGGCCACATTTGGGTTTTTTTTAACACAGCCCAGGATATGATTGGTCTTTTGGGCTGCAAGCACAAATTGCTGGCTCCTACCTAATTTTTCATCAACCAATATGTCAATACTGGTGATTACCCTGAGCCAAGTGCAGGACCTTGCACTTGGCTCTGTTAAAATGCGTGAGGTTCACATGGGCCTCCTCAAGCCTGTCAAAGCCCCTCTGGTTCCTTAGAGGAGCATACCAGGTAAGGCAAATTATGAGTACCATACCCATTGACATAGATGTGATACATTCAATTGTCACGTTTCTGGCATCCGAGTTCTAGGAATGTGCAACATCTTATAATTAAAAAATGAGACAGAATGCAACAATTCATGAAGGAGAGGCATGTAACTTCAAAACTTTTCCACGAAAGCGTTCTATACTTTTTCTTCTGTTTTTTCTAAATGATCAATTTAAGATTACTGTCATTGCTACATTCCAGGAGAATTCCAGGGTCTTCCAGGACCATTTTATTTACCTATCTGAAGCCAAAAAGCTCAATAGAAAAAGTTCTTGCAATGGACTTAGCATAAAATTACACAATTTCCAGCATCAGTTTGGTTCATATATAATTCTTACATTCAGTGATTCACAGTTCTCCTGCCTATTTTTCTGTTTCTATCTATTTGCATGAGAGCTTAATATGTTTAAAAATATTTTTTCTCTGATAACCGAATTGTTTACTTTCTTGCTGTAAGGAGAATGTTTCCACACTTATTACATGATCAGCCACTTGCCACATCGTGATTTTGACAAAGGATAAAATAGAATGACTTTGCATTCCAAAGTGGAGCTGTTTGCATTCCTGCAATATTCTTTAGGTTATGAAACATCTTAATTTGTCTGAGGGGGTAAATCCAGTCAGCTTCTTACTTGATGCTTACCTTGATACCTGTCCTCATTAATATGTTTGTTTACTACAGAGACTAGACGTGCAACTGGATTTTTTTCTTGAATAAATAATCAAAAAGTATAAATGACATATTCATGCACATGCACACACACACACGTACAGAGAGAAATGCATGCACACATCTACATGTGCTTAAATGTATAAAGCATGGTTCAGATTGACGTCATCTTCACTTTTGAAATCATGATCATTTCAGCACTTGATGCCAGTTAAGCCTGTTTTAGTCGGGTTTCCTGATGTGTTGTAAGTACTGCTGAATGCATTCTACAGATTATGATTTTGGTACCATTAAGTAAAATGACAGAGCTTTTTGCAAGCTATCATCCACCTATGTTGCACTGTCCTCTTTGTTGCCGTTGCAGACTGCTCAAAGTAAAGGTATATAATTTTCTGTCTAATATAACCCCAAGGGACCCTATCAGCAGAGTTTCTCCTTCCAATATATTGTTTGCTTATTTACAACCCATTTATTAGCAAATTTCAGTGTGAGTTCAGCTAATATTCTGAAAGCTATGTTAAGTAATCAGTAGTTTACTAAACTGTTTCTCTGTTTTTTAATAGTGAAACATATTAAATGTGGTCAAGTTGTACATTATCCAACTTTTCTTTTGGAAAAATTCTTCATTTTTTTCGTAGCAATTCTCTTCAGCCTAATCCAGTTCCTGAGCTCAGATCTTGCCAGCCACTGAGTCCAATCTGGGACTTTTCCCCATACCTGTTGTACAGCACCAGCAATGACGTATAGTCATTAGAGAGGTTGATTTCATATATATGTATATATTTTATTATTTTTCTCTGTGACATTATATTCCTTATTACTACTGTTGTTTCATTAAAGTTGTTTTAGTTTTAGTTTCTAACCAACAAATCTCTCTCTCTCAATTCCTTTTCTGTTTTCCCTGAGGTGGGGTGGTCAGGATTTGGGCACAATTGTTTGTGTTTAGTTTCTAATCAAGCTGGGAGGAGCTAAACTCTAAACTGCAGCAGTCTGTAGTTCAATATCTTTATAAGCATTTAGGTAGGTTTTGTCTGCTTACTTATGAGTTTAAAATCCTGCCAGTGATTGAGACAGACATTACTAATCTTGGCTTATCTGAAGTTTTTCATCAGAGTTTAATACATATTTTTCTGCATGACTTCAGTTAGGTCTCTTACTACTCTCTTACTACTCTGTGAGGCTACGTTCAGTTAAAATGTATTAATAACAATTTATAATCAGGGATTAAATTTTTTTTTAGCTTTCAAAAAAAGTAGTTCTGGGAAAAAAAGGCATACAGAGCTACAATGAAATCATTATTCTGAAGATAATTCACAGTCAGTGCTAAAGCTGTGATATAATTTCATTCTAACTTAACAGTCTAAGTGTGGCCTACATTAAGTATGTGATCTGAATGTGGGTTTCTACATACACTGTTTGTGGTATTTTTTTACTTATATCTACATTAAAATAAAAAAAATAGTTGATAATTGGATTTTTCATCATAATTCATTTTTTTCACTCATGATTCAATGAGTTTTCTTGATTTATACAGCCTTTTTCCTACACATATTCAACAGAAAAAATTATCAACACAATAAAATTTAGGATCAGTTAAGTTCTGTGCTGTGTAAACTGAAGAGAAATCAGTTTTTCTCATAAGTGAAGTAAGAAGCAGGAAGGCAGTAAAAGGATTTAGATTTTTCTCTTTACACTAAATGAAATCAAGTAGGTTCTCCTTCGGAAAAGGCACCAAATTTCTATATTAAATATATTTGAGATATATATACACACATACATATACAAGCTACTTTTCTGTATTTAGATAATTATTTCCAAAAATGGATGTGTTGCCTGTTGGAGAGAAGTTTTATCTTTTTTCATTTGTTCAATATGTAACCTTTTTTTTTTTTTACATTTCGTTTTTTTCTTATTTTAAATATAGTAGGTATACTTCTATGTTTTCTTTAATCTGGCTCCAGGATCTCCATGTATTTCAAAATTGTATAACCATAGTCAAGAGATTTTAATTTGCTTATTGTCATTTCCATCTGCATGTGCAAACAACATACCTGAGAACTCATGTATAGTTCAATTTTATTTCTCTATATAGACTCAATTTAAAGCCTACTGCTTTGGAGGAATCAATAATGCCTAAAGATCAATTAATAGTTTTCTTTCTTTCACCTACATCTATGCTTTAAGTGACATTGGGTATGTCATTTGCATATACAGCTGAGAAAACACAAAATAAAGTGATTAAAAGTAAATTAAGTAAACAGACCACTCTGGACTCCTGGGTAATTAAGAAACATTGTTTTTGATAGTGATATATTATGCTTGTGCATGTACTGAATTTAAATATGTATTATAATTTGTTCACTATTTAAATTTTACGTTACTTACATATTTATTTTGAAATATGAGAATACACATTATTGAGCACAAATTCTTTGATTATACTTTCAAAGAAAGGAGAAAAACAGAATAAGAAAAAAATAGATTTCTTGTAATATATACCCATCTGACCTTTGTTCTAGTTGTAACTCTTTCCAGAGAGCTTACATTGTTCCAGTCCTATCTATAGGAGTACCACAGGACTCCACTATTTCCACACACAGGTTTCAAGCAAGCAAACGATTAAAGAAAATATTATTGGTAGTCAATTCTGAAATAATTTTTGGAAGTTCTTTAAGCTTCATATTACTCCTGAATTTACTGTTCTGTTCTTCCAGTTTTATCTCTGGAATTAAATGCATGAACAAGTAACTGTTAATCAGCTAGTAAGACTAAATTCAGTAGCTGTTCTATTAAATGAGTAAAAAAATAAAGCCTCTGGTTTAGCTTGCAATAAACTTAAAAACCAAACCAAACCAAAAACCCTGAAAAGATTTACTAAAAATTACTCTAGAAAAGCCTTTTTTTTCCTAAAGAAGTATTCCTTTTCCAGAAATATTTTAGGTTGGATAGTAAAAGAAATCTGACCTTAACGTGGATTATCTACAATGCCTGAGCCATCTTGTTCTTCCTAAAACAGACTGTTTGTTCTTTAGCACTTCTCCCCCAGCAATCCTTGTCTTTCAGCAAATCATAGGACCTTCAATGTACAGTGTCTCTGGTAGGTTTAAAGTCAGAATCGTAAAAACATTAATACAAATCTGTGAAGTATTCATAAACAATTAATTTTATACAGGCTGATGCTCTCTCCTGCATGAAGTGAGTCACCTGAAACAGAATTAAAAGAGCTGAACAAAACTTGAACTGCATGCTTTAAATGTCAGCCTTTATTCAGAATTCATTTAATAGAAGTAAGTTGCAGCTTTGGTAGAGCAGTTGATTTCATCTTAAGATATGTCTAACATCTTTGGGAAAAAAAATTTCTTTTTCTCATGACAGAGACAGATTGGATGAGTAGCTCAGACTATTTGTTTAGCTTCTTTGGAAGGTTAAACCCAGGTGATATGAATCCTAGCCTTTATATCTAACATCATAGATGGATATGTAGCAGTTGTGCGTGAATATAGCTATACAGTTTACCTAACCAATAAATTGTACAGTGATAAAAATGTTTTCATATGAGGAGAAAGTATTTAACATTCCTCTGTTGTGCCTAAGTATGAATTTTCTTAAATTTGTGTGATGAAAAGAGTTTTAAAGCTCATGGCTTCTTTGGTTTTTTTGTGTTCTGAACACCTATAATTGACACTGGTAAGTGATCACCATTAATGTAGCACAGATCACTTCAATGAAATACGGTAAATAAGTTGAGAACAAATAGAACAATAACTAAAACTTTGGCAAATATTAACTTCAAGTCGTAACATAAAAGGCTATAAGCACTAAGGCAATCTGGAAGAGTAAATTTATTAGTGAATTAGTCACTTCAAATTTTCTGTTCATTGCTCCCCACAAACCATTTCTTGGTAACAATTTTGGGAAGCAAGCTCAATTCTTCAGCGCTTTTTTTTTCAGTTATGTGTCCTCTTCTGTCTCCTCTTCTCAGGCAGGTCTTGGATACCTGCAGGGAGCTGTCATTAACAGCTTCTCCTTTTTTTGTGCACACCACCAGCATCTCAGTACACTTCTCCACTTGCGTGTTATGAAACGGACATATAATGAGATACTAAGTATAGTACCCTGTCTGTAACAAAAGCAAGAAAGACTTGCAGTGTGAGTCTGGTATGTCTAGGAAGACTTGAAACAGGAAAATTGAAAAAAAGATGGCAAGTGTGACATAAAAAGACAACAGTCTTCTGTCCTGTGAAGATAATAGAGAAGAGAAGAAAATGTAGGAAAAAGTGACAAACACATGAGTATTGGGGGAACTTCCTATGAAAATGCTGAGAAGTTATGTCTACATTACGAAAACAGTACTATTTCCATTCCTTCATTTATATTTTCTCAAGGGTGTGTAGTGAGAAAGTAGGCAAGACAAGGGTGTTCTAAACCAAGTATACTAAATGATTGCAAAACTGTTGAGATTTTTGTGATAAAAAAGAAAAAAGAAGACAGTAGAAAAGTGGAAGTACAAGGTGGAAGGAAAAAGTGATCAGTTAGTAATTGAGTAAAAGGTCTGGAGAAGCCATAATGATTAAGTAAGAAATGGAAAAATAACAGAGCTGTAAGACTAAAAATATCTTGTGGCTCCAATACTTTTTCCTCAGTTCCTTAGTAGGCAGTGTCTTAAAGTGATTGCTGGGAGGATTCAAGCCTAGAGCAGGAAATCAGCATCCAAGTCAGATGTGAACTCAAGGAACATATTAAAATACATGCCTAAAGTATAGCAAAATGAAATAACAGTGATAGTAAAAAAGAATAGGGAAACAAAACCATAGAATAAGATATAATTTCTTCAGTAAATATCCCAAATAGTTTTATTGTGGTTTTCATTTATTTCTTCACCACATATATATAAATTGTGTCTGAGATTTTTCCTGCATGCTCTCGTACTCATTGACTGGTTAAGGTGTCAAGAGGTGAGCTCAGAGGTCTTTGGTAAGACTGACAAGGTCTTTCCATTCCCTTCCATGCTACATAAATTATCCTTAAAGATGAAGGCAAACATTCATTAGCAACGAAACTCTTAAGAATGCTGACAGGTAGTGACTGAATTCATTTTGCTCCTGTTGAGTAGCAAAATTATATCCCCCTTACTCTAATCTGCAGTCTGTATGTTCAGGCTGTGGCTCTGCCACTTCATCGTAATATGTCTGATTGTTCAATTTCCATGTTCACAGCCATCCAAAGGGTTTTGTTTTTTTTTTTCTCAAGTAATATTACTTATAATTTATATCTATATATATATATTAGTATACTGAACTAAAAATGCAACCTTAAACAAGAATAAGAAACAAAAATGAGTTTTAGGGATAAAGAGAAATCAGATTTTAAAAGCATAGAGAAATGTGTCTGGATCTGGAAATAGTTTTCTTTTTAATTATATGGCACCATAGAGTATCCCTTTTGCATGTTCAGGCTAGTTCACCTTGTAATTGAAGTATTTCTTTTCTGACATTCAATTCCTCAGTTCCTTCAATTTTCTTTATATTCTTTTTACTTAAGGATTGAACAGGGTCCTAGAGGTTTAAATGACAAAGGAAAGTGTGAGATTTCTTCTCTGAAACTAATATAATTTAGAGAAAGACACAAATAGAAAAGTTTCAGTGAAATATGCAACGTGACTTGATTTTAAACACTTTCCACACTGTACCCATCTATGTTAGGTGCCTTAGTTTCTGTATATATTGTTCCATGTATTCAACAGAAATATTACTAATAGAAATTTGATGCTTGATTTTTTCTAAGTGAAATTAATTCAGGTATATTCTTGAGTCTCATTAGATTTCAAAAAGAATTATATCACATTTCTGTAAAAAGTAATGCAAATTTAAGAAGTTATGTAATTTTGAGTTCTGTTTACTGTAAAATTAACAATACTAAGATTTTCTTGTTTTAGTTTTTGTTTCTAATTTTTCAGTTTGCTTTTTACAATACATTGGATCACTCTTCTGATAGTTATTCACTTTAAACACAAGGGCAGAATACTGACACAAAAAAGGCATAGGCACAAGTAGAGAGAGGAAAAAAACTGAAACACAAAACACACAAGGAAATAAGGTTCAAATAGAGCCTGAAAACTGATATTTACTACCACCTTGTTAATCAGTATATGTTATAACTGTGTAGTCAGGAATTCAAGAGATGGTTCAGAAAATAGAGCCTCCTTCCTGTTTTCCAGTGCTTAAATACTTGATTGGATAGTCCAGCTCCTGCGAACATGTTGACCAACCTCTGGAAGAAATATTAATAGAAGAGCATGCTTTGCAGTCTAGTGGCTGGTGCATGTTAAAGGCCTGTGGAACCCAAATTTCCTTTAACAAGAATATTGTGGAATCCAGCTCCAGCTGTCTTCATTTGCGCATAAATTTTCTGAACTATAAAAAAAAAAAAACAACAGGGGATATGCATACTACTTTTTATAAGACATGATCTTGATGCAGAGGAAGTTACTATCAGTAGCTAAATTTGAAATAAAAACTAAAGAAACAAACAAACAAACAGACCCACAAAACCCCCAGGTTTGATTAAGTTAGGCATTTGCTTAGTTTCCTATATGTCATGGGAGTAGCTGTTTAATGAATTTGGAACGGATCATCTATTTTTAGTGCTCATTTCAGGAGAAATGGATTTTCACTCCACTTCCTTCTCTGTCAGAGCAAGTATTTTAAAATTTAATTAAAGCATAATGCCAAAAGATTTACATGACCACATGTAAATCATTTAGTGTGAAAGCAAAAAAAATCTCTTGAATGCGTTTTATCTGGTAGTTTGTAGACTTTGAAGCCAATATAGACTCAGTTAATTTTATTGTCTGCACCCTGAAGAATTAAAATAAAATGTTTGATTTAATTAATTTTATATTGAGATGTCTATTCTGTCTGTACCATGTGTCCCTCTGTACCTTTTCTCTCCGCCTTTCAAGGGAAATTCATGTAACCACCTCATGGCTAGGAGTAGAGTGCCATGTCACAATATCACACTAGAAGGTGAGACGTGTTACAATATTCTCCCATGAAGAAAAGAAGAATCAGCTTTACATAGAACTGAGCTGAAATCCTGTGTAAAAGGAAAGAGCAGACTTAGTAGTGATAACTGAATCCCATGACTAATGTTAAGCAGTAGTATAAATGCCATTCATACTAGTATCCTACTACCATGACTAATGTGAACACAGCCTTAAACTCTTCAGAGTAAACTAGGTTGAAAAGAGGAAAGAAAGCATTTTGTCTGTTCTTTATCCTTCAGTTTTCTTTCTTGAAGTAAGACAGAGAGAGTGAGAGATGCCAAAATTCGTTATGCTTTAATCTGGATGTTGTCTTTACTTAAAACATGAGCAATCTCTTGTAAGCTAATGCATGCGTATGAATGCACTTTTTTTTTTCAAATACTAAATGACACTTGGGACTTTGACTTTTTCTCCTGCTAAAATAGTTAAGGAAGCATAGTGGTAAGATGTGCTGTTATCCCAAAATAAAATTTTCTTTTTTGTATTTTTTATGTCTTAATATAAAACACATGGTATTCCTGAGAATATTTAGTGCAGCTTTATATTTTAAGAATTTCATTTAACATTCTAGCAATCAAGGATCAAGTCTTAAAAATGAACACATCTTATTGCTCTGTCTCACATAGGCATTTGTCTTCTTGGGCCTAAAAAGTGTTACAATAATGAACAATCTCCCCTCAAAAGTCTAAGAACTGAACAGCTATATATTAAAAAAAAACCTTATCAGAAAGCTATCTGATTTGTTGTTTCTTGTGAATAGTTGTAGAACTATGTTACTTTTCCTGGCATTGGAAAACCTGTGGCATATCTCAGATTGATAAAGATAATCTTGTGAGAGAAATCAGTCTATATAATAATAATAAAGGAAATAATTTTCAAACTTACTTTAAGAACTTGGAAAAGAAGTCACTAAAATTATTATTTTAAACTTTGAATTGGATACAAAAGGGGAAAATAAGATGTACTCACAATGTATAATTTCTCAAATATAAAATGATTTTATAAAGAAAGTAATGACAGTTTGCCCTCTACACTGGAATTGATATATGTGTTTTCCCAAAACTGAAAAGAGGATTTCTGCTCCTAAAGCTTAAAGCAAATCAAAATATAGAATGAAAAAAAAACCCACCAAAAAAGTCAAAAATAAACGGGAGCTGCTTAAAGAATTTTTAGCAAAAATGTAGGAGATTCAAGATAAAATCTTGCCGCAAGCTGATAAGACAGTGATGTAGAACTTTTTCTTTTATCCATTGTAAAAATAGGCCTACAATAAGCCTTCTGGTCTGCCTGTCATTAACACACTTCATCTTTGTACAAAGGCATGGGTAGTCAGGCAAACAAATCCAAAAATGATCCTCTAGTCTAAAGATTTGGCCACTGCTTTGGAAACAAAACCATCTGATTTACAACCACTGAATTCAGATATTTTGGCTGTACTTTCATCAAGTGTTTTTTGAAGTACTCATAGACTAATAGAACTACCAGAAGTTGAAACATAATCTGGTTTACCTACCTCATTGAATCATACTGAAAGCATGATACTGTAAATAAGATCTTTTCCTCCAATGGTGTAGTGAACCTAGCTTGCTTATTTCCATGGTGTCAAGAACTGTCTTGCAAGATGCACATGAACTGTTTTTTTATTTTGTCTTAAACACTGCTTTCAATCCATGTTTGTAAGACAAAGTCGTTGAAACTAGCTCAAAAGCGCCAAAAAAAGGTCACTGGTTTTCGCGCCTGTTATTCTTCATACAAGCATGATTGAAGAGGGGTCCCACATTAATTGTAAGGCTTGGGTTGCCTGGCGCTCCTGAGATAAATCATGCATGTCCGTCTGGACGCAGCACATGGCAGCTGATGCAGCAGAAGGCTCCTCCTGAGAGACAACCAGTGGGTGTAAATGAAGCTGATTAGCTATCACCAAATTGCATAAAGGAGAGAGTCTTCCTATTTGAAATGAACATTCCCACTTTCCCAAGGATTTCACCGTCATCTTTCATCATGGCATCCATCAGGGAGGTTAAACTATATTTTTTCTGCTAATTCTTTACATCCTCCTTTTTTACTCTGCTCTCTTCCCCTTTTCGTGATCCTTCTCACTCATTTCCATTTTCAGAGAGGCATATTTATAGAGTTTGTTGCTTTATACATTTTATGTATGTATACATAATTGCCTTCACTGTAAATCAATAGTTATTTTGCTTTAATAGATGATTGAATATTTGCAAGCTTCCTTAAAGGTAATAAATTAGTTCAAATTAACTATTTAGTGTTGATTCACTTTGATTCACTTCCCACGGCTCCATTTTATCAAACCAAGTCCCCCCTTTCCTTGCCTGTGTTGAAATATGAAACATGGTAAATGAAAGTCAGCTTTTCTTGGTTTTATTTAAAACAATTTCCACATGGAATCGTCAATGATTTCTGATCTCTGGGTAAAAAGAGCATTAGGAAGAGATGTTAGGAAGACATTAGGAGGAAGTTCTTCAGGATGAGAGTGGTGAGATAGTGGAACAGGTTACCCAGGGAACTTGTGCATGCCCCATCCCTGGAAATGTTGATGGCCAGGCTGGATGGGGCCTTGAGCAGCCTGATCTAGTGGGAGGTATCTCTACCCCTGGTATGGGTGTTGGAACTAGCTGATCTTTAGGGTCCCTTCCAACCTAAACCATTCTATGATTCTATGAAAATTAAGAAAATTAAGAAATTAATATCTGCCTTGATTCATCTGATTATGCATATCTAGATATCATTTCAGAAAGGTAATAGCCCTATTACTTTCAAAAGGTAGGAGTTTGTATTTGAGTATAAACACCATGTTATTTCACGTTCTAGTTGAAATTTTTCATTGTATTATGCATATGACGTACTTTGCTACACAATATATTTTACTCAACAAGGAAATAGTTATTGTTTCCTTCAAAAAAATGGTTGGAAATTTTTTATCTCCAATGCATTCAACACATAATTTCTAAAATTATAATATTAAAAGTAATGGAACAAATAAACATTAATGCTCCTGTAATTACAGACGCTCCCTGCAATAGTCAGTTATTCAAATCAGTAGATGATGGTCGTGTCCATCTTGCTAATGTGAATAGGAACAAAAAGAAAATGTTTATTTAGGCAGTGATGTACTGAAAGTGAATGAATGATGTTTGTCAGTCTACTGCAGCTGAAAAAAATCCTTAAATAAAACTCAGATCGGAACACTTCATTAGACAAGATCTCAAAATAGTACACAGATGTAATCTCATTATATGGATATAAAAAAAACCCAAATAATCCAAACATCAGTAAACTACGTATGTGGCAACTGGCAGTGCCTGTTTTTAGAAAGCAGGAGATATTACATCTATGCATTGCTCACGCTGATACAAGAAAGAGGTCTGTGTAATATGGATTATACCAGCTATCTCAATCAGTAGAAGGTCTGAACTAATTACTTATGCAGTCACTAAGTTCTCTTCTCATTTTGAGAAATCTAATACCCATACTAGTTAGTTCCTGTAGGAGGTACCATGTGTGTACTCTGACTTAATAAACAAATATTCAAGTGATCTGAGGAGTTTGATATGTGCTGTGCATGGTCAGCAACTTTTTGAGTGGTCCACTGCCTTAAATCTTGCTTGTTTCACATTATGAAGGTTCAATTACTCAAAATGCTGAACTCACATCACCTAAGACTTCAGGCTTCAATAATTATGGTGTTACACAGCTCCTGGTTTTTGGGGAATGTCATTTTTGTTGACAGAAAACTTTGCTCCTGTAACATATATCACATTTCCCACTTTAACTGTCTGACTCTCTAAGGGCTATTAATCAAAGATCAAGATTATAGAACCATAGAATCATAGAATGTTCTGAGTTGGAAGGAACCTTAAAGGTCATCTAATTCTACCCCCCTGCCATGGGTAGGGACACCTCCCACTAGGCAGGCTGCTCAAGGCCCCATTCTACCTGGCCTTGAACATCTCCAGGGATGGAGCATCCGTAACTTCCGTGGGCAACCTGTTTCAGTGCCCCACCATCCTAATTTCCTCTTTATCTCCAGTCTAAATTTTCCCCTTTACTATTTATAGCCATTCCTCCTTGTTCTATCACTACATGCCCTTGTGAAAAGTCCCACCCCAGCTCTCTTGCATGCCCCCCTTTCAGGTACTGGAAGGTCGCTACAGGTCACCTTAGAGCCTTATCTTTTCCAGGCTGAACAGCACCAACTCTCTCAGCCTGTCTTTGTATGGGAGATGCTCCAGCCCTCTCTTCATCTTTGTAGCCTTCCTCTGGAGCCATTCCAACAGTTGTGTATCCTACTTATGTTGAGGATTCCAGAACCAGACACAATACTCCCAGGTGAGGTCTTACAAGAGCAGAATAGAGGGGCAGAATCACCTCCCTCAACCTGCTGACCACGTTTCTTTTGTTGCAGCCCAGGATACAACTGTCCTTCTGGGCTGCAAGAGTGCATTGCTGGCTCATGTTGAGCTTCTCATCAACCAACCCTCCTGAGTCGTTCTCCACAGGGCTGCTCTTAAATCAAATCATTCCCCATCCTTTATTGAAATTGTGTTTATTATGAGAATTAAACAAGTAGTAAATTCATTTGTTTAGCATGAGATTTTACTGTCTTTGTTATCTTAATCTACAAGTCCATCATTCTCAACGATTGATTGGTATTTTCTCTCTGATTTTGAGTTTTGTAGTACATTGAAATTTCTTCTTTCTTATTATAAATACCTTGAACAAAGCCTTGAAAATGTATTTCCATAGAATGATCATTAGCATTTTAAGCATTATGGAATAAATGGCACAGAGCTAAGAACCAAAGCATGTTATTTTTTCAATATGAAACAGTAAAACAAAAATCAAGACCACATATTTGTTGTGGAGTAGAAAATCTTTATTATGAAAAATATTGTATGCCTTTCTTAGAATGATGGGTGGGAATAGCTAACAATTTTGGAGTATAAAGCAATAAAGAATTTTTATCATAGCTATTATTTCTTCTGTCTTTGAAGGAAAAGACATGTGACAGTCTGTCCTATGATCCTTCCTGGAAAAAGCTTCTGTTATTATTGCTATGGCTGCTGTTCTCTTTCCTGAAAAAATTTTTTCCTGAAAACAGAAGAACAATACACATAGAAAGAAAGAGCAGAACAGCAAAAGTATAAAGAGAATGCACTGTTTGTAGTGCTGCATCTTATTTGTGGCCTCTCTGCTGGAATCACAGACAGATTCATGTCCTGCACGTTCGCTCTAAGACATAGCATCAGACTTGTTAAGACATTTTAGTTATATCATAGCTGTGTCACAAAGAAAACAAATTCATCTGTCTAACATTATTTTGGTGCATTTGATGGTGTTGTTTTGTTTTGTTTTTTAAGTAAACAGTGAAAGATGAAGGCAGAAAAAAGAAATAGCACAAAATTAGTTGTGTCGGAAGAGGTGGTAGAGGATGACAAGAGAGGTGAAAGGAAGAATAGAGCAATCTAAAACCTGTAATGTCTAAAACCCAAATATTGTTCTTTTTTGAAGGAGTGGAAATACCTGAGTTTCTGTGTCTTCTGTTAGTTCTGTGAAGTTAGTTCTGAAGAAGCTGTCCTGAATGAAGTTCATGCAGAATGTACTTGTATAGAATACATAATTATTATAATAATATAATAAATTAAACTGTATAAAATACCATATAATTATTATAGTGTATATAATAATATTATATTCTACATATCACTATTATATGATGTTAGATAATTATTTTAAGTTACAACAATAATACAAAAAAAAATAATTCAGAAAATAAGACAAAGTGGAACTGGAAGGATAAATGGTAGGATAGAGAAATAAGTACTTAAACTAAAGCAGGAAAAAAAAATTAAAACAAAAAGATTTGGACTCCAGATGGACTAATCTTAGCAAATAGTTCTTAACAAATAATAGTAGGAATTGTTGTAGGAATGCTACTAACATATATGCCACAACAGATCCATGGGATAGTAGTAATTCTATCCAGCAAGGAATCCGACCATCTTTCTTAGTTCTTAATTTTTACTACATATACTAATTTGAGGAACAAAATCCCTAAGTTTTTACAAGAAATTGGTCTTCAGGTGTTTATTATCTCATATTAATTTCCCAAACTTTGTTTCCCAGTGGCTGTTGTTCCATTTTGTTTCCTATTTCTCAGAGTTTTGAAAGAAAGTTTCTGGAAGATATTTAATGCAGAGAAACTTACTTTATGGTGGAAAGACAGTGACAGAAAAAAAAAAACAAAAAAAAAAACAGATAACCAAACAACAACAACAACAACAAACCCCCTCCCCCAAATTTGAAAATGTAAAAGTAATCTATAAAAGTTCTGGCTTCACAAAACCCAATAAAATTGAAAGACCATATTGATATTTTTTATACCAAATATGCATGAATTGCAGTATCTGTCAAAAAAACCCATAGATATTGTTCTGCTTTGTAAAACAAAAGTTAGAAATCTATCACTAGCAGGAAATGCTTTCTGGAATTATAGAATGCAAATGTATGTTTTGTAGACTTGTGGAGGTTATTAGACAACATTTTCAATGTTTCCCACATTACTTATATTTCCTTATCATGACAAATACCACCCTTCGTGTTCTACTGTGCATTTTCAGCAAGAAGCTGGAAATCAGTCTGTCATAAGCCAACTAAAAAGCTTTGTATAACTCTAACAACTGGCCTTCCTTCTGTGCCTTACTATTGCTTTACAGTCCCTTTTTTTTTTTTTTTTTAGAACTCAGATGCAGATTCTTTAGACTTTGCATTTACCGACTAGAAAAAAACCAGCTGTATTAACTCTGGTCTCATCTTGAAGAATACCTGCTCCTCACTGTTCTTGCAAAGCTCTGTTTAAACTGAACTGAGGAAAAAAGTGTCATATTACTTAGAGACTCTCATTATGCATGCTGAAGGCATGTCAGTTGTTCTCTGGAGGAAGTATTACTAGACCCCTATTCTTCATATTTTTCGGTTACCATGACAGTGTTTACAGATTAGTCCTGCATCTCATTCAGTTTCAAAACTAATTAATTGCGATGAACACTAAAGACTCCAGTAAATTCTTCCCCACATCAGTCAGAGGGTTACAACTAACATTCGTATTTTTCATCAGACTGGGGGTGGAAAAGTCCTCTCTATAAAACAAACAACCCACTTCAAAAGGCATGCATGATTTACATGTAGGTGAACCTACCTGCATCAAAGTATCTGTCCTTTAACAATACTTGCAGTCTCAAATGACAGTGGAGACCGTTTGGGTGCTGCCACCTTGATCTCCCTTGAAGAGCTGTTATTATATACTTATCCACAACTTGGTATCTTTTCTCCTGTGCCAGGCTGCTAGGGTAAGCAAGGTGTTCAGGAGCTGCATAATAATAGTATGTAGACAGAAAAAGATGGGACTCAATATCTGAACACATGCAATCCTTCATTAAAGAAACTAAATTTCTTCAGGTCATGGACCTGCTCTTACAAAGCTATGTCGCAGCATGCCCATCAACAGTGCCAGTTTGCTTACTACCCAATAAACAATTAAAAAAAATATTTGTATCACTCACAGGAAAATCAGATGACGTTCCTGAGCTGCTCTCTTCGATAAAAGACAGCAATGAAAGTTTTCTCATAATTAAACTAACTGTAGCATAATTTAGAACAAACAAGCCCTAAGCACTGCAAATGTGAAGAAATGTGCTTCTGAATTATATTTGTTTGCAAAAGTTAATGATTGGCAGTCTGTTATACTAGAAATATACTAAATAAGCACAGATATAAAACTCAAAAGCTGGCTGTCTCAAAAGGCTCTAATTAGTCTGAAATAAGATTATTTAGTAATATGGCATATATGCCACTATCTCCAAAATGCCCAGACTAAGTATTGAACATGAATCTATTGATATTGAAAAGTCTCAGAACATCAGGTAAGAAGGTATGAGGGACAGAAAAATATGCATGCCAAGTGTAAATATAGCTGATGATGCCATTTTTAGGAACCTCTTGGAATTCAGAAAAGATAGTCAAAGCATAACCTGGTATAATATGTACAAACAATAGGAAAGTTGAATCCAGAATGTTATAATATCTCTTTTAAACTAAGTGTGACTATGTATTAACAAAGAAGGAGGAGTGGTGGTGAAAAGTTATTGACAAGGACCACAAAAATAACCCAAAAAACTCAAGCCATTGAGCCTAAATAATTTCCTAGAAAACTGGTCAGGATAGATGCTTCTTTGTAGATAAAGAACTGAAGGCAGTGGAGTGGTGTCCTCAAATAAGTTTCTGTTAATAATGCTAACTCTTCTGTTCAATGAGACAATAACTGGATATTATATTTTATGCCAAAAAGTTACTCTAGATTTTATTAACAACAGAAAAGTGAGCTCATATTCACTACTGAATGGTACAGAAAAACCAATTAAATAATAAGTCATGTAAATTACATTTTCTCTGATACGATGAACTCTTTCCTAAGTAAAATCAAACTCTTAAAAACATTGTGTTCTTTTGTTTATTTGGGGTTTTTTCGTTTGTTTTCAAGGAACTTTTAGCTGCAGGGAATAAAAATGGTAACACAGTTTCTGACATGTTTTCTGTGGAGGAAAAAAATTATTTTGATTACATATTTCATGGGAAAAATAATCCTTAGTCTCCTGTATGACAGGTGAACAAACAGGTCATGTATTCCTCAGAAGTGCATTTTGCAGAGATGATTAATTTCACAGTTGTGGGATGGGATAGTTCAGACTGGAGTGGACCTCAATAGATCACCCAGCCAACTGCCTGCTCAAACCATGATCAGCCACAAGGCTCAGATCTGTTGGATTGCCCCAAACCAGATGTAGGACCCTGTATTTGGCCTTGTTGAACTTCATGAGGTTCTCACAGGCCCAATTCTCTGGTCTGTCCAGGTCCCTCTGGATGACATCCCATCCTTCCAGTGTGGCAACTGCACCACTCAGCTTGGTGTCATCTGCAAACTTGCTGAGGGTGCGCTCGATCTCACTCTCTATGTCATTGATGAAGATATTAAACGGCACCGGTCCCAGTACTGATCCCTGAAGGACACCATTTGTCATGGATCTCCATCTGGACATTGACCACTACTCTCTGACTATTACCTCCCAAACAATTTTTTATCTACCAAACAGTCCACCCATGCAATCCACATCTCTTCTATTTAGAGAGAAGTATGTTGTGTGGGACCGTGTCAAAGGCTTTACAGAAGTCCAGATAGATCACATCTGTTGGTTTTCTCATGTCCATTGCTGTGGTTACCCCATCACAGAAAGCCAATAACTTGGTCATACAGGACTTGCCCCTGGTGAAGCCATGCTGGCTGCCACTAATCACCTCCCCATCCTCCACGTGCTTTACCATAGCTTCCAGGAGGATCTGTTCCATGATCTTCCCAGGCACAGAGGTGAGGCTGACAGGTCGGTAGTTCCCAGGGTCATCTCTTCTACCCTTTTTAAAAATGGGCACAGTCTTACCCGTCTTACAGTCACCAGGGACTTCTGATTGCCATGACTTTTCAAATATCGTGCAGACTTAACTATTAAATTGTATGTTCAGGTTCCTCAGGTGGTCACCAACCTGATCCTTGCCTACAGTGGGAGGCACTTTACCTGCCTGGTCATCATTTTGTTGTCCATTGACCCAGTGGGGGAAAGGAGAGCGGTTGTAAGGGAAGGCTGAGGCAAAAAATTCTTGGGTACCTCAGCCTTCCTCTTGTCTGTTGATAGGAGGTCACCATTTTAATCCATCAATGGGGGTATGCTCTTTATTTTTCTGATTGATGTGCTTGTAGAATCCCTTCTTGATAGTCTTCACCTCACTTGCCAAGTTCACCTCAAGCTGCGCCTTGGCCTTCCTGACCCCATCCCTACACAACCAGGCAGCATCCCTATACTTTACCCAGGTTCCCTGTCCCTGCTTGCACTCTCTGTGCAGTTGCCTCTTGTTCTTCAGTTTCCACAGCAGTCCACTCACCGAGTTTCTTGGTCTTTTATTCTGACCCATAAACATTTAACATGTTTGTGGCTACTCTTCAAAGACACCTCTTCACACTCTATCTGTTTCCCAATATAGAGGGCAATGTCTCCACACTTCCTTCCTGGACTGTCCCATTTGAACAGCCCGTAATAGGTCTTGATGCTGCTCATTCATTTCTTTTTTTCCAGATGTTACAGCTTTGTTTCAGCACTATGACATTTACTATACAGTCTAATTAATCTTTCCATGCTTTGGTTTAGTTAAACTAGATAATATAGTACATTTAATGCTGTCGTAGTCATAGACTTAAAAGAAGAAAGGAGAGGAGGAATCTCAGCTGTTTGCACCGGCTGCTATAATACACTCTCTCCTGTACCAGGTAACTCAGTGATAGCTGTTCCAGGAATGCATTTGGCTCTCATTTGCAGTTACAGTGTATTCTACTTAAAAAAATTGTATCATGGCCATTCATTTCCTGCCAGACTGTTCTGCTATAACAAATATTTACCTTTAATCTGTCTTGTCTAAGCCATGTATTCTGCAGACATGCAAGTGACTTATGTAAATCTATTCCAAGCAGAGCTATGCATACAGCTCTTGAAAAACAGAAACTTTGTCTGAAAAAAGTTCAGTGACACAGGCAGAAAATTCTAACTCCCAGGGAAGCAGGTTCTTTGGGGATAAAAGTGTTGGTTTCTTTACACTTCGAGGTAATCATCCTTCACGTCTACTGTCTTCATGTCCTCAGGACAATATCCTCTAGAGATATTGGAATTGAGGTGTTTTTCAAGTTGTTGAGGGTTTTTTTATGTGCATTTTTTAAAAGATTTTTTACACTAAAACTCAGGACTTTTCCCTGTCACTAATCTACTCAGAAACTTATATTTCTGTGTCTGCCTGATGCTTACAGCTTAATTTTTCCCCGTAGCACAAAGGATTAAGAATTCCTATTAAGCTCAGTACTGGACCAACTGCATTTTCTATTCTTGTATTTTGTGTTATGCTGAAGGGCACTTCAGGCTGTCTGAAGCTAACAGCATGGTTTTGCAATTGGAGCATCTGATGGCACAAAGTACAAACTGTTCCTATATGTCTTTTATTATTTTCTCATATCAAAACAGCAGATTTTAGATTGGATGTTCTTTTGATATTTGAAACTGTCTATGTGTATTTCAAAGTGTACTGATACTTTGGTTTATATATTGAAAGTGTTAAGGAATTCATAACTGTTTTTCTCTTTGTTTATCAGGTGTAAATAAAGAATAAAAGGTATATCAGATGATTTTTGAGTCTGTTATGGACTCTATTCTCCCGCCCATGACCAGGGCTAACTTAACCTCTCTTTATTTTCAAGGGAAAGAAGAGAGAACTTCTGAGGCTGAATCATTGCACACCTCGGGTCAGGCAAGGGCCACAGCAGCCCAGTGACCTGGAAAGGGGAAGGGGACAAGATGCAGTCTGCTCTTATATTCAGGGTCCTGTCAATATCAAAGTAAATATATTATAATATGGTTTTACCATGTACAATAACAGGAAAAAAATACAATGGACTAGGAAAAATTAATCTCTAAACAAAATGTCAGCCTGCTTCTTGGGATAGCTTAAAATTTGGGAGAAGAAAGCAAACCATTATACCTTATGAGACTAAGAAGTTAAATAATCATCATGGGCTTTTGATAATGAATATAGTTAAAATGCTCCCACTCCAAAAAAACCCACAACCAAATAAAACAAAAACGAAATGCAGAAAAACAGGACCAGCAAGAATCATGAGTCCCAGAGCCAAAGAAATAAAAAGGAGATAGATTACCAGATTGCTAGTTACGTGGCAACAATTTATGTCAATTATTGTTATCTTTGTTGCAGCTCTGATAAGAAAGTCTCAAGATATTGAAATACTCAATGATCACTACAGAAATTTAGTGTTCTGTGCATAAGAAAGCGGCAGGATAAAAACAAGATAAGACCAAGACATTTGTCTACACAACACTAATAGATAAAATGTGAATAGAATGTGTACTGATGTTATTTATGTATAGGCAGATTCAAAGTAAAATCAGTGATAAATAAAATTTTCTCTTCTAAGCCACTTGTACAAACATTATCAGAAGATAAACATCAGTTGGCTGAATCCTGTCCTTCTCTCTTAAGAGAGCGTTAAGTTTAGCATTTACATTGACAAAAAAATTATCATGAATTACTTCCTTTCCAAAGTTGTTGTTCGATATTGCACTGATAATGAGCACACAGTACAACGTAAAGGTATTTCATATTAAAGTTGAAATTTTATTTCACAAAGTTGAAATTTTATTTCTATATTTTAAATTTAAAAAAATCAAAGTTTGAAATAAACTGGTTAATTAAAGGTTGATAATACTCAAAGATACAAAAGAAATTAAGAGTAATGTAGTACTACCTGTGATCAGTCAATGCCCTTTCAAAAAACCAGAACATTAACTGAGAGCATCTGGAAATTTGTATTACTAACTGTCTATAGTGTTACTAAGTGTCTATAGATGTAATTGTTATAGGTCTTCAGCATAGCCAATAGATAGGGTCCTACAGAATTATAGAATCAGACAGTGAGATTTGAAGAACTTGTGGAGACCATCTAGTCAAACCTCCGTCTCAGAGTGTGGTCAGATAGATCAGATTCTTCAGGGCTGTGTCTAATGAGGTTTTAATAGCTCCAAGAATACAGACACTACAGTAGGCAACAAATTCCACTGTTCAACCAGCCTTAAAATAAATAAGATTTTTTTGTTTGTTTAAAATTAATTTCCTTTATTACAATTTGTGTTCATTGTGCCTTGTTCTTTCATTGAACACCACTGAGAAAGGCTATACCCTCTTTATTCCTCTCCTGCCCCCATCAGGTATTTATGCATATTCATCAATTCGGCCTGGGCTTTCTCTTCTCCATACTGAGCAACCCCAGCTCTCTCTGCCTCTCGTTGTATGACAAAGATTGCAACCCCTTAATCATCTTTATAACCGTTCACTTGTCTTGTTCCAGTATGTCTTTTCCCCTCTTGTACTGTGAAGCCCAGAACCACAGAGGTGTCTCACCAGTGCTGAGCAGAAAGGGAAGGCTCACCTCCCTCAATGTGATGGCAACAGTCCTCTGAGTACAGCCCAGGAAAGTACTGACACTCTTTCGTGCAAGAGCCCAGTGCTGTCTCATATTCAATATCTTTACAAGGACTCCAAGGTCTTTTTCTGTAAATCTGCCTTCCAGTGAGTTATTCCCAGCCTGTGCTGCTGCATGAGGCTGGTCCTCCCGAAGTTCAGCAATCTGCACTTCCTTTTGCTGCATTTTGTGAGATTACTGTGAACCTGTTTTTGCAGCATCTGACATATTGGCCATCCCTCACAATTTTGTATTGCCTGCAGACTTGCTGAGGGTGCATGCTGTCCCATCACCCATGGCACTAACTAAAATATTAAATGTTTGATGTACACTACTATTGACTTTGTACATCTGATCACAACACTTTGAGCATGACAGTTCAGCCAGTTTTCAGGTAACATCACTGTCCACTTCAGCTTATGCTTCATCACTGTGGCAGTGAGGATGTTGTGCGAGGTAGTATCAAAAACCTTGCAAGAAGTCAAGCTAAGCTACATCAGCCACTCTCTCTTTGTCAACAATTAGTCATTTCATTGTAAAAGGCTATCAGGTAAGTCAGGCACGAGTTTCGGGTTTTTTTTAATCCATGTTAACTGTTCCCAGTCAGCTTAACTGTAGTATGTTTGAAAATGGTTTTCAGAAGTAATTCTCCAGCACATTCTCTGGGATTCAGGTGAGGCTTATCAAACATTGGGAACAATACAAAAATATCACATGGAAGATGTGGTGGAGAATTGCAAAAAGAAACCCAACAATCAAATTCAACTTCTGCAATAAGTTCCCTAAACCAAACTTAGAAGTGGCCATGATCTATTTAGTGTTCAATATATAAAAATCATCAGTTCTTTCATCAAACATTGTGTTTGCATAGCTTATTTCATCAGGATCAAAGGGTAAACCAGAGTTGAGCATTCCACAGAAAGGCTTTTTTTTACCATTAAGTTCTGTGGAGTGGTGTTATCACTTATGAAAAACCACTAATTATCATTTTGCCTTAAATGTGGGCTTACTTCCCAAACACTTCTGATGTGGCATTTCCTGTTTTTATGTATCATAATATCAGGTAGTAAAGATAATCACATTATTCAGAAATTCTAGCATATTTCCAAAAAGATCTAATAAAACTCCAAGCAGAAAGATCTGAATTGCAAGTTATGCACTCTAAAGTTTTGCTAATTTCTTTTCCTTCCAAGTTGCTTCTGTTAGTACTTGAAAAAAGAGATAACATTTTCTGATTTGAATATAAGTGATATCTTTGCTGTCTACTTTATTTTGCTAGTCAAGTAGGAGCAAAGAGGAGAAAAGTAACCTTTATTATTGTTGCATGCTATTATTCCTTTCCAGTTCTCAAGCTGCTGATGCAAAATCTGTGGGTTTTTGGTTATGTGTGCCTTGGGAGCTATGTTAGCATACAAAAATACCACTACTTCAACTATATATGATTACAGAGAACATAAATAATTCTGATGAAAAGTTTCAATAACATCCATTACTGATAATACCAAGTGATGAAAGGTAATTAAAAATGAAAAAGTATAGGAGGAGGTTGATATTTGCTCAAGAGAGAACTTTTAAGATTCAAGGCTAAAATAATGTACGAATGATCCTTACTCGCATAAAGGCAAAGAAATATATAATTTAACCTTAGAACATCTATTTCAAATAGCACCTTACTCTATGAAGTATATTCATGTTTCCTGGAAAATGCTAATGTGCTAGGCACACCTACAAATTGGGTTTTCACTGATGCAACAACTTGGAAGGATAGTTTGGGTGGGTCAAAGCAATTATTGGAGATGTGGTAGGATATAGAAAAATGAAGGGACTAAAAAAGATGAAAAAACAAACATTATTGCATTTCTCTTGATGATATATTCCTCTTGCTTCTTGGAAGGCATAGCTATAGTGTTGTATTTGAACTTAGATCTCTAATTTTCAACAGCACTGCCATCATTAATTTCATTTCAAATAAATCACAGAATCGTAGAATGGTTTACATTGGAAGGGATTTCAAAGATCATTTAGATCCATCCCTTCTGCCATGGACAGGGACACCATCTAGTATATCAGGTAATATGTTTGTTTGTTAGATTAAAATTGTATATTTAACTGCCTTCAGAAAAAGTGAAGTAGAGCAAGAAAGCCTTGAAGAGGCAAGTTGTACTTACTCAAGATTAGCAGACCTTTCTCAGAATTTGGTTTCAGCACTCAAATAAATTACTTGTGTCTTAAAGACAATGAAGTAATTAAATGCCTATTTGATTATCATTTATGTTTATTCTTAGATTATAACTTACACTAGTTTCCAGTTCTTAGGTTTTTAACAGACATTACCTCAAAGGAAGCAATGTACAAAAGAAAATATTTTTATGTTAAATTAAATGTTTACTTACCTGCTATTCTTTTAATATTTTTTTTGCTGCAGACCACCAAACTTGGTCATCCACAAAAGGAGACATATGAAGAACTACAACACCTAAATCATTTACAAGGTGATTATACCAAAACTCAATCTTATCCTCAGCCATGAAATTTTTCCCAATAGGCTAACAAAAGGGAGGAAGTGTCGGGAGGAAGTGTCGATCTGCTGGAGGGTAGGGAGGCTCTGCAAAAAGGGATCTGAACAGGCTGGACCACTGGGCTGAGACCAATGGGATGAGGTTTAACAAGGTCAAATGCCGGGTCCTGCACTTGGGCCACAACAACCCTATGCAGCGCTAGAGACTGGGGGAAGAATGGCTGGAGAGCTGCACGGAAGAGAAGGACCTGGGGGTGCTGGTTGACAGCCGACTGAACATGAGCCAGCAGTGTGCCCAGGTGGCCAAGAAGGCCAACGGCATCTTGGCTTGTATCAGAAATGGGGTCACCAGCAGGTCCAGGGAGGTTATTCTCCCTCTGTACTCAGCACTGGTGAGACCGCACCTCGAATACTGTGTTCAGTTCTGGACCCCTTACCACAAGAAGGATGTTGAGGCTCTGGAGTGTGTCCAGAGAAGAGCAACAAAGCTGGTGAGGGGGCTGGAGAACAAGTCGTACGAGGAGCGGCTGAGAGAGCTGGGGTTGTTTAGCCTGGAGAAGAGGAGGCTGAGGGGAGACCTTATTACTCTCTACAACTACCTGAAAGGAGGTTGTGGAGAGGAGGGAGCTGGCCTCTTCTCCCAAGTGACAGGGGACAGGACAAGAGGGAATGGCCTGAAGCTCCGTCAGGGGAGGTTCAGGTTGGATATCAGAAAAAAATTCTTCACAGTAAGAGTCATTGGGCACTGGAACAGGCTGCCCAGGGAGGTGGTCGAGTCGCCTTCCCTGGAGGTGTTTAAGGAACGGGTGGATGAAGTGCTGAGGGACATGGTTTAGGGAGTGTTAGGAATGGTTGGACTCAATCCAATGGGTCCTTTCCAAGCTTGTGATTCTGTGATTCTGTAAAAGAAAAAGTTGAAAACAAATGTCTAAAAATGTGTGTTTTAACCAATAAAAAGCCTAATTTTTATTGAGGACAAGGAAATAATATTTTAGGAATCTGGATCCGTACTCAGTGTCCTAATTCTACTGTGCTTACCTTTATTGAATCGTGTTCCTCAGGTAAAGCTGCATAGTTATTTTTCCTACAACACAACCCTTCCTGCGTAAGAATGTTCTTATAGTATCATGTGGTCAATTTCCTAGCATGTAAAGTAAAGCCAGACAAAGTGAAAAAACAGAAGTGGAATTCTTCTCATCTAGACTTCTACCACATAGATGTCTCAATGTAAAAAAAATCATACAAACAACTTCCAGAGACAACGGAAATAAACATATTTAGAATATGAATCATCAAATGCATCACAACAAAAAGTTTCCATGGATGCCTGTTATACTGCAGCTATTGAAAGAGTTTAGACACTAGCTGAGATGCAAATTCTTTACACTGCTGATACAGAACTCAGCAAGCTAAATTAGATGAGCTCTTTGGAGTCATCTCAAAGTTTCAGGAAAGAGTTGAAAACAAAATAATGTGTCCTTTTGTGATATGAAGCGAACCAGATTGGAGAGATCAAGCAAGATTCTCTATACTGTTTTTGCAATTAATAATTTAATAATGAATGGTCAGTCAAGCCACAGGAAAAAAAGTAGAATTGCAGGACTCTGTCTCTCAAATAAATGTGGTCATCAGCACTCTAAAAAGTCAGAATTCCCTTTCTGGAATGGCCCATAGCCTGGTTAACAGAGCACTTTCAGGACGGGAGAAAGGCAGCATGAAGCTCTTCAGATTGCAATTTTGAGCAGAGAAGTTTAAATGCCACTGAAGTCTTCTAATTGATTTAGCCCTTAGGAAACTGAACTGCTGACATGATAAACAGAGTGCTTTATTGGGAAAAGCAACAGACACTTTCTTGTCTGCCTAGAATATTGTGGGCAGATGGGAGCTCACTCTGCATCAACTAAAAGCCAGGCAGATGCCAGAGTATATTAGTTTGGACTAAGTGATAAAGTGTTTTCAGCTGGCTCTGAGTGCATACAGAGATAGCTTTATATACAGTCCTTATTGTTCCACTATAACTGTCATGCAAAACCTATACTTAGAGTCAAGTCTACACCCATGTGCTCAACCAGGATAAATTGATAGTTCCTAACTGTGCAAGAGATTGCACAATACCTCTCTTTTTAAGAATGGTTAAGCATTAAAATCTTGAAATTTGCCATATCCCACAGCTACTGATGAAAGAAAAATCTGGCCACTCCGTATAAACCTCATATCAAAGTACTGGAAAGGTTATACATTTAAACCTTCACTCACATATATCTGAGCTGGTCAACAGTTACAGAAATTAGGCATTTGGAATTGGAACATCTACTTACATACATTTACTTTACAAGACAAATTCTCTGTCATGTCTCAAACCTCTCCCCTCCACCTTCCTGTAAGAGGAAGGGGGATATACTTCATTAAAAAGGAGTTCTGGGAAGTGAATTAAAGTGAAAATGACACTACATGGTTAATTTGAACTAATTAATTAATTTGCAAATATTCGATTTTCTATGAGAGTAAAGAAACGATTCATGGAAAAAGAAAAGATATATACGTATATAAATCATATAAAGCAATAAGATGGCTCTCTGGGAATGGAAATGCAGAGAGAGAAAAATTGAGGAAAAGAGAAGAGAGGTAGATCAAAAAAAGGAAACAGAAAGCTTGAATACTGTGTTCAATTCTGGGCTCCAAGAAGGATGTTGAGGCTCTGGAGTGTGTCCAGAGAAGAGCAACAAGGTGAAGGGGCTGGAGAACAAGTCTTACGAGGAGCAACTGAGAGAGCTGGGGTTGTTTAGCATTGAGAAGAGGAGGCTGAGGGGAGACCTTATTGCTCTGTACAACTACCTGAAAGGAGGTTGTAGAGGGGAGGGAGCTGGGCTCTTCTCCCAAGTGACAGGGGACAGTACAAGGGGGAATGGCCTCAAGCTGTGCCAGGGGAGGTTCAGACTGGATATTAGGAAAAAAAATTCACAGAAAGGGTCATTGGGCACTGGCAGAGGCTGCCCAGGGAGGTGGTGGAGTCACTGTCCCTGGAGGTATTTAAAAGATGAGTGGATAAGATACTCAGGAGCATAGTTTAGTGGTTAATAGGAATGATTGGACTCAATGATCCAGGAGGTCTTTTCCAATCTGGTGATTCTGTGATTCTCTGAATTAGTGGAAAAAGTGTAGTTTCGCCTTTCTAAGGGATCCCATGTTGAAACGCAAATGCCAAAAATCCCTGAAAACCTGGGAACATTCATTCAAAATAGGGAGACTGGGCAGTTCATGCAGTTGATGCAGGCTGATCATGACCATTTATGCCTGCTGGGTGTTCCTTTAAGAGGAGCTCTGTGTTGCACAAGCTCTCACATGCTCATTTCAGATGTGCACGCACACTTAGTCTCAGGAGTTTGACATCTTTTTATGCACTTGTGCAAAGAAAACAGATTTAGCAGGTGTGAAAATCAGTGACTTTGTTTTGGCCCTTTTGAACAAGTTTCAACCATTTCATCTCACAAAATGACTCAAAAACAGTGTTAAAGAGAAAATAAAAGGAACAGTTCGTCTGAAATTTGAAACAAATCCCTTGACATTCTATGTGCCTTCAACAGAAAAAAAAAAGGAGGCAAAGAGAAAAAAGATGAAAATTGCTCATACCAGCTTTATGAAGCAAGGATTCTTCATTGTTTCCCTGGCTTTAATAAGATATATCTGCATCAGGGATTGTGCCTATATCTGTGCTACACAACTTTTTTCTGCTGCTGACAGACCTGTTGTGAGAAGTGGATCAGCAGTGGGTACTTTCCAGAATTAGCATTTGTGGCAGATAGAGAATGAGCAAAATAACCATACACTGAAAATATACTGCAAGGACTGTGAAAATTTTCTGATTATCTATATTGATTTCATCAGGATAGATGTTATTGACTAAGTTGCTTTTTCCGACATGTTTCTTCCATCCCAGATACAGATGCTGCAGCATTTGCATTAGTACATGCAACCTGTATGTTCCCTCATCCTTTTAAATTTCTCAGCAGTTAGAAACGGCAGTAGAGCCATTGATACAAGAAACAGCTGAAATTTTTTGTAATTGTAATCATAAATGAGAGCAACGATATCAAAGGAAATCACTTAACATTATAATTAAAATGTTATCGTAAACTGGACCTACAATCTAAAGTCATAACTCTCTAGACATGGTAGAGTTCTGGGGAGACCTTATAGCAGCCTTCCAGTACTTCAAAGGGGCCTATAATAAAGATGAGAAGGGACTCTTTATCAGGAAGTGTAGGGATAAAACAAGGGATAATGGCTCTAAGCTGAAAGAGGGTAGATATAGGTTAGATATTAGGAAGAAATTTTTTACTGTGAGAGTGGTGAGGTATTGGAACAGGGTTGCTCAGAGAAGTCATGGATGTCGCATCTCTGGAGCTGTTCTGGGCTGGATTGAATGGGGCTTTGAGAAATATGACCTAGTGGAATGTGACCTCACCCATGGCAGGGACTTTAGAACTAGATGGTCTTTAAGGTCCCTTCCAACCCAAATAATTCTATGATTTTATGTTTCTATGAGATAAGATCCTAACAAGAAGATATGAGAATTAAAAGAACATAAAGTGACACTGCACCTCTGCTCTAGCAGAAGACCATCAGAACTTGGGGCCATGACCACTTCCGTGGGAGCTTGTTTCAGTGCTTTATCGACCTCTCAGTGAATAACTTTTTCCTAATATCAAATCTGAACTTCACACAGCCTTAAGCCATCCCCTTACACCCTATTACCAGACACCAAAGAGCTGTTCAGGGCCTCCTTCTCTGCTTTCCCTCATGAGGAAGTTGTAGACAACAATAAGGTCGCCCCTCAATCCTCTCTTCTCTAAGATGAACAAACCTATCATCCTCAGTTGCTTTGTAAGTCTTGCCCTCTAGTTCCTTCATCATCTTTGTTGCTCTCTTTTGGACATATGCTAATATTTTTATAACATTCTTATATTGTGAGGCCCAAAACTGCACACAGTAATCAACATGAGGCTGCACCAATGCTGTGTAAACTCAGTTTTCTCATGTTTTAATTAGATTACTCTACGGTCTTGGCTTTTTGCATTGCTTGGTTCTGAAGAAGTTTATATTTAAAATTTGAATTATTCTCTGGTCTCAGCTCTTTGTATCATTTGGTTCTGAAACAGTTTGTATTTGAAATTTGAATTTTTGACACCTCTTTTCTGTAAGGACTTGTTCTTAAACCTTCTCTACTGTGAATATAAATGTAAAAATGAGGTATTATTTTCCTTGTAGTATTATCTTTTGTACTGCTTTTACGTACTTATGAGTTCCACCAGTTACTAATCTTTCTGTCAGACTTCCTGATTCTAATGTTCATGAATCTGTTTCTCTTAAAAGCTTTTATACTTCCTGCAAATTGCTCTATTTTGGCTTTTTTTTTTTTTACTGTTCCCTTTCATATTTAACTTGCTTTTTTTTTTTTTTACTTTTCTTTCACAATAACAGTATTGACTTAGAACAGTGATCATACAGAAAATGTTGGGTTTTTTTTCTTGTCTCTAAATAATTTGCCCTAGCTTTAAAGAGATCATGACTATTACTGTTTCAGATTTTTTTAAATGGTACAAGCTTCCTAAAATTAATTGTAGTACACAATAAGAGAATATTTGTCAAGTAAATTTCTCAGCTGTTCAAATATTTATGGTTTGTTTTTTTCTTTTTCAAGGGAAAGTAATATAGGGTGGTCTGTTATGTTTAGTATTAATTTGCCTTTATAATGTGATTAATTTGGTAGTAACCATCTGTACTAAAGTTACTAATATAACATGATAGTTTTGTATTCTTCCATTCTTCTTGGCATGAGAATCTAGTATAAAAATTTATTCAGGATTAATTTAAAAATTTAAAAGGTTTCTATTCCTTTCATTTTGTTTCATATACATTTATTTATTTGCATGTGAGAGATGGGGAAAAAAGAG
Source organism: Cuculus canorus (assembly GCF_017976375.1). Classification (NCBI taxonomy): domain Eukaryota; kingdom Metazoa; phylum Chordata; class Aves; order Cuculiformes; family Cuculidae; genus Cuculus; species Cuculus canorus. The sequence goes on from NC_071403.1 coordinate 28,679,097, forward strand.
AACAACGTTTTTATTTTCCAAGTGTCGATAAGAGCAATTCCAACATATATTTCACAAGTCTGAGTAAACTATGAAGTGAAGCAAATTATAGAAAAGTATATAAAGTATGTAATAGCTAATCTATTAGTTTACGTAATAGAAATTAAAAGAAACCAAACAGACAAACAAAAAAACACTCCATGATTAATAGGAAGAGATTTTTTACTCTAAATCTATGAATATAGACCTATGCATATCCTCTAAAAAAAAAGACTATTAAAAAAAGATAAAATTGGAGTCAGTGTGTCTTTTGATTTTGTTTTTGAATGTTACAATTTAGACTTTTTTTGAGATTTCAAAAGAATAAAAGGGAAAAGTAGAAAAAATATTGCAAATCATCCAAATCAAATACACTTCATTAAGCTAGTTTTTATTATTAAAGATTAATGTATGATTAATATCCTTAATGTATGATTAATATCCATAAAATGTATGGAGAAAGAAACATTATAATTATTCTGTTATTAGTTCTAATTGTCCAATATATGCCATTCTTCTAGTACAGTTTTTATTCTCATATTAAGTAACATCAAAGTGAAAGTGATGACTATTTTAGTCATTTTTTCCAATGTTTTATGTGACTGCAATCAAATCCCTTAAGACTGAATTTTTTAAAACATTTGCAGTACCTCAGTTCCCTCTATATACCTATGTACTGTGATAATGGTGACATATTTAAAGAGCAGTAATAATCAAAAGAAATATCTTGTCTTTTTGTACTTCATTTTTAATATGAATTGACACTTATTGGTTTTAAATTTACTAAATACAGAGAGTTCCTGTATTCCAAGCATCTTTCAGTGATTTCACTTACAGTTGGAAAATTTCAAAATTATCGTGAATCAGAATGTCAGTTCTGTTTTGAGTTAATTAGCTGGAAAAACTAAAAGCTTTCAGCTAGTGGGAGTACATGAAAAGTATGTTTTGTAAACTGAAGTCACAGAAAAAGAAAATTTTATGCATCCAAATTATCTCTGCTAGTGCGTTTGTCTTGAATTTCTATATCTGACATACTCATGGCTTTATTTTAAGACACTTTAATGCTGCCTTTGGTTGGCCTGTCTTCATTCAAATTCTAACACAGCTTATTGCATTCAACAGCTAGTCTCATGATAAACTGGTAGAATTGACAAATTTCAAATATCTTCAGACAATTTGATTGTGAGGAATAATCCAATATCAAATATTTTCTCAAGTCAAAAAAGTTAGGCATGCTCTCAAATACAATCAGGATGCACAATAACCATGCTACTGTCATTGTTATAGGTGAGGAATAGCCCAGATGTAGTACCAAGTCTCTGTTGTCCCTCTTCTCTGCCTGATATGATGTAAAAATCAACTTACAGATCTGCTTACAGAAGATATTCCAGAATGAGTCTTATTAGTCTCTTTTGTAGAAAATGTTCCAGTTTGTCTAGTTCCATTCATGCATATCTGTACATTAACTGGAGAACTCTCTTGAAAATAAGAAACTTACGAACACTGCTCAGAGAAATCTGAAGTTGTTCCAGGTGGATGTATGCTGTATATTCTATAAGTGACATTGACCTTGAGCTAATAAGATGGATTTTGTTTGAAATGATTCTGTGAGATAAATAAGATCCTTTGCATGACTCTGTGATTGTGATCATAGGCATAACTAGACTTGCAGATATCTGCACAGTGATAGTTTGTTTATGCCCATTTCAAGTCCTCAGCCTACCTCAAACTGAGTAAATTTCAGTAATGGTTTAGATAAGTGTTAGGCCAGCTAAATTCTTGCTATTTAAACAGCAAATGGTACTTCATACTTTTACCATACCTGCAGAGATGCACTGCCATTCAAATAGTGTTGAAGGCTCCTAGGAAAAAATCTGCTCAGATAAGACTACAAAGGAAGAACTGATAAAGAATGATCCTTTCATAAAAAATGTGTTACTCATCTTGATTGTAATTTATTGATAAGACAAGGTACAAGAAATTTCTGAAGACTATCATACTTAGAAAAAAAGGCAAAATGGATTTCTGTTGTTAAGGGTGAGCGTGACAAATCTTCCAACAAGACAGAAATTGGTTTTGTGAAAAAAAACCCAAACAAACTCATAAACAGTACCTGATAGGATAGGAGGGCATAAATGGAAAAAAAAAAAAAAAATGGAATAAGTCATAGATGGACATCACCAAGAAATATCAATGATAAACAGCATGAGAAAACAGATTCCCCTAAAGCTACATGTGAAATCTCATTATTTCTCTCTTGACTGTAACTTTGTTATATGTTGTAGTTGCAGAAATAATTTGACCTATCCTGTAGCTGTAGCAATTGTAGCTGTTGGCGATAAATGATGACTTCAAATTATGTAGCATGTCACTGCATCTCAGAATCACAGAATCATAGAATGGGGGAGATTGGAAAAGTTCTCTAGAGGTCATTTGGTACCTGATCAAGAAGAGCCAACTAGAATCAGTTGGCCAGGAACATGTCCCTGCTCACTGCAGGGAGGGTTGGACTTAGATGACCATCATGGTACTTTTCAATCCAAACCATTCTATGATTCTATGTACAGATTTTTTTTTTCAATATAAATCCAAGGTAAGAGACTCCATAATTTCTCTGGGCAACTTGAAGAAGCACTCTGTCATCCTCAGATTGAAAAAAGTAATTCCTGATGTTCAGAGGAACCCTCCTGTTTTTCAGCCTGTGTCCATTGCCTTGTGTCTGGTCACTGGGCACTCTGAGAAGAGTTTGGGTCTGTCATCTTTACAGCTCCACTTCAGGTATTTTTGTACATTTATAAGATCCCCCTGAGCTCTCTGTTTTCCAAACTAAATAGTCCCAGCTCTCTCAGTCTTTCCCCATATAAGAGTTGTTCCAATCTTTAATCTTTTCAGAAACCATGCACCGGACTCTCTCCAACATCTCCATTTCTCTCTTGTACTGGGAAGCCCAGAACTGGGCCCATTTGGATAGTGGTAGTAGTGGGCAACAATAAGGTGGTTATAAATACTCTTACATAAAGATTACTGTATGGGCCTGTGCGTTTGACCAGTTCAGATCTAAACCAGTGAAAGTTAACTGTATTAATCAACAAAAGCAACATCACTCTTACTGATGAAACATGAAAAAATTTCTCTCATAACAGCAATCTTAAGTGCATAGAAACAAGAAGAATGGTGGGCATCCATTTCTGGAAAATATTAAAAATATTTTGTGTGTAAACAATCAATTAATTTCTGTTAGCTCAACTTATTTTGTCAGCACATGCATCCCAATATTACAAAACCCTGCAGTTTTAGGATTACTGAACTACATAAGTATATATTAAGCATTTAACAACAATTTAAGCATAAACTGGACCTGATATTATCAGCTGTCAGGTTTCAAGAACACTTTTAAAACAGTCAACAAATTGACACAGAAAATAAGTAAAACCAAATACTTTCTGTGTCAAAGATAAAACTATTTCTGTCATTCTTTTCTATATCAAACAGTCTAGCCTCTAACTTCTGAAGCCTTCAAATTTTTTTTTCATAGAATTTTAGTACATTTCTACACGTTGTATATAGAAGCTGTATCTTTCATAAATAAAAGAAAATTTTCTTAAAGAGTCTTTGTAGGTATGTTTGTGGTAATGGACAGATTTTACATTGTATTCTACTTGTTACTGTACGGTGACTTACAGTAAAGATAGATTGTTTAGACTCATGACACAACAATACCATATTAGATAACGACCCAGAGGCATACTAAAGGTTTCAGCAGGAAATAGTGATGAAACAGTAACAGTTGTGAAATCTATTCACACTGTAAACTCTGGATTATATCTGTGTCTCTGTGAAACAAAGTGTTTCTGCCAGATCAACTTTTTCCTGCACATTCAGAGCTACTATGTTCTACTCATCCCTTTAATGCTAGTATAGCCTGCTCGTCCTTCATATCTGCCTCATTTTCTAGTACTATATCTCATACTTACCTAAACTATTTTAATTTTTCCATCTCAACCCTTTTTTTTCTAGTCATCTTTTATTCTTTTTATATCTTTTGACAGCCTGCATATACAACTCTCACTTTTATTCTCTTCACTTACCCAAATACTACCTGCTGGTTTGGTTTCTCTCCTTTTCCTCCCCTGCTAGGTCATTCCTCTTTATCTAAGCTTAATGCACTCTTCCAAACTGCTCTAGCTCCCAATCTCTACTTTTCCTCTTTTTGCTGTCCTAGATCCTGCGCATGTATCATTCCACTTCAATGCATGCAATGAATTTTGTTCTTAATCCATTATATAGTTATAGTTTCCTGCCTTTGACAGCTTCAATCATCCTGCGTGTCCTGACATTCCACATACATGGAGGTATGAACATTCTGAATTCTTCCTTAAAATGTCACCCCTTCAGTAATATATTTATTCCTCTTTCTCCAAATTCAGATGATTTAAGTTAATTCCAGACTGATTCTGGTCTACTAAAATAATTTTGTTACAAAATGAGAAAATGAACTAATATTCAAAGTAATCCTTCTTTAGCTTTGCATAACTTTAAATATCATCCAGAGACCTGTGCTAATTATTTATTCTTAATGGTATCCTTGTACTGCCTACAAATGGTACACATACGCCATAGAAAACAGGTTAATATCCTATTCTTCAAGACACTGTCTTTTATTCATTTATTTCAAAATGCTCAGTTGAAATATACCATGAAAGAAAATGCATTTCAGCTGAAGATATTTCTGATGTATTTCTAAGTATCTGTGCATTTTAAACTACAAAATATATGTTTATACACTTCATCTGCAATGAGAAGAGAAGATAAAGTGTCTTTAGAAAAACACATTTAGATATGAAATGGCTGGGCATGTAGACTCAAACTGAGTGGTATAGTTTCCTATATTTTCAATAATATTTTTTGTATCAGTGAATGGTTGCTAGATCCTTTTCTGTGCAAATTATTCATTTATTTCCAATCACTGGACTAGTACAAAAATGTGTAGGAAATGGAATTATTTTTTTCTCCATTTGGTGCTGATATCTGTCTTGAACATCCTATGAAAACTTGCACACCATTAAAAATTCAGGTTAAAAGAAACTTGAAAAAAAGCTTGAGTGACATAAGACTATTTGAAGACTTTCTTTTTGCATTATTTTGCAGGGGAAAATCATGAACATACTATTTTTTTAGTTTATTAAGTCAAAGACAGTGAGATATTCTGTTCTTAGGGACGCCAGTGGAAGTTCATTGGAAATAAGAATATAGTGATGAAGACAAGAAAATGTGTTCTTTGAAGGTGTTAGGAAATTTATAGGTAGTTCACAGGATTTATAGGATTATTTAGATGATATAGGATTATTTCTAGGATTTCAACAATGTTGCCAAGAATTTAAAAAAAAAAAAAATGAATGAGCAATATAGAGAATGAAAAATGAATGAGAATGTAGAAGACACCCGTTGGGCTCAATCATTCCTCTTTATGTCCTGTATTTGAGAAAAAAATCTAGGTACACACAAATTAAGAACTTACCTTTCTGTGTTACTTATTCATTAGTTTGCCTAGAAGTCAAATCCTTATTCTTTGTTTCCTCACTTGATTGAACATTTTCAAATTTCACAATGCTTGGATACACACTGAGATCTGGGAAACTGATGTTAATAAATATATTGATTTCCTTTATGCTGTAAGAGACACATTGTTAGCGCTCTCTCTGAAACTCTGAGGAAAAGTAACGTAACACAGCACTTCATTCATGGATTGGGTTATTAAAATTGCAAATTCTTATGTTTAAGTAATCATAAGGTAGCTTCTGTATTTAGCATTACATTAGCTCAGATGCCAAGGATGTAATGAAAGGCCTTTTGGCACACGTGCAAATACCACTTTGAATTGAGTTTAACTGCCTAGTGCTGTCTGGGATAATTTCTTCTGGCCTGATGTCTTTTCTATCAGTGAAGAGAGAAAAAGTGGGAAAAGATTGCAAAGGTAGTTCACACAGCTCAGAAAGTGTGTATTTCCAGCAGTTTCTGAACAGAGTGAAGTATTTTGACTCACAAGTCATTGCTACTGTTTACACAAATATGCATCTCAAAATTTGCACCCGGCACTCATAGAAAATGAGCTTCTGATAATCTTCTATAACCCCCTAGAAAACAAATGTCTGTACAATTCAAGTAAATCAAAAGAAGTAGACTGTGACAACTCTCAATCACGGTGTACAAAAAGCTCAGTCACTAATGATTGAAGGATATATGGTGAAGGATATATGGTAAAATATATCCAATCCACTGATGGGATTGTTTAATATTTAATTACAACTGTTAAGAATAACTGTTATAAAGTGCAGAGATGTTGACCAAGGCAGTAAGGAAGTCATAAAAGATAATCCTAACTTTTGCTATATACTCCTACTAATATGTGTTATTTTTTTATCACAGTAACCTTCATAAGGCCCTACAAAAAAAATTAAGATTCATGCAGTGTAGACCAAGTTTGAGAGTATTCATATGAATGATGATGACTTTCACCCATTTTTATTCACTATCATGCAGTTTCCATGACCAGGATACAGAATTTTAGAGAGTTTTTAGTATTGACTGAGTATCCTTTAGTTATCCTAAGAGGCAAATATGATTTTAAGACCATATTGCTAATTTATTTTCGTGTTTTCTCAGTTGAGAACATATTATGTTGTTTAAATTACAGCACTAGAGTTTTATGCTCTTAGAAGAATTAAGCTGAGCTGTAGCAGTTTTTCTAACAGTAATGGTAGATTTCTTCTAGCAGTAAATTCTACTGTCAGTAAAATCTTGAAATATTACTAACACCAAAATTTTGTTTTAGTTTTTGCAGCCTTTCTCCACCTTGCTTTCTTTAAGTGATCATGATAGACTCTGTAGGCATTAAAACCTAGGCCATTATTCAAATTTAAACGTCTTAATCAGCAGGCAAATAAGAAAAAAACAACAAAAGACTATTTGTCAGAAAACTGATAATCTTGCAAAAATAGTTTCATTATTAAAACTAAATTAGTGCTAATTTTGTGTATTACACAGTGACATCTTATAATGTACCTTTTCACACATGAATTAGAGGTCATGCAAGCAAATTTATCACTAGGAAGAGACAGACTGTCTATTTTCCTCCATTACAGTATATCTAACACCTCTACTACTCTACTAAGCATTACCTACCAAAACAAATGGTATGGAAAATAAATTAGTCTGTCCATTCGCTATGAAGAGAATATTGATGAGGCTTGCAAAGCACGCTGGTAGCAAGCAAGAAAATATCTCATTGATATTTTCCAAGATATATCTTGGAAAACAATGTATGAAAATCCTGTTGGAAGTGCTAATACAAATTCCCTTCAAGATACACATAGATATAGGACAAATGAAGTTTGTTCTTGAATAAATGCAAATGAATAAATCTAATGGCTAAATGTATTTATTTTATGATTATGTTTTTATAGATATTCCTTAACTATCTCCTAATAGTTTTTTTCCATCATTCAGTCTGCTGGTGCTACTCTGTAGATTCTGTGTTCATGTAATTGTTTCCTGTCTTTATCTGCTGGTTTCTAATTCAGCTTTATCTTCTCAGAACTCGGATGTTCTAATCTTGTCGTCATATTGACATATAATATTTTGCTTTCTGATTTAGCCCTCATCAAGGTAATTCCTTTAACATCTATTGTGGGTATATTTCTCCTCCCATTCAACCTTTTTCAGAAAAACTGTGTAGCTTACTTTCATTCTTCTCTCCTTCTGTTTTCTTTCCTTAGTTATTACTGTTCTTGGTAATGGTGAAATTTGTCTACTCCTTCCACATCTCTCCTCCTTCACTTATCTTCTAACTTTCTAACATCTTTGTTTTCTTTGGCATCTACAAAAGTTTAGCATAGCCTAACTAAGCTAACACAATTTTTTTCCCCCCCAATTCTTCTCTGTCCCCTCACTTTTCATTCTGATACACAATCTCCTTGTACTTTAGGAAAATAGTATTGAATCCATCATTTCCTCTGTGAGTCTTCAATCAGAAACAATAATAGCAAGCACCCACTGGTTTAGGAAATATAGGTCAAATACTGTTCATAATTTGCAGCACGTAGCTATCCTGCACCTCTGATGAGTTCAGTATCAGACTTAACTGCTCTACTTGAAAACTGATCTCCTTCACGCAGGCATGATACATGTATCATGCATCATGATACATGAATGGCATTTCAACATTCTTCTTCTCAGTCCCTTAGTCCACTCATCCAAGTCATAGAATCCCAGAATCATAGAACGGTATGACTAGGAAGGGACTACAGGGATCATCAGAGAGCTGGAACATTTCCGGTATGAGGACAGGCCGAGACAGTTGGTGCTGTTCAGCCTCAAGAAGGCTCCAAGGAGATCTTACAGCAACCTTCCAGTACCTGAAGGGGGCATGCAAGAAAGCTGAGGAGGGACTTTTTATAAAAAGGCATGTAGTGATAGAATGAGGGGTATGGTTATAGATTGGAGAGGGAAAGATTTAGACTAGACATAAGGAGGAAATTCTGCACAGTGAGGGTGGTGAGGCACTGGAACAGGTTGCCCAGGGAAGTTGTGGATGTGTTCAAGGTCAGGTTGGATGGGGCCTTGGGCAGCCTGACCTAGTGGGAGGTGTCCCTGCCTGTGGCAGGGGGGTTGGAACTAGGTGATCTTTAAGGTCCCTTCCAACTCAAACTGTTATATGATTATATGATTCTACGATGACTTATATGTTCAGGTTCCTCAGGTGGTCACCAGTCTGATCCTCCTCTACAGTGGGAGTTGCTTTACCTGCCTGGTCACCATCTTGTTGTCCATTGACCTAGGAGGGGACAGGACAATGAGGCAAAAATATTGTTGAGCACCCCAGCCTCCTCCTAATCTCTTGGTATGAGGTGACCATTTTCATCCACCAGTGGGGGTATGGTCTCTTTAACCTTCATTTTCTGATTGACGTACCTATAGAAGCCCTTCTTGTTGGTCTTCACTTGCCAAGTTCAGCTCCAACTGCACATTGGCCTCCTTGACCCCATTCCTAAACAACCAGGCAGTGTCCCTGTTCTCTTCCAAGTTTCCCTGTCCCTGCTTGCACTTTCTGTGCAGTTGCCTCTTGTTCTTCAATTTGAACAGCAGGTCTCTACTCAGCTACTCTGGTCTCTTCCCTTCCCTGCTTGATTTCCTACATCTGTGGACTGAGTGCTCTTGTGCTTTATGGAATGGAAAGCATTCTTAAATATCTGCCAGCTCTGTTCTACTTCCTTGTCCCTGAGGACTATATCCCAGGGGGTCCTACTGACTAACTGCTTGCAGAGCTGGAAGTCTGCTTTCCTGAAATTTAGAGTCCTGACTGTACTCCTTATCTGTCCCATGTCCCTCAGGACTTTGAACTCCATCAGCACATGATCACTGCAGCTCAGGCAGCCTCTGATCTTGATGTCAGTGATGCGTTCACTTGTTGGTGATCATCAGGTCTAGTATTGCGTCCCCTTGCATGGGGGTGTCTATTAGCTGGGTTGAGAAATCTGGTTTGATGCATTCTAAGAGTCTCCTGGATTGCCTACCGCTTGCTGTGCCAATTTTCCAGCAGATGTCAGGGTAGTTGAAGTCCCCCTGTAGGATAACAGCTTGTGAACGTGAAGCTTTCTGTAGCTGGAGGAAGACAGCTTCCTCGGTTGGCTCTCTTGATTAGGTGGCCTGTAGTATACACCAATCATAAGGTTCCTGTTGGATCCTTGGTCTTTTATTCTGACCCACAAGCTTTCAACCTGTTCATGGCTACTCTCCAAAGACAGCTCTTCACACTCTATCCATTTCCCGATATAGAGGGTAATGCCTCCACCCCTTCTTCCTGGTTTGTCCCTTCTGAACAGGCTGTAATAAGTCTTGATGGTGCTCATTCAAAGCAATTTTTCTCTACATAATTAAAACTCAGTGTTCCTCACTCAAACTGTAAAGTGCTTGGGTTTTTTTTCCCAAGACATTATGTCACCCACTTCATTTAATAATTCATAAAAAAAATCCGAACACTAAGCATGGCAGTATTTTCCTGTAACGTTTTCCCCAAAACTCCTAATCTCTACATAAAATCTCAGATCCTTTTTCTTAATTTAAAAATCTTTAATACACCTTTCCTTTTTATTCATTTACTGGTAGAATTTACAAGATTCTCAGCAGTTGTCATTCTCTTCCTATGGGACAGCAAAACCCTTTCCGCATCGCTTCTGCATTCACTTTTCTGGTCATCCACTAAAGCTCTTATGTACTATTCTTCATTCACACAACACCACCTTCTAACAATTTTAGGAAAAATTTCTCTCCGCAGGTTCCAAATATGCTCTCCATCATGGTACCTTCAGAAAACAAAAAACATGCAGTTCTAAATAAATGAGTAGTCAACAGGGAGAATTATTTATAATGAATAATCTTTGATCATGTGTATAAGTCAAGTTTCAGACAGACAGCTGAAGTAGTAACACACTTACTAATGTTACACCTGTCATCCTTTTGTTATTCATTATAGATATTGACTTAAGACTTGGAATTGGGTATTCTTGTAAGTGTTTGGATAATATGGATTTAATCTGTAGTTTCAAGGCAGCATTATGACCATAAGACTGTTTTCATTATAATTTTATAGTCCCTATCTGATTTTTTGTTGGGATAGAGTAAATGTGATTCTTTCAAAGGTATTTAAAACAAACCACCAGTTTAAAGAAAAAAAAAAAAAAAACAACAAGGAAAAAATAAACCTGAGAACAGATCAGTACTGTTTATTTATCACTGGGCAATTCAGAATTCAACTCGCTCTAGTACAGTTCCGTGTTTTCTGCAGATATCTCAAACAGCAGCTGAGGCTTATGTTATGGAACTAATAATTAAAACTATTATGGCTTGGTTCTGTGGTTTCCAGAAATAAGCTAAAACATACACAAGTCCTGCAAAAAGTAAAATACAATTAATTATGTTTTTAATATTCTATAGCATTATTTATATTCTATCTTTTATATAAAAACTATTTGAAAATTAAATACTTTATTTAGATTATGATTCTTATTAGGAATTCAGTGCTACTCAAGCGCGAGGTTTTATAAACTATATAGATTAATAATAAATGAGAATAAGCTTTTAGACTGATGATTAAAAGATCATAAAGTGATAAAGGTCAGTCACAATAATTTTCTACTATTCCAGATTATATCTTCATATCTGAATTTAAGTGATGATCCTTAATAAAACATAGTGCTATTATTTTTGTTTTATGGGTTTGCATCAATTCTCTATTTGTAGCGGCATATTCATACAAAATACAAGTTCCAGTATGCATAGGCATTATTGACATTTGAATCTATGCTACTAGAAGAAAAGTACTGTTTTCTTAACCGCAGATTAACATTTTTTCTTGTAAGTACTGATACTAGAACATTTTTGATATCAATATCTGTGACTCTGCCAGGAATTTCACTAAGAAGATCAAACAACCAGTAAAAAGGATCAAGAGGTAAAGTTCTTGTTAATACTTTAAAAGGTATTTAAAGGGTAAAGAAGAGCAGAATACAGAGTATGACCTTGTTAGTGGCAGATAGACTTCAGCCTTGACTGATTCTGTGAAGGATACTCTCAAATGTTTTAGTTAAAGCATAGGCAAAAAAAAGAAAAGGGATTTTTTTCTTTATTTCTGTGCAGTTTATCTATAGCTACTTTAATTCTATTGTCTATTATTAGATTCTCATAAATGCATTTACTAACTTTAGTTTTTCTCTAATATTATGAGTAAGTAGTTCAGAGTGACAGCAGAAAAATAAACTGTTATTCTTCTGACAATGTATGTTCTGATTCATTTTAGGTAATCTTAGGACTAACTGGTAATCCAAAATAATTTAAATGGGCACCTGAAGAGTTGCAAGATGTTTCTCAAGCTGCATAAGCAACATGATCTTATAATTCTCACAATAGGGTGAGGGGATGATAACTTCTAATGACTAACTTTAACAGTAAATACCTGATAAAAAAGAAAGGTACAGGTTGCGACCTCTGAGAAGTTTCTCCTGCAGTGTTTGTTTTTTTTTCCGACCTTGTACTCTAAATATTAATTGCAAAATACATATAAATGCTCAAGAAAAGTGTTACGATTATTTTAGTGCTCCCGTATATATCACTGACCAGCTTCGAAAAAAACCCAACCCAACCTTCTGTCACTAGTATGCATAATGAGACTGGTTTTATTTTCTTGGCTGTACTCGGTTTTTATGAGGAATTTTTCTCATTTGTCTTTTGCAAAGCATTCTTTCCCCTCTTATTTAAAATGTAATGGAATCTAGTTAAGAAGTTCTTTTTCTTTAGGATGATCTCAATTTGTTTTCAATGGAGCAGGAAGAGAATGGAATTTTTACTTGTTATAGGTTAACAAGAATTTGCTACTTTACATACACTGACACATTTATCATCTTGCCTTTAAAGTGACTGCTGTTTGGAGAGCCCTTACACTGTGCAAGACTCCTTGCATATGCTAGCCACAAATACAAAAAAACTTGTGTGACTGTGTCCTTCCTGCTGTCCAGTCTAATCCTCTGTTTCTGGAGTAAACCTTACTGATACTGTATACTTACTGTATTGATACAGTACTTACTGTACTAGGTGGAGCTACCTCTCAATTAATAAGTTTACTATGCCTTAATGTGATACATACTTTTATATTATAAAAATGTGGACACCTGGTCATGGAAACACCCAGTGTTTCCACCTTAAAAATTTCTATTCTCTTAATACTGATTTCTGCTAAAGCTTCCAGGAAGCTAGATTTTTTTTATTTTTTTTTTTCTCTCCAGTATAAGTTGTTTGTTTTATGACTTGCCTGTATACTGCAATGTTAGGCTTGATCTATAGCTTCTCTCTTTCATGTCTTGTATATCTAATTTTATGTCCTTTGATCCTTCTTTCTTCCTCTTTGCTGATATTTTCTTTGTACTTTTGCTTCCCCCATCTGTGTGCTTTGCTCTTCTAAGACTCATTCACCTTCATTTTCACTTAATCCCTGCCTATGCGGCTGCCTGTATCTTTGTTGTCATAGTTCTGATATCTCTCTACTAGTTATCTTTTTATCTGGCTATCTGATTTTGTTTAGCTTTTAGTCTTTTAAATTCACTCCATTGCTTGAGTCTCTTTTAATCTTCCCGTAGTATTGCTTCTTGTTATAGCTCTTGATCTTTCACAGAGAAGTGACAAAGCTGACAGAGACCATCGCTCATTAAATTTAAATTTAAAACAATAATAAGTAGTCAGGTTTTGCTGCTGAGATTAGTAAAGTGTGTGACCAAAATTAAAGATGTGCAGCACAATTGAGCCTTGTTTCTGCACCTGAGGCTTTCAGAGTTTCCAGTGGAGGCTTATGGCTACTCAGTATCAGAGGGGTAGATTTTTTCACTGTGTGTGACTTTGCTTCTCGTTGCCAATTAATCTGAGATTTTTAATGGATATTTCAGCTATACATACATTTCTATGGAGGGTTTAATTTCCATGCAGGGAGCTAGCTTAGATGATTTGGTGAATTATTAATGCTTATTGCCCCATGGGAAGGATAGGCTTCAAACTGGGATACTGCTTTTCTAAATCACTTGCTAAATATCCTCTTCTCTAAGGAACCTAACATATATGCAAATGTCATACCTGAAGAAATGACAAAGAAATTAAACATGTATTAGAAATTGTAGCGTGGACATAAGTATGAAAGTTAGACACAACCAGGAAATCAAACTTCCAGAATATCTGAAAACTTATTTAGACTTCCTCAGTGTTTCTGTCCATGTTTATATATCCAGATTATGTTGCTTCTGAAAGTAGGGATATAAAGTTTAAATTAGAAATCTTGTCTGCTCAATTCCTTTCTATGTTTTCACATGTATATATGATGATTCTACCCTTCTACTTTGCTCTCGTGAGACCTCACCTAGAGTACTGTGATTGGTTCTGGAGACCTCAGCACTGGAAGGACATGGATCTGTTCACAAAGATGGTCAGAGGACTGGAACATCTCCCCTATGAGGACAGGGGGGAGAGTTGGGGTTGTTTAGCCTAGACAAAAGAAGGCTTCATGGTGACCTAACAGCAGCTTTCCAGTACTTCAAGGGGGCCTACAGGAAAGATGAAGAGGGTCTTTTTATCAGGAAGTGTAGTGACAGGAAGAGGACTAATGGTTTTAAGCTGAAAAAAGGTAGATTTAGATTGGATACTAGGAAGAATTTTTTTTGCTGTGAGGGCGGTGAGGCACTGGAATGGGTTGCCCAGAGAAGCTGTGGATGCTCCATCCCTGGAGTTGTTCAAGACCAGTTTGGATGGGGATTTGGGAAGTTGTCCCTGCCCATGGCAGAGAGGTTGGAACTAGATGATCTTTAACGTCCTTTCCAACCCCAAACATTCTATGATTCTAACACACAAGAATTGACTCCGTCCCACCCCACCAAGTGGCACCAAAAAGTTTTCAAAATTATAAAATTGGCACCTGAAAAAATACACACAGGACTACCCTACCTGATAAACACGTTGATGTGTGTGGATATCTCCTCTTCTGCCACGAAGGGTCTCCTTTTGTGTAAGAATCACACACCGCTGATTTTGCTGTTTCCCCAGCAAAATAACTACTAACTGGAGTTTCCATTGTTACTTTTATATCTTTGTGTATATATACGATCATTGTTAACTGGTGGTAATTATCTAGGGCTAATGCAGCAAGTGAATTGATCAACAGCAATCCTGAACTTGTTTCATCTGTTATTTTAATTAAATTACTTACCGCCTCAGCACTGTGAAATTGTGTCTCTGACAGGCATTGCTAACCTTTCTAAATGGCAGTGACAGCCCAATTGGGCTCACTGGCAGCAAGTATTAACCCTATGGGTGGCAGTCTCTGAGGACACTCTCACAGGTAACACATACACACGAGTCATTATTTCTTATTAAAAGCAGACTTTTAAAGATAAGAAAATTAAAAAAGGAATTTGTTCCTTATACCACATCTGAATGTTACTCATTGGCTTTTTTCACAAGGAACAAAAATTTCTTTATTTCCTTTTCCTGGTAGATATCCAGTAAACAATAGTATTGTACATCCCCTTGTCAAGGGAAGTGAGATTTTTTTTGTGTTTAACTAGACATTGAAGAGGTCTCAAATACAGTTTGATTCTAAAACTATCCTCATAGCATTTCAGTTTTAATTTCTCTATTTGTTTTATATTACTAATTATTTAAGTATTTTTTAATCACAGTCTTGTCAGAGTTAGAGTATAAAAAAAACCAAAACCCAACAAACAATCAGAAAAAAGCCCAAAGAATTAAGTTGTATCTTATATCCCTTTAAATGATTTAAAAAATTTTCCTGGTTTTCTGATTTAGAGTTGTTCCAGATCTAAAGAAGTTTTTAGATTGGAAATATGTTGTGCCTGTCTCTCTTCGTTGCTTTATAGGTGCCCAGAATTTTTTCCGACATATTTTTAGATAAAGAACTATATACTGCCACTTTCATGTTTGTATGCTTCCCAAATAAGTCCCATGCAATGGAACATTTAATGTCTGACAAATTAGAATTTTCAGGTGAAGGCACTTTAATAAAAACTTTCTTAGAGCCCTCAAGTTTATTATTTGCTTGTACAGCAGGTAACTCCCAACTTGCTGTTGCAAATTAAGGGCTAGGAAACAATTTTCTGTTCCACACAGAGGCGGCAAGGAATTTCATGATGATCCCAAACACCTCTATCAGTTATAATGTCATTAAAATTAATTAACCAGAACATATTTCAGGTAAGGTTATATATATTAGAGCATTACTTAATTACAAGCTTTAACAGATGCCTGTTGAAATGGTGAAATCTGCTGCGCTTCTTCTCTAATGACTGGGCTTTTTCATTGATCCTCTGAGATGTTTTCAGCAGACTAAATAAAGGAAGGGACTTGCCTTCATGATTTCTGTGGCTGCATCTGAAGATTTTCCTGAAATGTGAACACAAGTTTTCTGCTCTTTCCTCTCTGATGTGTTGATTTCTGCTACTGTCTTTTTCATCTCACCTGTCTTCAATATTTTTCATTTACTTACCACCTATTGAATACCTGCCTTAACAGACCAGGTGGTGGAACACATCTGGGGCCAGTTTGGCACAACAAAAGCAGTACTATCTTCAGGGGTTTTTTTAACAACATAACTGCAAGAAACTGAGAAAGTGACTGAGGGTTTTTTCTTTTTTTTTTTTCTTCTTTCTTTTTTTCCTTCGATCATGTATGTGTATTACGTCACTATTAATAGTGTAATGTAATATTAATGTTATTAGTAGGATAATTAATATGCATAGTAGGTAACTATTAATGTTTGTTGCATTCCAAAAGAAATTGACTAAATCAGACCTAAGAACTTGGAGGAAATGTCTGAAACTAATTTTCTTACATGTTTTCACAACTTTTTCAATAAAATTCTCAGTCAGAATTTAGAAATACTAGTTCTTGAGGGTTTTTTTAAATTTCACTCATAGAAAGATTTTATATTTAACAAAATTGTAAAGCATTTGTTTAAAACAGATTTTTTCAGATTTTCAGTTTCAGTTATTTTCTGCATGGATATTTCCTGTTATCTCTTATTTCACTGTAATTAATGTTAGGAGTAAATTCTTGCTTGATAATATGCAACTAGTGTAAGAATATCCTATATCCGAAACCCAAACTGAAATTATTGTCAATAACAAGGGGAGAGAAAACAGCTCAAATATCTTTAAAATATCTTTAAAATCTGCCTCATTTGTCCAAGCAGAACCCTAGCACTCTACCAGCTTTTAGTCTCTAGCACCAGGAAAATTTTCTCCCATTTTCACATCTCCAGTAATGACTATAGCAGCTTTCACATAGTTAGACTATTCCAGCAACCTCATTCTAGCAGATGATATCAACTACTTCCTTGCCAAAAGGTGGTGGCTCTGGATACAGGAATCAAGTTAAAAAAAAAGAGCAACAACTAGTCATCATCCTGGAAGACAAAGTTGACAGTACATGATTAAAAGTACAAGTCTCATTCTTGTAGAACTGGGGTTTATGAGAGATGAAAAAAAACAGACATTATTTTCAGATCAACAGCAATAAATTAGTTTTTGAATAATTCAGATATTAAGTGGGATCTTAATAAATAAATAAGAGAAATACATTTAAGAGACATGCTTACATTCACACTGCATTATAGATTATCACTTATCAGGAATACCTAGATTTTTTTTTCCAGAAATATGAAAATTTTACCTAACACTATGCTTTTAAAGGCCTTAAAATAACATTCATTCATTACAGAACAGATAAATAGATTCTGTCCTTCTCAATAGCTGCTAACTAAATGAAATGCAGGAACAAAAACTAACTTAGAAATGTACTCATATAAGCTCTCTACCTATCTATAATATCAATTTGAATGTCAAGGAAAGATGGTACCTGATGTCTGAAAGGCAAAATGCTGTTCACAGGAAGAAGCGTTCATATCTTTTGACTTTACACGCCTTTTTCCTTGTTCATTAGCATCATGGCCATGATAAGGTTCTTTGGTCTTTGAAATGCTGAATTCTACCACTAATTTTACGTGCCTAGAAAGGGTGGGGTAAGGTGAAACGAACACATTTTTACGTAGCATTTGGGGAAATAAATCTTTTTGACTGTATTTTTCTGCATTGCTTGCATGACAGAATTCTGACACTTGGCTGTAGCCTTCAGATAAAATTGCTATATAAAATATTATTAATAAGAGTTATGAAAAGTGGCAGCAGATTATTTGGGTTTTTTCCACTCTATACTCCAGAGAAATCTCTCTGTTCTGTCATTTATGTTGTGCTTAAAATATTGGTGTTCATCAGCATCAAATCTCGGTGATATAGCAGGTGGAGTAGACTGCCATGCCTTTCGTAAAGGTGGTGTTATCATCATCCTTGGATCTCTTTTTTTTTTTTTTTTGCCAAGCATTATTTTCATCTTTAAAGAAGTATTTTTCTTAGATTTTTTTTCCTTTGTTAATCAGTAGTAAAATAGCTATTCAAACCCACTGATCATATACTCATTTCTCAGGATAACTTATTATAATATAATTTCTTTTAAAGACATGACTTGAGGATGGCATTAAGTAGAACTTTAGTAAGTTGGCTTTGTTGTCTTATAGTCAACTAAGAGAGATTACACCCAGATACTCTGTGTGTCTTCATCCTGCTTGACTTCTGCTGCCGAAGGAAAAGATAGGGGTTTTTTTCTGTCTTGCATAATAATTTGAGGTTTTATGGTTAAGTTCATTATTTACCTTTACTTAAAACCCAAATCAAATTAAGACAAGCCAAGAAGATAAATGTGCACCCTTTCAAACAACAAAACATATCTTCAAGCCTTAGAATTAAACTTTAGTCAAGTAATTTCTATGACAATCATATCTAAGACAATCATACATCTTAGGTTGACCACTACCAAGTTTCTGCTATTCAATAACCACAGTGTATGAGGGTGTTCATTGTACCAGCTGTGTGACAATACTGTTTTATTATAACTTATTATTTATTATCAGTGTTTGTGGATGACAAGGCTTAAACAAAATCCAAGATATGCCAAAAGAAGGCTACAGATAGCAGAATGAAAGCAAGATGACTATTTTTTTTTTTTGTGTGAAACTTTCTTTTCATCAGTGAAGTAGAAGAAAAAATTGCTGTCACAGAAGAGAAAGTGAAGAGTCAGTGCAGAGAACAAGATAAAAAGAAGTTGTGAGAGAGTGTGTTGAGCAGGAAACAAAAGCTCTAGTTCATGAATAGAACCTATACAGAGATAGCCAAGCTAATGATCAAGTTATACGTAAAACAGAGGACAGAAGTGAAATCAGAGGGTAAAAATATTGCTTAGGTGATCAAAAGATGTATTTTTATACAGGCAGTGATTAAAATGAGGAAACCAGAGAGATTAGAATAGAGGTGATAATTAGAACAGGCCGTTCATTTTTCCATTAACTCACGTACCAGAGCAGTCCTGGTTTGCAAGCTTATGAATTTCTAGACTTTTAACCCTGATTCTTCATAGCCAATTTGCTCACGTTTCATCTAGAAGCCATTAGTAGACTCCACAGGTAGAAGAGCTTTGAGCCTGCTCTAGGATATTGCTTTTACATATCTGAAAAAGATCCAGCTTTTCATCATTTTTGTTTCATGACATCACCAAGTTATACATATAACAAAGATGGATTTATCTAAATAATGAAAGGCTGAAGTCCCGCTGACAATAAATTTAGTATTCATGTATTGTAGCTGAAGAAGCTATGATAGGTTTCCCTGGTAAAAACAAATAAAAAATTCTTTGAAGAAATTTTTTTCACTGTTTGCTGTATCACAAAAGCATGTATCTCTGTATAAAAATTTTATGTGGGATTTAGGAGGGTGGTATTGTAATAGGACTAGTTAATCTAGGTTAAGAATTGTGGAAAAAATGATATATATTTATATTGATGTGGTAATAATACAAAGTAACAGTTAAAGGGGAGGAAAAAGAGAAAGAAAAGGAAACAGACTAAATATTATACTAATATTTAGTTAGACTAAATACTTTACTGTTAATCCCATAAAGATAAAGATGAATCCCAGTATTCATCCTTTTGTAAAGCTGTTAAAAACATCAAGTGACTGGAGTGTCAATCAGTCTTCAGTCATTGTACTAAAAAAATATAAATTTAAGAAGAATAATAATATGGTCCTGAATATGTGGACTGCTAAGGAGGATAAGAAGGGATACTTTTAGGTTTCTCCCTTCAGATTCTCCTGTCCATGTTAGAAAGAGACTTTCAAGTATTCCCCACCAGTGCCAGGAAGGTCACACCAGGTCCTTCCTGATTATAGGAACAAGTCAGACAAAAGCAGAAAAAATGTTTAAACTATGGTGGTCAAGCATGGAAAAATTTTAGAAGTACCCCTGAACCATATTGATTACACCATTTTCTTCTCTTTATGCCTTCTTTTGTCCTGCTTTCCCCTCCCAGGTACTTTTCCAGCTATGACCATTTGCACTTTCAAAATAAAAAAAACCTGCTCCAGGTTATTGTTAACCCATTGTCCCCAGTCTGCTGTCAGGATACCCCTCTTTTGCTATTTATTACAGGATTGCTATAGTAATCAGGCAGCCAGCCATAAAGTCACTTTTTTAGTTTTGTTATCTACAAGGTATTTTTCACACCATGATCTTGTTAGTGTAGCCATAAATCAGGGTTAACCATCTGCTTACACTCTACTTTCTCTTTGATTTAAGGAACATTCAGCATTCTCATGTTGCTGACTTATTAATATAGCTATATGGTAAGAGTAAGTCATTTGTTTACAAAGCTTAGCAACATCACCTTCTTTTTCTGAATGTATATCTTAGGTCTTCGAGCTAAAAAGATTATGTGTATTGGTCCTTTCCAAGGTGTGGGATTCAATGCAAGTAATTTTGCTAATTTAAAAGGTGAGCAGCTTGATCAGTTGATCTACTATAACGATTGTGCAGATGCCTGGAGAAACTTATGCTAACGAAAAAATAGCCCTACTTTTTTTACCTCAGTAATTAGCTATTAGACTGGAACAACTTAGTTCACAGAGCCAGAGGGGGTGTGTGTGCACGTGCATGTGTTTACATGTGCAGGCCTAATCCTACTCATTCTTTCATCAAATTTGTGGGATCAGTTCCTAGTTTTAAAATACTCAGAACCTAAGGAATATTTAAATAACTTATGAAGATAATACTAGAAGCTCCTACTGACAGGAGACATTCTCTTTAAACTTCGAATGAGGAGCTAGTGGAGACCCATACGTAATTTGAATTGAATTGATTTTTTCTACACAGGCACAACTGTACTGCCCTGGGGAGGCCACACCTTGAGTACTGTGTTCAGTTTTGGGCCCCTCACTACAAGACAGACATTGAGGTCCTGGAGCGTGTCCAGAGAAGAGTAACGAAGCTGGTGAAGGGGCTGAAAAGCAATATTTATGAGGAGCAGCTGACAGAACTGGAGTTGTTTAGCCTAGAGAAGAGGAGGCTGAGGAGAGACCCTATTGCTCTCTACAACTACCTGAAAAGAGGTTGCAGAGAGGTGGGCGTTGGTCTTTTCTCCCAAGTGACAGGTTATAGGACAAGAGAGAATGGTCTTAAGCTATACCAGGGGAGGTTTAGATTGGACATTAGGAAAAAATTTCTTCACAGAAACGGTTATCAAGCACTGGCAGAGGCTGCCCAGGGAGGTGATTGAGTCACCATCCCTGGAGGTGTTTAAAAGGCAGGTGGATGAGACGCTTGGGAACATGGTTTACAAGTAGAAAGGTACGTCTGGAGCTGATGATCTCTAAGGTCTTTTCCCACCTTGTGATTCTATGGTTAAACTCTGTCTAAATTAAAATACAGTTACAAGATTATATTAAGTTCTATCTCTGAGAAAATTTGGTTTTAACTAGACTGAGTTCAATCAGATAAACTTAGTCATTTATAATACAGAATACTTTCACAAGGAAGCAATAAAGAATACTGAAGACTATAAGATGACTGAACTGTTTTGTGGCTTTGACTTTGGTTTTTGTGTTTATTTTTACAAAATGTTCTTTTTATCCCACTAAATTGTTTTTTACTTTGTTACGCTATGCAATGTCAGTATGAAGAAAATATAGTTTTTCTGCCCTCATTTTTTTCAGCTTTTTTCCTCCCCACTGTTTATTCTTTTCATATTTAATAATTATTTTTCCTTGCATTGCTTTCTTTGGTAAATTTATTCTTTTCTATAGTGATATTTCCCTTTAATTACTCATTTCTAGGACCATGGGGTTTTTTATTTATTCTTCTTAAAGAAATAGTAAGACATTATTATGCTTTTTTTCCAATAGAAACAAATAAATATATATTTACAAAAAAATAACAGGAATAAATTCTAAATTTATTTCATTTTCTCTGTGCCACCAGGATATTACCCATGAACCCAACAATAGCACTTACGGAAAGTAAAGAGGTATTTACTTACCTTCGGGTCTTCCTTCTCTGTCTGTAAATGGAACACAAGCAGAGTGCAATCTCATAAATAATTAATAACACAATCACTTCAGACTATTCCATGATCTAAGCTATGTATTAAATCTGTTTGAATTGAGCAACACAGAATTAACAAAATGGAAGGGGAAGGGAAGAGATTCCAGAAATTTGTGATAAACACACAGTGATCAAAATCTTCTAAATTCACTCTTATTTCATGTACTTTCCAATGTAATGCAAGGACTCTTAAAAGTGCATTTTCTAGACAACAAAAATCCACAGTGCTGGAAACAAAATTTACCCATACTCTCTCTCACGGCTTTATAAATTTTCACTGAAGCCTACTGTCAAAGAATGAAGAAGTAGCTTGTAATCAATATGTAGGTATTTTTCAGTATGCGTCTTATAAGGTAATCAGTAAATTGGAAGGGAATATAACCAAAAAAACCTGGCCTGCTTCTGGGAAAATATTTTTGAGGTCTTTAGCCTTAGAAACTTTCTTCTTCCTAGTGTAATAAATAAACAAACAAACAAACAAATAAATAAATTTTAATGATCTTGAAAATATTTTCATTTTTCTTTCCAAAGGTTTTAACACCAGCATGAAATCTACACTTAGGAAATAATTAACTACAGTCTATAGAGTGGAAAAATATATATACATTCCTAGGCTCGAGCTTTCAGAAACTAACTTCCTTGTGAGTTCATCCTTGTTCTATAAGGAAAACTGTTTATCTTTCAATCTAATATTTTAGGACTGTACGCTGTATTCAGAATATAAAACCACAAATAAATTCTAATATTGGAATATGTTGAAAATTTACCTACACAAGAATGAACAAGATGCTACTTCCTTGAGCACATGTGATTGACACTTAGAGAGAGGCATGTTAATGCTAGTACCTTTTAGGCTCTAAGTACTGAAATTCCTGTTTGCAGTGGAGTACGAACATTGTACGCTCTGACTACCTTCTTTTACAAGCCAAGCCCCGGAAAGAAGCTTTATTTACAGTGAGCTGCCAGAATCCAGTCACTACAGGAGCTATGCCATCCACCTGTTTAATTCAGGAATCATGCTTGCTATTTCATTCCAGGTCAAGGAACTGATAAACAGTTCAGAGCATACATTATCTTCAGCTGACACAATCTTTTGCCCTTCGTGCCCATAGAGAAGAGTGCTGCAGTAACTACATTAGACATCATGCATGAGACTTCACTTTATCTAGTTTTAGCTGTCTAAAATGGGGTGACTAATCCATATCATCATCTAGTATCCCTCTAGGCACATAAAGAAGGTTATTCACCCTATCCAACAGTACACGTCCAAGATAGAAAGGATGAATTGTCAGTTGGAGTGCCTTTCTTCTTCCACTGACAGTCACAGGAGCCTGCCTTCCCTTAAACATGTACCTAATTTTAGACGGAGCAAGTAAAGCAAGACAAATCCACTCACACAACAGAAAATACGAACACAGCCCTATGAATATAAATAGTATTTCCTAAAATTCTCTGAATCTTGATTTCAGTCTAAAAAATCCATTAGAAAGGAAATAGGTCACTGATAGATATGAAGGCTAATCTTTCTACCGAAGAAAACCTTGAGATAGTTTCTTTCTCAGGGTGACAAAGTCAAATGCATCATATAAATCTTTCCATTTAACAGTGTATTCCTGATGTTGTGAGCAAGCAAATTGACTTCATTTTTAGATGTCTGTCTTTCAGAATAGTCAAAAATATTATTAAATTTAATTTAATAAATAGCCATGCAAATAACTTTATGTAACTGTTATTCCATAATGCAAAATTTTAGAAAGTTGGTCACTCAACTCATAGTGTATGAATTCGCTGTGTTTTCAGAGAAAAGGTATGTACAGTGATATTTTGATGTATTTTGGCCACAAAACTAGGTGTAGATGTATTAAAATAATTATTAAAATAATCTTTGTTTACTGTTCTAGATAGAAAAGAAGTGAATGTGACACACATTTATTATTTTCTCAGCTAACTACCTGATGGCATACAGATACCATAGTAATAGATGTGATATAATAATTGAGCCAAAATAGAATATCTACCCAGACTGCTAAAGATTCAGGTTCATTACAGTATTTAGTTCTTGTATTAATAACAACTGTTCTTCTTCTTGCCATTTTATCTTTTTCATAAACAAAACATTTATATTTTCTTGAAACATTGGCAGTAATTGCTGGTATGTACAATTAAACTGCACATAACTCTTGGAACTAATGAAAGTGTGGGAAAATGATGACAATAATGTGGACATGAAGTGAACAGTAAGCTAGCAATATTATTGAACCAAGGTCTGGTCTACAGGGTAATTTTAACTTAGGCTGAGCTCACCTTCAACCCAAAATTCATGATTTTGGAAATAGTCCAGGAGAGTTACAAAACTTCCCAGAAAACAGAAAGTAGAATCATTCTAGGGCTGCACAACTCTTCTGGGATACATTGCCTCTGGTCACTCTAACTGTTTTACTTTTCAGGTAAGTGGATTCAGCAGTGTTTTACAGGCCACATCCCCTGCAGTCTACTGCCGGTGCAAATTAGGTGCACACAGAGACCTTCTTTTGACATGAATTTACATGCTGCAAAATGTGTACTGGATAACATGTAAGTGTACAACGCTACAATTAAATATAGCCACTAGGACTGAAGTTTAAAAAAAGGCAAACGTGTGCCTGAATAGAGACTATCAGTGTGAAAACCTTCTGAATGGGGGTTGGAAATACAGGCCAGTAACTATCCTGATTTTCTTTAAGACCTCCAAAGCAAGCATGGAACTCTTCAGGGCTCATACCTCACAGTCCATTTGTATACATCAGGAAATGTGTCCTATTCTCGACTCCTAAAAGCAGGAACTCTTGGCTGAAAGATCTGGCAGTGATGGGCCCAAAGGCATCCAGGGCATCTAGCAGTTCTAAGTTCTCCAGCAGCACCACAGATGCACCTAGTATGAGTCACAAGCAAAGATTGACTGAGGAGCAGCTGTAGGCACAGTAAACCCAAGCCCACCTAATATAGGATTTATATACATATAGTTGTAAAGGATTTGGATAAAGTATATGATATATAAAATCATGGAGAGGGTTTGGGAGAGCAGAAATAACTACAGTGCAAGAACAGGATTATATACCTTTGTGAAACTGCAAAAAAATGGTTCCACTGAAGTCATCTGGACTTATGTCTAAGTCTGTAGGTTGAAGGATCTATGCTAGGTCCCTTAGTGCTCTGTTAGATTTTAAAAGTTGTATTCAAAGTAACATATATTCACTTCTAAAAAGCTAGAACAATGCCTGCCTCTATGTCATCACTTTATTTAACTAGTATCGGTTTCTACACATATTTTATCAGATACATGCAAATATCACACTTCCGTTATTCTTGTTTTATTTATATAGCTCAAAGAGTTTTTGTTTGTAGGTCTGAGAACTTTTCAACAACGTATTTTAAGTAGTTTAGTCAATATTAGCTGCCCTTTCATGTTGACTTTTATTTGACCTTATAATTCCTAAAGGAATAATTGTACCTAGAAAGGGAAGACAATGTTCCCTAAAAGAAATAATTTTTAGCTTTAATTTTTGTTATAGTTAAATGGGAAAAATTATGTTTCTTTTATATATACTATACAAATATATGCAGCACATTGTGATAAGAAGGTAAGGACAAGCCTTCTTTTCCAGTCCGCTGAAGCTTATGCATTTGTGTAATCCCAGCCTTCTGATGGTCAGAATGTCCCTGGAGATCTCATAGTTAAAGTTTCCAGAATAGTTTTTTACTTTCTTACTACAGCTGTAGACAAGGAATTTGACCACTGCGTAGCCCATTGTTTCCAGAAAAAAAAAAGTAGATCTCTCAACTGAAGTGGAAAGAAGTAGTGTTGGAAGAACAATGTTTAACAAGCTGTCATGGTGTAGTCCAAGTAGGCAGCTCAGTGCCGCACAGCTGCTTACTCATTCCCCACACTGTGAGATGGGGAAGAGAATAGAAAACTCATGGATGGAGACAAAGACTTTTTAAAAGATAAAGCAAAAGCTTTGTGTAAACAAAGCAAAATGAGGACTTCAGTCACTGCCAGTTCCTTGTTAGCATAGAACAAAATGAGTCATTAAATTTGATGCATTCTTATGTGCTGAAACATCACCTCTGTGATTTTTTAAGCATTCATTTCTTTCTCCTCTGCAGAATGAAATCAGAACTTTATTTTTCGACCTTCAGAAGATAATTCTTTTTTTTCCTGAGTGTTCATATTTAGATATATTGTTAGCTTTTAAATTTGCTGCAATATCTTGCAGAAGAAATGGGTTGTCATTACCAGCATTATGCTGATTGAAAACATCTGCTTATGTAGTCAAACAAGTAAAAACATCTTCAATGTATAAAATCTGAGCAAAAGAATAAGATTAAAAATTATGTCTATACTAGAAAATCAATGTCAATGCTTTCTCATGCAGCATGTGATCAGTTTTGGACACATATAAATGAAAAAATGCATGGCTTTATTACAGCTGTGCGTCTCTGACTGAATTTTAGTAGGCTAAGAATCTTTATCAAGCAACCAAGGCAAAGAACGAGGCAAATCATGCTTTTTCTGTTGCAGTTTAATTTTTTTCCTTAAGGAAGAAAACAAAGCATTCAAGAGGGAAAAAATTCTTTTGCATCTATTATGGATAGAATAGGCATATAAAAATATGGCTGAAGGACTTTAACACATTTAAAAGCTAGAGAGTAGATTGATATTTGTGAAACTTCATATTAAAGGCAGAAATATAAGCTTCATTAATGCATTCTTTTGATCTTAATATGAATTAAATCGCATTTTAATAAGTTCTTAATAATATTTAAGATTGATATAAACAACATGCTCTTGCAGGAAGGACTGTAGAGTAACAACTTCAACACTTCACATGCAATTCAGCAAGATAGCCCACCTTTCTATTCTCAACTTTGTTAAGGAACTTTGGCTGTTTCTCAAAGAATTCTCAACATATGTAAAATATTGAATTTTAAAGTCTTTGCAAATTAAATATTCACCAGAGGGTTTCTATAATAGCACATTTTAAAAAAAAATTTTGGAACACGTTTGATTTCCTTTCCTCTGCTTTATGAAGCTGATATTTCAAACTGTATAAATTAAGATAATATAAAATAAATAGTCAATTTTTGTCAGTTTTTGTCATATTCTGTTCCATATTTCATATGGTAAAAGTTAATTATTTAGAAAACAATTCCGTTTCTTTTTTTCTGTCCTTTCAGCTCAGATCCTCACATCTGAAATTGCCAATTATCATGTAAACAAAGTGCACTTTACCCCTCATTTTCCCCTTGTCAGAAGGAAATGGTATTTAGAAATCTGCATAATCCACCTTCTTTAATATCCTCTATTTCCTTCCTTCTTCTGTAGTTCTCAAATGGTCTTCAGGAAGCAGCAGCTACAATATTAAAAGTCACAGATTTAATGTACTATCAATTTCTCAATTTTTCACCATTTATGGTAAATTTAATTCTCACTTTTAGTTTGTCTGATGTTTTATTACCTATATTCCCTAGATAAAGTTCTGTAATAGAAGCATGGAGACAAAAAATTACTGAAGACATTTCCAAATTACTTAGAATAGTATTAGTTTTTGTGCTGGAGTATCTCTGAAATTTTTTGTAATCCTGCATTAAGTCTACACTGGCATTTTTGACATGTGCATGAGACTTCTCTGCTTTTCTGCATCTACAGAGATTTTTTTATTTTAATCTATTAAAAACAGAAATTGTAAAATTAGATTTGCCACATTAAAGAAAAGAAACACTCCTCCTCAAAACCAAACCAAAACAATAAACCCCAGAAGGTAAATATGTGTATACGCTTTTCAAGTGAGAATAAGTAAAAAAAGTTAAAAAAGATCAGGGAATTAACATGATTAATTCTTTTATAGTATATAATTTCATTCTCAGATAACATCTGAAAAAGGTAGATTCAATATTGAATAAACACACATTAGCATATTGCCTGAAGTATTACTGTGTTGCAAATGTTACATTATCAGTCACATTAGTCTACGGTACACAACTCAAAACCATGTAAAAAAGATGTCGATGTCTAACAGTACAACTTCATTTATGAATCTTGCTCAAAGAAGGAAAGTACAATAAGAGAGGAATCATTATAACTGAACACTTTTTCTGTAGAATAATTTATATTCACTCATGTAAAATCTGTGCATGACAGTGTTATATTACCACAACACAGAAAAACAGTTGTCCTCTTGAACTTTTAACATCAATGTATTCTTGACAAAGGTTGCAGATTTCACAGAAGAGCATGAGGGGTTCACAGTACAGAAGAATTTTTAAAATTTTGTATGAGAAATACAATCAATTAGAAGCACATTCATGCTTTATATTACACTAGTAGCCAGTTCTACACCTGCTGATTGCTGGCTCTCACCATGGTTACTTGATCACAGAATAAATCAAGCACTGAGACTAAAGACTATATTTTGCTGCCACGTGGGAACAAAGTCCTTGTTTGATATTTAGTGTTATTGCATGATAAAAAGAAAATTGACTATATAGTTTGAGGAAAGACAATGTATACAATACCAATATTTAAAATTCTTTGGTAATAAGAGAATTGGTAAAATAAAAATACAATATCATCTTTTGAAGCTAACAGAACCATTAAGATTACGCTACTGAAACTAAATTAAAACAAAACAAAAAAACCCTCAAACCACAAAAGTTATAGAAACTATAAAATATTTTTTGTTACTCTTTTGAGGAATTTTTTTTTTTTTGCTATTATGTTCATGAATTATTTTTTGTATGTCTGAAAATAGGATGTGATAAAGGAGTCTCTTCCCTGTTAACTGGGACAGATTCCAGCTTATAACTTGCCCATCAGCCTAGAGAAGTCTCTCCCTAAACATCCAGAATTAACCTATAATCATACCTTTCTTGTATATAGCACCAAACGTGTGACTCCATGCATATCCGAGGTAATTATAGCTTATGCATCTTTTGTTTAAAAGAACATATCTGGAAAGCTGCACTGCCAGGTCTGAAGTCTGATTAAATGAGTATCCCCAACCAGTACTTGCTGACTTGCAGTGGTGTTTGAATCCAGCTCTATATTGCGTGTGGACTAAGTCCAGGCAGACATTATGAATCAGAGAATTGTACTGAGAGACTAATCGCAAAAAGCTCATAAGTACAAAACTAGCTTTGTTATAATGAATGAGAGCATTCATTTGGCTGCTTCCAATTACTGATCGTGTTAATTAGGAGAATGAGGCATGAAACAGCAATAGGCGAGATATCTTGCCAATGCATTTCCTTTCTATGCATGGATATACATGAGGCTGGATAGAAGAATTTTTAAGATTGTTATGAGACCATTCTTATCTACTTCTTCCTGGCTGGAAAGGGAGTCCTGGGTTGAGAAGAGAAGAGACACACATGCTTTTTTTCTACAGCTCTCTAGCATCTTTCATCTTAGTTCCTAAAGAGCATCTTAAGTTAAATTACGTTTGATTAAATACACAGTCTTCAAATTGTAATGACAGAGTAACCTAACTGGAAATTCTTTGTGTAGGCAACTCTTCATAGTACTGTAGGGTCCACTTCAGGGACTCTAAAGAGTCCTATTCAAGCACTCAGTTTCAAAATTTCACTTTGGGAGACAAGTGTTGCCTAAAAATTAAGTTTGGCAATACTGCCTTTTAAAACTTTGTTTGAATTTATCATTAAGTTCTCTAATCCTCAGCACAAACAAGGACAGCAGCCTGGTTCTCATGTCTGCTGCTGAGCTGTAACATAAATCACTACAGAAAGGCACAAGGAAGGCTCCTAAATCTACTACCACTTTTCTTTCCCTTCTTTGAGTAAACTACGCGGGGATACGTTCCTGTGATGTTTAGGAGTCAGATGAAAAGAACTTGTGCTATTATTTTGATATACTGTTTTAACCGTTGTCTGGTATAATATGAAAAGTGGAAGTGAAAGGAAACTGGATCAAACTAGCACAACATAGTTCTCTCTTCAGTTCTCTAAAGTCAGCTCTAGTTTTCTAGATCAGAAGTTCTCAAGTAGAAAACGTTTTCTTGCTGCAAAGACAAACTAGCAGAAAAAATATGCCACCAGGGAGACCTTTTACTTCATCTATAACTACCCAACTATCTGCACTATAATGAAGAATTTAGGTACCACAAAGAAGCCTGAAGTGAGAAAAGACATCCTGATAGATTTTTTTTTTTAGATTTAAAATGCTTGCAACTGGCCACTCTTTGTAAGAGAGTTAAGTCTGTCAGAACTGCAAAGGTATACTTTCAAAGCGTGATCTGAGGCTTTGACTTCTATTCTGTGGCTTTAGTGACCAATGTGAACAAAAGTCCTCAGTTCACTACAAAAAAACTGATGGCTTCCACACTGTTGCCAGACCATAGTATTCATGTTCTCAAGGGCTAGTGAATTCTGGCACTTGCTGTCAGTACTGTGAAATAGCAGCTGCTTTCTGTTGATGAGACTGCAAATCTTGAGAATTAAGATCTATTCTTAACTGCTGTTGTAGGGTATCTCATTAAAAACACAATGAATTGTTAGTTCCTTGAATTTGGAGTCATCATTAACAAAAAGCTAGATGGCTACTCTCAGTGTTACTGTGCTGTAGAGTAAAATGAGAAATTGAAGATGTTTATAAAGACCTTCGAGCCATAGTGTTCAAAACTGCAACATATTTAATTGATTTTACCATCTCCACTTAAAAGAATTAGTGTTCAGAATTAATATCTTTTGAGGTAGCAAAAAAAAGGGATGGCCTTTCTTTGGAATGTGAAAATGTATATCTGATACTTTGAATGTATATCACATACATGTGAATATGTATATCAGAAAACTATTTACGAGGAAATTTGAAGGAAAATGAGTATATTTCCTACTTGAACAATAACTGCCAATGTGTTGCTAGGTAGAGCTACTGCAAATGTTAGCCAGATCTGTAGTAGCCAAACTTTTCAAAATCATTTTTCCTGTGGGCAAAATTCATTTACAACCTGATATTCAACTGAAGGCATGTCAGAAATGTGATTTCACATTGCTTTGTTTCACAGCTTTATTTGGTGGTCTATACTAGATGATCCTTGTGCTGATCTAGTTCATTAAACATTAAAGCTATAAAACTCAAGGATCCAGATACACTTTCTAAAATAAAAAAATTCTAAAAAATAAAATTCACAGAATTCCCAGGACCTGAATCGGAGTCATAGTGTCTGGGATAGTTCATATGCAAAGTATATCTATTGCAGCATTATTTTCCTAGGAAACCACATGACAGTGCTTCAAAATATGTTCTATTGGAAAATTATATCCTTGAGCGTTATTAATATTCTCATCACAGGAGAGAAAAATATGAAAATTATACACACAGGGGATTACAAACACTGGAAAAATATATTTATGAATTCATCAATTCAGAAATAGCATAGAATCTGTAACCACAAAAATACATATGACTAGAAATTGTGCTTATATGATAATTACATATGAAATGCCAGGTATTTTTTAATTAAATCAAACCAGAAGTTGTTTCTGCAATAGTTTCTGACTTTTAAATTGGGACAGCTATTAACATAGCGCAAAGGAATGTAACGATTTATTGTGATAGTATTTCATCTAAATACATCCAAAAGTTGCTTTAAGATATGTTGTTAGAATCAGAAATATAAATTTAAGCTCTATAGTCTTTTTTATTTTCATTTTAGAAATAAAATTTTTAGTAAAATATTTAGAAATTTATTTCAGCAATGTATTTTTTTAAGTATACAGTCTGAAATATTCCCTTTCATGATCATAGGTAAATCATGAACACTTCAGGACACAGACACTGAAGCTTCATTCTGGGACTTTGCTGCTTTAGTTTTGCAGTTTAGTAGAACTGATCTGTTTCTATTACCTACTCCTTCCGAAGCAAAAAGCACAGGCAGTAGCTTTTGAATGCTTCAGAATGTTTAATATTATTAATCAAGCAGATTACTGAGTTAATAGTTTTTTTTTCCCACTGCATTCACAGGAAAATCTGATTTTTAGTCTTTTTAGAGAAC
This sequence comes from Cuculus canorus, assembly GCF_017976375.1. NCBI lineage: Eukaryota > Metazoa > Chordata > Aves > Cuculiformes > Cuculidae > Cuculus > Cuculus canorus. The sequence continues at coordinate 28,711,253 of NC_071403.1, forward strand.
AGATAGATACACAGATCTTTGATATTTTTCAGAAGTTTTAGAGAAATAAAGTAGTATTTCAAATGTTTTACATTTCTCACTCAAGCTGCCTCCAAAGTAAATAGAGTCATGAAATTCTGTAGCTGCTTAAATTTCTACTGGTGGGAATATACCATTTTCAGTTAGTCTGTAGTCAATTATTCCATGCAACTGTACTGGCACTGTTAAAGATATCCAAGATTGCAAGGTTGAAGGCAGATCTGAACTACAACTCAGTCAGATAAAATAGTAGAGAGGAAATGTATCCTGAAGAAATATCTTTAGCTAGCCCCTCACACACTATGAATGTTCCTGTAGTATCTTCTAAAGGTTCTATCTTCCTTTGTGGTCTGTATGGAAAGTCTGAGTGCCTGACTTGGACCTCCAGAGCATTAAGGGGCCTAAAAGTTTGATACTCACAACAAAACTAAACCATATTTGGAAACATATGAGATGAAGAATCAGGAAGTGTTCCTCAGGACCTAAACCCAGCTATGCAGTTCTGACCTTGTCGTCATTCAGTATGAAATAAAATCAAATGTCCTTCTAGGTGTTATCTCCACTCTACTCTTCTTCCACATCCTGTAAACTGGGCACATGGACCAGAAGTATGCTAGGGTGTTGTCTCACCAGATTTCCAATTTGGTTGTGATGTGAAGTCAATATACTTCTTAATGTAGACTGGATTCCTTAAAGGTGGATCCTCTACCCCTGAAGCCAGTAGACAAATTTAATTGCTTTCATTAGTGCACAATGAGAAGCCCATTGCTATGGACATCTCTCTCTATGCAACCGGAAATACTGCCAAGTTGACTTCTTAGCATATCTTAGAATAAAAGATGTGAGTAGTCCTTTAACATGTATGGTTTTCTGCCCAGCAAGTAAAATACATACTTTATTACACACTGTGATATTCTGTAGCAGCACAAGCATCATTGCATGCATAATGCAAAAAATTCATCTAAAGATTTATCCATAACTAAGATTATCAAATGAGGTGTTAATAAAGATTATGAAGTACTTTCTGTACTGGCAGAATACTTACATATTTTACCCCTACTATACATTATTGCAACGTCTGTGTGAGAGAGGGAGTTCAGACAGACCCAATGTACAAAGCTTGTGCATAAGCTTGTGCTGCTCTCTTTTAAACACAAAGGAATTAATGTTCCTTCCACTGTTAATCAAAACAAACTTGCTTCTACACAATTATACCATCCTGACCTTTTTAAACTGTGTATTAAGTATTTGAAAGCATGCAATGCTGCTAAATGTTGTGAAGTATTTTTACCATTAGACTCGTGCACTTACATGAACACAGACTGACTATCAGAAACAACTCAACAAAAATCTATTTAATAATTTCCTCTCAATCTTTGGGCAAAATAGTGTCTTCCTACATTAGAATTTTGAGTTAGTATTTAGAGATGTATGTTGCTATTTAGAGTTCATATGTGTGTACATATACACTTATATGTGTTTTCATGTGTATGAATATAGATATAATGTGTTATAGCCATCATTCAATATGGAAATATTTACATGCATCTATATATCCACAGGCACACACAAATCCTTCATGTGTTGAAGACAATTTTGTCACAAAAATCTTTATGTTGTATGTAATAGCAGCTTCAGCACTCACTAGTAGCACTGTGAGAGATTGCTGATGCATAAGACACTCATACCAGACACAGGAAGGAAGTTAGGTAGAATTTTCACATGTATGTAGCTCAGAGTACTTCCAAGATTTACAGATCACTATGTCTATTTGTATCCTGATCGCATTAGAATATTTGAGATGAAAGGCTGTATCTTCCATTGTGTTTAGGCACATAAAGCTGAGCTGAGCTGACATGAGCTGAGCTGAGATGGTGCAGGCAGTATGCCTTTGTCAGTGCATATTGCAGTGTAGTATAGTATCTACAGTTATCAGCAATTTAAAAGAATTTATTTACCTGCCAGACGGTACTTCTGTTCTGTTTACTACTACCTACAGCTGAGGTGCACTTTGGTTATTTGGATTGATGATATCATCTGTGCTCCAGCAGGACTAAAGCTGCTATATTAATTTCTAGAATTGAGCTTAGTTCAGGTTCCTAAAATAGCCTAACCTACCTGGAATGAATGCTCTGTTCTCTACCTCTTTCTTGATGACATTTATAAAAACACCTCAGATAGATATCTCAGGGCAGTTCAAAAGAAATTAATATTCCTAAATCACCATGGCTGCTTCCAAAATTACTTTTGATAACACCTGGATTTTTTGCTGCCTGAGCACTTTTTAAGAACTGACTTCAGAAACCTTCTCAAGAATTCTGAAGTGAAAAATGAGATTAGAACACAGCAGCTCTTGTGTTTCAGAACTATATTTTTAAGGTGTCAGTAATAAATAAGTTTTCATGTTACATTTTAACAATCTTCAATACATGCAGTATTGAAACAAAAAAAGTATTCTATGTTTAAATCATCTAAGCTTTCCAGAGTTCATGTTTTTTCTGGCTCAAATAAAGGTCAAAAAAATTAAAGCAGTTGTCACTGCTAGGATGTTCTGAATGTTTGGCATAAGCAAAAAAAACCTGTCAATTTAAAAAGTGTGACTGATGTTGAGCATATGATTCAAGACTTTGCTGATTTATTCTTACATGCAAGTAACAGATCAGTTCAATATGTAAGCTAAATCACATTTATTCAAAATATTTTTAATTCTTTTTCTGAGTCTCACAATCCATGGAATCCCGACAAGATTTTTTTGGGTCGGTTTTTCATATGTGACAGCTAGCCTGTTGATATAATAGCTCAATATGTTATTTAAAAATGATTTGTGGTTTTGAGTTAGTAAATGACAAATAAATGACATTTAAGTAATATATTTATGATCTGAGCATGATGCAGAAGAAACAAATATAATATACATTAAAAAATAACTTAGACTAAAAGCCTGGAAAATTAGATGCTGCGCTTTCCCCCCAGTGGACTTTGTGTCCTAAGATGGTCTATTTTCTTTGCCATGGGATTTCCCCCTCAAGTAAGGTAAACAAATATTAACTAAGTCTGATAGATCTCTTGGAATTGAACACTTCTCACGATTCTCAGTATTTTGCCCTCTGTGCATGTTCGGTGTGCTTTTAAGTCCTTTTTCTTCTTTAGATTGTGTTCATAATACTGTGTCTTTCACCCTCAGGCTCATGTATTTTTTTCTTTATGTGTGGGTAAGTAGGACATTCTTTCCTGGAGTTGTGTCCCTGTGTTTTACGTGTGAACCTCCTTCCAAAGACACACACTGACTCAGTCATGATTATAAAAACTGATCCCTTTCTAATTAAGGTAATGACAATACTCGTCTACCTTCAAAACAAACCAAAAAACAGCAATTCTCCCTTAAACAGGTATAACAGAAATGGTTAAATGAAAGTGTATATTTGAGTGGACTGAATGCTTATTAGCTGTTACAGTACTTTGCATGTGTCCTGATGGGCATCTTCCAGTTTAATCAGAACAATGTTGTTTGCACTCTCTGACATGGACTGGCAGCATGAACCAAACTGTAGTACACAGTACTGTGTAGTAGAACACAGTAAGTGTTCAAGCATAATTCCCCAAATTCTGAGTACTACTAGAAAGCTCACTTCAGAAGTTCTGCAACCTACCCAACCATAATCACCACAAAAAAAAAAAAAACCTCAAAACTGCAGAGACAGCCACAGCAGTATAAAATATGTTGATTTTCTATTTATCTTTCACACGACTTCAAAAGCTAGTTTATGTCTCCTGAAGACAATCTTACAATTAAGAAATTTCAGGGAAATTTTGATTTGACCTGGAGTACTGTGTCCAGCTCCTGAGCCCTCACTCAGCACCAGAGGGACATGCAGCTGTTGTAACAGGTCCAGAGAAGGGCCACAAGAGATGATCAAAGGCCTGGAACACCTCCTTTGTATAGAAAGGCTGAGAGACTTGAGGTTCTTCAGCTTGGAGAACAAAAGACTCAGAGGAGACCTCGTTGTGACATTTCAGTACTTAAAGAGGGCTTATAAGAAAGATAGGAGAAAACCTTTTAGCAGGGCCTGTAGTAATAGGACAAGGGGTAATGATTTTAAACTAAAAGAAGTTTAGACTAGATATCGGGAAGAAATGTTTCACGCTGAGGGTGGTGAATCACTGGAACAGGTTGCTCAGAGAGGTGGTAGATGCCCCACTCCTCTCAACATTCAAGGTCAGGTTACATTGGGCTCTGAGCAACCAGATCTAGTTGAAGATGTCCCTTCTCACTGCAGGGACATTGTATTAGATACCTTATCAAAGTCCTTTCCAACCCAAGCCGTTCCATGATTCTATGATTCTATAGCAGTGCCTCTGATTCTAGAGGGCTAAGCAAATAAACAAATACAAATATGTAAAGCTGTTTAGAAAAAAAAAAGAAAAAAGAAAAAGAAAATAAAATCATGTACTTCTAAAAAACAGAGCAAAATTTCTTTATAATTCACCGTAATCTATTTAATCTATTGTCTTCTCTATTACTAATATTTACCCTCACAGTGAATTTAACTATGGACCCTAGCTTTACCAACAGTTACAAGTGTTGCCTAATCAGCTAATTATTTAACAAGAGAATATTTGGAATATCAGGAGAGAATTGTACTTTATGTCATTCACAATTCATTTAGTTGTCCTTACAGAAATGTTTTCCCGTAGAGTAGGTGAAAAAATTCACTTCATTGTCATGGATCAGCCTCACAGCATCCTAGGAGGGTAACTGTTGATCTGATTGAATGTGGAAGTTAATAAGAACATGGCAAAGGCAAATATCAGAGTGTGTAACAGCCCAGAGTGGATGACATTCTAAAATGAGTAAATCTTGCAGAGAAAAAAAGCATAAAAATATTTTAAAGTCATAGATCAAATGACCATATTTCTTATCCTCTCTTCACTTAAATCTGCTGTGTCTTTGGCAAAACCTTACTGTTAAGGTACACATTCAGTTTCTTCAGCTGCTGCAAATAGATGGCTAAAAGTAAATGATAGAGTTCAACAGCTTTTATATCTTCATATACATTTCTTGCTACCACATTACATCTTGCTTTAGTTATGTGTCAAAACTCCATTCCATTCAAAAATTTCTCTAAAATCCCTTAATTTTTCAAAATGACTCTCAAATTTTATATACTAAGGCATGTGGTAGGCTTTCTAGGTTTGGCAACATTCAAGAGAGGATTTTCCAGTGCATCAAGTTCTCAAAAAAACTTCCAAATAACAACAACCCCCCCAACAAATAAAAGTTGAATACTGCAATCATATTTTATCTGAGGTTACCACATTGATTTCATTCTTCAGAGTATACACAGGGTTCAAAATACACACAGCCATTCCTCAAACTATCTGAAGTTTGACTTCTTTTATCAGTTAACACAAAATCAAATTTCTGAAGGATCTTGTGTCTCAATAAGTACTCGTAGAAGAGTAGAAAGTAGTCTGTCCAATTACTCTAAGACAGAAGTTTCAAAACTTCTAAAGTCTATTGTCTATCAGATAAAAAATATAATAGTTATCTTCATTTTCATAAGTAATTAAAAATATTCTTCAGTTCAGAATTCCTACAGCTTTCCCTTCTGAAATATTACATTGAACCATATGTGATATCTAAAAGCATATTATTTCTAGACAGAAAGGGATGATGAAAAAAGACATGGCAGTAGATGTGGAAAAGCCTGTGCAGATAAATACTTGAACTGTTACATGTCAAATTGTTTGCACAGACACTTAATTTTACTTTCCATCTGTCCATAGTCATCACACAGTAACAACAAATGTCACCATAAGATTTCAAAGAAACCAGATCATTTACATGACCTAAGGACAAGGCCATTTTCAAAGTAACTATGCAGGTATATGGAAAATCAAACCCTAGTCAAATAAAACACACACAGAGTAGCCTGAAACAGGGAGAAGGACCTTTACCAGCTTTACAAGAAGAGATGACATAAAATGGTTTGCCTGAATCCTTTTCAAACATTTTCTTTATTTTCTGAAAATTGCAAATGGCAAAACAATTGTAATAAGAGAGAATTTTTACGAAACTTTCACAAAATTAGGACATAATTTAAGGTCCCTTACTTACATTTCCTATTCACATTCATATTAATATACATAGTATACATTGCTGTATTTTTAAGAAAGCACCCCAATAGAATTTTCCTTTCCTTCTCTCCCCTTCTCTTAGCTATAAATTTAATATTCTTTTTAATTTTCACAAGCTAAGACACATTCATCAAAACCAGGAACCAGGATACTGAAAATTTAAGTGCATACTATGGGATACACACTTAGCAATTATATTTAGCTCTATCTTTGCCCCCCAAAAGTCATAGTCTCTCTTTTTCTTTATCTAAATTAATATATAGTAAATCACCTTAAATTTGTCTTGTAGTGTTCTAGTTGTAGACTATGATAGCTGCTAAGATAAGGGGTTAGGATGTATTACTTTTAATAAAATTTTAACCTGTTTACCTCCTTTACATTATTAATACACTGGCTGCTGTTTTAGAATTATAGATCTGTAAAAAACAATTACAGAATAATCAGCAGCGAGTTAGTAAGCACCCATGGTTGTTCTCCTATCCTCCTATGAACTATTAAAGATTTTGTATATTGATGAACAAACAGCTGTGAAGACTTTCTGTGTGTGGCTTGTAGTCCCCTTGGATGGATTACATCTTACAAACTGTAGATGTCTATTGCACAGAGCTAGTCACTCTAAAAGATCTGAAACTAAACAGCTCTCTTTTCAAAGAGCCCATTTTTCTCCATTACCTCTGAAGAAAGCTTTAGTGGGATCCCACTCTTGAACCCTGAGAAATCAGATGACGATTATGATCCATCAAAAACTCAACACACAGCAAAACCGCACAGTTGTTATCCTGTTAGCCAGAGCTGCCTGCCAGAGAATCCAGTATTTTTCTTACAGTAAGCTGCAACTTTAATCTTGTATTAGATATCTATTTTCCTAGGTGGTGGCAGATGATGTTTTTGGAGAAAATAAGAGAAACAGCTGCTTTAACACTTTCTCCGCTTTTTCACTTTTAACACTTTCTCTGGTTCAAGATATCACCTATTACTACATTTCTAAAAGTGGGAAGGTAGCTTCCACTAAAGATGAAACAGATCTCGCTCCTTTGGAAATGTTATTTTGAACTGTTCTTTGGATTTCCAGAAACTGCAAGCAGTGGTGCTGTGCAGGACAGAAGATGAAGTAGTTTGGGTTTTTTTCCCCACTGTGAAGAATCTGCTCATACCAGAGTAAATTGAGTGTATTCATTTTGCTCCCCCCTTATATAAAATTACGTTTCTGGAAACAATACAATTCAAATGAGCTAATTAAAATGCAAAGAAAGAATGCTATTTTTTCAGTTTCTTTTTGATGAATTGCAGTATTAATCTACTCAAGAGACAAAGTGTAAGAATCATCATTTGGATTCTGAGTTGCTGCTACTGCTAACAGAACTTCTTTTTAGTCTAAACCTTTTTTGCTTTGGGTGTCACAAGTATAAGCCATCTGGTGTGCCAGCTGCCTGTGTTCCTTTTTACATATACAGCAAGAGTGGATGGAAAGGCTCCAAAATTGCAGACATTATCCTTTTTCTGTTTATCATCATCATCATCATGGCCCTCTAGCATTTTAATGTATGACTTTGCTTCCTTGTGGCCTCTGAGATCTGTCAATATGCTGTAGAATGGAATTTCGTTTTGCTTCCAATGAGTGTTTTGTGTGATTTAATGGGAGTAGAAATCTAGAATGCACCTTATCATGGCTTTGCTGTTCACCATTTGCAATAATTTTATTACACATTAAGGTAAATTTGATTACTATATGTGTCCACCTGTTTGTTTTAGAAAAGTTTCATTTCTCAACACAAAATGTTAAATACAGTTGAAAAGCATATTAAGTCTAACTTGAAGCTGTTTTTTGTTCTCTGCATTATATTTCACTTACAGTTTTCTAGAGCTTCTGAGAGTTGTGTCTTCTGCTGAAAATCTAACAGAGTAAAAATTTAATTGTACCTTAGCTATACCTTTAGTACCTTAGTTTATCACCCTTCCTCCTCAGGAAAGCAAAAAATGTAATTAGGAGTCAAAGGTGAATGTATCACTCATAAGCAAGCTGTTCCATGCACAGTTTCACATAGTTTAAAGAGAATCCCATGATTCTGGATCATTTCTCTGAATAACTGTCCAGAGTGTCATTCAGTTTTTTTTCCAGGAAATTCTTGAGAAGCCAACTTTTCTCTACATGGCATAAAGCTGTTATATTCAACATAACTTTTCATGTACGTGTCAGGGGAAAAAAAAACCCCAGACTGACATTTATTTTTCTGTTAAAGTCATCCCTCTGTATAGCTACAGCCCTTGAATAAGTGGGAACTGTGAATTTGGAGGAGCATCAGGAATTAAAGATTCTAAGATTGATTTCACAGGTAGTTGCTCCATATCTGGGAGCAGAATGTGGAAAGAACTCAACAAGAACTACACTAGTCCTTCTTTCAGGACATCTACCTTACCCTTGAGTTCGTAAATGGAGCATTATACGAGTGCACATTAAAAGCAAAATATGAGTTAATCAGCCTTATTTCTAAGAATCAGAGTAATTGTACTCACAGAGCAAAACCTGCTAGGATTTTATTCTCTGCTTGTGTTTTCACAATCTGATTAACCTTCTCTGCTTGGCAGAACAAGACAATTCGATTTTGAAGATACTGTCTTGGAGAAAAGTTGACCTAAATTAGTCATCTGGCATGGCTCATTGTAGAATATATTAAGATATAGAACAACTTTTCAGCGTTAATGGTAGAAAAAACTCTATGAAGGTAGAAATACACAATGAAAAATTATGTACATAGCGTAATGGACTTGTTTTGTGAATAGCTGATAGATGAGTATGGTCCTTTTCTGAGGAGTCTACATAGAATACATAAGATTTATGTCTTGGTTAAAAGAAAAGGAGCAGGATTTGTGTGGAAGTAAAGAAACAAATTTGTGATCTGGAGCCTTTATTTTTATTACAGATAAATACAAATTTTTTTTTAATTTTTTATTTTTTTTTGTCCTGAGTTGTACAGCAACATTGGTGATCTACAGCACGTAGGCAGTCTCAGCCTGCCAAGAAGTATCAGGCTACAACAAAATCCAAAGGCTGAAACTCCTCTGGACTTACAATAACCCATAAAAATGTACTACATTTGGGTATCTAAACTACATGACAACAAAATTTTTAAAAATATTTAAACACCCCTCCCCCCAATTTCTTAATGATATAGTCATATGAATAGTCATATGTCTATTTATATGAGATCTAGGAAAGAAAATATTAAATTTCAGGACACAAGTCATCATTTATGGACTAGCCAGTTAATGAATTATAGAAACATAGAATCATAAAATGGTTTGAAATGGAAGGGACCTTAAAGATCATTTAATTCCAAGCCCCCTGCCATGGGCAGGGACGCCTCCCACTAGATCAGGCTGCCAATGGTTAAAAAATTGTAGCATTTAATTTTTTTCCCACAGTACAGTTAGGGAGTAATTTCAGTGAAAAGCGAGAGGCACAGAAAATATGTTTTAGATGGTCTAATTCTGCACATATACATGAAAATTTGTGAGGAACAAGTAATGAACACAATTAAAATATGCTGTGAATAGGTGAGGAAAGGGAGTTACAGAATAAAGAATATTTTTAGGTATATATAGAATTAAAGGCACCTTAAGGAAACAAGAAATGAATCTTTGAACCTTCAATATGTATTTTAAAATCACAGTGATTTTTTATAAAATGAGAAGAGAGCAATAATAATTCTTTCATTTGAACAGTGCAAAGAAAATGATTAAACAGTCTGATTTTATAACTGGAAAGCTGGAACAAATTATTAAATATCCCACTTGCTAGCACCTAAAGGATAGTAAGGTGTCAAGAAACAAAGGGTATGGATTTGTCAAGAAAAAAACATATCAAACCAATACAATTTATGTAATTGACAGATTAATTGGCCCCATGGGTGTGATATACCCTGATTGTAGTAAAACTTTTGACACCGTCTCAAATGACATCTCATATGAGATTGCTATAAAATCACAGCCTGTTGCAAAAGTTAATTTCAAAAGCATTTAAAAAACTTTAATGTCAAAATGGGAAAGCAGATAAACTGCCCCAAATTTGGTATTATTCAATCTTATAATTAGCTAGCTGAATGATGGAAGATGTTTATTACACTAATCTGGGAGAGGTTACTCATAAAGTTTCTGTGCATCATAATGATGCAAAATATAATTGTAAATTATGTTCCCTGGCTTCTCTGTAATAAAGGCATTTTTGATGTTTTAGCTGTCAATATAGGATGATAAGAGAGGGTTTTTTTAAAAAAAAAAAAACAAAACACCTTGGTTCTGCACCCCCATTATTACTCTTTAACTCTTCTATGAGTATATTAACTCCAGCCTGAAATGTAGATTATAGTTTCTATTTAGAAATAACAGCAGGATTGGAGAAATGTGGCAATGAGTAAACAGCTGACTGACCAATGAAATTCACAGAAAGTGATGCGTAAAACATTCTGAAGTATTATCATGAAGAATTGCATGTTTTATGCCGAAGAAAAGAGGAAGAAAGCGTATTTTGTAATGTGCAACACATTAAACTTTATAGATGTGACTACACGTCATTTTGCAGTGACCAGATGTGATCTTTCAATCCAATTGTGCATTACAAATGAAGCAAAGTGAGCTTGTTATATTCACTTGCACAAACAAGTAAGTAACCCTGTTGGTAATGGAATGAAAATGCTTAGAACTCTGCAAGAAAATGATTGTTTAATGAATGTTGTATGATTTTTCATAAACCCCACCATACAACCATACATCTTTAATGACAAGAACCAGAGCTCATCTCCTGGAGGTTAAATTCATGGTGCTATTTTTTCCCTTCAGTGAACAAATATCACTTGCAAGAGTCTTGTTATATAAAACAGACTTTTGCAAGTGAGAGGTGAAAGGGATGGATGCAGATTATGACAACATTTGCACACTTCTAGCATACTCTACAACTCACTATTTAATATTGCTTACATGTTGTTATTAATGTAGATATTTAGGAACTAGATTAGGGAGCTGATAGCTTGTTATGTCAAGAAGTGTTCTAAGGAGATAATTAGTAGTGATAAAATGCTAGCACTTCTGATGGGGGGAGAAAAAGTTTGTGGCCAGCTCATGAATCATATGTCATCTTATACTATATCTATAAACTAAACTGCCTTGAGATACGCTAAAAGTTGTGGAGGTTTTTATGAGAGTGTGTTTGTTTAAAAATTAATGACAGCAATTTTCACAATGGCTGCAGAACCCCTGAAGATAACAGCTAAAAATGCAGCAATGAAGAGGAAAAAATTGAAAAAGTTTGCTAAAATAAGAACTTTCTCCTCATTTATACTGACAGGAATTGCTGGCAATTGGTTTCCGGCACTTCTCCTCTGTCAGGTTTATATAAAGATATTTTTAATGAAAGACTAGGGCTATGACATAATAGATTTCTATTTTCTTTAGATGGATGCCCAAAAGCTTTTAGGTTCTCAAATCAATTTATTACTAGAACAGGAAGATGCACCACATCATGTATGCCCAAGAAAAATAGGTATTTTTTGTTCTAAGTCTGATAAAAGATCAGCATTAAAGGACAACACAGGACAGGTTGATGGAAAACTTCACAAATGTGCCAACATTACAAATATTAAATCATTTAATAATTCTGCAGTAGTCAATACTGACCCTTGTGACAAAACGCTGTTTCTTGTAGACATTTACCATAGGCAGAGCTAAGAGTAGCCATCTATTCAGTTTTTTAACACCTGAATTTCCTAATGTAAAGCACTTCTTCCCATCACTTCAAGTGTTAATAAAGATTTCAGTGATTTTCGTTTATGAATTGGAGAAAGAGTTTTGATTTAACTATGCTAATGAATCTGACAACCTGCCTGCTTCCCAGTATCAGTGGAAATATTTTACTTTATTTTCTTTGAATACTGATATGTATCTGGAAAATAAAAGTTCTACTATCTCCATGCCAAAAAAAAGGAACTACAGGAAGAAAATTATAAGGACCTGTGAACAGCTAAGGTGCTCCAGTTGCGTGTTCCACAGAAAATGAAGTAAGAATGCATTTGCTTGCTGTAGAAGACATTTTTTTTGTGTTTAATTTTGTCCATATATTTCAATGAATGTAAGGTTGAAAAAAATTAATATAGGATGGTTGAATTGCACAACTTTGTTTATCAGTGGAAAATTAAAATTGCTTAGGTCATTTACTTAAACTAATTCTTTCATTTCTTCTCTCCAAGAGCTCAGCTTTGTAATCTCAAGAGCTCTATATTCATTACTTAGAATATTTTTGTCTATGTATTTTATCTCTTCATAGTTATTTTGAATGGATTGATCTTTGAATTTAATGAAAGTTTTCCTAGTGTTTTTCAAATTTGATTCTTCCTTATACAAATTTAAATTAATACCTTCTTAAATGTTTGTCATCTAAACTTTCACATCTGGATTTAATTGATGAACGATTTTCTCTGTATCTAAAAGATGAAAAGTAAATATTCTAGACAATAATGTACATTATCTTCTCATTTCAGCTGTGCTATAGACTGGTATAACAAAGCACTCCGTTATTTCAGTATTCTTCCATTGACAAGCAGTGCTTTCCCAAAGATTTAAATTTCAAAGCACTTGACAACTCTTTAAATTGTTAATGTTTTTTTTTTGCCCTGGTTACATTCATTCTTCATCTTCCTATACAGAAAACACAAGAAAGTCAACAACATTATACTGAAGAAATACTGAAGAAAGGGAAGATCTTATAGTCATTTTGATGGCCTGTTTGATGGGTAAATATAATGTTACTGGGGCATGTCTTGCTAGAGAAATGCTAGTTTAAGAACTTGTAAACTTGGATATTTTATATAATTACAATGGTGAAAATCAAGGATTTTTTTTTCTCACTCTTCAAACTCATGGTCAAAAATTGAAAATGTAGCCATTAAAACATAATGCAGAAAGCCATTTCTGTTTGACTTTAATGCAAAGAAAAGCAGTAAGTACAAGGAAATGAAGGGCGGACTATTTTTTATTCCAATATAGACCATGAAAATAACTTTTTCTCACACTGTTTTATGTGTTAGGCCTTGAGTTAATATGTTATTCATAAATTGTGAGGTACTATGTAGAGAAGTAGAGTTCATAGCTAAAATGAACAGAGGAAATTTTTTTGTTCACTGACAGATTCCATCTTAACAGCAGAAGTATTTCATTATGGCAGAGGAATTCTCCCAGGTAGGCGGTAAAGCATTTATCACTGATATCCTCACTTCATCTACCTGTAAGACAGTTCATTTGACAGAACTATCTTCCTGGAATAGGGAAAAATAAGGGCTTTATATTATGAGCACTGTTAATACTAAAATTCTAATGAGTTTCTGAAATAAGGAAGATACAGAAAAAAAACATTGAATAAACCAGCAACTCAAACCATATCTTAAAGCAAAGCAGCAAATGACTCTAGGACAAAAATTCGTTCTGAGAAAAAATATTAATTTGATAATAATTCAGTCCATTGAACAAAATCACTAATAAAAGAAAAAACAAACAAACAAACAAAACCCCAGGATGTTTTGGCTCATATAACTGCATTTTTGTTA